>NC_142031.1:49027783-49713608 GCF_982192425.1 Myodes glareolus | reverse complement strand
CACTTTATATGGTGAGTTGCACTGTAATTTTGAACATTGTGACTTATGAATCTTTTCTTGCCCCAGGAGTCATGTACATATACACATGGCAAACACACACATGCCATACACAAAAACACGCAAGTCTTACACTCACACTATGTAAACCTAAGTAGTTTAAAAACATTGCATATGTGTTTTCTCTTTGGAGGTCTACACAGATCTATTGAGATGGAATGATTTATTCTTCTAATATTCATTCTAGTGTTTGAAAATACATATTTCTCCTGACCGGTTGTTATTATGGTTTACTGGATTTACTGCTGGTAATAATTGAGATTTTTTTCTATTAGGTAGCCAGGTAGCAAAGTAAGGGCTTTTACTTTGGAGCTAGTTATTAAAAAAAGAATTTTAGCTAAGTTACAATTTGATTTCTCAATGTACTGTTTACAAGCCATATGATTCCTTTACCAAAAGCTTTGTGATGGACAACAATGAATATTGGCAATAACCTGCAATTTGAGGGAGACTTTAGTTACTCCTGGGCCAGGAAATAGTAGGAAAGTGTCCCAATATTACCACTAATTTCTCATTAGTAACCAATGGCACTTGGGGCAGCAGTGATTATTAATGGAGAAATATCCACTGAGTTATCTATATTTTAACTATGGTTTCAAACTAGTTTTCTCTATGACATGGATTTTGTGATTTTTTTTTTTACCACATACACATACACCCTATTCTTCAAATATTACAACTGCCCTCTTTGCTTGTACCTTTTAACCCAGTGTTATACTCTCTGCCACTATTTTATGTGATGTGTTCTAACAAACTCCTCTTCCCTCTAATTGTCCCATCTTTATGGTCTTTCCTACACACATGGTTAACTATACATGGAAATGTGGTAGCTAGAATCTGCATACAAGAAAAAAAACCTAAGCATTTTTCTTTCTGTGTCAGGTTCACTCACTCATGATATTTTCAAAAATCCATCCAACTGCCCTTAAATTCAATAACTTCAATGCTTATAACCATGTAACAGTTTTACACTGTATATATTTACCACATTTTCAGTATCTACACATAGTATTTCTCACAGCTGTGTTCTAAAATAGTTGAGAATAGCATTACTACACATTTACATTTCACTAAGAACTGTTGAAAACTGGAAGACGTACCTTTGTTATTATTCTATTAGGAAGCATTAGAAAAAGCACAACATGTTTGGGAATCATCTGGGACAAACTAATACTCCCTGTTGGGGGGCAATAACAATGCTGATTTTGTTTCTATAAGAATTTATAAATCATCTTTCTCCTTCTGCTCTTTAACTAGACTTTGGGATTCTATGGTGATATTTGAGTTAATCATCAGTGTGATAGTGGGGCAAGGCCAGTTCAGGCACCCTCTCCTCTTCTGCCTAACGACCTAGCTGGGAACATCCCCATGAACATCTGGGATCCCCTCTAGAGCTAAGTCTCTTGCCAACCCTAAAATGGACCCTTTAATGTAGATATCTTCTTCCCTGCTCCTATATCTGCCCTTCCTCCATCTCCACCCTCCCACTCCCCCAAGCTCTCCCCAGTCTTTCCCTTCTCCCTTCTCTCTCTTCCCCTTTCCCCTTCCCAAAACTCCACCCCCACCCCTACCCCCACTCCAATGTTTCCAACTTTTGCCCGGTGATCTTATTTCTTTCCAATTTCCAGGAAGAACTATATATGCTTTTCTTTGGGTTCACCTTGTTATTTGACTTCTTTAGGTTTGTGAACTATAGGCTTAATGTCCTTCTTTTATGGCTAGAGTCCACTAATGAGTGAGTACGTACCATATTCATCTTTTTGGGTCTGGGTTATCTCATTCAGGATAGTGTTTTCTATTTCCTTCCATTTGCATGCAAAATTCAAGATGTCATTGTTTTTTACTCCTGAGTAGTACTCTAATGTGTACATATTCCACACTTTCTTTATTCATTCTTCCATTGAGGGACATCTAGGTTGTTTCCAGGTTCTGGCTATTACAAATAACACTGCGATGAACATAGTTGAACAAACGCTCTAGTTTGTAGTATGATAGGGTATCTCTTGGGTATATTCCCAAGAATAGTATTGCTGGATCCTGAGGTAGGTTGATTCCCAATTTCCTGAGAAACTGCGACACTGGTTTCCAAAGTGGTTGCCCAAATTTGCATTCCCACCAGCAATGGAGGAGTGTTTCTGTTACTCCACATCCTCTCCAGCATAGGCTATCATTGGTGTTTTTGATTTTAGCCATTCTGAAAGGTGTAAGATGGTATCTCAAAGTTGTTTTGATTTGCATTTCTTTGATCGCTAAGGAAGTTGAACATGACCTTAAGTGTCTTTTGGCCATTTGATCTTCTGTTGAGAATTCTCTGTTCAGTTCAGTACCCCGTTTTTAAATTGGGATTTTTTAGAATTTTAATGTCTAGTTTCTTGAGTTCTTTATATATTTAGGAGATCAGACCTTTGTCTGATGCAGGGTTGGTGAAGATCTTTTCCCATTCAGTAGGTTGTCTTTTTGTCTTAATGATAGTGTTGTTTGCTTCACAGAAGCTTCTCAGTTTCAGGAGGTCCCATTTATTCATTGTTGCTATTATTGTCTCTGCTACTGGGGTTCTACCTAGGAAGTGGTCTCCTGTGCCCATGTGTTGCAGTCTACTTCCCAATTTCTCTTCTATCAGGTTCAGTATGGTCGGATTTATATTGAGGTCTTTAATCCATTTGGACTTTGAGTTTTGTGCATGGTGATAGATATGGATCTATTTTCATTCTTCTACATGTTGACATACAGTTATGCCAGCACCATTTGTTGAAGATGCTTTCTTCCATTGTTTCATTTTGGCTCCTTTGTCAAAAATCAGGTGTTCATATGTTTCTGGATTAATATCTGGGTCTTTGATTCAATACCATTGGTCAGCGTCTTTGTTTTTATGCCAATACTTGTTTTTATGCCAATTATTGTAACTCTGTAATGGAGTTCGAAGTCAGGGGTGGTATTGCCTCCAGAAGTATCTTTATTGTATAGGATTCTTGGAGGAGGGAGGGCCTTGGACTTCCCACAGGGCAGAGTACCCTGTGTTCTCTTGAGGGACGGGAGGAGAATGGGAGGAGGGGAGGAAGTATAAATTTTTGAATGGCAAAATAAAAAAATTTTCTATAAAAATACATATATTCAGATATATAATTTTAATTTACTAATTATGCCTTCAAAAAGCTTTGGAAAGAGAAAAAAAGAATTTAAAAATCAAATGTGATAACCTATGGGGAGTACACAGTCACATAATGGTCTATAATCTGTTACTTTTGGGCATTCTCTATGAAGAAATTAAAAATATCACAGGACAAGAGAGGGGAAACTAATTAGCACTGTGAGCTCTGTGTCTCCTCCAGAAACCGTTGTCAGTGTGTGTGCTGGTATCACAAGACAGCTAGTTCTCTCACAAGACCGACAAAGTTTCAACTCTGCGTCCAGTACAGAAACTGGGATATTATACACGTAGATAATCACCTATGTGTACTTTGAACAAACAGATGATTTTAAGTGCAATAGATTTTCAAACCACCCAATGTCCTAATGGTTTCCATACATATTTGACCACCGGACACCAGCTGCAGGGGCTGTGTGTTGCCTAACTGATGATGAATCTCGCCATGGTGGCTTGTTGGAAGTGCACACACATATATGTATCTAGTCTGGGAACTTAATCATCCCTCTATGCCATCTCTTTTGACTATTCTAATTTATTACCTTATTCCACCTCTTGAAAATTAATCTCTAGCCAGAGTTTGTCCTGCTCAATTTCCATTTATTTTGACGGCTAGGTCTGTAAATATGTTCAATACCAACAGTAAATTAAATTTTGAAGATTTTTGTTATTGACTTGCTATTTAGCTAAGGCTTCCCTTGAAGATGCCCCTTGCTTCAGCCTCCTGAATGCTAAGATGGCAGAAATGTCTATTTGCAGTCAGGTGGAAATGATAATTTTCACTTTGTCTAAGAATTTCATGTATGAAGATACCACAGAGGAGGAACTTACTAAGAACACAAGTGTGGAGATGTGTCAGCAGTATAGAGCTTCTGTGTTCTCGTGGATGAACAGAGTTCTTTTCCCAGCAGCCATGTTGAATGGCACACAGATGCGCGCGCTCGCGCGCACACACACACACACACACACACACACACACATACACACACACACACAGACACACCGTTATAAATATTTAAAAAGAATGCAGTCTAATTCCTGTGGTTTCTTTATGTTATAAAGTCAGATTGCTTTACTTCTACTGATGTCCTTTGTGTTGCATAATCCCTGGAAGAAAAGCAAGCGATCATGTGTGACAGGAAATGATCAAGAGACTCTTAACTCCTTCAGTGAGCGAACTCTGGGGATAATTTATGCCTTTCCTTTAATATTGTGAGAGGTAAAGGGACAGAGAGAGGGTGGATGATGAAGAGAAAGAGTGTCAATTAAATTTAGGCGTGTGTGTAGCATAGCATACATATGACGGTCACAGGACAACAGGCAGACCTGTACGGTAGACTAGTCTCTGATAATGACACTGTGGATCAAATAAGTACTGAATTTGTTAACAATGTTATCTGTATGGTTTCAAAGTATTGTTACAAACTCAGTTTGTATTTGAAAATTAGATGGACTTTGGAAAATGAATGGTGCCATAGTGTACTGATGAATTTTATTACAAATTTATTCTAAGCTCCCTTGGAAGAGTGAACTTCAACTTAGAAATTGTATTGGTCAGTACAGCCTGTGACCATCCGTGTCTATGAGGGATTCTTTAGATTGGTGGCTGGGGACTAGTACATATTTGGCACCACTATCACATGGCAGGTGCTCCCGTGCTATATAAGAAAGTTATCTGTTCATGATCCAGTCTACAGTGGAGCCACTAATCAAGGTCTTCCACGGTTTCTGCTCATCTTCCTGCCGTGGATTTTCTCAGTGTTGGACTGTGACATGGATGTGTAAGCCAAATTAACCTTTCTTCACTATGTTGCTTTTGGTCGTTGCTTTTATCACAGCAACTAAAAGCAAAATAAAACACATACTAACTTCAGAAAACTATATCATTGGTGCTAATCTTCAAAGATATTGTGGGAGATTTTATAAGTGATTAAATTCCAACTGTTTGATGTTGATATAATCCAAAATGGTAGCTTTGGTATAAGAATTTAGATTTGTATGGCCTTGTTTCATTTTGTTTCCTCTTGTATCTTGAAGAGAGGATGATGTAGATTTAGTTACCTTCTTTCTTTGCTGCAATATAATCAGTGAATGAAGGTTATATCTTTTGCCGGGCGGTGGTGGTGCACGCCTTTAATCCCAGTACTCGGGAGGCAGAGGCAGGCAGCTGTCTCTGAGTTCTTTGCCAGTTTAGTCTACAAGATCTAGTTCCAGGACAGACACCCGAAAACTACAGAGAAACCCTGTCGAAAATAAAAAAAAAAAAAAGTTATATCTCCTCTCCCACAGTCTTAGTTCTCTCCAAGTATTTCTTGTCTCATATTTTCTCTGATTTTGTTGACATAATCTTAAAATTTTCAGTCTTTTATTGAAGGAAGGGATTACATGAATGTAATAACAAGCAAGAGAACTAAGAAAACATGCAAATTAATTGCTATGTTGGAGCCCTGCAGGCCAGCAATTGCTTACTCTGGTATAAACCATGACCAAGATATGCTCATGTGACTGAGGAAATCTGTAAGCATGATAGAAGTAAGGTCTAAAAGGATGTCCTTTAGGGCTTTTATCAGACATGGCTTCGCACTCTTAAATAAATATAGACTTAAATCTTTATCAAATATCAACTGGCTAGAAATACAAATGTTTAAAAGGAAATACACATCACAGCTAAAAAATAATTACTCTGACTGCACTAAATTTTATATTATTTTTAAATCATTTAATGGTGAACTTTCCTTAGGTGTAGAAGGGAATACTAAATGGCCAGTGGAGCTTCTTTTGTTTTAGAGACATTTCCACTCATGGTCTCTAAAGGCCGCTTACGGTGAGTGAGCCATGAAACCTGCCTTGGCCCAGGAGAAGAAACTTTGCTAAACTCTATTTTATCTTCATTCCCTTGCTTCTGCCTGCAAAGATTCTCATTTCTGTGACATCTTGGAAAACCAACTCCTGGATGAGGAGGTGAAGCTCATCAAGAAGATGGGCAAAAACCTCACCTACTTCCCTAGAGTGACAGCACCAGACCCAAGCAGACTGGCATGCCCAGGCCATCTCTGGATGACTATGTCCTTAAGTGTTTCACACTCAAACATGACGTGGAGTTGTCCTTGCCGTCCAAGAGGCTGTGGCGTTGTCTTTGTAACAGTCAGCCTGAGGACCTCCACCTGAACTTTTCAATCCATTAGGCAGCTTTATAACAGCCATGGAGTCCCTGCAAAGCCTGGGACTAATTAAACATAAAGCTTTGTAGAACAACAATAAATAAATAATAAAATTCAGCTAAAAAATTTAAAATGCTTTAGATGAATGAATCTTATTTTGTATGTCAGAATGTTTCTCTGCACGTTTGTATAACCATCATGATTGTTTGCTGTGGAAGTGAGAAAAGGGAACCAGATCACTTGGAACTGAATTTATAGATGATTAAGAACAACCAAGTTGTTTTGGGATATAAAATCCATGTCCTTTGTAAGAGCAATAAGGACTCCTTTTTTCTCTTTTTTTCTTTTTCTTTTTTTTAATTTATTTATTAAAAATTTCCCCTCCTCCTCGACAATAAGGACTCTTAAGCACTGCACCCTCACTGTAACCTCAACAGCTACATTTTAAAGCAGGATTTCCTCAATACTGTATCACATATCCATTGTAATGTTCAAGACTCATGTTTGGGAACCAGAACCAGTGTGAACAGAGGAATAATATTTTGAGTCCTATCTCCGGGTTAACTGAGCTCCACGGGATTACAGGACACAGTGAACTATCTCTGACTCTGGTAGTCTCCTGTTCTGTAGACCAGAGAAGCCATGAGAAGGAAGAATCAGTGGTTGGAACTAAGCAATGTACATTTTGCACGGTGGAGTGAAGTCAAGATGAAGGGGAAATGCCATTAATCTTCCCACAAGGAATAACATGGTCAATATAGACCCTGACATATTTCATTAGACAAATCACTGCTATAATTCTAAAGGAGATAGAGACTAATCTCCTAAATACCCAATGACTCAAGGAGTAGAATCTAAATTGGCCTTGACAGCAGCAGGTGTAATAAGAACAAGAAATGACAATACTTGTAATATCACTAACAATAATTACAATAATGGTGTTTGTAAATAATTTTGGTAAAAGATGATTGATAAAACATTAAATAATACCAGGAGGAAACTAATGATCCAAATGACCAGTATAAAACAAAACAAGGTAACCTAGAATTGGAAAGAGGAGAATGATAACTCAGGCCTTAGCCAGACTTTGTACTCCTCACCAGTGAGAATGAGAGCATTACCACAATTTGAGCCAAATTTGAAGCAAGATTGATTTTTTTTTTATTGTGGTGAATTTTTGGAGCCAGTGACTGCCTCCTTTCTTGGAATAGAGAAAGCAAACCCACATGCTTTTCTTGGGCCGCTTTTAAGGGCTAAAATTATGAGCAGTATTAAAATAGGTTTACAGAAGATAGGCAATAGGGTAATAAAGAAATACAGAAAAACCTTGCCAGGCGGTGGTGGCAAACGTCTTTAATATCAGCACCTGGGAGGCAGAGGCAGGCAGATCTCTGTGAGTTCGAGGCCAGCCTGGTCTACAAGAGCTAGTTCCAGAACAGACCCAAAGCTACAGAGAAACCCTGTCTCGAAAAAAAGAAAGAAAGAAAGAAAGAAAGAAAGAAAGAAAGGAAGGAAGGAAGGAAGGAAGGAAGGAAGGAAAGAAAGAAGGAATGAAGGAAGGAAAAGAAAGAGAAAGGAAGGAAGGAAGAAAAGAAGGAATAAGGAAGGAAAATAAAGAGAAAGGAAAGGAAGGAAGGAAGGAAGGAAGGAAGGAAGGAAGGAAGGAAGGGAAAACATCAAAAAAATTCACATGGTCACCATGTGATCAGGGAGGTTTTAGGAAGTTTCAGGGAGAGTTATAGATAGAAAGGATATTTTCACAAACAAGTCAAGGCCATGAGTTCTGGAAGGTCAGTTTCCTGGAAATAGAGCAACTCAGCTCTTACAATAAATTGAAACTTAATTTTTAATAATGTCTCCTGCCTTCACAATGGAGTCAGGAATGTTCATCAATTTGCCTTCCAATGAACTCCTGTGTAAGGTGAATTAATATACTGGGTAGGGCAATCAAAAGCACCCCAAGTATAATGTAAAGATTTATTTTATATTGATTCATTTAGAGTCATTTATATAAATATGTGAGGAATTACATTATTTTGCATGTTCTGGTTTTATTTTCCTTCCAATGCTATTGGTATTCAATGTTTAAAACCTAAAACTCCCTTTTCATTTGTTCCATCACCAGATAGTTTCTCCACATTCTTCCTTTGTTCACACATTCCTAATATACGGTCTCTAGCTGTTTTTGTCTTGTATTTATACTGCAACAGATCATCACAACCCCACTTATGAAAGCTCTGTCTCTCCATTAGTTAACAGGGGCCATGACATTTCTGATAGCCTCTGTCTTCTCATAGAAAATTGATTCACATAATAGGCTACTTTTATATAAGCATATTTTTAAATCTGTAAAATTTGGCTATTTGCAATGCAGGAATTCAAGCCAACTACTAAGACTGAAAATTCAAAATCTCCCCTTGAAACTGATAAAATAGGCAATCTTGTGCTCCCTTTTAGGCGGTGATTATGCCCACCATCAGTAAGGAAATTATTATTCACAATGATTGAGCATAAACCTTTCAGCCCCTTAAGCTTGTGAGGGAAATTGAGCAAGAAAAATTAAAACTGCAGGAGGTTCTATGGATGGATGGAGAAAGAAGTTTCTTGTTTGGGCTGCCCATTCCAAAATAACCACTCTGAAGCTTATATGAATTATAAATCCTAAGTTAATAGCTCAGACTTATTACTAGGTAACTTTTACATTTAAATTAACCCATGGTTCTATGTTTTGCCGTGTGGCTCATGGTTTTTGACCTCGTTTTCTACATGTCCAACTTACTTGGATGCTGGCTGTCATCTCCTCTAACTCTGCACTTCTTTGCTTCTTATTTTTGGGTTTTCTGCTTAGGTTTATCCTGCCTGGTCATTAGTCAGTCAGCTTCTTTATCAAAACAATCAGAGCATAATTTGCACAGTGTACAGGAATATTTCACAGCGGATGAACATAAAAAAGGCAGTGGAAGCTGAGAGACTGAGATCTATAGCTCACCTGTGCTTCATTCATCAAAGTCTGTGCTACATGATAGAGAGAAGTTGATTTTAAAAAATGAAGCAAACAAACCAAAAAAGGAAATGAATAGGTTGAAGCCTAAAATGAAAATGATTCAAACAGGTTTACCTCATTCCATCCTTGTTGGTTTTGTCCTAAGTATCTTGAATGTGGAATATCCAGACCTAGCATCTCATCATTCAGAGGTACTGTTACTTCCTGTCATTAAATGCCCACTGATCAGCTTGGATATTCAGAAAGCCTCACCATTGCCATTGAGTTGAGTCCTGTGTAGATACTGAGGTGTGTAGTATTCGACCTGTACCACATTGTTTCCTGCTGATCTTAGGCTCACAGGGAGGACACCTTGGTCATTCAGGAGCAGGAAAGGGTGAGTGTACTCAGGACTTCTGGAACTGTGTGTTCTGTTTGTGACATTGCAGATGTTGTGGGGCTGCTGCCTGGATGTCCCTCAGGCCATGTGCAGAGGGCTGTGCCCTAGATTCCAATTTTGGTTTCACACTTCCCAGATCTGTTCACGAGTTCTCCATACCTGTTCTGTACCATGGAAATTACTGGGTCCCAGGCCACTTTCTGACTGTGGTGAAAAGACTCCTGGAACCTGTGCCACCTCAGAATTTGCAGTGCTTCCAGGTTGGTGACACTGAGTCAAGACTATGGTGTCTCTCAGTGTTCCTCCCAACGTATTGTCCATACTTCGTGGGAGGGTGAGAAATAATACAGAGATAATCAAGAGACAACAGGTAGAATAAGGAAGACATTCAGTGAATACTGTGATCTTCCTCAACTTATTTTTCATAAATCTTATGTAGCCCAATCCAAAAGAGGTTAAGGGAAGGTAAAAGACTTCTTTACTGTAATACAAAGAACAAATATATGTATTTACCTCCTCACATCTCTGAACATCAAGTAACCACAGCCTAGAACAAAATATCCTTTTTGTCTAAGCAAAACATTTTGTAGCCACACCTTAGGTCTGAACATTCGGTTGTATAACCTTGAAGGAGCTAGAAGAATTCTGAACTTTCTGACCTTCAGCTAAGGTAGAATGGATTCACTTCTGTGGTCTACCACACCTGTAAATGTCCCCGGGTACTGTAATCTGTTGGTAGACTCCATAAGAGCTATGTCTTTGCTGCTTTAGAGTTTTCCTGTCATTGTCTTTGTAATTTTATATTATTCCTAGTTTGAACCCTAAGCCATGCCTGGCCTAAGCAAACATATGCTTGGGTGTTAGACTGGATTGCCCAACAAATTTGATCACTCTGTGTATGTTCTGTCCTTTAAAACTGTTCATGTGAGAGGATCGAATGGTTTGCTCTCTGAGAGTGTGTGACTATTCCCAGTCATGGACGAAGAGAGTTTTAAATCAAACATCTTTTCATTGACCAATTCTGAGGCAGAAATGGGATATTTGGAAATATTTCGAAGGCTTCCTCTTTGAGAGCTCTGTGAAGTCAATCAAAGGCTTGGGAATGCATTGTTGTTTGCTTGTTTTTCTCTATTCTTCTCCAAGTAGAAGTAATTGTATGAAGGAATTCTTAATCAGGAATGAATACTTTTACAGGTAGAACTTCTTTGGAGGCAAAAATAGAATTTTCCCTAGTACTACATTTCAGGGTACAGAAGACAAAAAGCAGGAAGGAGACCGGAGTCTGACCTCAGAAGACAAACAGCTCATTAAGTGGTACCTACTTTGCTGCTATGCAGGGAGGTTTGCAAGGGAAGAAAGCTACCAGAGATCCTTTATAGGGCTGATGGGGGCGGACTTTGCAATGAGGACATTGCACCAACTTCTTATAGGAAACCCTGCTATGCAATCTCTCCTTTTGGAAGTCATTTGCCAAAGAGACTCAGGCTGCTAGGAACCTTGCTCCTAATGGGTCCCATGACCTGGGATAGATGTGTGAAGTCAGTGATAGAAAGAAAACTGCGACCACCTGCTACAAACAAGTAGCTGTGGTCCCAGATGCCGTGAGCCATTTTTATTCATAGTTTCAATAGTTTGCATGAACAGTTTTACACTCATATTTGTTTCCTTAGCTTTCTAATAATAATTAAAATAATTGCCAGTTTGTTCCCTTACTTCCTTCTCTTTTTGTGCCCCAACGTCCCCACTGGTAATCATTACCTGTTTGATTTGTAACTTTAATATCACAAGCATAAGCAGAAAAGCAACAACAAAGGAAGTTTTTTAACTAGGCACATCTATAGGTAGAACAGTGTGCCCAGTCAGCTGTCTTTGCAGTTACAGTGCTATGCAAAGGGAAAACAAAATTTAAATTTGACGGTTACTATTTAGCTGTAGTGAAATCTAAACTCTCACAATCAACTCATCAGTCAAGGCTGATTCATTTTGTTCTATTTTCTATTCTTCTGTAATTCTTTTTGGAGGATATACCAGGGTTTTCCCTATCATCCTGTAGATTACATAACTTAGAAACATATTTTCATAGTTGGCATTGCTTATGTCTTGTTCTCCAGTCCCTGTCTTCTCAGCTTCCTACAGTGTTGAGTCCTACATTATTGACACAGTTATTAGAAATGAGAGCATTTGAGTTTCTGTGATTTTGCTTCATTTTTACCATTCATAGACTGTTCTCATTAACTCTTGATATTGTAGCACTGAGGGGCTAGCTTGTTGGAGTTTCTGTCCCACCCAGTACCACACAGCCAGCAAGCCGCAAAGAAAATTACACAGAGGACTCCATAAATTATAAAACTGATTGGCTCATTAGCTCAGTCTTCTTATTTGCTCTTGTAGCTAATATCATCCCATTATTCTTATCTATGTTGGCCACTTGGCTCAGTACCTTTTCCAGCAGGGCAGGTTACATCTTGCTTCTCTGTGATCTGGGCAGGAATGCGGAGGAAGCTTCCTGCTTCCCAGAATATTCCTGTTCCTCTTGCTCCACCTCTACTTCCAGTCTAGTTTTCCCGCCTATACTTCCCGCCTGGCCAATCAGCATTTATTTAAAACATGATTGACAGAATACAGACTATCCCGCACCACTTCCCCTTCTTTTTTTTTTTTAAACAAAAGGAAATATCCGTAGTCCATTTTTTTGGGAATGTGGGTGTAGTTTTCTAGGCTATTTCCAGGTGATTGGGGGCGCTGATAATCTTATGGGGACCTAATGAAAATTTAAAGTTATGATTAAGTCCTGACTGAAGTATCCTGTGAGTCTTGATCATCTCAGGCAGCAGTCTTGAACCAGTTCTAGATGAAGAACTCAGACATCTGGGCCATCTATTCCTGCCGAAGATTTCTCAGGTGATATTCCGTGATCAAAGCTGATTTTTCTTAACTCTGAATAAATCCAGAGCTTCTCATTTTCTGTGGAAACAAAAGCAAAATCTTTTCTCCAAAGTAACATACCTTTTGATTTCAATTTTGAAGTCAAGGTATTTTCAAAATACCTATCTTGGATTAATTCTGCCGCATGTATAAGCAAATATCTTTTAGCAGCTGTTGCTCCTTCCTCAGCATTCAAACAATTTAAAGAGAGCATAATAGCATACAGTATCAAGATTATCTGTGTTTTTTCCATCTTTACGTGGCTTTATTTTAACCTCTATTTCTTTTATTTTTATTTTTTGACTTTCTGAGACAGGTTCTCTGTATATCTTTGTCCTAGAATAACTCTGTAGACGAAACTGGCCTTGAACTCACAGAGATCCATCTGTCTCTGTCTCCCCAGTGTTGGGATTAAAGGTGTGTGCTACCACACCTTGAAGTCACAGAAGTCAATCTACCTCCATCCCTTGAAGTCACAGAGGTCAATCTACCTCTTTCTCCCAGGGATTGTGATTAAAGGTGTGTACCACCACACCCAACTACTCTCTTTCTTTCTTTTTACTTTACGAACTTTAACTTTTATCCTGCATATATTTTTAACACACTGTAAACCATTTAGAGGTTTTCTTCGTCTTTGAATCTCTCTTTACTGGGTATCTCTCTTTTTCTGAGCACTTGAGTCTTTATGGAGAGGATTAAAGTCATGTCTTTGACAGCTGGATCCCGCCCATTCCTTAGCTTTCCAGGATTATGGCAGAGGTACATCTGGAGCCTTGTTTATTGCCACAACTCTAACTCTATGGCATTTCAAGGTCCCTGACAGCAAGCAAGCTGCAGTATTCTGTTCACAGACCACGTAAGTGCTTCTGGCTGCCTGCCTAAAAGAGTCAGAGTTTGCCCTGGGAGGACGGCCCAGAAAGTCGGCATTTTAAAACAGCGAAGCTTTTTTCCTGCTACGGCTGAAAACCAAAAAGCATTAACACCATTTAAGTGTTTCATGGCAGGACTTCTTAAAAGAGCTGCAGGGTTTTGCATCAAAAGCTGAGTCAGGAAGCCTCTCTTAGATGAGAGTACTTGCTTGTCTCTATCAAGTAGTGCAGAACCGAGAAATTGCTGCTTTGAAGAAACCATACATAATGCTGTTATTTTGCTCTAGAATTACTTCCCAAGCTGTCTCGGGCTTTATGTGGATACAATTATCCACGTTGGGTGCCATTCTGTAACATATACAGGCTAAAGGATAAAGTTCTCAAAAAAAAAAAAAAAAGAAAGAAAGAAAGAAAGGAAGGAAGAAAAAAGAAAGGAAGGAAGGAAAAAAAAGAGTAGCCGGTTGTGGTGGTGCACGTCGGTAGTATTTGCTGAAGGAGGCACAATATCATCTATTTTATTACATTTCTCTTAGATTCTTTCCTTAGGATTCTTCTTTTCAGGACGATTAGGCAAATTTGTAATGTCTTGAAGGATTGTGACTCTTTCAAACTAGTCACAGGGTTCACTGGACAGGCAACATCCTGTTCCTGAGAATCCTGAATTCATAGTCACACCTGAAACATCAAAGACTTCAGCACCTGTGTCAGGTCTAGTGTACATTTTTAACAGCGTCCCCTCTGTCTCATCCATAGAGTCATCAGGGGAAAGTGTTTCCAAAAGCAGCAGCCATCTCATCTATTGGGCTCTAAGAAAGTGAATCTAGAGGTAGCCAGCAGTATGGTTTGTGTAAGGAAAGCAAGGTGAGCAGGTAGCACAGATGCTCCTGGGTCATGCCCCAAATATACAGCAAACTATCCATCACCCTTGCCAAAAATGGGTTAAATTCTCCCAGGACTTACCAAAAGGAGAACTTGTTCATGTCATTCTCAGGCCTTGTCCCCTGAAGAAATCACATGGCTCCTGGCAACAGGCTCTCTTGGGAGACAGGCTTTCTCAGCAGATATTCATCTGTGGACTGACACCTGGTGAGAAGCTGAGAAGTTTCTGCCTTCCTCCATCCCTCCATATGTGCTATACATGGTCACTAAGCCCAGAAGTGATCATCTTCTTCAAGGGAACATTTTGGAACTTGCCCTTATAGGGGTTGTTTAGCTATGAGAACAGTCAGACCCATCATTACTAAGATTAGTTAACACAGTCACTGTCATAAGAAGAACATTTGTGATGGTCATGTTCAGAGTTGCAATTTAGTTTGAGCCTAGCTTGTAATGACTGAATTATCTCAACACCCCAGGGTAGCTATCTGAAGAAAGTATTGGTGAAATTACAGTTTATTTCTCTTAAAATCTTAATGTGAATAGGAGTTGGATGTATGATTCAGCAGATGATAACACAGACGTCTATTCCAGAGGACCTTGGCTGGTTTCTAGCATCTGTAAGGTAGCTCTAAACAGTCTGTGAGTCCAGCTCCAGAGGATAAAAAAATCATCTTCTGGCCTCCCATGGTGACAGGCACACATGGGGCACATTGACATATATGCCAAAAAACACCCATTATCATGAAAATGAAATAAATAAAGTTAGTGTGAATTTTACTGACATTTTTACTCTAGTGAATTCTATGGTGTGGAAGTAATTGTTTTATGATCCTGGAAGCAATAGCAGGTATGACAAAGTCCCTAGTTAAAGTATTCGGTGTCTTTGTATCATCATTTAAAAAATGTCCATTGTGGGTTCTCTCTTAGCAGTCATAGTGGCACTAATAAATTGGAGTATTTAATGTAATGTGTGAAGGCTTTTTTCATGACCTAGGACAAACAAAAACAAAAAAATCAACAAAAAAATTCTCTGAAGTTCATTGGTTGCTTTTCATAACTCTGAATCCTTAGTGGGGTACTCATGGCAGGCATGTGTAGTTTATCTATCTCTGAGCAATTGCATTTCCTTGTTGGTGTCTTTTAGTTGTATTAGTAGGAAATGGATGCATTGAAACATAGGTTGTAAGGCAGTCCTGGTCTTTTGCTTCATACTTAAATTTTGAGATTTCCTATCAATCCTATATGTGGTTTCTTTACCTATTCTCCGTGGACCCAATTCCTACACTGAAGTCCAGTTTTTTTCTTTAGGGGCAAGAGATTCGAGTCTATAGATCAAATTTCAGGATCTAACTTGAAGGAAAATGCAGGTGACGAACAACAGGTGTGCTAGGAAGTGAGTGAGTGAACCCTAGATACTAGGTTTTTGCCATGCCAAGAAATCCCGAAATGGAATAGGTTTATCCCAGAACGAAGTATTTTAAGGTGTTTATTTTTTTAAAAATGTATTCTCTGTTGTTTTCTTATTTTATTTGATTGATTTTGCTCATTGGTTCGTTTTTGGTTTTGCTTTTGAGAGTAGCTTTCTTCGTTAGCATTAGCTGCCCTAGAACTAGCGCTCTGGACTAGGTGCGTCTCTACTTTAGTGAATTTCTTGCTTAGGCTTTAGGATTTCTGGATATAAAAATGCCTGCCACCATGTCTGGAATGATCGTTAGGCGTTGAGTCGTGGTCTCACCATGTATACCCGAATGGCTTTAAATTCACAGAACTCTGCCTCCCCCATGCGTGCTGGTACCAAAGGTTTGAAACTGGTAATTCCTAAACGTTTTCGATACTTTAGGCTGAAGAGGCAGAATGAGTAGAGCTCGCCAATCAGGGACAGCTTCACTACATGGAACGAACTGTCCAATGAGTAGCTTGGATAGTGTGCTTCCCGGAAACCCTTTTCAAAGAATGGCCTAGCAGAGGGAATCCTTGTGAGGACTCATTTTGGGCGGCCACGTGTTTTGCTGACTGCAGGCCTCTGGGGAGGAAACTGAGACCGATCAGAAGTACGAAATGGTGAGTGCACATTGGGCTCCTGGAATCCTGCCTGGCGAGTTTGGGACAGTAGCTTCGTTGTGGCTCCAACAGCGAGATTTCCCTGTGGTGTTTTACAGTCCAGTGGAAGGCGGTAATATGTCCCAGCAATGCCTATGCCAATGCTCTTGAATTGTGCAGCCCACAGGTAGCCTTGAGGTCTGAGTGTCCCGCTTTTCTGTCCTGGGGAAGCTGCTTCCCCTCAATCGCCAGACAACTTGGATGCATCCTTGCCGGACATGCATCCAAAAAGATTTTGCAGCATTGAGGATTGGTGATGCTGAGTTGAGACTGTACTGTGTAGGGTCGTGTGTTTTTCATAGTTTCGTTCTCCTCTTGTGCCTGTGTTTGGGCCGATTTAGGTTTTCAGGTATTACACTGGAGTTCTTTTCTTTCTCCTTTACTCCCCTCCCTCATCTAGTTTGCCTCAGAATTGATCCCCGTGCCTCCCCTTGTGAATGTAGTTTGCCATAAAGCTGTGTCTAACTCCTTATCACCATATCGGGCGTAGATTTTGCATGTTTCTTTTTTTCTGATGATATTGTAGGAGTTTTTTTATTCTTGTTCTTGAAGATGCCCTGTGCTTCAGCCTTTAGATTGCAACTATAGCAGCAATGTCTATTCACAGTCATGGTGCGATGATAATTCTCAGGATGTCTAAGAACTTTGTGTCTTGGGAAGTAAGTTCATGAGGACACCGCAGAAGGATGAACTTGCCAAGAACATGAGTGTGGAGCTGGAAAACTAGTTCAGCAATTAAGAGCTCTTATTATGTTCTTACCGATAACCAAGTTCATTTCCCACCACCCATGTTGGTATCTCTCAGCCATGTAACTCCACCTCCAGAGAATCACACACACACAGGATAATAATAACACTAATAATAATAATATATTAATATTATCAATATTACTATTTAAAAAGAATGGCAGCCTAATTCCTATGGCGTCTTTCTGTTAGAAAGTCCCATTTTTCTCGTTCATTCTTGGTTTTTCAAAACAAGGTTTCGTTGTAGTTTTAGAGCCTGGCCAGGAACTAGCTCTTACAGACCTGACTGGCATCAAATTCACCGAGATCCGCCTGCCTCTGCCTCCCGAGTGCTGGGATTAAAGGCGTGCACCACCCCCACCCTGCTCCATTGCTCTAGTCCTATTGTTACCCTTTGTGCTGCATGGTCCACAGTAAAGGCAGCCTGTGTGAGACGAAACGACCAAGAGACTCTGGCTCTTATAGCCAACTGTAGGGACAATTCACTTCTTTGCTTTCTTGTTGTGGAAGGTGGAGGAAAGGGAGGAGGAGGGCGAGAGGACGAGAATGCATATCAATGTAATTTATGCACATGTGTCCCATAGCATGTATGTGGACATCACAGGACAACCGATTGTCACTCACAGGAGACCTGTACTTTAGTTCATTTTCTGACAATGAAAGCCTGGTGGAAATGAGTAGTGGACTTGTTAGCTGTATAAACTGTTTTTATAACTAGTTGTCTTTAGGGTGTCAAAGTAAATGGTTGCAAACTCTGTATTTGAAACGTAGGCTTCAGGAAGTGAATGGGTTTGGTGTCAGAGTGTACTGGTAGATTTTTATTGCCAACCTGACAATCTTGCATCATCTTGGAGATGCTTCATTTTAGGGCTGTATTGATGAGGGGAACCTATGGCTATATCCGTGAGGGGCTCTTTTGATTGATGGGGGGACTGGTACACAGTGGGCAGCACCATCCCTGTGCAGATTGTCCTGGACTAAATAAGAAAGTCATCTAATCATGATCCCGTCAACAGGAGACCTCTACTCAGCTCTTCCATAGTTTCTGCTTATCTTCCTGCCTTGGCTTTTCTAGTGCTGGAATGTGACATGAAGTGTAAGCCAAATGAACCATTTCTTAGACTGTGTTACTTTTGAGTATGACATTTATCACAGCAACCAGAAGCAAGCTAAATCCCATAGTAATTTCAGAAAACTCAACCACAGGGCATAATCTTCAAAGATATTGTGCGACTATTTTATAAGTAACCATATTTCAGTTGTTTGAAGTTGATTCAACCCATTAATTATGGTAGGTGTGGTGTAAGAAGACAAATTTGTACAGCTTTCTGTCATTCTTTCCTTTTGCCTTTTGAAGAGAGAAGGATGCAGGATTTTTATTCTTTCTGTCTTTACAGTGCTAGAATCAATGAATAAAGGATGTATCTCCTCACCCTCAGTCTTAATTCTCTCCAGTAACTGCTCACCCCATGTTTTCTCCAGAACTCTTGGGTGAGGTCTTGCCAGCGAACCTGTGCTACACAGATTTTGCATGGCTGGTGGGTTGGTAATTCAGAGTCCGGGGGATTCTGTGTAGGGACGTGGGTGGGCTGTGCCATTTCCCTTCTCTTGTGCTTCTGTTTGTGCTGACTTAGATTTTCTCTCCATCACCTTGGAGTTCTTTCTTCTCTTCTTCCCTCCCCTCCCCCACCTGATCATCCCAGATTGTGTCCCCCATGTCCCCTGATGTTAGAGAAGGTTCCACAAAGAGGAGTATCCAGTTCTATCAGGAAATTGTTCCAACAGTGGTTGGAATGTTAGGCATTTCCTTGGGATGGTCTGTTCTTGGGTGGTGCTCAGGTTATTTTAGATTATGGTCCTTCCTGCAACCAGGTATTGCTTCAGGGTAAACTTTTGAGACTCCATTAAACTTATCAATGGCAGAGCCCTACTCTGGCAGGTGATAATGGTTGGAAGTGAAGAACTTCTTTTGGGTGATCTGTTCATATTTAGTGTTAGGAATATTTCCTAACACGATCTCCCTGCTGACACAAACATTCCCAGTCAAGCCAAATCAAAACCAGCCGAATTAAGAAATATCCAGGTTTAATGGGAGTTCCGAGCTCTCTGGTGGTCCCGAGGGGGAACCGGGAAGCCTCAAAAAATTGACCCCCAGGAGGAAGAAAGGGAGACCGCCTGTTCCTCTTTTGGGAGCTTATGGCTGTCTCCTACAGAAATTCTCTATGGTTTTTTCATTTCCCTCCCCACTTCCTCCCTGCCTTTTTAAAACAATATTATAGGAGATTTTTTTCTTTTCTCCTGACTGCAGCTTTTCAAGTTTACAGGTCTGAAGAAGAAAATGAGAAATTTAAATTTGCTTCACATTTTACTTGTTTGCAGTGAGGCCCAAAATAGAATTTTCAAAATTTGCAGTATGTGCAAATGCCTTTGACAGTGGCGGAGAGTGTAGTCAAATTGGTATTGCTTTTCTGTTGCTGCTTCTTTGTTTGCTATAGGCTGTTTTAAACAGAAGGGGTTGGGAGTGTCAGTTCTGTAAACAAGTCATTTACAGTGTTGCAGTACCTGAGAAAAATACCAATATTTCCTCTCGTTCTGTTAACCTCAGAGAGTTGATTTTTGCAGAGAACGTAATTTCTATCCAGTCAGGAATCTTTAGAATGTTCATCTGAAGGAAAGATAAGTGTGTTTTCTAAGTGAAAAAAATGTTTTTTATTTGAAAGTTAACTTGAGTGTGGATTATATTTATAGTATATTTATTAATTTTATGTGTGTAGCTATGTTGACTTTCATTTTATTTTTAATTCATTATTTTTTTCCTTGTTTTCTTGTTTTTTTTTGGGGGGGGGGACAGGGTTTCACACTGTAGTCCTGGAACTCATTGTGTTGACCAGGCTAGCCTTAAACTCAGAACTCACCCTCCTCTGCCTCAGGCATTCTGGGAGTAAAGTCTTTATTCTGTCTCTTTATTGTTTTGAATATTATATGGGGTGGGGACTTTTCTTTTTTTATCCACTCTGTTTGGTGTTCTATAAGTTTCTTGTGTCTTCCTATGCATATCTTTCTTTAGGTTGGCAAAGTTTCCTTTTATGATTTTATTGAAAAAATTGTGCTTTTGAGTTGGACTTCTATCCCTGTTATTTGTTTGTCTCTTCCATTTTTTTTGAGGGGATTTTTCATTTTCTCTTCAAGGACCTCAAACATTCTCCTAAAGTTATTTTTTAGGTCATTTTCTCCTTCTTCATCTATATTTCGGTGTTCAGGTCTTGCTGTTTTATAGCCACTATTTTTTTGTTTGTATTGTGGAGTGTGTTCTTACCTTGTCTTCCCATCGTTTCCCCTGACTGTTGTAGTTGCAGCTGTGTATCTGGTGATCAATCTTCCAGGTGTCAGTGGTTTCAAGCTCAGATGGTTGATCCTCATGGTGCAGTCAGGACTACAGGTTCCAGTTGTTGGGTCCAGTGGGGTTGTGCAAAGATGAGAACACCACCAAGTGTAGTAAACCTAAAGCAAACTTTATTCCAGAAACCAGATTCCAGGAAAACCAGGAGCAAACTTAATTTTAAAAAATAAAGTACCACGGGGCAAAGAAGCTGAGACCACAGAGTTTGGGCTTCTGACACTGTGACATAGACTAGTTTCTGAACCTACCTTTTATACTAAGGGCACCAAACATTAGGTCTAGACAAAGGGATTTTTACAACCTTGCCCTGACCGGTGAGTTAGTCAAGGGAGACTCTAAAGAGGGGAGTGAATTCTAATGTCAATTGATAACTAGGCAGCTATCATGAAATATGTTTCAGTTGAGATTACAGAGAAGGAACTAAATGCAAGAAAACAGATGTCTTTAGCGATTAGTCAGAAGTCAGGTGGTGGTGACACACGCCTTTAATCCCAGCATTCTAGAGGCAGAGGCAGGCGGATCTCTGTGAGTTCGAGCCCAGCCTGGTCTGCAAGAGCTAGTTCCAGGACAGGCACCATAGTTACAGAGAAACCTCATCTTGGGGGAAAAAACCAAAAAACAAACAAACAAACAAAGGCAATTAGTCAGAAAACGGACTGCTAGTAATATTAGAAGGTTAATAAATTAGGATTAATTGGTTTTTAGGCTGAGAACTTAGAAGATAGCAGAAAGGTTTTCACACTATCTCAAGGTTAAACTCAGATACTGACTGCCATACTTTACAACCTCTATTTTCAGAGCTCATTAATTAACAGTGTTTGTTCTTGTCCACTGTCTCTCCTGGACCTCCAGGCAGTGTGTACCGGAGTCCCGTGCCTCCTCTTTGATGGCACCAGTTTTTCATAACAGAGACAGTGCCTAACCCAGACATCATGTATCTCTGCTCCTGAAAGTTAGCTCAGTTCACATCTGTAGTTTATCAAGGATGACCAGGACACTACTCTTAGTTTACAGGGAGAGAAGCTCTGGCCTTGTAAGTAGAACAGCTAGTTGGAAAATGAAATGACCTAAGCTGATGGAGGTGTCCCAAGCATCTCAGAAAATAGCTAACTGTGGATAACTGATCCTTGATCTGCTGAGAAAGAAGTTGGTAGTTTACTTAGGTTTACAACTTTGTATGTCTTTCTTCCTATATTCTAAGCTTCCATATTCTAATCTTTGGTGTCTATATTTCTATTTTTATATTTTCATTCTTGTGTCCAGACCCTTCACAGTCACCCAGAGATCATTTGGTGTTCCCGGAGGTTGTTTGGGCCTGCTCCTAAGGAGATTGCTTGCTTGGGGCTGCTCCGACTGAGGTAGCTGACTCAGGCCTGATCTAGGGGTGCTCACTGGCTCAGGTCTGTTCCTGCAGATGTCCCTGGCTTGTCGGGAGTAAAGTCTTGAACCACCTTGCCTTACGTTGTGCCCCTGATTAAACTGGCTCTTTATAGTTACATTTCTCGTTAAGTCAATTTGTCTGCAGATTTCATTTCAGATTCTTCATTGCTAAGTGGGAATCTAATGTGTGCATGAGCCACATCTCCATTATCAGCAGCAGCAGCAGCTGACAAACATCCAGGCTGATTTTCTTCTAGCTACTGGGACCAGAGCAGCAATGACCATGAGTGCATGTATCTGCTATAGTGTGTGGACTCTTTTCCTTATATGTGGAGAGATGTATGACGGGTGAAGTAGTGTTTGTCTTTCCTACTTTTGAGGCAAGCTCACCCTGATTTTCTTCCTAATTACAGCAGGTTAAACTCCCAGCAATGGTGGGGAAGAATTCAGTTTTTCCACTCTTCTACCTTCAAGTATGAGATCGTCAGGCAGGCATCATAAATTTTCACCTGTTTACCTGTATCCTAGCCATGTATACCTCTGTTTTAGTGTTTTGTCATTAAAAAGTCCAACAAAACTTCTTAATTACATGTATATTATAGGGAATTAAGTACAATGAACTTATTTTAATTTTATCTAGTCCTTACACTCCCAGCACACCTGACTCATAATTTCTTTTTCTTTGGTTTCCTTCCTTTATTCCTTCCTTCCTTCATTTTGTTTTCCTTCTTCCTTCCTTACTTCTTTTCTTTTTTTGTAACTGAGTTCATTTAATGCTGTCCAAATGTGTGTGGCCATCCACTGGGGCATGGGCAACATACTCATGGCTGCCTTACTGCAGAGAAATGACTTTCTTTTCCCCTCCAGCCCCCACTCCCTAAGCCACCAGTTGCCAGTATCTTCTTAACTAAGGGTGACTTTCTTGAGGCCAGTCCTGTTCTGCCTATATTTTTGACTGCCAGGACCTAACGTGTTTGAGGCATTTTAGAATTTGATATGCGGATTTTAGAGTTATTTTGTGAAATTGAGCACCTGCTCAGTAAGGGCACTTTTCCCCTTGTGTCCTTGTCCATTTACCTTCTACAAAACTACAATGATCATATTTGTCATAGACAGTTATTGTTTGTGTAACTGATGGCGTATTCTGTCAGACAGAAATGTGATGTCTCCAACTGAATAAAATTAACGATGCTGTTATGTGTTAGCATAACAATAATTATCATTGCTATGATAAATTTCAACTTACCACATTAAAAATTAAGACTAATTGCCCATCTATGCATGCCAACCTCTTTATTGACAAGTTTTTCCTAATTCTGTTCTTGTTCAATTTAAACTAAAAGGAAGAAGTCATTGAAATACCAAGCTTGTGGTGTCTACTCAGCCTGCCCAATGTCTGCCCAATAATCAGATTAAGCTCTATGTCTTTGCTTCCACGATTTTCTTCTTAGATTAAAGTCATATTTTCTAAAGGATAGGCTTTAGATTTAGGATGGCAAATACTGGCAAAATATGATCTAAGAGCTATTGAACAACCTACTATAACATGGAAAACTGGTACACTATCTTTGTCTTTAAAATGGTCTTCATTTTACCTAAGTAAATTTGTATTGCTAACATGTGCTTTTTTCCTCATTGGTTCCATAGTACTTTTTGTCTGATAATTAAGTGATCATATTAAATTTAATTTAATTCAAATTTCCAGGTTGACATTAATTTCTTCTAGATAATAGTGTAATTAAATCTTCTTTTTATGAAAGTTACATAAACCATTGATCATTATGTTTTTGGTTAATCATCTCAGCTCTGAGTCTATAAAGAGTCTAAGATCCCTATTTCTCTCACGACACAACTTAATGCAAGGGTACAATTTCATTATGGTGAACAAGGCCCTCATCTCAGAGATGATCCTTTAGTCCCTGTAATTCCTAAAATGCAAATATTGAGAAAATAACTTTGCCTTATTATTTCGGATTCCCTGTAGTAATTAATATCCTTAAAATAGTCTGCCAAGCATTATGTTTCATCAAATATTTCCTCCTAGTTTCCACTAAATATGTCAGACTGCTAATTGACAAATTGAGTCTTAAATTAGGTTTATTTAAAAATCTGTCTCAGTCAAGATTTTTAAAAGTTTTTATATTCAAGTTTATTTATTTCTCTCATAGGACAGGATGAAGCTATGTTCATGATGATAATACCACAGGAGTGACCCTTACTCTAGTTACTGACAGAGTTCTTATTCCCAATGATGCTCTTTGATCTATGTCTGTGATATAGACTGTAGCATTTCTGTTGTTGGAACATCTACTCTTTTCTTCTCTTTCCCAAGCCTGTGCAAATTTTTTAAACACACACCATGTCTTGTTCGGAGGTCCTTTATGTCTGAGTCTGTCCTGTTGTGTATCTGAATTCCTTTTCCGACTAGTAGTGTGTTGGTGGAAGTCACAAATAATTCCACCATGGTTCAGAATTATGAATAATAAAGGGTTATTTATTTAGGGGTGACTTGCTGATCACTGTCCTAGATCCTAGTTCTCTGCACAAATAGGAAACAGGAACAGAGTCTAGCAGCCAGCAGCTATATTTGGAAGCAAGAGGGCAAACACAGGCTTTACAGCTGCATTTATAGTATAAGAGACCATGCCCAAGTTGGCTGATATCTTAAAGGCTATTGGCTGAAGGAGCAGAAGGAGCTCACACAGAACCTCTCCCTTTTGTTTAAATAAGAGAGTTCCAAACCCAATACAAAACTATATACACTAGGAAGAGATAACATGTATAATTAGAATTACAACCAGCATAAACAGTATTAAGCAAGGAATGTATGCTAAATGTTTTAATAAACATTGTATCCTAAGACTTAGACTCCTTAAATGGAAATGGCTTGGGTAGTCATAAGAGGGTGATAACTACTACTAATCTTCAACCTCATCAAAGGCTTTAGTAGGGAGATTACATTACTCTAGTAGGCAGGAAGTGCAGTCAGGCAGCTTCCAAAATGTACAGTAGATGCCAGAGACAACTGGCTACCTTTAGCAATCACCCAAAGTCTCATTTGCAACGTTGAAGCCACCAACTTTGACTAAGGCCTAGAGTAACTGACAGATCATTTCCAGGGGCAGGAAAATTATCAAAACAGTCTTACCCTGTCTTGGCAAGATTTGACAGTCTTTTTTCTTGTATCCTACTTGTCCAGTCTGGACATTGTGCACTGTCAGTGGTCGAGGGATGGGCAGTTCCTTGCCCAAAGGCCAGTTGAGCCAAGAAAGAGACAAAATTCCAAGTAGAGGGTCTTTGGTGCTCAGCACTCTCTTGGGGATAGATTGGTGCTGCTAGGAGCAATCATGCTTCATGTCAACAGAATCCTAAGTTATTTAAATGACATATTCTACAGAACTTTGAGGTAGTTGAAGGTTAATTATCTATGCAGAATAGAATCTCTATGTATCTTAAGAACCTATTTAGTCTGACTAAAAGAATAACAAATATGACTAATGATTGATGATACTTATTAACTATGTAACTTAAAGGTTAAGACTTCATATCAGAATATTAAAAATATTTAAACTGTGCTGCAAGGGACCACATTGACATCAGATGTAAATGATATAGAAATATCTTAATCGAAGAAATATGATAAATATATCCTAAAATTGTATCAATATACAGAAAATCTCAAAACAGGTAAAAACATACATGCATACAATTACAATATGACAAAATAATGTTGCATAGTGTGCAAATATTGTAAACAGAACTAACAAATATAATTTGAAGTTGTATCAATATACAAGAAACTATACCAGTGTAAATTGCATTTAAATAAAAGCTCACAAGTATTTACTCTATTACTCACTTTTATTACTATTACTAGTGTGAGTAAGTATACACTAAGCTACCTATTGCCATTATCTCTAGGCGTACATAATTTCCACTCCAACCCCAAACCTATGCGAGTAATAATCAACCCCTAAATGGTGTCTTTAACCATGAGGACAAACTTTGTTGTGAGAGGGGATGTTGCTTTCTAGAATTGCTTCCTACTGTCATGGGGAAATATTTTTTCTATGGGATCCTGTGAAAGTAAAATGATGTTTAAGTTTCAACATTGCTGTTTTGTATAATTACAAATGGTCTCTGAGTAGTGGATAGGGTATTTTTGTTTGTTTGTTTATTTGTTTTGTTTTCTCAAGACAAGGTTTCTCTGTAGCTTTGGAGCCTGTCCTGGAACTTGCTCTTGTAGACCTGGCTGGCCACAAACTTACAGAGATCTACCTGCCTCTGCCTCCCAAGTGCTGGCATTAGGGGCCTGCGCCATCACTGCCCAGTTAATCTCTTTTTCTTCTTATTTTATTTTAAGGACTTTCTCCTTTTCTCTCCCAAGCCTACATATATTTTTAAACACACAGCAAATGGTTTCGAGGTTATCTTAGTCTTTGAATCTATCTTCACTGTATATCTCTCTTTTTCTGAACACATTTGTCTTTAATTTGCTAAGTGATATGGCTAGGATGAAAGTCTTCACTTTGGTGACTGAATCCAGGCCATTACTAAGCTTTCTGAGATTCCAGCCTCATGGAGGAGATACCAGCATCAGTCATGTTTATTGCCACTACTCTATGGCATTTCAAGGTCCCTGCCACTACCACAAAGCATGTGGTCAGC
The DNA here is from genome assembly GCF_982192425.1 of Myodes glareolus. Classification (NCBI taxonomy): domain Eukaryota; kingdom Metazoa; phylum Chordata; class Mammalia; order Rodentia; family Cricetidae; genus Myodes; species Myodes glareolus. The sequence goes on along the minus strand of NC_142031.1, from coordinate 49,686,894 downwards.
TTTTTCTCAACATAATTTAAGTGTTTCCTGGCAGGACCTCTTAAAAGGGCTGCACAGTTTTCAAGCTAAAGCTGAATCAAGAGGCTTTTATTAAATGGGACACATTTGCCTCTTGCAAACAGAGCCCACCTAAGAAATTGCTGCTACCAAGAAACCATGCTTAACTCTATTCCCAGGTTCTCTCAGCTTTCCTGTGGGTGCACTTTCTCCATGTTCGGCACTGTTTGTTGGTGGAAGTCACAAAATAATCCCACACACATTATTCAGAATTATGAATAATAAAGGGTTATTTATTTAAGGGAGACCTAACAGATCACTGTTCTAGATCACAGTCCTCTGCATTAATGGAAAACAGGTACAGAGTCCAGCAGCTGGAAGCAAAATCTGGAAGGAGAAGAGCAAGCACAGGCTTTACAGCTGCATTTTTAGTATGAGACCCTACCCATGTCTGCTGGTATCTTAAAGGCTGTTGGCTGAAGGAGCTCCCACCGCAGGAGTGTTTTGTATTGTTGTGTTTTCTTTTATGGTAAGGAGTATGGTTGCTGAAGCCCTGGTTGCTGACTCTGCTGCTCTCGGCCTTTCAATATGGTGGAGGTACATTTACCATTAGCTCTGCAAACCATGTTCACCACCACAGCTCCAGCAAGCACTTGCTGCAAGCTTCTCAGAAACCCCATAAATGCTCCACACGAGGACCTCCCGAAAGAGCCAGAGCCACTCCTGACACCAGCATGATCCAGGATGCCTTGTATTAAAGGAGGAGTGCTTCTGATAGCCACCAACAAGCAGAGGCTCTCTGAAACATTGTGGCTACCAAGAAGCTCCAGTTGACTCCTGCATTTGTGGGTCTAGAAGCCCTTTTTTAAAGCTTTGTTAGGCTTTATGTAGATCTATGTGTACAAACATTGGGCACCATTATGTAGTTATAAATATTCTCCATTCCTCTGGTCCCCCTGACCAGTTTCTCTCCACCCACCAGGTCCCACTCAGTAACTCCTGCATCTGCTTAAGAAATACCACTCTGAGGCTTAATGTTAATTATGTACTCCTTGGCCTATTAGCTCAGTCTTCTTATTAGCTTACTCTATATTTTAAATTAATCTATTTCTATTAATCTATGTCTCCCATGAAGGTGTGGTTTACTGGAAAAGTTTTGGCATCTTTCTCCTTCAGCAGCTTCATGGCACCTCCCTGATTCTGCCTTCTTTCTTCCTCTATCTCTGCTTGGATTTCCTGTCTTGCTATTCCTTTTGAGAAAAGTTACTTAAAGGCAGAAGCAGTTTATTTCATATCACAATTGAACATTGCAGTTCTTAAAATTCAGAAGTATGAAGTTGCTAATAAAGGACACACTAATAAATAGTAAATGAGATAGTGGGTCATCAAGTAATAAAGATAGCATCCCATGGATATTCTTCACTAAATCCTGTTTATATAATAATTTAGAGGTTTCTTCAGGAACATATGCAAGATGATTATGTATCCTGTCAGTCTGTCAATGTAAATTAACCCTCCTAATTAATATATGTACTCATAGGAGCCAGTAAAATTTGAGGATGTGGCAGTGAATTTCACCTCAGAAGAGTGGGCTGTGTTGGATTCTAGTCAAAAGAAGCTATACAGAGATGTGATGAAGGAAACATTTTTGAACCTGATCTCCATAGGTAAAAAGCATTACATGCTCTCATTGCTTATTCGGTCATTGAACAACTGTGCACTTGATGTGGGGGTCCCCTTTGTGTGCTGTGATTACCATTACTAAGTAAAGAAACTTCCTTGGCCTATTGACAGGGCAGAACTTAGGTAGGCAGTGAGGACTGGACTGCATACTGTGAGAAAGGAGGGCGGAGTCAGGGGAACTCCATAGATCTGCTGCTGAACATAGATGTACTAAAACTTTGCTGGTAGGCCATGACCTCATGGTGATATACATTTTAATAGAAATGGGTTAAATTAAGATGTATGAATTAGCCGATCAGAATCGAAAGCTAATGGGCTAAGCAGTGATTTAATTAATATAGTTTCTGTATGATAATTTTGGTTCTGGGCAGTCTGGACTAACAAGCAGCTCACTGCATGCAACATGTCATGCTTATGCATGTTATATTGATATTGAATTCTTAAATTAAAATGTGGTTATTTAGTGTGCATATTATAAGAATATGGTTGCAATAATTTTTATGTTGAATATGAATGTGTCATAATGTATTCTCTGGATTTTGTTGCAGAAAAAGCACTAGAAGAAAATATTGAAGAGGACTGTAAAAATCTCAGCAGGAATATGGGGTAATTTATATTCAGTAGAAAATAAATAGAAAATAAATAGTAGTAGAAATATAAATAGTAGAAAATTTATATTATACATTTGGGACTCGGGACAACTGAGAACATGCCAAGTGCTCCAAATATAACTAAGTGAAACATGATCTTACACAAATCCCTATAATGGAGCATTGACTTGTGATATTTATATTAGAGTATTTCATGTGTGTTATCTATTATTATCGCAAATATGTCACGTGATGATGAGGCTGAAAAAAGGTTTTCACTGGATTATTACATAAAACATCCCATCATGTGCCAAAGGTTTTACTTTCTGTTCATACTTATGAGGCTTTGAGCATCGATACAGTGCTTTGTTTGCTTACTTTTGCTGTGACAAAAAAAAAAAGAATTCTGGGGTAGAGGACAGTTTCAAACTTCCTTGTCAGAATACCATCATAAAGCGAAGCCAGGGCAGGAACTCAAGTATGATCAGAATCTGGAAACAGGCACTGAATCAGAATTGATGGGGAAATCCTGTTTACTGGAGTGATCTTCATCCCTTAGTCAACTACCTGCCCTCTAAGGGATACTACCCATAGTGAACTGGGCCACTCCACCTTATACAGTGATCAAGACAAAGCTACCAGAGACATGTCTAAATGTCAATCTGATAAAGCCATTTTCTGCTGTCTATTTCATTCTTCCCAAACAGGGATTCTAGTTTGTATCAAGTAGATCGAAACTAATTAGCAGATACATTTCATACACAGAGCCTGAAATCCTGCCCATTGGCACACTATGCAACATAGTGAGCCCCGCTTAATTGAGAATGTGAAAATGGTTTCACAAACTTGTTTCCAGTCCAATCTGATTGAGTCGTTTATCAACTAGCAGACCCTATCCCCCATGACCATTTTTCCTTCCTGTTCACTCATTTTGTACCTCTTAATTATTTTATATATCTTTGTATCTGAGTTATGTTTTAATGTATCAAGTGGATCAGAATTTGTGAACTCTTCACATGAATCTGTGTCATTGAATCTGTTTGCAGAAAGATTGAGAATTGTTCTAAACCTCCAAGCCTGTGATATAGCTCCTTTTAATTCTTAGAGAAGCAACATTAGTCCTCTACTTCTTTACACATAGCAGGGTCTTACCATGAAATACATAGTGTCTTGAAATTGATACCATTATTTTATTTCCTCTGAGATTCTATAGTTGTGTACTGGACAGGCTAGCCTTTAATATTTCTCTCGTCTAAAGTATTGCTTTTCTCATTTTCTGCAGAATTCAGAGGATTCAGAAAGACCATGGAAATGAATGTCATAATGAGTGTGATAAAAGCCAGCAAGCTAGTTCAGAGAGTATGATCAATAAAGATATGCCTTCCAGAGTAAGAGATCATGAGACTCCATTGCTTGCAACAGATATCATTGGTGATTTATCCTTACATGGGTATCTCAGAGAAAATGCTAGAGGGAAACCACCACTGGATAAGGGAGCTGTGGCAAAAGCATTTAAACATCCAAAACATTGGAAAGATATCAGTTATTCTGAATTCCTTCAGGTACTTGAAACTTCTCCTAAAGAGAAACCCAGGAAAAAACAATGTAAAGAAACCTGTAGGGGTCTGTGTTTAGATCAGTCTCAAGAGAGAACTCATACTGGAGATAAACTCAATGAGGATGTCTTAATGAGATGCACATATGACCAGAATGATGAAGGAACCCAAAAAGAAGTGAAACAATTCGTATGTAATCTCTGTGAAGAATCCTTCATTGATTCCAGTGAGCTTACCAACCATGAAAAAAGTCATATTGAAGAGGAAAGGTACATTTGTAGGCAGTGTGGCAAAACATTTAAATATGCAGCATGTTTTGAGAAACAAAAAGTAACTCATATAGGAGAGAAGCCATATGCTTCTATACATTATGGAAAAGCCTTCACCCCATTCAGTCATCATGACAGTCATGAAAGCAGTTATATTGGACAAAAACCTTATGCCTGCAAGCATTGTGGGAAAAGCTTCACTAGTTCTTCTTATCGAAGCATTCATGAAAGAATTCACACTGGAGAGAAACCTTATGCCTGTAAGTATTGTGGAAAAGCCTTCAACAGCCGCAGTAGTCATAACAGACATGAGAGGAGCCACACTGCAGAGAAATCTTATGCATGTAAGTATTGTGGAAAAAACTTCACCAGTTCTTCTTATCGAAACATTCATGAAAGAATTCACACTGGAGAGAAACCTTATGCCTGTAACTATTGTGGAAAAACCTTCATCAGTTCCGGTTCTTGTAGTATTCATGAAAGAATGCATATGGCAGACAGGAATTATACATGCAAGCATTGCGGGAAAAACTTCACCAGTTCTTCTTATCGAAACCTTCATGAAAGAATCCACACTGGAGAGAAAACTTATGCCTGTAAGTATTGTGGGAAAACATTCAGCACTTCCAGTGCTCGTCGTTTTCATGAAAGAATGCACACAGCAGAGAGGAATTATACATGCAAGCATTGCGGAAAAGCCTTTTTCTGTCTCAGGATTCTGAAAAGGCATGAAATAATTCACAGTGGAAAAATGCCTTATGCATGTAAACTTTGTGGAAAAGCCTTCAACCACGCCAGTAATTGTAGCAGACATGAGAAGAACCACACTGCAGAGAAACCTTATGCATGTAAGCATTGTGGAAAAAGCTTCACCAGTTCTTTTTCTCGAAACATTCATGAAATGATTCACACTGGAGAGAAACCTTATGTGTGTAAGCATTGTGGAAAAGCCTTCAACAGTCCCAATAGTCGTAACAAACATCAAAGTAGGCACAGGGCAGAGAAACCTTATGCTTGAGCATTGTGGAAAAGCCTTCAACAACCCCAGTAGGTGTAACAGACATTAAAGGAGCCAGACTACAAAGAAACAGAAGACTTATGCATGCAAACATTGTGGAAATACTGTTTCTGGTGTAGGGATCTGAACATCCATGAAATAATTCACACTGACAAAAGTCTTATTATGTAAGCATTGTGGAAAATCATTCAACAACCCCAGTAGTTGTAATAGACGTGGAGGGAGTCACACTGCAGAGAAACCTTTTTCTTGTAGGCATTATGAATAAACCTATACCAGTTTCAGTTCTTGTAAGATTCATGATAAGAGTTCAGATTAAGGAGAATTCGTTTACATGTAAGCAGTGTTAAAAAGTGTTTACCTGCTCCAATCACCTGAACATTCATGAAAAGATTCACATTGGGGAAAAGTCTTGAGCATGGAAACACCTTGGAAAAGCCTTCAGTGACCTCAGTAGTTATAACATATTTGAATGAAGTCACACTTTAGAGAAGGCCTATTCATGTAAGTATTGTGTAAAACCCTTCACAAATTTCTATTCATGTAAGGTTCATGAAAGAGATCATATTGAAGAGAAGTGCTATGCATGTACACATTGTGGAAAAACATTTACCCACTCCAGTCAGCTGAACATGCATGAAAGGGTTCAAATTGGAGAGATGGCTTTTGCATGTAAACATTACAGGAAACCTTTTAACACTTCAGTTTGTCCTGATTTGCACGAAAAACAGTCATACTGGAGAGGAACTCTTTTTGTGTAAAAGATGTGGAAACTGTTCATTCTGTAGACTTTAATAAGCATAAAAGAGTTCACTTGATAGTAAAGCCTTATGCACATAAGAATTGTGGAAAAGCCTTCCAGTGCTCTTGTGATCATAACAGATCTGAAACTCTTCACACTAGTCAGTAGGCTCATGTGTGTAATCATTGTCAGAAAGCCTTTACTAGATTCACTTGGTCCAAGAGTAAAAATATTCACACTGGATAGAAACTTTTTGTATGTAAACATTGTATATAAACTATTTCTTTGTTGTTGTGATTTTTAACAAACATAAAAATCTCACACAGTGTCTGTAATGTGGGAAAGTCTTCAGCACATCCAGTTTCTGTAACCCTCATGCACAGATCTACACTGGAAAGAATTGTAAAGCATATATCCATTTAAGTATTGTTCAAAGTTTTCAGCAGTTCCTGTTGCCATGATGTTCTAAAAAAGTCACTCTGAACATAGATTTTACATGTATAACCATGTGGAAAATTTTTTAGCAATCACAGTTCCTACTATGATTACTTTTTCACTTTTGAGAACCTGTATGTTTAGAATAAATGCGGGAAAATATTCAAAATGTTTCAAATGAATAAAACTTTAAAGTTTTATTTTTTGGGGGAGGGTAGTATTTTCTGGAATTTCTGTGTTTTACATTTCTGCTGAAGTCCATAGTGATCTCACAGTGAGAAGAAGTACAGTGTGTAGAACAAATACCAGTAATAACTCTGTAATACTGTGTTAGTAAAATTACTTCTAATGTGAGTAATGGAAGAAGAATGTGCTAAGAACATAAGATGTATCAGCTAGTCATGATTCTTTCCAGGAAATGTGATTATCTGTATTGTTTCCCTGGATTGTATGTGGTGGAAATAATGTATCAATTCCACAAGCTGTCTTCTAAGAATCACATGTACACTTCCTAATGAACACAGAGATAAAAGAGAAAAAGGATGAGAGAGAGGAGTATGGAGTTTACTTTCTTTATGCCAAAAGCTTTGGGGGGAAAACTGTCCTTAATCTCAATTGCTGGCAATATATTGTCCAGACTGAAACAGTAGGGTACAACTGCCAAACTTTGTCACAATATTACAGTCGTTCAAAATGCCCTGCTTCACAAAAATTTCTGTCATATACACTAGCCTATAGGCCAAAGATGGTTGCCCCAGCATTACAGAAGAACTTTGAATGCTTGTCCAGGTAGCCTGATGTCCCTGTTGTTAGGCAAATTTCACCCTTTTGGGATCATAATCGAGTTAAAGATTAATAATTAGAATTAGTTTTTCTTATGGCAAAGGTAAATTAAATATAAAAATTTAAACTTCCAAAGATAGATAAATAAATACATTCTCTAATTTTGTCAAATGCAAATGGACTGGACATTGTAAATGTAATTATTACCTAATAACTTTTTCTTGTATATAATCTTACTATGCTAAGGTTAAAACCTTCCTTTTTGATGAGACAAAAAAATGAGAGATGCTGTACACTGTGATGATTTTTCATTCGGATAGCTTTAATAGAAACCTGATTGGCCAGTAGCCAGGTAGGAAATATAGGTATAACAACCAAACTAAGGACACTGGGAAGAAATGTGGAGTCAGAGAGTCACCAGGAGATGCAGAAAGAGGAAGACATGCTGAAGGAGAGGTAAACCCACGTGCCAAATGGCAATATATAAATTAATAGAAATGTGTTACAGCCTAATGGAGTCCTAGCCTTCCTACTCACCTCCCCTGTAGATCACCTTTCTTGCCCTTGTTCTTCTTGGTTTCTGAGAAACTTGCAAGTTCCCTGCTCTCAGAGTTGTTTACCAATTCTGCTTCCTGAGTATACATTTTCTTGGCCCTAACCCGAGCATCTGGCAATGAGGTCTTCATCCTGTCGGCCTACCTGTCTGGGTTAGGTAGAAAACTCCCTTGGTGGTGTACATTAAAGGCTTCTGATTCTACCCAAAGTGCGTTTTCCATTAATTCTGACGTCCTTCACTCGGACTTGGCCCTAGCTGCACTGATGTGGCAGAAATGGGTTGTAAGAGCTAGCTACTAATAAACCTAAGCTATAAGCCAAGAATTTAAAATTTAAAAGTGTGGTTATTTAGGAGTGGGCTTTTTGGAAACAAAAACTATCTACATTATAATCATGATATATAATACACACTTATAAATTTATTCATATGTAGGCATGTGTGTATATGTGTGTGTGTGTGTATGAAGTTATGCCACTTGACAGTTCCTAAACCAAAGAACCACACATTCATAAAATAACAAACCACCAATATTAGGCAGAATAAATCTTCATTTGAGTTGTCCATGATAGTTATTTAATTTCCTCAAATTTAGAGTACAAACTTTCTTTTTGTCATCTCTGTGAGGCTGAATGTGAGTCATACTAACTAAAACCATTGCACATTTTGAATTCAGGGTGAAACATTTGAACTCAATATAAAACTTAAGCCCACCTTTATTCTAAACTTCATAGAAAGTTGCTCACTGAGAGAAGCAGTCAATATCCCTTGTCAATTTTTAACTCTTTTATGGTTTAAGAATGACCCCTATAGGCTAATGGTGGCACATAAATCTCTTTGATTGCAGGTCAAAGGCATTCAATGTTTCCTCTAGACTTCAGAAAACACAATCTGTTAGCTCTGATAATGTACTGATACATTTTTGTTGTCAACTTGATTCAAAGTCATATTACCTTTGAAGAAAGAGCTTTTATTTAAGAACTATATTGCACAGATGAGCCTGTGGCTATGTCTGTGGGTAATAATTTTAATTGATCTTGAAGGGCCTAGTTCAGAATGGTCAACACCACCACTACAAAGGTGGATCTGGCTTATATAAGATTATTAACTAATCATCAGTTAATCCACACTTCCTGCCATGGCTTCTAGCAATCATGGTTAGTGACCTGAAACAATAAGTTAAATAAATATTTCTTTCACTCAGTTGCTTTTATTCATGATACAAAAAAAATACATAGGAATTCACAGACATATACTACATCACAGAATATTCAACAATATTGTCGGAGCATTTAAAAAAATCAAATACCAGTTTAATTGAGAAAAACCAAAATAAGAGATTGTGTATAAGAAGGAACATTTGTAAAGCCCCTGTTATTTTTTCTGCATACATTGGACTTGTAAATTGTAACCTGGTTGTCCTTTGCCTTATGTTTAACATCCACATAACACGGTATCTTTCTGGGGTTATGAACATAGGTGAGCAAACATCTTTGTAGTATAAATATACATCCTTTGGATATATGCCCAAAGGTTATATTGTGGGGTCTTGGTGTATATTGATTCCCAATTTTCTGAAAAACCAACATACAGATTTCCAAAGTGCTGTACAAGTTTGCACTCCCATCAGCACTGGAGGAGTGATCCTCTTACTTCACATCCTCTTCAGCATGAACTGTTATCAGTTTTTATGATCTTAGTGTAAGATGGTGTATATATATATATATAAAAGTTATTTTGATTTGCATCTCCCTGATGGCTCAGGATGTTGAATAATTCCATAAGTGTCTATTGGTCATTTGGAATTCTTCAGTTGGGAATTTTCTGATTAAATCTGCATCCCATATTTAATTGGATTATTTGGTATTTTGATGTCTAATGTCTTGAGTTCCTTACATATTTTGGGGATCAACCCTTTATCAGATACAGTGTTGGTGAAGATATTTTCTCATTCTATTCACTGTCCTTTTGTCTTATTCACCATGTCCTTTGCTTTACTGTAGCTTCTCAGTTTCAAGAGGTCTCATTTATTAATTGTTGTTCTCAGTGTCTGTGTTACTACTGTAATAGTTAGGATGGGAATCTCCTGTTTTCATGTATTCAAGGCTGCTTGTGACTGTCTCTTCTATACTTTTCAGTATAACTGAATTCATGTTGGGGTCTTTAATCCATTTGGATGTTAATTTTGTTTATGGGTAATGATATGGATCTACGTGCATCCCTCCACATGTTGATATCTAGTTATGACAGCACCATTTGTTGAACATGCTTTCTTTTATCCATTGTACAATTTTTACCTCCCTGTCAAAAGTCAGATGTTCATAGTCGTAGTTATATTTTATTTCTGTTTTAATAAATAAAGCTTGCCTGAAGATCAGGGTACAAAACTATGCTGCTAGAGGCCGGAAAGTAGTGACACACATCTTTAATCCAAGGACTAAACAAGACTGAGTTAGTATAAAAGATAAAAAGAACTCACATAATGTGCTCCCAGCTCTTGGGACTCACTTTTAATCCCAGCACTAGGGAGGTGGAGACAGGAGTGGTATGACTGGATGGAGAGAGGCATGTGAGGCAGGGAAGACAAGAGCTCATTTCAGTCTGAGGTTTGGAGGGGAGCATTGCAGTCTACAGTCATGCTGAGAATATGTTCACCCCCTTGGTCTGAGCCTTGATAGAGGTAAAAAACTCTTTAGTGGCTTGATTGCTTTGCTTTTCTGATCTTCAGCTTGAACCTCAATATTGTCTCTGGGTTTTTATTATTCATGTGACATCCGGTGCCCAACTTTTGGAGGTATGAATTAATGAAAAGCCTATTTGCCTGTGGCTTTGCACCACTGGTTTAAGCCAGAGTTACATGTTGCTGGAGCCATCACACTATCGGTTAGATTATCCTTTCTTCTGTCCTGGTGGACTTTCCAGGATGCTCCTTGTTGGGCTGCTGCCAAGCGAGGTAGCTGCCTCGAAGTTCTGTCAAGATATTACTGCTCTGTGGAGAAGAATAAGCCTCACTTCATCATCATAAGTAGCAGATTTGGTGAGAAAATTGGAAATTTTAAAGGTAGGAATTAGTTAAGAGGGAAAATTTTCCCATGTTAAAATATAGAAAGCAAAATTACTGTAGAGAAAGTTATTTCTCTGTATGATTATGTAATGTATGTTTTTAAAATAAAACAACTAAATGAAGGGATAATCAACTTAATTTGGATAAACATACTACTGGCTACCATTATGATAACCTTGATGTTGTTTTGATAAATCTTGGTTGATCTCTTAAAAAGTTGTTTGTTTTGAGTACCAAGGTACAAGTATTGGAAAAACTTAATAAAAAAATCATTGATATACTTGTGTACAATGAGAAATTTAATGGAGAACCAATCTTAATATTGAATTACACGTTTAGGGAAGAACAGCCTTAGTTTCTCAAAACTCAATTTTAATATATCCAGTAACCTAACAGGAATTGCCAAATGATAGGGGCTCTAAAAGAACTAATTGGATGCCTGTGCCAATATGTTAGATTTAAGGAGATTCAAGGAAGCAATACACTTTTTTATGGATATTTACTGAGCTCTACTTTTTTTCTGCTCCCCTCCCTGCCTCTCCCCTCCTCCCTTCAATCCTCCCCCAAGGTCCCCAAGCCCCCAATTTACTCAGGAGATCTTCTCTTTTTATACTTTTCTACTTCCCATGTAGATTAGATCTATGTAAGTCTCTCTTAGTGTTTGCATTATTGTGTAAGTTCTCTGGGATTATCGTATTAGGCGGGCTTTCTTTGCTTTATGTTTAAAAACCACCTATGAGTGACTATATGTGATAATTGTATTTTTGTGTCTGGGTTACCTCACTCAAAATAATGTTTTCTAGCTCCATCCATTTTCCTGCAAAATTCAAGCTGTCGTTATTTTTTTCTACTGTGTAGTACTCCATTGTGTTAATTTATCACATTTTTCTTATCTATTCTTTGATTGAGGGGCATTTAGGTTGTTTCCAGGTTTGGGCCATGACAAACATAGTTGAGCAAATATCCTTGTGGTACGATTGGGTATCCTTTGCATATATACCCAAAAGTGCTATTATTGGGTCTTGATTACGGTTGTTTCCTAATTTTCTGAGAAATCACCACACTGATATCCAAAGAGGTTGTATCAGCTTGCATTCCCTCCAGCAATGCAGAAGTGTTCTCCAGCATAAGTTGTCATCAGTGTATCTGATCTTCGCCATCCTTGCAGGTATAAGATGGACTCTCAGAGTTGTTTGATTTGCATTTCTCTGATGAGTAATGATGTTGAACAGTTCCTTGAGTGTCTTTCAGACATTTTAGATTCCTCTGTTGAGAGTTCTCTATTTAGGTCTGTACTCCAATTTTTTTTGGATTATGCGATTTTTTGGTATCCGATTTCTTGAGTTCTTTGTATATTTTGGAGGTCAGACCTCTATCTGATGTGGGGTTAGTGAAGATCTTTTTCCATTCTTTATGCTGTTGTTTTGTCTTGTTGAATATGCCCTTTGCTTTACAGAAGCTTTTAAGTTTCAGAAAGTCCCATTTATTAATTGTTTCTCTCAGTGTCTGTGCTGCTGGTGTTCTACTTAGGAAGTGGTTCCCTGTGCCAATGCATTCAAGTGTACTTCCCACTTTCTCTTCTATAAGGTTTAGTGTGGCTGGCTTTATGTTGAGGTCTTTGATCCATTTGGACTTGAGTTTTGTGCATGGAGATAGGTATGGGTCTATTTTCATTTTTCTATATGTTGATATTCAGTTATGCCAGCAGGAAGCAATACTCTTACATGGCATAAATTCACCTTTTGTGACTCAAATGCTAAACTCTTGGTCAGTTTGTAATAGAATTATTCCTAAGGACAAGAAAGACATGGATAAAGCTGCTTTACAGCCTTGTCCTCAAGCCAACTGTTTGAATAACAATTCCCTAGTGGGGCCCAGGTCTACACTCTACTCTACTTCCTCATTGACACATGTGGGAAAAAAATCAATATAAAGTTTACCTGGCTTTTGAATAAGATTGCAGAAGTATGCTGAAGAGTCCCACAGCCTACATATGTTAAGAGCTCTGAAGGCCAGGTTAGAAACCTGGTGGTAATAGTCTTGAAGGCCAATCCATGACTAATGGACAGGTCATCACTCAATGGACAGTTCAACTACAGATTTACTGTGGGTGCTATACTGTTCTCAATGCTGTGCAGGGACTGGTCATGTTTCTTAGCTTAAAATCAGCTTACAGGGATCGAGAGAAAACTCAAGTTCTTAATGTTCTAGTGACCCTTGATATGCTCACTGGATGAGGAACCTTTTTCATCCCATCAGTCAGTCATGGTTTGGGAATGTCCAGCCCATAATGCGGTCTCAGTGGTCTGCAATAGGACTTTCACAAGTGGTTATTGGCCACAAGAGATCTTGACCCCAGTAGTGGTCCCATGGCTGTCCATACCACTTCCCTGGATGCCCTCCTTGCAGACATGCAGTGTATCCACAACACACCCAAGGCTTTTCAAGTAGATAGATCTTGCTGGGGATGCAGCAAACCAGGCCACCAATGGCATGATTGTCCCAGGGCAAAACCTAGCACATGATGCACCAGATGCAATAATAGATCTCATTGGGCAAAGGATTGCACATCACAATCTGCTGGAGTACCTGTCCCTTTAAACTCTGGCAGGGCACTCCTCAGTTGCAGAAGTAAGAGGAGGCTCTGGTAATCTAAAAATCAATTGAATATTGCTCATTTTTCCATGATACCCAATGTTATCTGTCTATTTTTTTGAACAAGCTCTCACAGGCTTGGTGAACATGAATGTGATGTCACCATATAAACAAATGGAAGCACTCCACTTCCCCCATTGGAAATTTAGACGTGTGCTTCCCTTAAGTGGAGTAGGAAACCATCAAGATTCAAAAGTTTCCACCAATCCCATCCATTGGAGAGACCTTGATGGCTAAAGGAAGCCCTTCACCTTATCATTTCTGTGGTACCTAGAAACCTCTGGGGCAGAGACATCCTGGAGAATATAGGTGCTGTCCTAACTACTGATGATAGAGTTTTCTTTGATAACCTTGAGGTCCATAATGGCACTGACTGTGCCTCTCAATAATTCAATGACTTTCTGGACTCTTGGAAGTTTTCCCATTCCACTGGCATCTCCTGCAATCCACATGGATAAGCCATTGTGGAGAGGAACAAAAGAGCTCTTAAGAAGCTGTTCTCCAGGACTCTCACCAGAGACTAGGAGATATCCTCATCTGGCCTTAACAGAGGTCCTTTTCCATATGAACTTTCTCAGTTTTGATGGCAAGGAACTCAGGCTAGCTAACAAGCACTATGTATTCCTGTGAAGGTTCACAACCAATGCCCCTGTTCAGATGAAGAGATCCTGTCTCCCTCTAAAAGCAGATGCCAGCTCCCTAGTAGGCCATGGGAGAAGGGAATGTTGTGTTTTCCCTCCGACTGTCACAAAGCCAATATGGGTTCCAGTAAGAGATGTACACCCAGCCATGAATCAGCGTACTTCCACTAAAGAGGGAATAACCCAAGATGGATAATGTATATATTCCTCATTCTTGCTCTCACTGGTTTATTAAGGGCTGAAGTTATTGCCTTTGATTACTCATTTTTTGGCATAATATAAAAGGAATATTGGTTCCCCATGGATACTCATAGATGCCTTAATTGGTGGGATGTTAATCTTTAATCTCTTTAAATGTCTCATGCAGTAGATTCAACATCAGCAGACAGCTACAGTGACTTTTCAGGTTTTTATAATTCTTAACCATCCTTCTTGCTGTCCTCCACAGGAGGTTATTCATGCCTGGTTATTTGTAATTAAGTCCCCCACACCTGGACTCTCTCCAATAATGAATGCTCTTCAAGGAATAGTAGTTAATGACAAGTAAGGGCTTGTTTGGCAGGTCAACCTAAGACAGGCACAGTCCACTTGCTGAGCCTTTTTGTGGCTAGGTCCACAAGGCATGAGGAAAGAACTCGGGTTCCTGGGAGCACCCAAGTAATAAATAAAATGGGTGTATGTATAGGAAGTTAAAGCCCAGCATGCCAAAAGGAGTTTTCCTGGCATTTTCAGAGGTACTGATTGTGCCTAGTCAATGAACGATGACCAAGTGATGACGACTGTCAGTGGATCAGAACACTTTTGTGCTGGAAGAGTATGTAAGTTTTTCCCAGTTGTTAAATAAATGAGTCTGCTGCATGCATTCTACCCAATTTCCAGCATCTGAGACATTGACACTGTGCCTTTTCGCCTAGTCCCCCAAGGAAGATGATAGGGCCCAGCAACATGATGCTATGTTGTTTACTGAAATTCAGATTGTTGGATTTCTAGATGACCTTTGAATGTTTTCTTTCTCAAGAGTCATTCAGAAGTGTGGTGCTTAGTTTCCCTGAGTCTGTACATATTCTCTTGTCTACTGCTAAAGATACTCACCTGTACTCCATTGTGGTCAAATAGGATGAAAATTATTTCTAGGTTTCTTTGTTAACACTTAATTGGAACCTAGTATATGTTCAGTTTTCAAGAAAGATGAACTGTCTTCTCGGAAGAATGTGTACTCTTTTTATTAATTATTTTTTATTTATTTATTGTGCATACAACATTCTGCTTTCATGTATGCCTACAGGTCAGAAGAGGGCACCAGATCTCATCACAGATGGTTGTAAGCCACCATGTGGTTGCTGGGAATTGAACTCAGGACCTCTGGAAGAGCAGCCAGTGCTCTTAACCTCTGAGCCATCTCTCCAGTCCTGAATGTGTACTCTTCATTGTTCTTGTAAACTGTATATAGATTGCTACAATGCCCATTTGTGATATTATTAATTTCACTGATATTTAGGTTTATGTCCAATGGCACATCATTATGTAACACTTGGAGTATAGAGTGCTCCTATAGTAATGAGCTTTATCTGTAAATTTGACAGTTGGATCATGTTCGTCAAAAATTTGAAAAGAATGTGTTTGGTCCTTAAAAGGGTCACCCCTAGCAGGACACTGTTGTCCACACCTTTAATCCCAGCACTTGGAGACAGAAACTGGAAAATATCTGATTTTGAAACCACTCCAGAATACAGAGCTAATTATAGTACAGCCATTACCACACAGAGAAACACTGTCTCAAAATTTAAAGGAGGGTAAGGTTAGTGTAACTAAATAGATATTGGCACTGATGTCTACAGGGGCATTGAGAGTCACTTTTTTCAGGAGGATATCCACTAGTTGGTTGCCCATAGTGGAGAAGTCCCTTTATATCACAGTATGGACTCAGTCAGCACCCTCAACCTGCCAGATCTTTAAAATCTGTATAGGTGCAGTTTTATGGCAAATACTCACCTAAGAGTGTTGAGTATTGTAAGAAAGTAGTTTCCTTAGGGAGAAGAGTAGGGAACATGGGCCTCGAGGCTGCCTGTGGGGTGTACACTTCAGGTGCAATTGCAGATGGCCCTTGCTGTTCCAGACTCTATCATCCCCTGGACCAAATAACACTGGCGGAGCTTTTGGTTGAGATCTCTGCATATCCCCAAAGTAGCTAGTTTTCCAGTGCTCCTTCTCAGGAATCTAGAAGCCCAATGTACATTCACCATTCTGTTCTTCTGATGATTCTAGTTGTCCCAACAAAGAAGCCTGTTGCCCTCTGAACACACAGCCACACAAACTTGGACTTGACATTGCCTCCTTCTGTACCACAAAGCCTAAAGAAGCAACATTGGTAGCAGCCTATGATTATGCTCACTTTGAACAATTTATCCATTTTATTAATAAGGTTTCTCAGTGATGAACTGTTCTCAGTCTTCTCTGCATTTTCTAATAAAACACTTTAAGGAAGTTCTGGTATGAACCCTTATTGCCTATACACTTAAGGAAGCCTGTCTTCTGACAGTTCAAATCTATTCGGGGCTACTCAGTACTCCTCACCTGCCTTTTCCACAAAAATATTGCCTTCAGTTTGCTATGTACATTCTAAACTCATGTCATTAAGGGTAAAACAGGACTTTAATGTAGAAGACAGCTGCAAATGGGTTTGTGCACCGGAACTTGGTATAGGGCTGGAAAAGAAAACTCAAGGATTAGGGATGAGGCAACAGTTCATTGCTGAGATCTATTCATCAGTTCATCTTTCACAAGTAAGAATAGTCAAGAATAAGACAAGAATTGATAGCAAAGTTTTGTCTAGAGTTTAGAGAGACAACTCTGTAGTCAAGAGTGTTTGCTGCTCTTGAAACCGAGTTGAGTCGTCCAAGTGCCTATTGCCTCAAATTCAGGTTTTCTGATACCTTCCTTGGGCCACCACTGAAACAAAAACTGTTATGGTGACATACCATAGACAACTGAAAATGAGGTACATTCATAAAAGAAAGTGCCTGCATGAATATCTTAAAGAGCTTGGCAGCATGCCTGAAAGAAAAAGAAAAAAAAATCTCACTCAAAATGACTAGAAGGCAAGGTGTAATCAAATTGTAAGCTTTGTCTTGTTTCTGTTTTTGACAATATCCAGTTTTAATTCACAATATTCAGATAAAATGCATCTTTATTTAGGGTAGAAATTCTTCTTTGAGTGTCTTAAAATTATTCCTGTGCCTTTGATTTTGTTTTTTTCTCTTATTATCCTGGTTTTCCGTGTGGTCCCAGGGATGTTCTGTGCCAAGAAAGTTTAGATTTAACATTTTCTTTGACCTACATATCAATTTCTTCTATTGTGTCTTCAATGGATAGGATTCTTTCTATTATATCTTGCATTCTCTTGATGAGCCTCAACTCTGAGGTAAGATTTGAGTTCCAAATTTGTCATTTTCATAGTTATTTTTGTTTTTGGAGAAAAGGGTTTAATTCAATTACAGCTTATATAGTCCATCCTAAAGGAAAGTAAGACAGCATAAAGGAAAATAAGAACTCAAAGCAGAACCTGGAAGCCGAACCTGAAGCAAAGCTAATAAATGAATGAATGCTTCTCACTGGCTTGCTGTGAGATTAATGTTATTAATGTCACCTACACACACAGACTGGGAACTCCCATATTAAACATTAATAAAAATATGACACATATATTTACATACAAACAAATCTTTTCAGGTTTTCCCTTCCCAGATGATCTAGGTTGTATCAAGTACACAAAAGAAAAAAGCCCTAAGCAGTTCATCTGGACAGCCATGGCCCATACCAGTAATCCGAGTACGTAGGAGGCAGAGTCAGATCACCCTTTGTTTGAGGCCAGCTTGTTCTACAGAGTGAGTTTTAGAACAACCAGTGCTACAAGAGAGACCCTGTCTAGAAAAAACCCAAAAAACAAAAACAAAACTTAACAAAAAACAACTAAACAGTTCAACTTGTCAAACTTGTTGATGATTTCAAAGACCGAAATCCTCATTTTATTGATTCTTCTTTTTTAATACTTATTTTATTATATATACAATATTCTGTCTGTGTGTGTGTCTGCAGGCCAGAAGAGGGCACCAGACCTCTTTACAGATGGTTGTGAGCCATCATGGGGTTGCCGGGAAATGAACTCAGGACTTTGGGAAGAGCAGGCAATGCTCTTAACCACTGAGCCATCTCTCCAGCCCCAATTCTATTGGTTCTTTGTGTTGTTTTTGGTATTGTTGTGGCTCCTATGTCATCAATTTCAGCCTTGATTTTGATCATGCCTTCCAGCCTGTCACTTTCAGGTCTTACTTATGCTTGCTTTTCTTAGGCCTTCAGGTCCATTATTAATTATTAATTTGAGATATCTCAAATGTTTTGGTGTAGGTACTTAATTCTATAAACTTTCTTCTTAGGACTATGTCCATTGTGTTCCATGGGATCTTAGTTCAGTTGCTAGCGCTAACATATGTGTATGTATGTGTGTGTACACACACATACATACACATATATATTATATATGTATAGTATTTTTACTTTCATGCAATTTTAGTTTTTCATTTTTTTATTTCTTGTTATTATCACTCAGTATTGTGTTAATTTCAATGAGATTATTTACTTTCTGTAGTTTCTATTTCTGAAGATATCCAGATTTAACCCTTTGTGGTCAGATGTTGATTGTTACTACAATTTCTTTGTATTTGTTGAGACTTATGTCTTAATATGTAGTTGATTTTATGAAAACATCCCATGGGCGACTGAGAAGAATATATATTCTTTTCCGTTTGAGTGGATTGTTCGGAAGATGTCTATTATGTCCATTTGGTTTATGATGCTATTTAACTACTGTTTTTTTGTTTGTTTGTTTAGATTTTTTTCAGATTCTCATTGCAATGCAAACCAATCATGTTTAACGACACGCTTTAGTGGATAGAGCCCTAGAGAAGAATTTGCGAATTTGATAGTTTACATTGGTTAAAACGTTAATATGATTGAGGACGCCTTTGCCCATCTTATGAATGTTAAAGTGCTGAAGGAGAGATTTCACAGTAGAAGGAGCTTCATAGGAAGCTCCCGGAGTTAACTTATTTGGTATCTGTCCTCCATCATTAGGAAACGTTCCTCTGTAAGGCTTTCTGTTCAGCAGAGTGTGCGGTCCTGAGGACTGAGAATACATTTACACTTGATACTGTGGGTTATCTTCTTGACCTGGGCAAAGTAAGGTCTGTCTCCAATTCAAGATCTGTTCCTGTGCCTCACTGGCTATCCTTTGTGTACCATCGCTTCCGGTTAATTCTATTTTACTCAGTCAGGAAGTGCATTCGTGACAAATTCTTTAATTGGCACATTGGGCCCTCATTCTTACTCTGCTTTCACTGACCCGGGTCCCTTCCTATTATGGTCACGGGTTTTCTTTAATGGCACTGACTATCGGCTGTCCGGAGCCAATCTGTGCACTATTTTATGTGGAATAAAAGTAGGATCCCACTGAGTACACGGGGAAGCGAGTCTGTGCGCTAAAATCTCAAACGGTGTTCCCCTTAAGTGCAATTATCCGTCAGGCTTATTCCAAGGGGAAAGCCTGGGTTATGATCGGATGTTAATTTCATTTTATCACCTCCCCCCCCCCGCCCCCGTTGCGAAAGGATGTTGGTCCTGCTACTCTTGAATAAGAAGGCGGGTCCAGCAGTTTTCGTCAATCAGGGACGCTATTACTTCCTTGCTGGAAATGTCGAATGAGGAACAAGAATGTTCAGCGGTTTCCGCCCCTGGCTCCATTTTTGAATCCCGTGTTGCTTTTGTGAAGTGTGTGACAGCTGGTTTCTGTCGGTGTCACCTATTCTGTCGGCAGGCCCCTCCGAGACGACCTCTGCTTGCGTCCGGAGCAGGACATGGTGAGTGCGCGGTGGCTCCTGGAGTCGCTGGTGCAGCCTGGCGCCGCCGACCGACGAACCCTGGCGGTGTGCTGCAGACTCCGGGGTGGAGTCTGGCACAGGCGGAGCCGGCAGTCGAGAGTCCGCTCCTGTCCTGTGGCTGCTGTGAAACTGCTTCATCCCAGTCCCCAGCCTGTCGTGGGAAATTCGCGACGAACCTCCGCCTCTGCAGACGATGAAGCCTGCAGGGCTGGAGACGCGGAGTTCGGACTGTGCAGGGAAGATGGTGAGCGTTGCTGCCTGTCTGCCCTGGCACAGTGGTTTCCGACCTGCTTTATCGTTTTATGTAATCTCTTTGGTGTTGTATTGGTTTTGCTCGAGGCTGCTTCTCAAAGCAGAAGGGACCTTATGTGAGTTTTTTTTTTTTATTTTTTTTTTATTTTTCGGTTTTTCTGTCCTGGAGCTCCATAGTAGCTGTCGATGACCTTGAAGGTGTGATCCTCGGTTCATCTCCCAAGTTTTGGGGTTGCAAAAACTGAGTCACCACACTTGGTTTAATGTGGTGCTGGGGAGGAAACAGAAGGTGGGAGTCTCTGCATATTAAGCGAACACTACCAAGTATATTTTGTTTATTGTGTTCACGTGTGTGTGTGTGTGTGTGTGTGTGTGTGTGTGTGTATGTATTTCAAAGCTAGTGTTATGAAGACTTTCCTGATCAGTACAGAAAATATCAGTATCAAATAGGATGTTTTCAGTGGACCATGCTCTGAGACCTCTACAGAAAGTCCTTGGAGGGGAGGGAGGGAATCCCTCTTGTGTGATTTTGCTGTTGTTGTTATTGTCTTTGGTTTGTTTGTTTTGTTGGTTGGTTTTTTTCTATGACATGGTTTCTCTGCGTACACCTGGCTGCCCTGCAACTCAGCTCTAGACCAGGCTGACCTCTGCCTCCCCAGTGCTGAGATTAAAGGTGTACACCACCACCATCCAACCTCTCTTATATAACTTTTTTAGGATAGGAAAATGAGTTTTAAATGAACCTCTTAGTGCTGTCTTCATTGTATTTTATCTGTTTTCTCACATCATGCCTTCATTTTCATTTAATATAAGGAAATACTTGATCTCCTTTATTTCTTCATTGACACATTCATCATTCAGTAGGGTGTTATTTAATTTATGAACTTGTAGATTTTCTGTAATTTCTGTTACTATTGGCTTTCAGTCCTATTGCATTGTGATGAGATAGAATACAAGACGTCATTTTAGGTTTCCTCTATTTGTTGAAACTTGCTTTGTATCCTCTTATAAAGACTTTCTTTTATTTGCTTAGAAGTGTGTGTATTCTCTTCTTTTTGAGTAGAATATTCTTTGTGTGTTTAGCTAGTCAATCTGTTTTATGGTGTCATTCGTTCTGTTTGCTTGTTTGTTTATTGTCCTTTTGAGACTCAGTCCCAATTATGTAGCTCCAACTGGCCTCAAACTTGCTATATAGGCTACGGTGACGTGAAATTCATGGAGATCTACCCGTATCTGGCTTCTGAGTGCTGGGATTAGAGCATACCCCACCACAACTGACTTCATTGTGTCATTTAATTACAGATTTTTTCTGTTTATTTCTTGTCTAGTTCATTAGTTGACTGGTGAGTTGGGTATTGAAGTCACTGAGCATTACTGAATTTGAATTAATCTGTTACTTTATATGTAGTTGTTTTGTAGTGACATTCTATTTGAGATGTGACCAATCATCTTTTCAAGCCAGACAGGAAACCAACAATAGGCAAAAGTATGACTACTACCAAAGTCCAGCTTGGTGAACCAGTGAGTTTCATTGGGGCAATTACAGAAATATAAGTGAGGATGTACTTACAGGGTCAGAAATGAATTAAAGACAGCTGTATCACCAAAGCCAACTGTAGCATGGGTGACAGCTCAGGAATGCTGGTCAGCCAGAGAGCCTTGCAAGCCTGTGAGCAGTTCAGCAGGTTGGGCCCCGCTCTTTGCTGATAGATCAACTGGTCTGACCCTTTACCCAGCAGGTTGGCTGGTCTCTGCTTTTTCCAGGCTGCTCTGCTTGTAAGAAGGAACCAAACTAAAGTCAGTTTGAATAGAACTTCCATTTTGAATAAAGGTCAAATGAAGTTTAACTTTCCAAGACCTTCCTGGGTGACCCAGATCCTGGTTGGCAAGTTGAGGCATGAATGCTGGGCAAACTGCCCAGCCACAGGAATAAGACAACCAATGAGAAGAAATATCCCCAGGAAAGCTCCTGTTCCCTGAATACTGATTGGTGGAAAATGGAACTGTAACTTGGCACAGATGTTTGTGTGTTTTATGCTTTCAAAGCTCCGCAACATTCTGCTTCAGGGTCACAGTTCTGCTCCCGAATCTGTTCTGCACCCCGGATGGATCAGCAGCAGCTTGATTACAATACATACTAGTTTTCTGCATTTACTTGGTGTTTGAATTATGTTGCATCCGAGCAGATCCCATAACAGTGCTGGTCTGAACCTCTTCCAGGCAGCTCAGCTGGTTTGAGAGTCTGTCTGGAAATATTTCTCTTTTTGAGACAGTGTCTCACTGTGTAGCTTTTACTGTTCTGCTAATCATTATGCTATACAGTATGGCCTCGATCTACCTGCCTCTACCTCCTACTGCTAGGATTAAAGACATGCACCATCATATCTGATTATTTATAGCCCTTAATTTTAATGTCTTAATTCCTGCCGAGCAGTAGTAGCAAAGTCCTTTAATCCCAGCTCTGGGAGACAGAGACAAGCAGATCTTTGGGTTTAAAACCAGCTTTATCTACATAGTGAGTTCCAGCAGAGTTAGTTATACACAGAGAAACTGTGTCTCGGGGGAAAAAAATCTTAATTCCTACCTTACTGTCGGTAATGGATACCATTTTAGGGTAGAAGAAATTTAAACTGGTCTTTCATGCAAAAATTAGTACAAGCCATTAGTTAGGGTTCATTGTCTTCCAATAACCTTTTTATTTCTAAAGCAGTAAAAGGCACTATAATCTCTTCTGGGTCCGAACCTGCTAATTGTCAAAGTCTCAGTTTACCTTTTATAATTAATTCAGAGACCTTTTCTACACAAGTTTTTAATTTTTTTTCTTGGTTTATGTGGTTAAAAAAATCCATTCTACGATAATAACATCTCTCTGCATTAAAATTCCTGTAGGAGAAATTCTGGAAGGAAATATGACAAGAATACAATTAAGATTTGGATTCACCCTATCCACATGTGCCTCCTGTAATTTCTTCTCAACAATCATCAATTCCTTTTCCACTTCAGCTGTTAATTTTCTGGGACTGTTCAAGTTTTTATCATCATCTAAGGTTTTGTTTAAATGAATTGTTAGATCAGGTGTTATCCCAACAGCCATTCGTAGACTGGAAATGTCTCCTAATAATCTTTGAAAGTCATTAAGAGTACGCAACCAGTCTCTCCTAATTTGTGCCTTTTGTGTTCTAATTTTCTGTAAACCTATTCTGTAACATAGGTAATTAACAGAATCTCCTTTTTGAATCTTTTCAGGATCAATTTGTAATCCCCATTTAAGCAAACATCCTTTACTAAAGTATCTGTATTAGAATCAGATCACAAAATGTCATCCATGTAATGGTAGATTATAGACTTAGGAAATTGCTTATATAGTACTTCCAGTGACTGGCTGACAAAGTATTGGCACAGGGTGGGGATATTGAGCATTCCTGTGGGAGGACGAACCATTGATATCTCCTAGTAGGCTGAGAGTTATTATAAGTAGGCATTGTGAAGGCAAACTTTTCTCTTATCCGTTTCTTGTAAAGGTATGGTGAAGAAACAATCCTGTAAATCAATGACTGTGAGAGGCCATCCTTTTGGTAACAGAGAAGGCAGAGGAATTCCAGACTGTAGAGGGTCCATAGGTTGAATAGCCTTGTTGATAGCCCTTAGATCTGTCACCATTCTTCATTTTCCAAATTTCTTTTCAACAGCAAATACAGGAGAATTCCAAGGGCTGGTAGATTCTTCTATATGTCCAGCATCTAGTTGCTCTTGTACAAGCTGTTCTAAAGCCTGTAACTTTTCCTCAACTACAGGCCACTGCTTAACCCATATTGGTTTCTCAGCTAACCATTTTAAAAATATGGCTGTTGGTACCTCTGAAGGTTTATCGATTGCTTTGTGTTCTTGTACGGCCTGAATGGCTTGTGTCTGTTGTCTGTAATATCTTCTAAGACTTTCCTCAGAAACATAAGTTTGGGGGGCTATTGGAATGCTAATCTGGGTATTCCATTGCTGCAATAGGTCACGGCCACAAATTCACTGCAGTATTGACTATATATAGCCTTAGTCTTCCTATTTGCCCATATGGTCCTATGCATTTAACCCATCTTGTGCTTTATTTTACCCAAGATAGGGTTCTAATTCCCAGAAACTGAACATCTACCTCTTGAAGAGGCCAATTTGGATGCCAAGATTCTGGAGTAATGATTCCTCTGCACCCATGTCTAGTAAGCTTGCAATAAAAATGCCATTTATACATACTCTTAGCTTTGGTCTTTGGTCATTTATAGAAGTCTGCCATAATATATGATTCCTCTCTCCTACTGAAGTTTTTGACTCATCCTCCACATTTAATCCATCATTCAGACCTGTATTGCTTTTTATAGCAAGCATTGGATTTTTTAATATTCCTGGTGAGACACATTTTCCACAGTAACTGGGAATGATTGGACCACATTCGACATGGGGGCCTGCGAGAGGCCCCTCCTTGCGTTGCCCGATGTTATCAGGTTGCCTTGTCTATCTTTCGTTGACCTACATTAATTGGTCCAATGTCGGCCTTTGCCACACCTACTATTTCTGCCATTCCCAGAGGAGACATTATTCCTAGGAATCCCTTGTCTACAGTCCTTTCTCAGATGTTCCATTCTATCACAATTAAAACATTTGATATTTTGATGACTTCTCTTACCACTGGAAATTGTTTCTTCTACCCAAGCTTCCATACCATAGTCAAGTGTCTTGACATTTATTGTATGCAAGACCCATGCATCCATGGGTGCTGATCTGATCTTTAAAGGCCCAAGGATCTTTTTGCACTCTGTTTTGACATTCTCATAGGCGAAGATTCAATTATTAAATGTTTAGCTTTTGGGTCAGTTACCCCTATTTATACAGCCCTAGTTAGTCTTTGTAAAAAGTCATTAAAAGGTTCTCTCTGACCCTGTTTAACCTTAAGATATAATTCAAATATATTTCTTGGTCCCTGAATCCTGTCCAAAGCCTTTAAAGCTGCTGTGCTATGTAGTGAAAAGGTGTGGTCACCATAAAGAGCTTGATCCTGAGGATCAGAGTAAAGTCCTTCACCTTGAATTTGATCTAGGGAAATCTCAAGTCCTTTTGCTTTTTCTTGTTGCTGTAAAATTTTTGCCTCCTCTTTAAAAAAGTCCTTTCAAAGTATTTGCAGTCCACTTTCTAGGACTGCTGAGATTAACTGAGTTCAATATTGAGGCATTGCTTTGCTACTGAAAGCCCACGTTTTGACCATTTCCCTATCAAAGGACAAATGTATTCTTTAAGCTACAATTTCTGGTTTAATTTCCTTATATTAGTCAAACGTATGGGCTCCCATGTACTTTCTTTGACAACCTTAGGGTACTTTAGGCCAGGTACTTTTTCTGGTGTTATTAATGGAAAGGCAGGCAGAACTGTGGGGAAGTTATCCCGGAGATTTTTATGTGTCAACGAGTTTAAATTGTGCCTTTTCACCTTTTGTTCCTGGTCATCAAATTCGATAATTTGCTCAATCCTTTCAAATCTGCTTACCAATGCCTTTTGTAATGTCTCTATTTCCTGTCCAGTATTCTGCTTTAATGCCCTCATTGAGGATTCCAAGGTATGAAGTCTGTCCAGTAGAGATAATGTCTCAATCTTGGACATAATCTTTGTAGCATGTATATTACCTTCCAGGAGAGACATTTTATCAGTCAATCTGTCGTACCCCTTTGACAGTGTTTGATCAATACATTCAATGGTGTAAATTCTCTCAAATAATGTTTCAGCACACACTGTCCTTGTTTGGGTTTTTTTATGGCTTTTATTGAGCTCTACATTTTTCTCTGCTCCCCTTCCTGCGACTCCACTTCCCCCTTCAACCCTCCCCCAAGGTCCTCATGCTCTCAATTTACTCAGAAGATCTTGTCTTTTTCTACTTCTCATGTAGATTAAGTCTATGTAAGTCTCTTTTACTGTCCTCATTGTTGTCTAAGTTGTCTGGGATTGTGATTTGTAGGCTGGTTTTCTTTGCTTTATGTCTAAAAACCACCTATGAGTGAGTACATGTGATAATTGTCTTTCTGTGTCTGGATTACCTCACTCAAAACAATATTTTCTAGCTCCATCCATTTTCCTGCAAAATTCAAGATGTTGTTATTTTTTCTGCTGTGTAGAACTCCATTGTGTAAATGTACCACATTTTCCTTATCCATTCTTCAGTCCAGGGCATTTAGGTTGTTTCTAGGTTCTGGCTATGACAGACAATGCTGCTATGAACATAGTTGAGCACATAATCTTGTGGCATGGTTGAGCATCCCTTAGATATATATACAAAAGTGGTATTACTGGGTCTTGATGAATGTTGTTTCCTAATTTTCTGAGAAATCGCCACATTGATATCCAAAGGGGCTGTACCAGCTTGTATTCATACCAGCAATGCAGAAGTGTCCCCTTTTCACCACAACCTCTCCAGCTTAAGTTGTCATCAGTGTTTTTGATCTTGGCCATTCTTACAGGTCTAAGGTGGAATCTCAAAGTTATTTTGATTTGCATTTCTCTGATGACTAATGATGTTGAACATTCATTAAGTGTCTTTCAGCCATTTTAGATTCCTCTGTCTAGAGTTCTCTGTTTAGGTCTGTACTCCATTTTTTTTTATTGGATTATGTGTTCTTTTGATGACCAATTTCTTCAATTCTTTGTATATTTTGGATATTAGACCTCTGTCTGATGTGGACTTAGTGAAGATCTTTTTCCATTCTGTAGGCTGTTCTTTTGTCTTGTTGACCATATCCTTTGCTTTACAGAAGCTTTTAAGTTTCAGGAGGTTCCATTTATTAATTGTTTTTCTCAGTGTCTGTGCTGCTGGGGTTATATTTAGGAAGTGATCTCCTAGGACTTATAAACACTTTCAGTAATATAGCAACATACAAGATTAACTCAAAAAAAAAAAAAAAAACCAGTAACCCTCCTGTACATAGATGATAAAAGGACCCAAAACAAATTCAGAGAAACAACACCATTCACAATAGCCACAACTAGCATAAAATATCTCAAAGTAATTTTAACCAAAGAAGTATGACAAGAACTTTAAATCTTTAAAGAAAGAAATTGAAGAAGACACCAGAAAGTTAAAGATCTCCCATGCTCTTGGGTAGGCGGAATTAACATAGTAAAAATTAGCAGTCTTACCAAAAGCAATCTATAGATTCAATGCAATGCCCATCAAAATACCAGCAAAAAATTTTCACAGATTTCAAAAGAACAGAACTCAACTTCATATGGAAAATCAAAAACCCAAGATAGTCAAAAGAATCCTGTAAAACAAAAGAACTTCTGACGGCATCACAATCCCTGACTTCAAACTCTACTACAGAGCTACAATTCTGAAAACAGCCTGATATTGGCATAAGAACAGACATGAGGACCAATGGAACCGAATAGAAGACCCAGATATTAATCCACACTCCTTCGAACACCTGATTTTTGACAAAGAAGCAAAAAATATCAAATGGAATAAAGAATGCTTATTTAACAAATGATGCTGGCATAACTGGATATCAACATGCAAAAGAATGAAAATTGACCCATATCTATCACCATGCACAAAACTCAAGTCTAAATAATGGATCAAAGTCTTCACCATAAAGCCAGCACAATGAACCTTATAGAAGAGAAAGTGGGAAGTATCCTTGATTGGGTTTTATGTGCCAAATTGGTCATTTTCCACTCCAGAGTGCTGATTCTTCCTTTAAATAAATTACTATCAGTCTGTACCATATCCAAAAGTACCTCAGTTTACTGAGTTTTGTTAGCTAATTGTTTGTATCCTCCTTCAGATTCCCGACCTCTTGTTTGAGAAGCTTGGTACCAGTCTGTACCATTTCTAAAAGTATCTCAGTTGACTGAGTTTTGTTAGTTAAAGTATCCTTCTTCAGATTTCCAAACTCTTTCTTGAGAAGTTTGGTATCAGTCTGTAAAGACTTTACCATTTCTAAAAACACCTCATTCTTTGTCCTATTGTCAAACCATATTTTTAAGAAAAAAAATATTGAGGACAAACTAATCCCCAGAATCAAAAATAATGATGTAGAAGGGACATTTTATAACTCTTGAAAAGCCTCACACATGGTGTAAGTAAAGAGGCTATTGAAACCTTGGACAATTAGGTTGTCTGACATATTGCCCTTTTAAATTGGCAGCTTATGATCTATGTTTAGGATGTTAAATCTTACCTGTGGTTTAATTAGCTGGGTCAGGTGCAATAACCATTACCTACCAGTAGGTGTTGTGGGACACCTACAAAACCAACCCAGCTGGGCCCAGTGATGCACTTGGAGTCACGTGACTGGTATGAATCTGATTTTAGTGTGAAATATGGAAAGATGCTTAGATCAAAAAATAGTTATTAATAGAAATCACAACCTGCGTGTACCGCGGTAGGCCCTGATCAGTCGGTCAGCAGCAAGAAAAACCACTGCTTTATGAACATTCTATATCCAAATCTATATCCTGGCTCCATGCACAGACCACGGTCAGCTGAGGGAAGCCTCATGCCTAGTCAGGTGCACTCCGAGCTGGCGACAGACAATAGAGCCAGGGCGTTCTAAAACCAAATATTTAGGCACAGGATGATGACGTAAGTCACAAAACAATCCCACACCAGTACAGAATTATGAATAATAAAAGGGTTATTTATTTAAGAGGAAAACTTACAGATCACTGTCCTCGACAACAGTCCTGTGTGCAAGCAGGAACAGAGTCTAGCAGCTGGAAGCAGGAGCCAGAAGCAGGAAAATGGGCTCATGTTTACCACTGCTTTTACAGTATAAGAGACCATGCCCAAGTGGGCTGGTATCCTAAAGGCTGTTGGCTGAAGGAGCAGAATGTGCTCCCACAGAAACTCTTTTCAATAATCTTCCTAAAATATCCAAACTGTGGATATGAACAGGGTTCGGTCACCAATTATTGCCTGAAACTTTTAAAGATAGATTTGGTGTCAAAGAATGTACAGCGGGTTCTGCATTTTGACGGGAAGGGAGACATTTGAAAAGCCTTGCTCCCAGCATATGCCCTTTCCCATCATGCCTCTGATTTTAATCATATGCCTTATTCAGAGGCAAAGTGGTAAAAAACACTTTCCTTAGTTGCTAATTTTGAAAACACAGTTTGACTTATGGTACATGTGCCCCAAAGTGGCACCTTACTTTCAGGCCATTTTCCATTGTTCCCAGATGTGTTTCAAAATGCAATTAAATAGATAATGAGGAATTAATAAGGTGTCTGAGGGGCTATCGTACTGCCATTTTTTTAAAACCTGAAACCTGATAGCAGATGTGGTCCAAGGTTATGTACAGATGATTGTTTAAAATTACTCATGGGGTGTTTGCATGCAAAACCCAAGTAAAGTCTCAGGTTGTTTCTCTTGTTCTGTCTCACTATTCTCCCGGGAACAATTAATTATATTAATATTATAATATAATATTAATTATTATGAAATTAATTAGAATTAATTTCATACCAATTACAGCTGTTTTCTCATGACCTCATGTCTTAAAATTTTAAGCTTGCTTATACTCTTTTCACTTACTGAAGGACTTCATTGTTTTAAAACTTAAGTTCCTTTACGTTCCTGGTCCCAGGGTAGAATGAAGCTATGTTCCTGAAGAAAAGAGCAAAGTAAAGGCCTCCATCTTGCTTCAAAACTGAATCCTTGTTCTGCTCTGAGTCTTCCTGATCTGTGTGTCTTCTGTAAGCATTACTTTCATCATTTTTGTCTAGACAGCATCTACCAAATGATCTGCTCAGATTTGCTTTGTCTACTATGCTGATCTTGCTCTTGCTCACTCTTTCTTTTTGCTTTAAGAAAAAGCTATTTTTCCAACACACACACACACATACACACACACACACACACACACACACACACACACAAGTTTAAAATGCCTAGAGAACCTGATCAGGCTTATTTTCAACAATGGCTCGTCTTCTTTGTGTCTGTTCCTATATTAGGCTTTTTCTATGACTGTGATAAACTAGCTGACAAAAATTACTTAAGGCAGTGAAAGTTTATTTCTTCTCATAGTTGAAGGGTTCAGTAAATCGTGATAGAAACCTTAAAGCAAGTCTGAAACAGATGGTCAAATCATGCTGTGGGATAATCCTTTTGTATACTGTAAAGATTTGTCACTAATTTTGTTTAATAAAATGCTGATTGGTCAGTAGCCAGGCAGGAAGTGTAGGTGGGGCCATCAGACTAAGAGAATTCTGGGAAGAGGTAAGGCAGAGAGTCAAACACCATCCAGGCACAGAGGAAGTAAGATGAGAATACCTCACTGAGAGAAGATACCAAACCACGTGCCTTAGCATAGACAAGAATTATGGTTAATTTGAGTTGTAAGAGCTAGGTAATAATAAGCCTGAGTTAATAGACCAAACAGTTTATAATTACTATAAGCCTCTGTGTGTTTCTTTGGGACTTAACAGTGCAGGACCAGTGTTCTGTCTACAAAATCATAACCACAATCAAGAATGTGTGGCTGTATGTTCGTCAGTTCCCTTCTTCCTCTATTATAATCCTGCATACAAGTCAGGGACTGCCTCCACACACTGTGCATGGGTTTTCTCACATTAACGCATGTAATCCCTATAATTTCTCATGTTAACCTTTATCTGCATAACCACTTAGAAGTGTCTTGCAAAGCACATGTTCTAAATGGCTCTGCAACCTGTCAACCTGTCAGGTAAAACCACCCATCCTAATATGTGCACTGTTTTAGGATCCTGTGACTTTTGAGAATGTGGCTGTGAACTTCACCTCAGGCAAGTGGACTTTATTGGATTCTAGTCAAAGGAAGCTCTACAGAGATGTTGTGAAGGAAAACTATGAACCTGATCTCCATAGGTAAAACACACTATGATTCCTTAGCTTATTCATTCAGACAACTGTTTCCTGCTTACGTGTATAGTGATTTCTGGTTTGAAATATCGAAAAGGAAGATGTAGTGAATTTAATGTGCCTGGTCACATCATAAAATTTAGAATGCAATAAATTTTTGTAATGTTGACTAAGTCATGATTTCTTTGGGTTTACTTCTAGAGAAAGCACATGAAGAAAATATTGAAGAGGACTACCAGAGTCTCAGGAGAAAATCTGGGGTAACTTATACTCAAGAGAGAGGACTTTCCATCAAACATTGGGGATGATAAGACACCTGAGAACCTAGTATATTATTCAAATATATCTCAGTATAAATTAATTCGAACATGGATGTTTATAAAATTACAATTGGATATGACCATTCAGAATTTGAATATCCCATCTCTGTAATTTCTGAATGTCACCAAAATGTGATGCAACATTTAACTATGTAAGAGATTTTTCAGTGGTTCATTACATAAAAACTTCCTCATACTCAGAAGTATTTGATGTATGTTTATGATGTTTTCTCAGGGCTCTATGTATAATAGATGTTTGTTGTTGTTATCTTGGTTTTTAGAATTATTCATTCTTCATGCATGCTTTATTTGCATGTATATCTGTGTTCCATTTTCATATAGTACATGGATACATTTTGACCTCTTTTGAAGGCCAAAAGAGGGTATAAGACCTCCCCCTCCAGCTACTGCTTATCTTGGCTACTGTTAAACTGCCTGCTGGGACAAAAGCTCCCCCTACACTGTTGAGTAAGATTACAGGATGTGGGATTTGATCTAAATGCTTGGGGCTACATTTAGGTCTTGAATAATTGAGTGTAGTCTCAGCTGGCTGAAATAAATTCTTTTAGTTGGATATTTAAAAAAAAAGAAGGAAAGGAAGGAAGGAAGGAAGGAAGGAAGGAAGGAAGGAAGGAAGGAAGGAAGGAAGGAAGGGAAAAAAGAGTGTATAAAATCCCCATCCCCTGGGGTTGCAGTTACAGACAGTTGTTTGCCACCCGGGGTGCTGGGAATCAAGCATGGTCTCTCTGGAAAAGCCGTCAGTTCCCTAAACTTCTGAGTTACCTCATTAACCTCAGAAGAGCTATTTTTTTTTCTAATTTTTTTTTTAATGTCACATGGGTTTTATTTATGTTCCTTTCTCTGAAGGTTACATGTTTTTGTGAGACAACCTAAACAGTAATGTTGGTTTCTTTATATTCTCAAGACCGTAGAGACCATATGTGTATGTGTGTATAATGTATGTATGTTTTATTTTATTTTTTTGTTTTGTTTTTTTTTATTTTTTTCCCTTCAAAAATTTACACTTCCTCCTCTCATATCAATCCCCTCCTGCTCTCCCACTCACCCTCCTCCCTCACCCTCCCTCCTTAAGGGAAGGCAGGGAACTCTGCCCTGTGGGAAGTCCAAGGCCCTTCACCCTACATCCAAGCCTAGTAAGCCTTGCATCCATAGAGACTAGGGTCCCAATAAGCCAGTACATGCAGTAGAAACAAGTTCCAGTGCCTTTATCAATGGCTTCTCAGTCATCCCCCATTGTCAGCCACATTCAGAGAGTTTGGTTTGATTGCATGCTCATGCTCATTCAGTCCCGATCCAGCTGGATTTGGTGAGCTTCCATTAGAGCTCACACTGTCTCAGTGGGTGGACCAACCCCTCGTGGTCCAAACTTCCTTGCTCATCTTCTCCCTCCTTCTGCTATTCAACTGGACCTTTGGAGCTCAGTCCATTGCTCTGATGAGGGTCTCTGTCTCTGTCTCCATCCGTAGCTAGACGAAGATTCTATGGTGATATTCGAGATCAGTGTGATAGTGGGACAAGGCCAGTTCAGGCACCCTCTCCTCTGCTGCCCAAGGACCTAGCTGGGGACATCCCCATGAACACCTGGGATCCCCTCTAGAGCCAAGTCTCCTGCCAACCCTAAAATGGCTCCCTTAATGTAGATATCTTCTTCCCTGCTCCTATATCCGCCCTTCCTCCATTTCCACCCTCCCACTTCCCCCTAGCTCTCTCCAGTCTTTCCTTTGTCCCTTCTCTCTTCCCCTCTCCCCTTCCACCACCCCCACCCCTAACCCCACCTCCATGCTCCCAACTTTTTCCCAGCAATCTTGTTTCCTTCTAATTTCCAGGAGGATCTATATGTTTCTCTTTTGGTTCACCTTGTTATTTGACTTCTCTAGGCTTGCAAACTATAGTCTTAATGTCCTTTGTTTTTGGCTAGAGTCCACTAATGAGTGAGTATGTACCATATTCATCTTTTTGGGTCTGGGTTATCTCACTCAGGATAGTGTTTTCTATTTCCATCCATGCAAAATTCAAGATGTCATGGTTTTTTACCTCTGAGTAGTAATCTAGTGTGTATATGTTCCATACTTTCTTTATTCATTCTTCCATTGAGGGGCATCTAGGTTGTTTCCAGGTTCTGGCTATTACAAATAATGCTGCTGTGAACATAGTTGAACAAATGCTTTTGTAGTATGATTGGGCATCTCTTGAGTATGTTCCCAAGAGTGGTATTGCTGGATCCTGAGGTAGACTGATTCCCAATTTTCTGAGAAAACGCCATACTGATCTCCAAAGTGGTTGCACAAGTTTGCATCCCCACCAGGAATGGAGGAGTGTTCCTGTTACCCCACATCCTCTCCAGCATAGGCTATCATTGGTGTTTTTGATTTTAGCCATTCTGATAGGTGTAAGATGGTATCTCAAAGTTGTTTTGATTCGCATTTCCCTGATCTCTGAGGAGGTTGAACAAGATCTTTTGGCCATTTGAACTTTTTCAGTTGAGAATTCTCTATTCAGTTCAGTACTCCATTTTTTAATTGGGTTAATTAGAATTTTAATGTTTAGTTTCGTGAGTTCTTTATATATTTTGGCGATCAGACCTTTGTCTGATGCAGGGTTGGTGAAGATCTTCTCCCATTCAGTAGGATGCCTTTTTGTCTTAATGACAGTGTCCTTTGCTTTACAGAAGCTTCTCAGTTTCAGGAGGTCCCATTTATTCACTGTTGCAGAAGAGCTATTTTTAATTTGCTTTTTATTGCTGAGATATACACTAGGACTGAAACAGGAATTAGAAAAGAACACTGCTTACTGGGTTGCTCTTCAACACTTGCTCAGCTTCATTTCTCACTGAACTCAGGCCCATATGATAATATGTAGTGTAACATGTGGGGGCCGGCTTGTTGGGGTTTCTGTCCCGCCCGGTACCCCAACAAGCCAGCAAGCCCCAAGGAAAATCAATCACACAGAGATCTCTATAAGCTATAAAGCTGATTGGCTCATTAGGTCAGGCTTCTTGTTAACTCTTATAACTTATATTAACCCATTATTCTCATCTATGTTAGCCACATGGGCTCAGTACCTTTCTCAGTGTGCCAGCTTACATGTTGCCTCTTCAGTGGTCTGCGCAGGAATAGCTGAGGGACCTTCCTCCTCCGTAGCCTTATTCTATTCTCATTGCCCCGCCTCTACTTCCTGTCTGGTTGACCCGCCTATACTGCCTGCCTGGCCAATCAGCGTTTTATTAAAATATGATTGACAGAATACAGACAATTCTCCCGCATCAATGTGGTATCCAGAACAGATTAGGTCCTCACACATCAATTACAAATCAAAAAAATACCCCCAGAGATTGCATACAGGCAAATCTGATGGAACAGTTTCCTAGTTGGTGTTCCTTCTTCTCAGATGACTGTGGCTTGTGTCAAGGGGACAAAAACCTAGCCAGCACAATTGACTCCTTGTGATCTTGACATACAGATTCACCACTATTATAGCATAACTTTTCCTTTCCTATTTGTCCCCATGATCTCACATTATTATCACAATATAAATCAGAGTATAAATTTAGGAATCTCCACGGTCTTAAAAAAAAATATACACTTTAAATATTTAGTGTCTCTTAAATCCAAAATGTCTCCTCTGTGGGCTCCTATAAAATCAAGTATAAGATATGCACTTCTTATTTCAAAAGGAAAGAAGCAGAGAACAGGTACCATTAGCTCAAAGCAAATTCCAAATTCATCAATGTTAATCACAATCTGTAACTCAGTGTCCTTCATCTGGCCTTCACTTATGACAGTCTAGTCTCCAAAGGGCTTAGGGGACACAACTTTTCTGTCCTACTGTTCACAGCACACATCACTTGACTCCTTGACTCAGACTACATCAAGTCCACACCTGCTTCTGTCCTTGGCAGTCATCCATGGTGTTGGCATCTCTTATCTGCTAGGATCCATACAGGTCGCAACTTCCCCTTTACTTTCTGATTTGTCTCCTCAAATTGAAGGAAATATTAACAGCATTTGAGATCATTCTGGCTAATAATAGTTAAAATAATTACATAGAAGATGAGAAGGCTAACTTGGATAAAGGAAAATGTCTCAAGAAGTTTTTTATTATATGGGATTATTTGTATAGTGCTGGAGTTTTTTGTTGGTTTTATATTCAAAGGAAATTGCGTATGTTTCTTTCAAAGTATGTAAAGAATTGTGTTGGGACTTTAATGGGTGTTACTTTGAATCTATAGATTGCTTTTGGTAAGGTGGCCATTTTTACTCTGTTAATCCTACTGATTCAAAAGCATGGGAGATCTTGCCATCTTCTGATATCTTCTGCGATTTCTTTCTATAAAGACATGGAGTTGTTGTCATACAGGTCTTTCACTTGCTTGGTTAGAGTTATACCATGATTACTTGATGTTGTTGTAAAGAGTGCTGATTCTCAGATCTCTTTCTCAGCCTGTTTGTCAGTTATATATAGGAGAGCAACTTTTTTTGTTACTCTTTTATCCAACCACCTCAATAAAGGTGTTTAGCAGCTGTAGGAGTGTTGATTGAGGTTTTTGTCCTGCTCAATCCTTGTTCTGCCCAGTTCCCTCAGCCATTAAGTCCCCAAAAAAAATCACACAGAGGTCTATGTTAGTGATAAACTGATTGGCTCATTAGCTCAGGCTTCTTGCTAACTCTTGTAACTTATACTACCCCATTATTCTTATCTATGTTAGCCACATGGCTCGGTACCTTTTTCGGCAGACTATCTTGAATATCACCATAGAACCTTTGTCTGGTGACAGACCGAGATAGAGACAGAGACTCACATTGCAGCACTGGACTGAGCTCCCAAGGTCCAGTTGAAGAAGAAAAGGAGGGAGAATATGAGCAAGGAAGTCAGGACTGCGAGGGGTTGGTCCACCCACTGAGACAGTGTGCCTGAGCTAATGGGAGTTCACCAAAGCCAGCTGGACTGGGACTGAATGAACATATGATCAAACTGGACACTCTGAATATGGCTGACAATTGGGAACGACTGAGAAGCCAATGATAATGACACTGGGATATGTCTCTACTGCATGTACTGGCTTTTTGGGATCCTAGTCTATTTGGATGCACACCTTCCTAAGCCTGGATGGAGGGGGGAGGGCCTTGGACTTCCCACAGGGCAGGGTACCCTGCCCTCTCTTAAGACTGGAAGGGAAGGGGGGAGAGTGAGTGTGAGAGTGGGAGGGAAATGGTAGGAGGGGAGGAAGTGGAAATTTTGAATGATATTATTTATAAAGCAATAAAAAAATCAAAAATAAGATATTGACTACTTCTATTTCTTTAGGAGGGATTGGTCTCTTTAGACTTTTTATCTGATATTGTTTAAACTTTGATAAGTGGTATCTATCAAGAAACTTGTCCATTCCTTTTTTCAATTTTATGTAGTAAAGGTTGTTGAATGTGACCTAATGATCCTATGGAATTCTTCAGAGTCTGTTATTATGTATCTTTTTTTTTGTTTCTGATTTTGTTATTTTGAATATTTGCTCTCTGCCTTTACTTTTGATAAGGGTTTATCTATTTTGCTGATTTTCTTGATACATTGGTTCTTTGCATTGTTCTCTTTGTGTTTTATTGATTTCAGTTCTCAGTTTGGTTATTTTGTGCCGTCTACTCTATGCTTCCTTTTGCCCTACAGCTTTGTATGTGTTAAGTCATGAGTATGAGATCTCTCCAAATTTTGCATAAGCAACTTAGTGTTATGAACTTTATTCTTAGTACAGCTTTCATTGTGTCCCATAATTTAGCTATGTTGACCATTTATTTTCATTGAATTCTAGGAATTCTTTAACTTCTTTCTGTCTTTTTTTCTTCCTTGATCAAGTGGTAACTCAGTTGAAAGTTGCTGAGTTTCCATGAGTTTGTAGGCTTTCTGGTGTTGTTGAAATCCAGCTTTAATCCTTGGTGGTTTATTTCAATTTTTTATATCTGTTGAGACTTGCTTTATGGCCAATTACATAGTCAGTTTTGGAAACGGTTCCATAGTCAGTTCCATAGTCAGTTTTGTAGAAGGGTTATAAGAAGGTAAATTCTGTGTTTGTGTATTTATAGATATCTGCTACATCTTTTTAAGTCATAACATCTGTTTCTTTATTTCTCTGTGTAATTTCTATCTGGATGGCCATTGTTGCAATTTGTTAATAAGATATTGATACAGCCTATAAAGTTCATTGTTCCAAGAAGGATACCCAAAAGTTGCTAGGTTCATTGTTCAGTGAGAGTTGTGTATTAGTTGCAAGTATTACATCTCTGGACGAAAATGTATCCTGACTGTTGGGAAGTCAGGTTATACCTGCAAGTGTTACAGCTCTGGAGAGAAAAGTATACTGACTTATCAGGAAGCCAGACTATACCTATGACTGTTTAGGGACAGTATGCTGAATATCTACAGCTATGAAGAGAAAGGTACCCTGACTTATCTGAAAGTCTGGCAATACCTACCTACAACTGTGAAGGGAAGGTATTCAGGATACCTACAACTTTGATGAGAAAGGTATCCTGACTTGTTGGGAATTCAGGCAATGCCTGAAGCTGGGTTCAGGGGGAGGTAGTCTCCTTGCCAGCTGTGGGTCCTGCATGTCCAGTTTATACAGAATACTGTGAATCAGTCCAGGGAAGAGCATTTTCTTGCTCAAATGGCTAGTGCCTTTCTCATTGAAGGCAAATTCTGTAATGAATTACTTCAGTGCCTATCAACCTCTCCAAGTAATTGGTACTGCCAGAGCAGACATGTCTTACTTTTGAAAAAGTCTTAAGTTCTTAAAGCCTTTTAAATGCCATATTCTCTAGGACTTTGAAGTGTTGAAGATTATCTAACTAAAAAATATCTCTGTATATCTAGGAAACATAACTTACATGATTACAAGTTTGACTATTGTTAATGACTCTCTGTAATTTTTAATTATGCATTACATTTTTAAATGAACTATATAAATCTAATACTTTAAACAAGACTAGAAATATACATATAACAAAATTGACCTAAAATTTTTGCCGAGAAATCAAAGTCCATACCAATGTAAAGTATTCATTTCTATATCATATTCCATCCCACCCTCTTTTAAAAAAGGAGATTGACTGTGACTGTTAACCACTTCTAATCAACTCACTTTAAATGAAAGCAAACAATTATAAGCAAACATTTCGAGTTTTTGTGCATTGGTTTTTCCAAAGTGCTTTCTGCTGTTGTTGGGTGAAGTATTTTTAGGGTTCATGGAGACCTTTTTTGGTGGTTCTTGTTCTATCAAACCACATTGGCCTGGAAGGAATCTACGGGTGCTCTTCATCTGTGAAAACAAAAGCAGAACATCTTTATCAAAGTAACATATCCTTAAACTCAAATTTTGAAGTCAAGATACCTTTAACATATATTTGTTGGTTTAGCTTATCAGTCCCTAGAATCAAATGACTCTCTGCAGTGAAAAATTCAAAGAAAACACAATAATATGCACAATCTAGGTTCTCTGTGTATTTTCCATCTTTATGTGACTTATTTGTTTTATATTATTTTTACTTTCTCTTCAAATTCTTTATTTTTCAAAACTTTCCTTTTATACCTATCTATATTTGTCCTCTCTCACCAAAGTCTGTGCACATTTTTGAAACACACTATGTCTCCGTTAGAGGGGTTTTATGTCTAAAACTGTCCTATTATGTATCTGAAATCCTTTTCTAACAAGGAGATTTTTGCTTTGTTTAGTTTATTTACATGGTAAGCAGTATGGTTTCTGAGTCCCTGGATGCTGACTCTGCCTCTCTCAGCCTTTCAATATGGTGGAGTACAATTATCACTAGCTCTGCAAACCATGTTCGTCACCCCAGCTCCAGCAAACTGATTGCTACATATTGCTCACAAACCCCATGAATGCTCCACAGCAGGACCTCATGAAAGAGCCAGAATCATCCCAGACACAGCATGATCAGCAGATGGCAGGTCTTAAAGGAGCAGTGTCTCTCCTACCCACCAGCAAACAGAGGCTGTCTGGAAAAAATACAGCTACCAGGAAGCTCCAATTCGACTCCTCTTTTTGTGGGTCTAGAAACCCTTTATTAAAGCTTTTTTAGGCTTTATGTAGATGTATGTTTCCAAACATTGGGCACCATTATGTAGTTACAGATATTCTCCATTCCTCTGATTGCCCTGGACCAGTTTCTCTCCACCCACTGGGTCCTAATCACTAGCGCCCACAGCTGCATTAATATTGATTATCTACTCTTTGACCTATTAGATAAGCCTTCTTATTAACTAACTCTACATCTTAAATTAACCCATTTCTATTAATCTATGAGTCAGCATGAAGGTGTGGTTTACTGGAAGAGTTTTGGTGTTTTTCTCCTTCAGCAGCTTCATGGCATCATCTTGACTCCACCTTCTTCCTTCCTCTATTGCTGCTTGGATTTCCGCATTGCTATACCTTATGTCAGGCTTTTCCTCTGGCTGTCACAGATTATTCTGAGAAAAGTGACATAA
This sequence comes from Myodes glareolus, assembly GCF_982192425.1. Classification (NCBI taxonomy): domain Eukaryota; kingdom Metazoa; phylum Chordata; class Mammalia; order Rodentia; family Cricetidae; genus Myodes; species Myodes glareolus. The sequence continues at coordinate 49,647,019 of NC_142031.1, read as the reverse complement.
GGCACAAACAGTTTATTTCATATCACAATTGAAGTGTCCAGTTCATAAAATTCAGAAGTGTGAAGCTGCTAGTGAGTGACACAACTAAAGAATAGTAAATGAGATAGTGGGTCATCAAGTAATCAAGATAGCATCCCATGGATATTCTTCAGTAAATCCTATTTATATAATAATTTAGAGGTTTCTTCAGAAATATATATACAAGATGATTATATATCTTATTGGTCTTTCAGTGAAAATAAATCATTCTAATTAATATATGTACTCATAGGGGCCAGTAAACTTTGAGGATGTGGCAGTGAACTTCACCTCAGAAGAGTGGGCGGTGCTGGATTCTCATCAAAAGAAGCTCTACAGAGATGTGATGAAGGAAACATATTTGAACCTGATCTCCCTAGGTAAAAAGTACTACATATACCCATGGCTTATGCAGTCAGTGAAGAACTGTGTCATGCTTATGCGTGTCATGTTGGTATTGAATTCTTGAAGTGAAAATGTGGTGAATTTAGTATGCATACCCATATCATAAGAATTAGATTGCAGTAATTTTTATGTTGAACATGAATGTGTCATTATGTATTCTCTGGATTTTTTTCTAGAACAAGCACTAGAGGGAAATATTGAAGAGGACTCTAAAGATCTCAGCAGGAATATGGGGTAATTTTTTATTCAGTAGAAAATAATTTATAGTACACATTTAGGACTCAAAGGACAATTGAGAATTTGTCAAGCGCTCCAAATATACCTAAGTGAAACATGATTCTACACAAATTCCTGTAATGGAGCATTGTATTGTGATATTCAATATTTGTGTATTTCATGTCTTTAATCTATTAATATTACAAATATGTCAAGTGGGACTGAGGGCAGAATAAGTGTTTCCAGTGGATTATTACACAAAACATCCCATTATATGCAAAAGGTTTTGCTTTCTGTTCATACTTATGAGGTTTTGAGCATCAGTATTGTGCTTTGTCTGCTTTCTTTTGCTGTGACAAAAAAAACCCCACAACTCTTGTCATGAATCCCTGTCATTAAATCTAGTTTTCTTAAAGATTAAGAATTATTCTTAAGTTCCAAGCCTGTGATCCAGCTCCTTCATAATTCTTAGAGAAGTAAAATCAATACTCTACTTCTTCACACATGGCAGGGTCTTTCCATGTCTACATAATGTCCTTGACATTGATACCATTATTCTATTCCCTCTGAGATAATATAGTTGTGTTCCACACAGGCCAGACTCCAATATTTCTCTTGGCTACAGTATTGCTTTTCTCATTTTTTTTTGTTTGCAGAATTCAGGGGATTGAGAAAGACCATGAATATGAATGTTATACTGAATGTGATAAAAACCAGCAATCTTATCTAGAGAGTATGATCAATAAAGACATGCCATCCAGAGTAAAAGCTGATGAGACTTCATTTTATGTAAGAAACATTATTGGTCATTTATCCTCACATGGGTATCTCAGAGAAAATACTAGAGGGAAACTACTACTGTTTAAGGGAGCTGTGGCAAAAGCTTTTACACCTCAGAAACATTGGAAAGATAACAGTTATTCTGAATCACTTCAAGTACTTGAAACTTCTCCTGAAGAGAAACCCGGTAAAATTCAACAATGTAATGAAGCCTTTAGGAGTCTCTGTTTTGATCAGCCTCAAGAGAGAACTCATACTGGAGATAAACTCAATGAGGATGTCTTAATGAGATGCACATATGATCAGAATGATGAAGGAACCCAAAAAGAAGTGAAACAATTCGTATGTAATCTCTGTGAAGAATCTTTCATTGATTCTAGCGATCTTACCAACCATGAAAAAAGTCATATTGAAAAGAAATGGTACATTTGTAGGGAATGTGGCAAAACATTTAAATATGCAGCATGTTTTGAGAAACATAAAGTAACTCACATAGGAGAGAAGCCATATGCTTCTATACATTATGGAAAAGCCTTCACCCAATTCAATCATCCTAACAGTCATGAAAGCAGTTACATTGGACAAAAGCCTTATGCCTGCAAGCATTGTGGAAAAAATTTCACCAGTTCTTCTTATCGAAACATTCATGAAAGAATTCACACTGGAGAGAAATCTTATGCCTGTAAGCATTGTGGAAAAGCCTTTAACCACCCCAGTAGTCGTAACAGACACGAAAGGAGCCACATTGCAGAGAAACCTTATGCCTGCAATCATTGTGGAAAAAAGTTTACCAGTTCTACTTATCGAAACATTCATGAAAGAATGCACACAGTAGAGAAACCTTATGCATGTAAGCATTGTGGGAAAGCATTCACCAATTCCAATGCTTGTAGTATTCATGAAAGAATACACACGGCAGAGAGGCATTATACATGCAAGTATTGTGGAAAAGCTTTTTCCTGTCCCAGTCTTCTGAATTCCCATGAGATAATTCACACTGGAAAAAAGCCTTATACATGTAAGCATTGTGGAAAAGCTTTCAACCACCCCAGTAGTCGTAACAGACATGAAAGGAGCCACACTGCAGAGAAAATTTATGCCTGCAAGCATTGTGGAAAAAAGTTCACCAGTTCTACTTATCAAAACATTCATGAAAGAATTCACACTGGAGAGAAACCTTATGCATGTAAGCATTGTGGGAAAGCATTCACCAATTCCAATACTTGTAGTATTCATGAAAGAATGCACACGGCAGAGAGGCATTATACATGCAAGTATTGTGGGAAAGCCTTTTCTTGTCCCAGTCTTCTGAATACACATGAAATAATTCACACTGGAGAAAAGCCTTATGCATGTAAGCATTGTGGAATAGCCTTCAACAACCCCAGTAGTCGTAACAGACACGAAAGGAGCCACACTGCAGAGAAACCTTATGCCTGCAAGCATTGTGGAAAAAAGTTCACCAGTTCTACTTATCGAAACATTCATGAAAGAATTCACACTGGAGAGAAACCTTATGCATGTAAGCATTGTGGGAAAGCATTCACCAGTTCCAATGCTTGTAGAATTCATGAAAGAATGCACGGGGTTGAGAGTCAATATACATGCACGCATTGTGGAAAAGCCTTTTCTTGTCTCAGTCTTCTTAATATTCATGAAATAATTCACACTGGAAAAAAGCCTTATGCATGCAAGCATTGTGGAAAAGCCTTTAACCACCCCAGTAGTCGTAGCAGACATGAAAGGAGCCACACTACAGAGAAGCTTTAGACTTATATATGCATGCATTGTGGGAAAACCTTTTTCTGGAGCAGTCACCTGAACATCCATGAAATAATTCATACTGGAGAAAAAGCCTTATGTATGTAAGCATTGTGGAAAGTCATTCAACAACCCCAGTAGTTATAACAGACATGGCAGGAGTCACACTGCCAAGAAACCTTATTCATATAGCTCTTGTGGAAAAGCCTTCACCATTTTCACTTCCTGTAAGACTCATGAAAAGAATTCACTAAAGAGAAGTCTTATACATTTAAGCAGTGTGGAAAATCATTTACCCGCTCCAGTCAGCTGAACATCCTTGAAAGGGTTCAAATTGGAGAGAAGGCTTTTGCACGTATACATTACAGTAAAACTTGGAACACTTCAACTTGTCCTGATTTGCATGAAAAAAAATCAAAATTGAGAAAAACCCTGTGTGTGTAAAAGATGTGGAAGCTGTTCATTCTATTTATCTTAACAGACATAAAATAGTTCACTTGAAATTAAAGCCTTATGCACGTAAGAACTGTGGAAAAGCCTTCAGCTGCTCTTGTGATCATAACAGACCTGAAACTCTTCACAGTAGTCAGTAACCTAATGCGTGTAACCATTATCAGAAAGTCGTTAGGAGATTCACTTGGTATAAGAGTAGAACCATTTCACTGGATAGAAACCTTTCGTATGTAAACATTGTATATAAACTGTTTCTTGTTGTTGTTGTTGTTGTTGTTGTTTTCATTTTAACAAGCATAAAGATCTCACACAATATCTGTAATGTGGGAAAGTCTTCAGCACATCCAGTTTCTGTAACCCGCATGCACAGGTTTACAATGGAAAGAATTCTAATCCATATATCCATTTAAGTATTGTTCAAAGCCTTTAGAGTTCCTGCTGCCATTCTAAAGAATTCACTCTGGAGACAGACTTTACATGTATAACCATGTGGAAAATCTTTTATCATCCACAGTTCCTACTATACTCAACAAATTTTTTCACTTTTGAAAACCTTTATGTTTAGAATAAATGTGGGAAAATAGTCAAAGGGTTTAGAATGAATAAAACTCAAAAGTGTTTGTCCTCTTTGGTAGTGTGTTCCGGAATTTCTGTGTTTTACATCAGCTGGTCATGATTCTTCCCAGTAAATATAATTATCTGCATTGCCTCCCTGGATCTTATGTGGTGGAAATAGTGTATCATATTCTGAAGCTGTCTTCTAACAATCACATGTACACTTCCTAATGAACACACGCACACATACACACACATGTAGACATACATGTGCACACACACAAACAGAGTAAGAGAGAGACACAAATGTGTAAAAAATAACATTCATAGAGGTGGAGATACAATTAACAAATACAAATTTTTAAGGTGGAACAAAAGAGATTATGAAATGTGTAAATTTGTAATTTAACTCCTAATATTTAGTATATATAAAATGAAAACAACTTATAGTAAGTGCAATAATTCCTGTCATTTTTTGTTTTTCCTTTTTTTTCAAATTATGATTAGTGCAGTAGCTTTGAAAACAATTGCAGTAGAGGTTCACTTGAAAATGGCCCAGTAGGTTTTTTGAAACTTTGTTCTCATTGGTAGATTTATGTGAAGATAATTAAAAGCTATGGGCTCTTGGTGAATATCTGCCACTCTCGCTACATTTTGAGACTTCTAGTGTATTCTCCTAGTGTATTGTCTCTGCTTCTTGATTGTAGATTTTCATGTGAGCTCCCAGTTGTTGCTGCTGCCATGGCTTTGCTCCTCCACCACAGACTCCAACCTGCTGCATCTCCAATCCCAATACAACACTTCCCTTTCAAAGATGCTTTACTAATTGTGATGTGTCACAGATACACAAAAGAACTCAGATAATTGTTTTCGATCTTTAAAAAGAACCAAATGTAATCAAAAGTCTTATTGAAAAACTATGAAAAGGCTGTTTTCATTTTATATTATATTAATGTTGTGACGCTTTTGATATACTTGATTCTCATATCAGAAATAAATTTTAATACTATCTGAAAATCATTCCAAAATTTTTAGAAATGAATATCTTGAGGGAAACTCATTCAAATTTTGGGAATTTTTATTCTTGGCCCATTCCTGTGCAAAAGATTTACTTTCCTTTATGTTTTTATTAGGAAAGTAAGATGTGGGTTCTGTGGTTACTCCAGGTTGTCTTCTTACATGTGACGATTTGGAATAAGGAAACTTAATGAGAGAGAAGAGTTTCCTTTCTGAGTCTGTGCTAGCACACTTGTTTTCTAGTTGATTCTATCTACCAAACCATGTTCTGTAATAAGATTTTTTTGTAACTGAATAGTTTTCCATAGGCAAGTGGGGAAGAGGCTAGAGTAAGCTGCTGGACAGATTTGGGTGTGTGTGTGTGAAAACTGAAAAAAAATTTCTAATTAGTGATGAAATGAGACATTCTATACCAGAGAAGTAGGGGGGGGGGAAATACCAGTGTTGCTTGATAATGGTTGAGAAGTGGTTATTGTGTAAATACCAAAAAGTATTGTTGTTAATGTATATATCATATCTAATATTATATAATGTATTATATTGATGTGGAATAATACTTTTGTACACTGTGAAGATCCGTCACTCAGACTGATTTTATGGAAAGCTAATTGACTGATAGCCAGGCAGGAAGTATAGGCTGGAGAACCAGACTAAGGACACTGGGAAGAAGGGCAGAGTTGGTGGGGTCACTAGGAAACTCAGAGGGAGTAAGACAAGCTCATGGACAGACAAAGCCTTGGGCCACTTAGCAATACATAAGATTAAATAGAATTGGCTTAGTTTAAGTTGTAAGAGCTAGTCAGAAATAAGTCTGAGGTATCAGTCAAGTATTTATCATATTTATGCTTATATTTTCATTGAAATACAAATGTTGCATTTATTGTACATACCAACCACAGTTTATTCTTCCTCCTCTTTTGCTGGTACCCCTCTGCTTCCCATCTACCACCCTCCCCTTCCATTCCTCATAAACGTCCTCTAGGCATTGTGGAATACTATATATAACATAGTACTATGTTCTGCCCTCTGCACAATGTCCTCCACACCCACAGCTTGTAGACCAGGTTGAAGGTACCTGGTGAGAGGACTACAGAGATCACAAATTACCTAAAAACACTTACGTGTCCTCCAAAATACCCTTTTACTTCCAGCCCACATTTGGTGAGTTACACTGTAATTTTGCACATCGTGCACACGACTTACGATTCTTTTCTTGCTCCAGGAGTCATGTGCATTCACATGACAAACAAGCACACATACACATACATGAAACAGACAGCTCTTACACTATGTAAAAATGAGAAGTTTAAGAACTGTGCATATGTGTTTTCTCCTTGGAGGTCTTCACAAATCTATATAGAGAGGGGTGATTTATTCTTCTATTATTCATTCTAGTGTTTGAAAATACATATTTTTCTTGGCCAGTTATTGTTGTGGTTTGCTGGTAATAATTAAGTGTTTTTTCTACCAGGTAATAAAACAAGGGCTTTTACTTTGGAGCTACTTATCAAAAAGAAAAATTTTAGCTAAGTTACAACTTGATTTCTCCATGTACTGCTTACAAACCATATGTTTCCTTTAGTAAAAGCTTTGTGGTGGGCAACAGTGAATATTGACAATAACCTGCAGTTTGAAGGAGACCTTAGTTACTCCTGGGCCAGAAATAGAAGGAAAGTGTCCCAACCTTGGCACTAATTTCTCATTAATAACTGATGGCACCTGGGGCAGCAGTGATCATCAATGGAGAAATATCCATTGAGTCATCTATATTTTTAACTATGGTTTCAAACTAGCTTTCTCTGTAACATGGATGTTGTGATTTTTTACCACATACACATACACCCTATTCTTCAAATATTACAACTGCTCTCTTTGCTTGTACCTTTTAACCCACTGTTAAACTCTCTGCCACTCTTTTATGTGATGTGTTCTAACAAACTCTTCTTCCCTCTAATTGCCCCCATCTTTATGGTCTTTCCTACACACATGGTTAAATATGCATGGAAATGTGGTAGCTAGAATCTTCATACAAGAAAAAAAAACCTAAGCATTTTTCCTTCCGTGTCAGGTTCACTCACCCATGATATTTTCCAAATCCCATCCAACTGCCCTCAAATTCAATAACTTAAATGCTTATAACCATGTAAAAATTTTTTCACTGTATATATTTACCACATTTTCAGTATCTACACATAGTATTTCTCACACCTGTGTTCTGAAAAAAAAAATGAGGATAACATTACTACACATTCAAATTTTAGTAAGAACTGTTGAAAACTGGAAGATGTGCCTTTGTTATTATCCTGTTAGTATGCATTAGAAAAAGCACAACGTGTTCGAGAGTTATCTGAGACAAACTAGTACTCCCTGTTTGGGGGTGGTAATAACAATGCTGATTATGTTTCTATAAGAATTTATAATTATAAATCAAAAGGAATTTGGGTAGTAAACAGTCACATAATGTTCTATAATCTATTACTTTGGGGGCATGCTCTACAAAAAAAATTAAAAATATCACAGGACGAGAGAGGGAAACTAATTAGCAGTGTGACATCTGTGCCTCCTCAGAAAATATTTGTCAGTATGTGTGCTGGTATCACAAAACATTTCTCTCACAAGACTGACAAAGTTTCAACTTTGCATCCAGTATAGACACTAGGATATTATACACATAGATAATCATCTGTGTGTGCTTTGGACAAACAGAGGATTTTAAGCAGAATAGATTTTCAAACCACCCAATGTCCTAATGATTTCCATACATATTTGACCACCAGACACCATCTGCAAGGGCTGTGTGTTGCCTAACTGATGATGAATGTCACTATGGTGGCTTGTTAGAAGTGCACATACATATATGTGTCTAGTCTGGGAACTTAATCATCCCTCTATGCTATCTCTTTTGACTATTCTAATTTATTACCTTATTCTACCTCTTAGAAATTAATCTCTAGTCATGTTTTGTCTTGCTCAATTTCCATTTATTTTGATGGGTAGGTCCATAAATATCTTCAATACCAATAGTAAATTAAATTTTGAAGATTTTTGTTATTGACTTGCTATTTAGCTAAGGCTTCCCTTGAAGATGCCCCTTGCTTCAGCCTCCCGAATGCTAAGATGGCAGAAATGCCTATTCGCAGTCAGGTGGAAATGATAATTTTCACTTTGTCTAAGAATTTCATGTATGAAGATACCACAGAGGAGGAACTTACTAAGAACATAAGTGTGGAGATGTGTCATCAGTATAGAGCTTCTGTGTTCTCGTGGATGAACAGAGTTCTTTTCCCAGCAGCCATGTTGAGTGGCACACAGACACACACACACACACACACACACACACACACACACATAAATATTTAAAAAGAATGCAGTCTAATTCCTATGATTTATTTGTGTTAGAAAGTCCCATTGCTTTACTTCTACTGATATCCTTTGTGTTGCATAGTCCCTGGCAGAGAGTCAAATGATCATGTATGAGGGGAAATGATCAAGAGACTCTAACTCCTTCAGTGAGCCAACTATAGGAACAATTCATGCCTTTCTTTTCATATTGTGAGAGGTGAAGGGAAGGAGAGAGAGTGGGAGATGAAGCAAAAGAGTGTCAATGTAAATTTAGGCATATATGTCCCATAACATACATATGGCGGTCACAGGACAACAGGCAGACCTGTACTGTAGACTAGTCTCTGATAATGACACTGTGGTGCAAATGAGTACTGAATTTGTTAACATTGTCATCTCTATGGTTTCAAGGTATTTTGTTGCAAACTCAGTTTGTATTGGAAAATTAGACTTCAGAAAATGAATGTTTGGTGTCATAGTGTACTGATGAATTTTATTGCAATTTTATTCCAAGTTCTCTTGGAAGAGTGAACTTCACTTTAGATATTGTATTGATCAGAACAGCCTGTGATCACCCATGTCTATGAGGGATTCTTTTGATTGGTGGCTGGGGACTAGTACATATTTGGCACCACTATCACATGGCAGGTGGTCCTGTATAAGAAAGTTATCTGTTCATGATCCAGTCTACAGTGGAGCCACTAATCAAGGTCTTCCATGGTTTCTGCTTGTCTTCCTGCCGTGGGTTTTCTTAGTGCTGAACCGTGACAGTGGCCAGTCACTGTCTTTTGTGTTAGAGTTCTTTTGTGCTGGTTCTTTTGTGTTAGAGACATTTTGCATAACAAACCATGGGATTATAAAGGGAATTTAGTTCACCTCTGTCTCAACTACATAGTGGCAAAAAGTTTACATTTTCCACAACATTCCAGATTTGAAAATTAATAGCCCATCCTCTTGAGCAAACTACATATTTTTCTGGGGAAAAAGTTAAGGTTAAACTGAGGTAACGCAGGTCCCAACTCTCAGACTTGGAAACCCTGGTCCTGGGTGACTAATGTGAATATGTATTTGAGCGGAAATCATGCTACCCAATTGTCTATAAATATTTAGGCCTTCGTTGTGGGCAAATTAACTGGAACTGAGCAGTGAAATATCTACAGTATATGGAGTGCATTTCAAATACTCAGCCTCAGAGACACATAAGTTTACCTGCTATCAAATAAAGAGAATTTAATTCCCTGCCACAGCAACTATTAAAATATCTAAATGAAATATTTAGGGCTCCATTAAATGTTTGATAACATGTTAAATTGCCATTTATTTCTTTAAAATAATATTTATTTTGACTAAAAAATAACTTTCAATGAAGTCATAGAGCTAACTTTTGTACAGAGATGTTAATGATAATCTATTTACAGAAAATAATAACTTGATTTCCTTTGTGGTGATTGTCATGCATAACAAAAATAATAAGTCTTAATTTTGTTGTATGGCATTTTTGGTGCCATTAGACAGCTTTATAACCGCTCTGGAGTCCCTGCAAAGCCTGGGACTAATTAAACATAAAGCTTTGTAGAACAGCGATAAACAAGCAAATAAATAAATAATATTCAGTTAAAAATTTTAAAATCCTTAGATGAATGAATCTCATTTTGTATGTCAGAATGTTTTGTCTGCATGTTTGTATAATCATCATGATTGTTTGCTGTGGAAGTCAGAAAAGGGAACCAGATCATTTGGAATTTAGTTTATAGATGATTAGGAGCCACCAAGTAGTTTCAGGATATAAAATCCATGTCCTTTGTAAGAGCAATAAGGATTCTTAAGCACTGCACCTCACTGTAGCCTCAACAGCTACATTTCTAAGCAGGATTTTCTTAATGCTATATCACATATCCATTGTTATGTTCAAGACTCATGTTTGGGAACCTGAACCAGTGTGGACAGAAGAATAATATTTTGGGTCCTATCTCCAGGTTAACTGAGCTTCATGGGATTACAGGACACAGTGAAATATCTCTGACTCTGGTAGTCTCCTGCTCTGTAGATCAGAGAGGCCATGAGAAGGAAGACTCAGTGGCTGGAACTAAGCAGTGTACATTTTACACAGTGGAGGGGAGTCAAGATGGAGGGAAATGACATTAATCATATGCAAGGGTCAAATGGTTTACTCTATAAGAGTGTGTCACAATTGTCACAATTCCCAGTCATGGAGGAAGAAAATTTTAAATCAGACATCTTTTCACTGACTAATTCTGGGGCAAAACTGAGGTATTTGAAAAGCGTTCCCAGGCTTGTTCTTTGAGAGTGGAGCAAGGGCTTGGTATTGCGTTGTTGCTTGCTTGTTTTGCTCTCGGCTTCTCCAAGTTGAAGAAATTGCTTGAAGAAATATTTAATCAGGAATTAACATTTTCATTAATATTAGATTTCATAGCACAGAAGAAAAAAAAAGCAGGAAAGAGACCGGAGTCTGACCTCAGAAGACAAACAGCTCATTATCAAGTGGTACCTACTTTGCTGCTATGCAGGGAAGGTGTGCAATGGGAGAAAGCTACCAGAGACTCTTCACAGGGCTGGTGGGGGCAGACTTTGGAAAGAAGACATCACACCAAGTTCTTACACTAAACCCTGCTATGCAGTCTCTCCTTTTGGAAATCATTTGCCCAAGAGAGATAGGTTGCTAGGAGCCTTGCTCGTAATGGGTTCCATGACCTGGGATGGATGTGTGAATTTGGTGAAAGAAGGAAAACTCTGACCACCTGTTTCAAACAAGTGGCTGTGGCCCTGAATAGCGTGAGTCATTTCATGGATAGCATGAAACTATATTCATAGTTTCAATAGTTTTGTGAACAGTTTCACTCATATTTGTTTCCTTAAGTTTCTAATAATAATTAAAATAATTGCCAGTTTGTCCCCTTACTTCCTATCCTTTCCATCCCTGAACTTCCCCACTGATAATCATTGCCTACTTGATTTGTAACTTTAATATCACAAGCATAAGCAGTAAAGCAAGTAACAAACGACGTTTTCTAACGAGGCACATCTACAGGTAGAACAGTGTGCCCAGTCGGCTGTCTTCGCAGTTACAGTGTTATGAAAAGTGAAAAAGAAGTTTAGCTTTGGCAGTTAATATTTAGCTGTAGTGAAATTCAAACTCTCACAATCAACTCATCAGCCAAGGCTGAATCACTTTGTTCCATATTCTATACTTCTGTATCTCCTTTGGAGAATATACCAGGCTTTCCCTATCATCCTGTAGATTACATATCTTAGAAACTTAATTTTAAGTTGACATTGCTTATCTCTTGTTCTCCAGTCCCTGTCTTCTCAGCTTCCTACAGTGTTGAGTCCTACATTATGGGCATAGTTATTCGAAATTAAGGCATTTGGGTTTCTATAATTTTGCTTCATTATTCCCTATTCCTAGACTGTTCTCATTAACTTCTGATATCATCTATTTATTTGCATTTCTCTTAGACTCTTGTGGTTAGGATCATTCTTTCAGGACAATTATGCAAATTTATTATTTCTTGAACTATTGTTACTCTTCAAACTAGTCAAGAGGTATACTGGACAGGCAACATCCTGTTCCTGAGAATCCTGAATTCATAGTCACACCTGAAACATCAAAGTCTTCAGCACCTGTGTCAGGTCCAGTGTACATTTTTAACAGCGTCCCCTCTGTCTCATCCAGAGAGTCATCAGGGGAAAGTGTTTCCAAAAGCAACAGCCATCTCATCTATTGGGCTCTAAGAAAGTGAATCTAGAGGCAGCCAGCAGTATGGTTTGCGTAAGGAAAGCAAGGTGAGCAGGTAGCACAGGTGCTCCTGGGTCATGCCCCAAATATACAACAAACTATCCATCACCCTTGCTAAAAATGGGTTAAATTCTCCCAGGCCTTACCAAAAGGAGAGCTTGTTCATGTCATTCTCAGGCCTTGTTCCCTGAAGAAGTCACATGGCTCCTGGCAACAGGCTCTCTTGGGAGACAGACTTTCTCAGCAGATATTCATCTGTGGACTGACACATGGTGAGAAGCTGAGAAGTTTCTGCCTTCCTCCATCCCTCCATATGTGCTATACATGGTCAATAAGCCCAGATGTGATCATCTATTTCAAGAGAACATTTTTGAACTCACCAATGTGGGGGTTATTTAGCTGTGAGGACAGTCAGTCACATCATGACTAAGATTAGTTAAAACAGTCACTGTCATATGAAGAACATCTGTGATGGTCATGTTCAGAGATGCAATTTAGTTAAAATTTCGTGAGCCTAGCTTTTTTCCCCATTAAGTTATAGGAGTTTGTTTTCAATAACCTACAGTTGATTAAAAAGGAATTCATGATAAAAATAGAAGATACTTGAGGAAAAATGAGGGAATGGCCTCTGCTCACACACTAAGCTAACAATGCCTTTAAAACTTATTATTGTAGCAAAAAAGTCTTCACATTAAAAATTTTGCTTTTTATGTTTTTCCCCCATTTTTTTACACAATTACAAAAGAAAAAATAAAAGTGTTAAAATCTTTATTACTTTTCTTTTTGTTTTTTTTTTTGTTTTTTTTTTCTTTTTGTTATTTTTTTTCTTGAATCAAATGCTCATTTTCCTCTATATTTATTGACCTGTAGAAGTTTTTAGACAATAAAATCTTTCAAATGAAAGTCTGGGATCTCCAACGAAAAAGATGGATCTCTTAAAGGGTATCAAGAATTCTCCAAACCAAAAATGACGGGGAAATGGTTTAAGTCACTGATTATTTCATTATCCTCAGACTCACTTGCCCTTCATCTCTCCTCACCCCAAGCTACACGATCTTTAAGATCAAGAAGGCTTAAATATTTTAAAATAATTAAAAAAGAAATAAAAATTCACATTTAAAAAGGAGCACTCAAGTCAGGAAATATTTTCCCATTGTGCTTTTCTGTGAATAGGTGCCTGAACCAAAACACAGCCACTGTCACAACTGCTTCAAGTTTAATGAAATCTGATTCCCATGACGATACAGTGACAACTCCAATAAATGTGCTGGGTTTTTTATTTGTTCTACTTAATTTTAAAATCCTTAAATAGGGGAGAGGAGGTAGCTTAGGATTTTGTTTCTATTAAAATGTAGAAGTTATTGCAAAACCCTAACTATAAAAACGCACCAGTATAATCAGGCTTCACATACAGTAGCTGAGAGAGTCCAAACATTGCAGCAAAACTGAATTTGCCTGGCAGGATGCTGACAAATCCCCATTCACTTGCTGTCTTGAAAATGAAAATAAAATTCAAAACAAACCAAACAGCTAGAATTTTGAAATCTGAAATATTTTTAAATAAGTTGTCCATAGGACAACTGGCTCCGTTGTTCCTTATAATATCCAGGTCTATCTTTTTGCAAAGATGTTGGTTTGTTAAGACTTACAGCCTCTCCCTCGGGTCTGTGGTCTAGTGAGGCTCAGTTTATGCATCTTTCCCAAATCACACTGTCCCTTTTCATAGAACCCCTGGCAAGATTGGTCATAACTCGTAGTTCTCATTGGTCTTATCAATAGCCCAAGCAAACTTCTCCCTCTGGATTTTGTTGTAAATCTTCTCAATAGGGACCCCCTCCCCTCTTGTTACACCAAGCCACTTTGTTCCTAGGGTCCATATAATTGAGTTCTGAAGTTCCCAAGGCAATTTGTTTATTCTCCCTTCCATCTGTGGCTTGAACTTCCAGCGTCATCAGCTGCCCTTCTTGTCTCTGGACAGCCTTCTTTTTTGACTCTACAACCTTCTTGGTCTTTGCATCCTTCATGACTTTGGCATCAGCCTTAGCACTTTTCAGGTCCCTTCGAGCATCTGCTATCTGGGGTTTATTGGCAGCAATTTTAGACTGCAAGTTCATCATTGACTTCTCAAAGGTCTTTCTTGGCGCCCTCTGGTGGTACAAAGAATCGCAATAGCTCGATTGGCAAGGTTTTAAGAATCTGCTGGTGCGTTCTCATCAGGGGCTGCGAGCTCTTTAAGCTGCTGTTGTAGCGTGATAGAGGCAATGTACATACGGAAAACCTTAGCAGTCAAAGCTTCCATGAGATCCTGAAGATGCTTATTTAGAATACCAGTATTAAGTCGATCAAAAAGGCCATCCTCGGGCTGCTTTTTCTCCATAAATAGTTGTAAGTTCTTAAAAACCTTCTCAATGAAGTACAGTGCTACAGCTCTCTGCCGAACTTTCATCTCTTTGGGCTTCCAGTCTTCCCGACACTGATTTCGGATATTGTCCACACACTTCTTCAGCCGCTGAGCAGTCTCATATTTCTGCCCTTGATTCGGGAACTGGGATTCAGCATGATGTATTTGATAGAAGCCTGAATATTCTCTGTCCAGGAGACCAGCCAAGTAACCTTGTTATCATGTCGGACTTCTTTCCATTTATGTCCTGGAGGAGGAGAAGGAGCCTTGGCATCTTTGCTACAGTTGACAATGATGTCCTCAGACATGATCCTTCTCTTCAGCATGCCCATCTTGGGATGGTTACCTCGGCCACGAAAAAGTCCTGGAGGCTCTAACTTGAAGTTTGCAATCCACTCTCTTATGATTATTCATAACACAAAAGCCATATTCTTTCAATAATTTTTCATTTTCTTCTTTGATTTTCAATTTTTCTTCCTTGTTTGTCTGCTTCCGAACCTCAGACTGGGCTTTAAAATATTGGCTCATCTGTGTGAAGTCACATTTGCTTAGGTTGGTAATCGTATTTTTCTCGTCATTAGTCATTTCCTTTCTCCAATCTTTGAAGAAATTTTTTTCTGAATATTTCCTTAGTAGTATATTCATGATCAAGCATTTTTGCAAAGAATGTAGCTACTTCTGCTTTGGGACTCAGCTTCATAACTTTCAATTTGCCATCCTCTTCTTCTAATTTTTTTTCTTCTCCTTGATATCTTCTGTCTTAATTTTCTTAGGTTTATAATCAGCATCATCCTTGTCTCGAGGTCTCTTCAGGAGTTTTATATCCTCTTTTGGAGGAGCAAAATAGCCATCATCTTCAGGTTCATCTTTAATTCGTGGTGAACTAGAGAAACCATTTTCCTTCTCCTTTATTTTTGCATTCCCAGCTGCTCTAATCTTTTCCTTCTTTCGTTTTTCCTTGTCTCTGTCTTTATGTTTGACTTTGTGTTTTTTCTGAACTTCCATCTTTGTGTTTGGTTTTCTCTTTCTCTTTATGTTTCTTTTCAGAATCTTTATGTTCACTGCTGTTGTGCTTAGAGTTTTCCCTGTCCTTTTCCTTATCCTTCTTGCGCTCTTTATGCCGGCGTTCTCCCTTTTTGTGTCTATCTTTGTGTTTATGAGAATCATTCTATTGGAAATCCGCTTCAATCTGGGGTCGTTGTGGAGATGGTCCCCGCTCATGTGGGCCATCGGGCCTACGCTGAGGGCTCAGAGGTAGCGCGGGTAGAGGCGCAGACGTTCGGGCGGCCTGAGCAGGCAGACGGAGTTCCCGAGAGGCCTGAGTGACAGCAGCCAAGGGCCCAAGACTCCCAGGGCAGCTGACAGACTCGAGCCTAGGTTTTAATGGCTGAATTATCTCAACACCCCAGCGTAGCCATCTGAAGAAAGTATTGGTGAATGTTACTGTTTGTTTCTGTTAAAATCTTAATGTGAATCAGAGGCGGGTATACGACTCAGCAGGTGATACCGCAGATGTCTATTCCAGAGCACCTTGGCTGGTTTCTACCATCTGTAGGCCAGATAAATTGATATGAGTCCTTTGAGACAATGCATTTTGTAAATCATTGAAATATTAAGATGTAAAAAAACAAAATACTCAGATCAACTGTTTTCTTTTAAACTTTATATGCAGGGGAACTAATATAAAGAGAGACCATGAAAGCCGAGTTAAAATTCATAACATTATTTTCTTAAATTGAGATGTGACGGGGGAAGAAGGGAAGATGGATGGTTTTCTGCTGGCCACATTTCAGTTACTCTGGGCAGGGTGAATAAATGTTTTCTGCAGCCAGACCCTCCCAAGCAATCTGAATGGAGATCAAAGCTCTCTGACTCTTGGCCTTTTTTTGCCACAAATATGCCAAGATAGGCCACTACAATATCTTAATTCCAAGAAATGGCTGCTGGGAGTCCGCGGCCTGCACTGTGAGCTGGTTTAACTGCCCCGGACCTGAGTTATTTCATACTGTAGCAGTTGTTTCTTTGCTTGCTTGATTGATTGCTTGGATTATTGATTTCTCTTAGTTTATTTATTTTTGTTTTTGTTTGTTTGCTTTTTCGTCATAGTGGAAATAATAAATACAGGCTGTTAATGGTCCCTTCATGAGGAAAGGTCTAAAAAACCCAACCTCTCCTAGAGAAACAATTACAATTCATTAAGCACTTGAACCAACACAGATAAAATTTCCAGAGTTCTTGGTCATTTGGGATATGATGTCATTCTCTCCTTCGTGTATAATTAATATGTAAATGAATGCTTAGCTTCCACAGTAAGCAAACTGAAATAGCAAAATTTATAATTTTGACTTAGGTCAGTTGGATACACTCTTACCTGCTTATCACTACTAAGGATTTGGCTCTGCTCTTTAAATTGCTTTCTGGAGACTTTAGTTAAATTCTACAAAACATGTACGACCTGAAGCTAAGGTGGCTATTGTCTTATTAAAAATGGTGTTAGTAAAATCATTTAATCCCCTACTGCTAAAGAACCCATAGAAATAATTGTGCCACTAATACACACACACACACACACACACACACACACACACACACACACACACATATATATGTTATTTCTCCACGCAGATAATAATTATTTGGTGTGTGTGTGTGTGTGTGTATACACACCAGGGTGTCCCTCCACAAGACAGTAATGCCTGTGACTCATGAAAGAGTAGAGAGATATACCACTCTATAAACACTTTCAGGGAGCACCATCTGCTCCATTGTGCATGAACAACTGCTTCTACTGGAAGCCTTTCCACTCTGACAGGTTAGCACATTAGCTCAGGTTGGTCAGTGAGGACTCGTACCACCAGGGTCTCTATACAGAAGCACATTAGACACATGAAGAGTGCAGACTCATTTGCAGGCCAGCTACCATCTACTCATGGTACTTCAGAATTCAGTGTTCTGACTTCTGGGAATACTCAGGAGCATGATGAGCCATGCTTCTTCTTTAGAAGGGTATGCCAAGTAGGATGGCCACTGGATCATACCTGCATTTTCTCCTATAGTGTAGGATGCCCTAGATCTAGAAGGAGTTGTGAACATGATACAAGGAAACAAACTCCAGTACTCTGGGAGAGCAGTAAGTATTTTTAATCTTTGTACTAGTTCTATCCCTGTATTTATATAAATTCTGTTTTATACTCATTGGTGTTCTTCAAATAAACATTTGCAGTGTTTTATTTTTCAATTTTTACTGACCCTTTAATCTTTAAACAGTTTCATGTAATTGTATAATAAAGTTTAGTTTTTCAAATTTTCAATTACCTGTTTTAATCCATTCTTTCTATTCCTCAACAATTACTTCTCAGCACATTCTCCCCTTTTTTGCATCTTTTTGTGGTCAACCAAATTTAATTTGGCTGAAGCCTGGATAGCAACTTATTAATTGAGGAACACAACTCCTCTGTACTCAGTAATCATTCATTGGAAATACTCCCTGAGTGCTATAGTTCAGTAGTTTTGCCCCTTGTTTTCCCAAGATAATACACCCACAAGCCCAATTCCATGTAGCTTTTGAACATAGCCACATGTACAGAGAGTTTTTGTGTGCAGTGACTATATCATATGCTGAAAAGACCTTGGTAGCTCTTCTCATGTTCTGGACCTTAGAATCTCTACCCTTTTTCTTAGATGTTCCTTGAAGCTTGGAGTGGAGGATATGACTGACCTATTTCTAACCAAACCAACCCTCCATCTGCATGGCAGTTTGGGCGGTTACAAGTTTCTTTGTCATCTACATAGCTTTCCAGTCACAGTCTCTGAACCAAGTTGAAAAGATCTAGAATGAGGACTAAGGAGCTAAAAGCACTTGGATGTCTTCTAGAACACCCAAGTTCATTCCCAACCACCCACACTGGTGAGTGACACTAATGTAATTCCTTTTCCTGGGCAAGCATGACTCTTGCCTTTGGAGACATGCACAAACACACACTCTCACACACACACACACAAACACACACACACACAAACACACACTCATTTACACTCAAACACATCTACACAAATGGGTAGAAATGTAAAATAAGTAGTTTATAAGAACTTGGAATGTATTTTATTTCTGTGGAGAGGGTAACAAAACGAACGAGAAAGGGGTGGTTTATTCTTATAACACTCATTCTCCCACACTTGCTCCAACAGTGTTGGATCGATTGTGCTGCCCTGATGAGGCACAGGGCTTGCTCTCCTGAGTGGTGCAGCTGGTATGTGTCAGGGATGGCTTTCCTCTCTTAGGACCACAGGGCCAACTCTCCCACCTGCTTCAGTGTTGACGGGCAGGGGAGGGTCATCCCCTGCCAGCCCATGTTGCTATGCTGCACATGAGGGGTGAGGCTAGGTCTTCTGTGATCCAGTCCTCAGAGTTGGCTCATCTGTACTCTCATCTACAAGATCATCTCTGGTGTGCTGCTCAGACAAAAGTGCAGGGCTCCCTTTCCTGTGTGTTGTTGCCCCGGGTAAGGGGTTGAGCTCCCTCACCATCTCAACCCACGCCCTTCCTCTCACATCTCTTCAGATTTGCCTCTGTCCATAAGACCTGATCTGTTGACAGAGGCTGTTCATTTATTCCCAGCTGCCCAGACATGAAATAATTACACAGAAACTGTATAAATTAAATCACTGCTTGGCCTATTAGCTTGTGAGTATTTCTAGCTAGCTCTTACATCTTAAATTAATCCATCTTTATTAATTTGTGCATCATTACGAGGTCATGGCTTACTAAAAAGCTTCCAGCATCTGTCTCCTCCTCGGTTACATGGTGTCTTTCTCCTCTGTCTCTTTTCTCCCAGTATTGAGTTTAGTTTTTCCACTTAGCTCTATTCTACCCTATCACAGGTCAAAGAAGCTTCTTTATTAACCAATGGTATACAGAGGGGAAACCCACATCACTGAACCATTCTCTCTCCTATAAGATGCAATACCATACCACTGCTAACTCTAATAGTGGCCTTCTGGCTGATACTGTAAGATACCAGATGGGTCCATTTTTTCTTTTTGGATCCTGGAATGGGCAGCCCCAGGCCTGATGGTGGGTCTCCCTGTACCACTCAGATCACTGTAATGCAAGACTGATCCACGAATCCTCATTACTAGGAGATTCTTATAGTGCCCCACAGCCTAACACCATAAGGATGGGCTCCTGCTTGCTGCATTTTTGCGGGGTCTTGGCTGGAGTATCACTGCAGGCCAGAGTTAGAATCCCATGCCCTGCTCCACTGTGTTGTGGCCATTACCCATTCAGGCCATAGATAGGGTTCGAGGATCCTGCATGAATGGGGCCCCCACAGACCCAAGAGTCTGGGGGACATCCTATGTGTCTCCTGCTGATTTGAGTCGGGGTTGGCAAAAAGGCCAACTTGAATAGGGACCCTGTAGACCTAAGAATCAGGTCCAGGTTGCCCTGGTAGCTCTTCGACTTTCTTCTCTTAATCTAAAACTTCTGCAGAAGATTTGCAACCTCTTCATCAATCTTCCACAGTTTAGGTCAGTCTTCAAGGCATCCACAGTGGCTTTTCAGTCCTCTGAAGAAAACACAAATGTAGGCTTGGCTCCAGTGAATTATTGGATCTGAGCTATTCCATTGATCAGACATAACACCTTTCCAAAGAGCCCTGATCCTAAATTTCCTTGAAGGGGACTAATAATATTCTGTGGCAGTAAGGCCACCCTTCCCTAAATTTAAAAATTTTCATGTATATAAAATAGAAAATAAATATTATGAGGAGTAGCTATACTACCTTTCTCCTGCTTCTTTATTTCTAAATAACATTTAAGTTGTCCATTGACTCTTTCACCAAAAGATTGACCCTGCAGGTTATATGGAATGCCTATAATGTGGGATACAACATGAAATTGGCAAAATTCATGAAAAGGAGGACTACTGTCAGCTTCAAATATTTTTACAGGGTCTGAAATAGCAAAAACTCCAAGTAAAAAGATGATAGCATCCTTAACTGCTTCTTTTGATAGAGGAAGAACAAACATGACCAATTAATAGTTGTCTGCAATGGCATGTACATATTTTCAATTTCCCAAAGTGGGGATATGAGTAATATCCATGTGCCAAATATGATTTGACAATTGTACTCAGGAAGTTACAGCATAAGACAGAAGAGGCATGATGAGAACTTTCACACAAGAAGCACGTTCCTTAATTATCAAGCGTGCCTGCTCTTTAGTTGGCGAAAAATGTGCAGTCACAAGTGTAAACATGTTCATATGTTTGAATATTTTTATATTTATATGAATATAAACATACTCATGAGCCTCACTATCACGCAGGCACAGAGGTCCTTTCCTAGTGGTGAGTACTGAAATAGATCGCCTAGACTGTAGTTACTGCACTGTTCACTTCCAGTTAATTTGTCTAGAACCAAGGCCTAAAGGCTTACTGAGAACTGGGACAGTTGATTTCCACTGGAATCCAGATTTACATTAGTCATGTAGAACTGAGCTTCCCAGTCAGAGAGTTGGGATCCACAATAGGCTTTCACTGTCTGAGTTTAAACTTGACTGCCTTTTTCCATAGAGAAAATGCAATTTCCTTCAGAAGAAGGGTTGTTAATCATTTTGTATGAATCTGGAATGATTGGGGGGAAATGTGAACATGTGGCCACAATAGTTTGGAGACGGAGGATAAAATCCGATGGCTGTGTCATGTCAAATGTCTGTAAAGCAGAGGAAGCCACTCTGGATATCAAGTATTCCGTTCTTTAGAGCTACGGTATTAGACATCATCACTAAATGGTTTTTTAAAAAAATCTAAAAGCTTAATACACTCAGAATGATAACTATTTATTTGTAATGTATAGTTTCTTGTAAACATTTATACCACTAGCTGATTATTATTTGATGAATTTTAAAGTCTGCTTGAGAGAGAGAGAGAGAGAGAGAGAGAGAGAGAGAGAAAGAGATGTCATGACATCTTCCTAGCCCATACTTCTATCATGCTTACAATTCTCCTCAAATTACCACGTGTCCATCACTTATGCGAGAGAAAGGAATTCCAGACCTTCCAGACCCAAACAGGAAGCTTTATCTGCATATATTTCTCGTCTCTGTCCTGGGTATTACACCCATGTAATCCATTCCATCAATAAGGAAGACTAAACATTTTAAGATCGTGTCATGTCAACAGATTTAGAGAAAATAAGATGCAAGAAGTAACTGGAAGGAAACTAAGATTGAGAAGGAACAGATATAACCCTTTTGCATTGGATTATATATTAATGTTGATGAAGAACGTTCTCCAGTCTACACCCTCAGTTTGCAAGAGGAATGGAGAATGAAACAAGTCTGTACAGCTATACCTTATTATACTCAAGCTACCATTTTTGATCTATAAAATTTAAACATCTGGATTTTGATCACTTTTAAAATAGTCTAACAATATTGTGGGAGGTTATGCCATTGCTAAGTGTTTCAGTTTGGTTACTGTTACTGTTATGAATGACAAGGCCAAAAACAACACAAGTGAAGGCACACGCCTTTAAGCCCAGCACTCGGGAGGCAGAGGCAGGCAGATCCCTGTGAGTTCAAGGCCAGTCTGGTCTACAAGAGCTAGTTCCAGGACAGGCACCAAAAACTGCGAAGAAACCCTGTCTCGAAAAAAAAAAAAAAAGAACAGCACATAAAATCCTGTACCAGTGTGAAGCATTTGAGACCAGCAATGGGTTTTTTTTTAACATTAACCAACAATAAAATAATTTGTAACCAGCCTCTTGAATGATGACAGATACTTATAATACTTATAACCTATAGAATCTGAAAGAGTTCTTCACAGGCGGAGCCAAGCCTTGGTCAGCTTTGACCAAAGGTTTGAGGCGCGCAGCTCCCAGGGCAGGCAGAGGGAACTCATCCATCAGCATGGGAGGGGGCAGGATGGTACACAGCACTGAGGGAAAAAGATTGTTAACCTCTTTAGGTCATAGAGCTTACCCTCAGATTTTTTTGTTTAGTGTTTGAAATTCTATTGGGGTACATCCACCTTCTACAACTGTGTCTGGCAGCCTCAATACCTTGTAACAGCAAAGCTGAACGGCCCAGCCATCCATACAAGCAAGCATGCTGCCCCGCAGCCATGTGCTTGGGGCCGAGATTGACTTTTTTTTGTGAAATATACCCCTATGCTTATGGACCTATCTCTAAAGTCTTGTAAGTGGTCACAATATCAAAGTCAAAGAAGTCATTACTTGAGTAGTCAGTGTCAGTCTAAGTCAGGACAAAAGCACAACACACGTTACACAGACGTACAGGACAAAGGTGCCAAACAAACTAAAGACTTCAAGCTGCTTCGCGGGTGTGACCCGCCCACTTTCAAAACGAGACTGCTGTCCCTGAAGTCTCTACAGAACTGACCATGCTATTCACGTGTCATACCACAGAACTGAGAAACGCCACCCGCGTATCTCACCAGAGAACTGAACACGCTACTTGCATGTAAGACAAAACAGAGACCGAAGATACACAAAGGCTAACAAAACTTAGAAAGACAAAACCATGGATTCAGAGTCAACTTCACAGTCTGTCCCAATCGTCAAAGTCACAAGACAAAACAAAAGGCACACAAGACACACAAACAAATGTCCATCTCCACCAAGACAGACAAAACCATTCCAGAAATACAAACGGCTGAGAGGACATAGTTCCTCCAATCCAGGAGAACTTCCGTATCCTGACAAACACCCAGACAGGAATCTCCCAGGCGTCCCTGGGTCCCTTCTCACCTCCGGGACATCTCCCAGGGCAGTCGGTGATCTAGCATGTCTGCTGATCACTCCCTCCGTCTCCTCCCGAGACGTGAGCAACTGCAAAACCGAAAATACAGAACCTGAACCTGAATTCAACCGGCACAGAAACATAAAGGCACGACTATAAACCCGAATGTACAGAAACTGAACCTGAGTTCAGCTGGCAAAAATCACAAAGACACAGACACGGACATGACTGTAAACCCAAAAGTATAGAACCTGAACCTGAATTCAGCCAGCACACAAAGACACAGACATACAGACAATGTCTCACCCCCAAGTGGGTCTTCAGAGACGAGGGTGGTCATCAATCCCGGGACAAGCCCCCAAATGAAAGACCCCCTTGTGGGGAGACTCTCACTCAAGTCTCGGGATACACGACCCCCCCCCCCCCAGTAACTCACGGGAGATCATCCTTGCTGCAATCACACGAGGTTTAATGACAGGAACCAGTGCACTGGAGCTGAGACTCATAACCCACTCAGGGGAAGAGTTCGAACCCGAATAGCTGGGAGAAGGGGTTTTTAAGGGAAGAAACCACAGCCCAGTAATCCAAATGGGTAGGGAGGGCATCATAAAAAATTCCAAAAATACCAATAATAATCACAAGGGGGCAACTCTCTGTTTTTTAAGATTATTCTCAAGATTACAATCTAACTTTATCTTCAGCTAGTTCCTGAAATTGAACTGGCTAATCCTAGATTTCTGATTGTTCCCTCCCTGCTTAGATTTTTTTGGCTCTATTTTTTCCTGTTGGGGGATCTGGATTTATCCAGGTCTTCCAAAACGATGGGTGTTTCAGGTGAGTTTCATGTCAAATTAACACAGCTAGCTCTTTGGGAAGAGGTTTTCTCAAGTGAGAAAATGTTACCATGAGATTTTCCTGGAGGCAACTCTATAGTGAATTTTTTTTCTTTAGTTCATTTTTCAAGAAAGGATCTCACCCTAGGTATTTCTGGCCGGTCTGGAACTTGCTCTATATAACACACTGATCTTTAAAACCTAGAGAATAACACCTCCCACTGCCAACTCTAACACTGGATTAACGGCACTACCATAACGTATTGCACAATATTTGCTTAACCATGTAAAGATGTGTTGCGGGACTTCCGGGCAGGGAGAGTAAGTAGAAGGAGGAATTTAGGCTTGAAAGAAGAAAGAAAAGAGACACCAGGGAGATTCCAGAAGCCATCCAGTCAAACACAAAGGACACAGGAAAGTAGAACTTACAGAATGAAAGAAAGGTAAAAAGCACCGAGGTAAAACACTGATGAAAAGTTAAATTAAGTTAAAAGAGTACATGGGACAAACCTAAGCTAAGTCTGAGCATTTATAATTAATAATAAGTTTCCATGTCTTTATTTGGGAACTGGCTAGTAGCTCAAAGAAAATTCCAACTACAATAGCCAGTGATCATTGTTTTGATTAAGGATTGATGCAGGTGGGCCCAGTTCATTAGGAACACTGCGGATGGTCCTCCATGGCATAAAATAACAGACTGAGCTACCTATTGAGAACAAGCCGCTAATTAACTCTTCCATGTCTTCTGCTTCCACTCCTAACTCCAGTGTCATGCCTTCACTTACTGCTCTGACTTCTTTCAATGGTGATAGAGTGTTATGTGAAAGTGGAAAACACCTTTATTGTCCAAATTGACTGTGGTCATGGTGTTTTATCACAGCAATAAGAACCCTTATGAAGACAAGGGCATGTCTAGTATACTATCAGAAGACAAAATAAACTTCAAGACAAGAAAAACACCCATACTCATGAAAGAAAATAACTCTTAACGTGGGTGTGAGTGACATTATAACTCTGAGGAATATTTTAGGATTAAGAGAATTATTCCATGGCCCTGGAAGCAATAGTGGGCCTAATGAGATCCCAAGGATAAATCACTGGGTGTGTCTGCATCATCACTACTGAATAACCATTTCAGGGCTCTTTATTAGCATCTTGGTGTCATCCTGGTGCTTGGAGTATTTTCTCTATCGAACAGAGGTTTTCTTCATGACCTTAGGTGTGAAAAACCTCTTCTGAAGTTCAAGGGTTGCTTTTCATAACTCTGAGTCCTAAGTGGAGTACTGCCATGTACGTCTATTATATCCATCCATTGAGTAATTGTATTTCCTTGTTGGTGTGTGAAGGAGACCCCACACAGTGGGGGCTTCCTCCCAGACCCTGAATTAGACACAAATTGTAATGTGACAGCCGGCTTGTTGGGGTTTCTGTCCCACCCGGTACCCCACAACCAACAAGTCCCAAAGAAAATCACAGAGTCTACATTAGGTTATAAACTGATTGGCTCATTAGGTCAGGCTTCTTATTAGCCCTTGTAACTTATATTAATCCATTATTATTATCTATGTTAGCCACATGGCTCAGTACCTTGCTCAGCGTGGCAGCTCACATGTTACTTCTTCGGTGATCTGGGCAGGAATGGAGGAATGAGCTTCCTCTTTCCTAGCCTTCTCCTGTTCTCATTGCCCTGCCTCTACTTCCTGTCTGGTTGACCCACCTATACTTCCTGCCTGGCCAATCAGTGTTTCATTAAAATACATGATTGACAAAATACAGATAATTCTCCTGCACCACTTCCCCTTCATTTTTTTTAAAAAAAGGAAAATATCCATAGTCCATTTGATGGGAATGTGGGCATAGTATTCCAGGCTACTTCCTGCTTATTGGGGGCACTGATAATCTTATGGGGACCTAAAGAAAATTTAGAGTTATAATCAAGTCCTTACTGGAGTATCCTGTGAGTCTCGATCATCTCAGGCAGCAGTCTTGAATCTGTTCTGGATGTAGAGCTCAGACATCTGGGCCATCTGTTCTTAACGGGGATTTCTCAGGTGGTCTTCTTTGATCAAACTGGATTTTCCTTAACTCAGAATGAATCCACAGACTCTCACTTTCTGTGGAAACAAAAGCAAAATCTCTTCTCCAAAGTAACATACCTTTTGACTTCAGGTATTTTCAAAATACCTATCTTGGGTTAGTTCAGCAGCATTTATAAACAAAAGTCTTTTAGCAACTGTTGCTCCATCCTCAGCATTCAAACAATTCAAAGAGAGCATAATAGCATACAGCATTAAGATTCTCTGTGTATTTTCCATATTTATGTGGCTTTATTTTAACCTCTATTTCTTTTATTTTTACTTTTACTTTTTGAAACAGGTTCTCTGTATATCTTTGTCCTGGAATAACTCTGTAGACCAGGCTGTCCTTGAACTCACAGAGATCCATCTGTCTCTGTCTCCCCAGTGCTGGGATTAAAGGTGTGTGCTACCACACCTTGAACTCAGAGATCTGTCTGTCTCTGCCTCTCAGGCATTGGGATTAAAGGTGTGTACCACCACACCCTACTTCTCTTTTTCTTTTTTATTTTTAATGACTTTAACCTTTACCCTGCATATATTTTTAACACACTGTAAACCATTTAGAGGTTTTCTTCCTCTTTGAATCTCTCTTTACTGTATATCTTTCTTTTTCTGACCACATGAGCCTTTAATTTACTAAGCAATATGGAGAGCCGTGGCTTGGACAGCTAGATCCAGTCCATTCCTTAGCTTTCCAACCTCATGGCAGAGGGTTGCAAGAGCCATTTTATTGCCACAACTCTGTGGCGGTTCAAGGTCCTTGCCAGCAAGTAAGCTGCATCATTCTTCTCACAGACCACACTCAAGTTGGACTGCCTGCCTGAAAGAGTCAGAGTTTGCCCTGGCAGGACGGCCCAGAAAGCTGGCATTTTAAAACGGCACAGCTTTTTCCCTGCTATGGCTGAAAACCAAAAAGCATGCGTTCAGCTTTTCATCAACACCATTTAAGTGTCTTGAGGCAGGACCTCTTAAAAGAGCTGCAAGGTTTTGCAGCTAAAGCTGAGTCAGGAAGCCTCTCTTAGATGAGAGGGCTTGCTTGCCTCTAGCAAGCAGAGCAGACCCGAGAAATTGCTGCCACCAAGAAGCCATGCTTTATTCTTTTCCAAGCTTTCTCAGACTTTCTGTAGATGCAGTTATCCACGTGGGCGCCATCTGTAGTGAAGAGGCGAGCAGGCCTGCTTTTCGTCAACACACAAATTGCATTCACTGAGATATTCTTTATTAAGTGGGGAAGAAAAGTCAAAGTGGCTCCCTTCTGACTCAGACAGAAAACAGCCCAAATGACCTTGCAGGTATAATTTTTAACAGAAGAAAAATGGAGATCTGTGTTCAAATGGGTTAGGATTCAGTGGTAAAGGTGATAGAGGAGGAGAGGGAAGGGGAAGGGGACAAAGGAAAGGGGAAGCTGTATTTGTCCCAGAGGGACAAAGGACTCCTCTGGATACAGGGGAGACAGAAGCAGCACATAGACAAATGGCAGTAAAGGGAGAAACCCCATGTTAGGGTGAGGTGTTTAATTTTAATTGGCAAGGTCATTAGATGAACCAAGGGGAGCTTCTGATCACTGGACTTCAATATTTTAATAACTGGACGTTGGTAGTCAGCCTCGGGAGAAGGAAGTGGCCAAATAAGGGAATAGATCTTGGTGTCTAGCTTTATGCATGTAATCTGTTGTTAGCAAGGCAGAGAAAGTGGGGAGAAGGGCAAGGCCTGCCAGAGCCACATGTTCGAGTGGGCTTGTGTCCCTTTAGTGTGTTTTAATTATATTGGCAGAAATGGATGCATTGAAACTTGTACCCAAGTGTGAGAAAGTCATGAGATTTTACCTCATCCCTTATCTTCGAGGTTTCTTATCAAGCCCTACGTGTGTTTCCTATGTTTGAACCTACTTGGGGCCGGCTTCTCTCCTTTAGTCGTCTATCCCCAAGGGGCAAAAGATAGTAATGGACTGAGCTAACTTAAGGGCACTATCTTTATGGAAAGGGCAGGTGGTAAAATGTGCGAGGCAGTGAGTGAGTACATCCCAAATCCCAGAGTATGTTGTCTTACAATGCAGTGAAATCCTGGAAAGGAACCGGTTCATTCCACAGGGAACGGATAATATGTTAGAGCTTTTGTTTTAAAATTTGTTGTTGTTGTTGTTTATTTTTGCTTCCTTTCTTGTTTTGGTTTTCCGAGACAGCTTTTCTCTGGTACTATGGTCTGTCCGGAAACTAGTTCTCTGGACCAGGCTAACCTCCATTTAGATCCCAATTAGAAGAGCCGGCCACCATGCTAGGCTTCTTTGTTTCGTTTTGGGTCAGGGTCTCACCATGTAGCCCTGAAAGGCTTTGAATTCACAGAAGTTCGCCTTCTTCTAGAGAGCGGGCAGTCAGGACTCACAGCTGAGCTTTCCTAAAATGTTTTGATACTTTTCGCAGGCTGAGTACAGTTCGCCAATCAGGGACCATTTTACTTGAAGACGCCGAACTGTCCAATCAGGGTCGCGGATGGTTGCAGCGCGCGTGCCGTAAGCCTTTTTAACGCTTGTTACCGGGGATTTGTGTGAGTACCTGTTTTGGGCGACTGTGCGTTCTGTAACTGAGGACCTCTTTGGGAGGACACCTAGACACATCAGAAGCACACAATGGTGAGTATGCGTTGGGCTCCTGGAATCCTGGGGGGCGGATGTGGGACTTTAGCTGCTTTGTAGTTATGTGACGCCAGCACGTGGGGTTTCCTTTGGCGCTGTGCAGTCCAGTGGAAGGTGGAGTCTGGCTCAGCAATGCCTGTGCCCACCTGTGCTTGAAGTGTGCACCCCACAGGCGTCCTTGAGCCCCGAGTGCCCCACTTTTGTGTCCTGTGAAGCCGCTTCATCACAATCCCAGCACTCTTGGGTGAGTCCTTGCCGTGAACCTGTGCTACACGGATTTTGCAGCGCTGGCGGGTTGTTGATCCAGCTTGTTGATTATCCAGGTTGTGCTGCGTGGGGAATTTGGGTGGTCTGTGGAGTTTTCGGTTTGCGCTGGTTTAGATTTTTTTTTTTTTTGTCATTATTACCTTGGATTTCATTTCACTCTTCTTCCCTCCCCCATCTGGTCTGACTCGGAATTGTTTCCCTTACCTCTTTGTGTGAGAGAAATTTCCCACAGAGCTGTCTCAGCTCCTTAACACCTCAGATATGGTTTTGCGTTTTCACTTTTGTTTTGTTGGGTTTTGTTTGTTGTTTGCTTGGTTGGTTTTACTTTAGTTTTACAAAATGACACTATTCAAGAAGTCTTTTCTTCTTCCCCTGACTGCAGTTGCCTAAAGAGAGAAATTTCAATTTGTTTCGCATTTTATTTGTTTGTAGCGGTTTATTATTCCATTTATTGAGAACATTTCTATTCCCATATGATATATCCTGATTATAGTTTCCCCTCTCCTATCCTTCCAGTTCTTTTCCCCTTCCCCTCCCCTCTATGTCCACTCCCTTTCTGTCTCTCATTAGAAAAGAACAGGGTTCTAAGAGATAGCAGCCAAACATGACGATATATATTATCTGCAAATAGAGATACTTTGACCTCTTCCTTTCCAATTTGTAGCCCCTTGATCTCCTTCAGGTGTCTTACCGCTCTAGCTAGCAATTAAAGTACTATATTGAGTACTTTATCTATTATTATTATTAATTAAACTACTATATTGAGTACTCATATCTATTGAGTAGATATGGGGACAGTGCACAACCTTTTCTTGTTCCTGATTTTAGTGAAATTTCTTTACATCTCTTTACATTTAATTTGATATTGGCTATTGACTTGCTGTAAAATGCCTTTATTATGATTATATATGTCCCTTGTGTTAAGTTGGGAACGTCGGTCCCAGTCCCTCGCATCTATCCCAGCCCCCAGGCCTGGTCTGGACTTCAAATCCCAGCAGGCCAGGTCCTGACCACTCCCCAGGGTACTTAAGTGATCCCCAAAAAAGAACACTTGGTCTCCCTTTCTTCCTCCTGGGGGTCGCGTTCCCGCGGCTTCCCGGTTTCCCACTCGGGGCTACCCGAGAGCGCAGATCTCCCATTAAACTTGCATATTTCTTAATTTGGCTTGTTTTGATTTGGCTTGATTGGGAATTTTTGCGTCGTCAGAGAGCTAATATTAGGAAATATTCCTAACACCTTGTATCATTAGACTCTCTTGGACTTTTTCCATGAAGGGGTGTTGGTTTTCATCAAAGTGACATCTAATGAGATGATCATGTATTTTGTTTTGTTTCCATTGTTTATATGGGGGAATACATTTGTTTTAGGTATTGAATCATCTGTGTATCTCTGGGATAAAACCTGCTTAATCATGGTGGATGATCTTTTTGATGTGTTCTCAGGTTTATATTTTACTGAGTATTTTTGCATTCATGTGTAAGTGAAATTGGTCTGTAATTCTCTTTGTTGGATCTATATGTGGTTTGAGTATCCGCGCAACAGTGGCATAATAAAATTAAGTGGGCAATATTCCTTCCATTTCTCTTTTGTGGAATAATATGAGGAGCATTGACATTAACTCTTCTTTGAATGTCTGGTAGAATTCTGCACTGAAACATTTTTTGGTTCTGGATTTTTGTGTGGCGGGGGGAGAGGT
The DNA here is from genome assembly GCF_982192425.1 of Myodes glareolus. Lineage (NCBI taxonomy): Eukaryota > Metazoa > Chordata > Mammalia > Rodentia > Cricetidae > Myodes > Myodes glareolus. The sequence goes on along the minus strand of NC_142031.1, from coordinate 49,616,045 downwards.
GTTGAGAAACTTTTAATGACTCCTTTCTCATGAGGGATTATATTTAAATTGTCTGTCTGATCTTGGTTTAACTTTGGTAAGTCGTACCTGTTGAGAAAATTATCTGCATCTTAGATGTTTGCCTTCGGAGGAGAGGAGGGGGTAGTGAAGGAATTCAGTTAGTTTACCCTTCTCCTGGCCTGCTCAGCTGCTGTGTTCCCAGGGACTGACTGCTGGTGTTGGAGCCAGGAAAATGGGATGAGTTGGTGGCAGGAATGTGGGAGGAGAACGTCTCTGTGATCTGTTGGGGAGAGAGGAAAGGGAGACCACAGCAGGCTTTCTGTTACAGAGCTGGATGTGAGACTCTGGACTGGATCTCAGGAGCAGAAGGGGAGGTGTGGGTCACCTTCATCCATTGCCGTGGGAGGAGTGGCATGCAGTGATCAATTTTGAGATGAAAGTTGGAATTTTGCAAAGTTTTCCAAACTTTGCCGAAAATGAAAAAGGGCAGCGAGTATGGTAAAGAGCTTCATAGAATTAAAATTAAATTTCATTGCGGCTCCTGGTTTTACTATGTCCTGTTTGGAACGGAAGAGATTGGAAGTGCGCTTTCTGTAAGGAGTCATTTTCAAGATTACATTTCTGGGGGGAACGTACTAACATTTCAGCTACTTCCTTAGCTTTCAGATAACTGGGTCTTGTAGGTAATGTAATTTCTAAGCAATTGAAAAGCTTTGAAATGTTCATCGGAGAGAATGACAAGCAAGCTACTTACCTGCTAGAGACATTGTTTTGTTAAAAGTTGACTTGAGTGTGCTGTGCATTTATAATACATGTATTACACTTGTGTGTATGGTCACTATGATTTTCATTTTATCGTTGATTTTTATTTAGTAGTTAATATATTATTATTTCTTTCTTTTTGTTTTGTTTTGCTTTTGGCAACAGGGTTTCTCAGTGCAGCCCGGAAACTAGCTGTGTTGACCAGACTAGCTTTAGACTTGGAGATCTCCCTGGCCTGCCTCCTGCGTTCTGGGGTTAAAGGCTTGCTCCACCTCTTGTGTGCCAGCAGGCTTGCCTGGCTGTCACTGTATAGCCGAGGAGAATTCTGAACCTTGATACAGTAAACTCCTCCTCTCTTCCCTTCCCCACACTTAGTTTTTCTTTTCAGTCATACCATGTTCACCACATCACATGCCCACTACCATTCCCGTCCCAATCCCACCTACCCACAGATCCCATGGAGCCTGTCTTCTCCATGCTCTGTGTAGACAGACACTCAGTCCAGTTTGAAATCATACAGGAAGAGGTTAAAGATAGAACCCATATATGAGATAAAGAGACAGCATTTAACTCTGTGCCTTGCGGTTACCAGGCAGAGGATAGTTACATTTCCAGTTCCATCCGTCATTTTGGTTTGGCCATTACAGAGATGTATTCCAGCGTGCGCGTGTGTGATATGACTGTTATCTGGACATGAGCTGATGGACATCCAGACTGATATTTCTCTAGCCGTTGGGACTAGAGCAGCGTTGACCATGAGTGCGAGTATCTGTGGTAGGGTATGGATTGTTGTCATTATACAAGGAGAGCGAGTATCTGTGGTAGGGTATGGGTTGTTGTCATTATACGAGGAGAGCGAGTATCTGTGGTAGGGTATGGGTTGTTGTCATTATACGAGGAGAGCGAGTATCTGTGGTAGGGTATGGGTTGTTGTCATTATACGAGGAGAGCGAGTATCTGTGGTAGGGTATGGGTTGTTGTCATTATACGAGGAGAGATGTATGCTGGATGAAATGGTATTTCTGACTAGCGCCATAGTGAAAATATCACTATGGGAAATTCTTCTGGCCCTCACTCTTTCAATGCTTTTACCTTTACCTGCTCCCAGTCAGTAATATTAAAGCCCCCTGCGTGTAGAAACCCGGGACTAAACTCTCTCAAAAACTTAGGCAGCAAACTGCCTTCCACAAAAGAAAACTGTCTTTTTTTCAGTAGTTTTTCATTTTTGTGCTTTAATCTGGCCCATTTGGAATTAATTTTCACGAAGGAGAGAATAAAGTCTGTGTCTGGACTCCGTTTATCTTCCAATGTCCCATTATTCAAGGGCCATTTTGTAAAGAGTTTTCTTCCTCCATTGTGTGGTCCTTACTGTTGTCAACGACTAGTTGACTATAATGAAGTGAATAATTTTCTGGGGATTCTATCCTGTGCCCTTGATTTATTGATCTATTTATCTGTGTATTTGTTTTATTATTTTTTAGAAATGGAAATAGAAGTAGTTTATCATGAAAGGGAAGTACTTCTGAGAGCAGGCATGGGCCTATGAACTGAGATAAAGGCCCCAAAGGTCTTTTCTAGTTATTGATTTGGCCACTGTGACTGTCCTAATCACCATAGCTCTCTAAGCCTTGAAACAAGGTAATGTCGGTCCTCCAACTTCACTCTTCACACTTTAGGATTGTGTTGGTAACTAATCTGGGTCCTTTGTCTCTCCATGTAAACATCTTTTAAAATTTAATTTAACTTATTTATTTTACATCCCGACCCCAGTTTCCTCTCCCTCCTCTCCTCCCCTTCCCTTCCCTTACCTCCCATCTGCCCTCTCACTTCAATCCACTCCCCCTCTGTTTCTGTTCAGAGAGGGCAGATCTCCCATGGATATCAACAAAGCAAGGCATATTAAGTTGTGGTAAGACAAAACATCTCCCCTTGTTTTAAGGCTGCTCAAGGCAACCCAGTATAAGGAATGGGATCTCAAAGGCCAGCCTAAGCATTGGGGACAGCCCCTGCTCCCATTAGGAGTCCCACAAGTAGCCCAAACTACACAATTGTCAGTCCCATCCAACTTCCCTGGTTGTTGGTTCAGACTCAGTGAGTTCCTATGAGCCAAGTTAATCTGTGGGTTTTCTTGTGATGTTCTTGACCCCTCTGGTTCATATGACCTTCCCCTCTCTTTTCAACAGGATTCCCTTCTATTTCTTCTTCCCAGGGAGATCTATGAGTCCCCTCTTTGTCCCTCCTTCTTACCTACCCTCTCTGGGGCTGTGTATTGTAGCCTGGTTATCCTTTACTTTCCACCTAATATCCACTTATTTTTTTCCCTTTTTTGAATTATTTATTTATTTATTTATTAAAAATTTCCACCTCCTCCCCGCCTCCCTTTTTCCTCCCCCTACCCACATCCCCCTCCCTCTCCTAAGAGCACTCAGGGTTCCCTGCCCCGTGGGAAGTCGTAGGTCCTCCCCCCTCCATCCAGGTATATAAAAGTGAGCATCCAAACAAACCAGGCTCCCACAAAGTCAGTCCATGCAGTAGAATCAAAACCCAATGCCATTGTCCTTGGCTTCTCAGACAGCCTTCATTGCCAGCCACATTCAGAGGGTTCAGTTTGATCACTTGCTCAATCACTCCCAGTCCAGCTGACCTTGGTGAGCTCCCATTAGATCAGTCCCACCATCTCAGGGGTGGACGCACCCCTCGTGGTCCTGACTTCCTTGCTCATGTTCTCCCTCCTTCTGCTCCTCATTTGGACTTTGGGAGCTCAGTCCAGTGCTCCAATGTGGGTCTCTGCCTCTATCTCCATCCATCGCCAGAATATCACCATTATTCTATGGTGATATGCAAGATATTCATCAGTGTGGCTATGGGACAAGGTCAGTCCAGGCACCCTCTCCTCTGCTGCCCAAGGAACAATCTGGGGACCTCTCCTTGGACCTGGGAGCCCCTCTAGAGTCAAGTCTCATGTAAACCCTAAAATGGCTCCCTTAATTTAGATATTTACTTCCCTGCTCCCATATCCACCCTTCCTCCATCCCACCTATCCCATTCGCCCAAGCTCTCCTGAATCCTCCCCTTCTCCCTTCTCTCTACCCATCTACCCTTACATCCACCCCTCACCCCCGTGCACCCAACTTTTGCCTGGAAATCTTGTCTACTTCCAATATCCAGGAGGATAACTATATGATTTTCTTTGGGTTCACCTTCTTATTTATCTTCTCTACGAATTAAGGCTCAATGTCCTTTAATTATGGCTAGAATCCACTTATGAGTGAGTACATACCTTATTCCTCTTTTTGTGTCTGGGTTACCTCACTCAGTAAAGTGTTTTCTATTTCCATCCATTTGCATGCAAAATTCAAGAAGTCATTGTTTTTTTACCGCTGAGTAAAACTCTAATGTGTATATGTTCCACACCTTCTTTAACCATTCTTTTATTGAGGGGTACCTAGGTTTTTTTCAGGTTCTGGCTATTACAAATAGTGCTGCTATGGACATAGTTGAACAAATGCTTTTGTAGTATGATAGGGCATTTCTTAGGTATATTCCCTTCCCAAGAGTGGAATTGCTGGGTCCTGAGGTAGGTTGACTCCCAGTTTCCCAAGAAATTGCCACACTGATTTCTAAAGTGGCTGCATAAGTTTGCATTCCCACCAACAATGGATGAGTGTTCCCCTTACTCCACATCCTCTCCAGCATAGGCTATCATTGGTGTTTTTGATTTTAGCTATTCTGACAGGTGTAAGATGGTATCTCAAAGTTGTTTGATTTACATTTCTCTGATCGCTAAGGAGGTTGAGCATGACTTTAAGTGTCTTTTGACCATTTGAACTTCTTCTGTTGAGAATTTTCTGTTCAGTCCAGTACCCCATTTTTTAATTGGATTAATTAGCATTTTAAAGTCTAGTTTTTTTAGTTCTTTGTATATTTTGGAGATCAGACCTTTGTCTGATGAGGGGTTGGTGAAGATCTTCTCCCAATCAGTAGGTTGCCTTTTTGTCTTAATGACAGTGTCCTTTGTTTTACAGAAGCTTCTCAGTTTCGGGAGGTCCCATTTATTCTTTGATTCTCTTATTGTCTGTGCTACTGGGGTTCTACCTAGGAAGTGGTCTCCTGTGCCCATGTGTTGTAGACTACTTCCCACTTTCTCTTCTATCATGTTCAATGTGGTCAGATTAATATTGAGGTCTTTAATCCAATTGGACCTGAGTTTTGTGCATGGTGATAGATATGGATCTATTTTCATTTCTCTACAGGTTGACATCCAGTTATGCCAGCACCATTTGTTAAAGATGCTTTCTTTCTTCCATTGTATAATTTTAGCTCCTTTGTCGAAAATCAGATGTTCATAGATTTGTGGATTAATATCTGGGTCTTCAATTCGATTCCATTGGTCAACATCTCTGTTTCTGTTCCAATACCAAGCAGTTTTCATTACTGTAGCTCTGTAATAGAGTTTGAAGCCACAGATGATAATGCCTCCGGAAGTACTTTTATTGAATAGGATTGTTTTGGCTATTCTGTGTTTTTTGTTTTGCCATATAAAGTTGATTATTGTTCTCTCAAGGTCTGTGAAGAATTTTGTTGGGATTTTGATGGGGATTGCATTGAATCTATAGATTGCTTTTGGTAGAGTTGTCATTTTTACTATGTTGATCCTCCCAATCCAAGAGCATGGGAGATTTTTCCATTTTCTGGTATCCTTTTCAATTTTAAGGTTTCTTCAAAATCTTAAAGTTCTTGTCAAATAGATCTTTCACTTCCTTGGTTAGAGTTACCCCCAAAATACCTTATGCTATTTGTGGCTATCATGAAAGGTGATGTTTCTCTGATTTCCCTCTCTGTATCATTGTTCTTTGTGTATAGGAGGGCAACTGATTTTTTGGAGTTAATCTTGTATCCTACCACAGTACTAAAGGTGTTGATCAGCTGTAGGAGTTCTCTGGTAGAGTTTTTGGGGTCGCTTATGTACACTATCATATCATCTGCAAATAATGCAAGTTTGACTTCTTCCTTTCCAATTCAAATCCCCTTGATCTCTTTATGCTGTCTTATTACTATTGCTAGAACTTCAAGCACTATATTGAAGATGTATGGAGAGAGTGGACAGCCTTGTCTTGTTCCTGATTTTAATGGGATGGCTTTGAGTTTCTCTCCATTTAATTTAATGTTAGCTGTCGGCTTGCTGTATATTGCTTTTATTATGTTTAGGAATGAACCTTGTATCCCTAGTCTCTCGAAGACCTTTATCATAAAGGGGTGTTGAATTTTGTCAAATGCTTTTTCAGCATCTAATGAAATGAACATATGGTTTTTTTCTTTCAGTTTATTTATATGATGGATTACATTGATAGATTTGGGTATGTTGAACCAGCCCTGCATCTCTGGGATGAAGCCTACTTGATCATAATGTATAATTTTTTGGATGTGTTCTTGGATTCTGTTTGCCGGTATTTTATTGAGAATTTTTGCATCGATGTTCATGAGTGAGATTGGTCTGTAATTCTCTTTCTTGGGTAAGTCTTTGTGTGGTTTTGGTATCAGGGTAGCTACAGCTTCATAGGAGGAGTTTGCCAATGACTCTTCTGTTTCTATTATTTGAAACACTTTAAGGAGTATAGGTATTAGCTCTTCTTGGAAGTTCTGATAGAATTCTGCATTGAAACCATCTGGTCCAGGGCTTTTTTTGGTAGGGAGGTTTCTGATGACAGCTTCTATTTCCTCGCGACTTACAGGTCTGTTTAAACTCTTGTGATATCTTATTTTAATACCGGTGCCTTCCTTGCCTTGCTTCTCTAAAAGCACTATCAATTGGCCCTTTAATCGGCCATCAGTACTGAAAAAGAATTACTTGCACCCATCACCAATACACCCCCACCACTTCATTTCTTACCTGCTGGCCAGCCTTCCGAGGGCGACCTCTCAGGCAGGGATCCCTACTTCCCGATCTTGCTGATCGGCTTCCGACTGTAGTTGCTGATGATGCCAGCGGGGCCTCCAATTGTAACACCCAATTTTGTGTTACCCTCTCGGTACACTTCGTGCGGCACTGTACCGGACGCTAGTCGGGCAAGGGCCTGGAGATTGAAAGAACACTCAAGAGACCTGGGTCATTCGAAAGGAGATCAGCCAAAAGCCGTTTATTCAACTTTGGGGAAATCCTATTACACCTAGCTGCTGCACAAGGATTTCCGCCCAGGCAGGTGGGAATTTACCATACCAAAGATGAAACAATGCCCTACAGCTAATCACCAGGTGAGGCAGAGGGAGCACAGGAACAAACACAATGTTTTAGCTGGCTGACCAGAAACTGTCCCCAAGATGCACCCAAGGAGCAGGGGCAGACCCGGGCCCTACATGCCACCACTGCCTGATCTGTATGACTGACCAGTGTGACTCTTTTACTCGCTGATCTTCAGGTAAGCTTTATTTATTAAAACACAACTGATATACCACTCTAACCCAGGATGGAGGCTGGAGAGATGGCTTGGCAGTTAAGAGCACTGAAGTCTCTTCCAGAGGACCCAGGTACAATTCCCAGCAGCCACCTGGCAGCTCACTCCAGTTCTAGGGTGTCTCCCACACTTACACAAACATCCTTGCAGACAAAACACCAATACACATGAAGTAAAAATAAATTCTAGAACCCAGGACTCTCAGCTTAAAAGATGGCACCATCCACAATGGGCTGGGCCATCTCCCATTGATCCCTAATTAAGAAAATGCCTTACAGCTGGATCTTATAGAGCTCTTTTTCTCAATAGAGGCTCATTCTCTGGTGACTCTAGCTTCTGTCAAGTTGAGGTAAAAGCAACCTGTACAATTTCTCATCTGTTCCTGGAGGAAAAACATATCAGAAATGGTCCGTCCTCAGCCAACCTTTATTGTAGAACATGGTTGGTGATTTTGGTTGATGATTCTTAGTGACAAAACTGATTAGTTTAGACGTTGCAGCAATAGATATCACAACGAAAAAGGTCTAGAAAGTGAGAAGGAAATTTTTAGTAATGAGAGAATTGATTTACTTCCCTCTATATACCCATTTGCCAGGAACTAAGTTAATTGGTTGCTGAGTTCTGGGCAGGGTCCAGTTCATTCTAAGCAAAGGCATACTATAAGAATCAATCTACAGTGAAAGATGCTAACAGCCTGCATGAGTGGGGGTGCTCACGGATATCAATGGCTAGTTGGGAGACTGAAAGAAAGAGGAATTGGTTGCTGAAGGACACAGCATACACAGAAGGTTTAGTGTTTTGACTGACAAGATGTCATTTGGTAAACCTTGCTAACATACATGGCATTTCCCAGAGTCATCTGATTTTAAACATATGCAAGCCCAGTTGTTTAGAAGAAAAAATATTGTAACAACAGAAAAAGAAAGATTATTCTTGAACATTCCTTTTGAGACTACAGGTTACCTTACTGCACATGTACCTCAGACTACTTCAGTGCAGGTCAGCCTATTTCCCGTATGCCCCATATGATTCCCAAAAGGTATTTGAGTACAATAAGGAGTTACCAAGCCATTGCTAAAGGGACTGCTTGTTGCTATTTTTAAAGCAGATATCAGTACAGCCCATTAAAGATGTTTGTTCAAAGGATACCCACACAATGCTAGGTTCATTGTTCAGAGAGGACGTTGTGCAAACCCATGCCAAGTAGACTCCCAGTCCCTGTGTTTGCTCTGTGCTTGCCTGCTTTGCTGTTGGTCAGTGGTTAGTGCTAATCTTGTCATCTGTTGCATCAGCTTTGCTTGTTCAGAAGTTTAGTTTGTTCACCCTCATTTCTTCTACTAAAGTATTTGACAGTTTTTACATTCACGTTCATTTCAAGTGCTCATTTCAAGTAGGACAGAATGCAGCTATGTTCTTAATCCTAATTGCACAAAGAATAGCCCTTACTGAAATTCCTGGCTCTTTGTCTCCTCTCAACCTTCCTGGTCCGTGCCATTTCTATCAACCTTTTTTTCTTAGATTTTGAATTCAGTGTGTTCTAGATTTTTCCTTCTCTAAAGAAAATTTTCTTGCCAATTCCTCCACATTCCTTCCAAAACAAGTTCTAAATGCCCACAGAGATCCTGCTTAGGTTTATTGACAACAATGGTCCCACTTTTCAAAAAATGTATTTGTTATTTTAGGCTTTTTCATCTGTCTATCAGAAATGACTCGGAAAAAAAGTGACTTGAGGCAGAATGAGTTTATTTTTTCTCACAGTTTAAGGATATAGTCTGTAAAATGCAGGACTCTGAAGCAGCTGATCAAATCACACACTATCAGAACTAGAGTGGAGTATAGTTGCCTGTGTCTCAGCTCCCTCCTTCCACTAATATAAACCCTTTATATTTCACAAAATGCTGCATCTCGAATAGGTAGGTGTGTTGTTTTAAGTGTGAATAGCCCTCATAGGCTCATATGTTTGAAAGCTTCATCCCCAGTTAGTAGAAGTAGCTGGACAGAATTGGGAGATGTGGCAATGATGTGGGAGGGGGTGTCATTAGTAGTGGTCTCTGAGGTTTCAAAAGCCCATTCCAGGCACTGTGTCTGTCTCTTTGCCTGCTGCCTTTCCTCAGGAGTAAAACATTCAACTACTGTTCCCGCTCCATGCTTGCCTTGATTCTTCCGTGACAATCATTGACTGTGAGAGCAAGCCCTGATCAGTTGCTTCCTTTTATAGTAGCTGCCTTGATCATGAGCTCTCATCTCAGCAGCAGAATAGTAACTGAGACTGTGCATCTGCCTTTCTTACAACAGGAACTCAAGAGAGTATCCTATGGATGTTTTGGGTTAACCTTTATCTACATAATCACTTATAGAGCTGTCTTCAGTAATTTCTGCCCTAGATGATTTTGTATGTCATCAACCTGGCTGTTAAAACTAACCATCCTAATATGTGCACTGTTATAGGAACCAGTGGCCTTTGTGGATATAGCTGTGATCTTCACTGTAGAAGAGTGGACGATGTTGGATGATAGGCAAAAGAAACTCTACAGAGATGTGATGAAGGAAACATTTTTGAACCTGCTCTCCATAGGTAAAAATAAATGAATAAATAAAAAATAAATATCAGCATACTGCCATTGCTTATTCAGTCAGCAGTCAGAGAGAAACTGTATCCTGATTATGTGTGTGGTGTTGTGGTTTCAATTCCTGAAGGGAACATGTGCAGAACTTAATGACTGTATCCATGTCATAAGAACTAGATTCTATTTGTTTTTAAGCATTGAATTTGTCATAATGGACTCTTTGGATTTACTTCTAGAGGAAACACTAGAAGAAAGTATTGAAGAGGACCACAGAGATCTCAACAGAAATCTGGGGTAATTTTTATTCGATAGAAAGCAATTTATAGCCGGGTGGTGGTGGCACACATGTATAATCCCAGCACTCGGAAGGCAGAGGCAGGCAAATCTCTGAGCTTGAGTCTAGTCTGGTCTACAGAGTGAGTTCCAGGATGACCAAGGCTATACAGAGAAACCCTAGCTACAAAAACAAACAAACAAACAAAGCAATTTACATCAAATATTTGGGAATGGTAGGACAACTGAGAACCTACCAAATGATCTAAATATATCTAATTGCAAATTGATTTTACACCAATTTCTCTAACAGAATATTGAACTGTGTCATTCAGTATTTGAGTTTTTTATCTGTGTAATTGAGTAATATCACCAACGTGTCATGTAATATTAAGCTCTGAAAGAGCCCAGTCGTCTAGACATTCTCACAACCCTTATAAAAACCACATGGTCACCTCTGTCTCAGCATTACCCCATGAATCTGGTAAGCAACTTCTGTTTTATGATGCTTTCAGTTCCTATGTTAAACACCGTAACCAAAGTCATCTTTGGGGAAATGGGGCATATTTTGGCTTACACTTCCATGTTATAGTCCAGCAAGGGAAGGCAGGACAAGGGCTTAAAACAGGCAGGAACCTAGAGGCTGGAACCGAACTGGAGACCGTGGAGCAAGGCTGCTTACTGGCTTGTTCTTCATGGATTACTAACATAATTTTTCTCACAGCTCCTGTACTCCTGCCCAGTAGCATATTACCTAACATGGCCTCATTAATCAGGAATTTAAAAATGCTCCCACAGACTTGCTTACAAGCCAATCTGATCTAGCCATGTTCTCAGTTCTAGTTCAGGTTGAACTGATAACAAACTAGCCAACACAGGCTAAGTATTTCAAATGTCTAAATGTCATAGTGTTAGAGGACTGTGTGATTATTATGATTATTATGTCTGCTAACACCAGAACATTTGCTTTCATGGTCACTCTTTTTATGTTTGTTACTTATTTTATGTGTATGTATATGTGTGCTTGTATTCACCACCTGTGCAGAACCATTTGTGGAGACCAGAAAAGGGCATCAGATCCTTCAGATCAACAGGAACAGGAACTTATGTGCCCTCCACATGATTGCTGGTGGAGGGTCTGCTAGAAGAGCCAGAATTATTCTTTACATCTGACCCTATGATACAGCTCCTTCATAATTCTTAAATAAAATCAACACTCTAGTTCTTTACACATGCCAGGGTCTTTACATGTGGTTCATATTGTCCTTAACATTAGAGACATTCTGCTGTTGCCTCAGGGATAGTATAGTTGTAGTGAACACCATAAGCCAGCCTCAAACATTTTTTTTCTACAGTAATGCTGTTCTCATTGTTTTTTGCAGAACTCAAATGGTTGAGAAAGACTGTGGATATCAGAGTGATACTGAGTGTAATGAAAACCAGGAATCTACTCCAAAGAATATGGTTAATAAAGACATGCCTCCTGCAAAAACAGTATATGAAAGCAGGTTACATGAAAGGAACATCATTGGTCATTCATCCTTACAAGGTTATCAAAGAGACCAAAGTAGAAGCAATGAATTTCAGTGTAAGGAAGCTGTGGTGAAGTCTTTTAAACCAACAAAACATTGGGAAGATATCAGTCAGGTACTTGAAACATCTACTAGAGACAAATCTTATAAAAACCTTCAGGTACTTGAAACATCTCCTAGAGACAAATCTTATCAAAACCAACAATGTAATGAAGCCTGTAGGAGTCTTCCTTCTGATCAGCCTCAGGAGAGAACTCACACTGGAGATAAACTCAGTGAGAACATCTTAAAGAGATGTACACATGGCCAGAAAGATCACAGAATCCATAAAAGAGTGAAACCCTTTGTGTGTAATTTCTGTGAAGACGCTTTCATTGATTCCAGTGACCTCGTCAACCATGAAAAAAGTCATCTTGGAGAGAGAAGTTACATTTGTAAGCAATGTGGGAAAACATTTAAGTATGTGAAGTATTTTAAGAAACATAAAGTAACTGACAGAGAACTAAAGCCTGATGCATGTAAGCACTGTGGAAAAACTTTCACCATTCCCAGTCTACATAACTGCCACTTACAAATTCATAATGTAAATAAGCCTTTTTATGCCTGTAAACATTGTGGAAAGGCTTTCAACAGATCCAAGCACTGTAAAATTCATGAAAGAACTCACACCGGAGAGAAGATTTATGCATGTAAACATTGTAGGAAAGTCTTCAGCACTTCTTATTATCGTAACATTCATGAAAGGATTCATACTGGAGAGAAGCCTTACTCGTGTAAACATTGTGGAAAAGCCTTTACCCGCTCCATTTATCTTAAAAGACATGAAAGCGTTCACACTGGAGATAAGCCTTATGCATGTAAGCATTGCGGGAAAAGCTTCTCCAGCTCGTATTATCGTAACGTTCATGAAAGAATCCACTCTGAAAAGAAGCTTTATGCATGTTAGCATTGTGGGAAAGCCTTCACTAGTTCTCATCAAAAGAGACATGAAAGATTCACACTGAAAAGCTTTATTTATGTAATCATTGTTGAAAGGCCTTGAGTAGTTCTACATACCATACCATTCATGAAAGAATTCATACTGGTGGGCTGGAGAGATGGCTCAGAGGTTAAGAGCACTACCTGCTCTTCCAGAGGTCCTGAGTTCAATTCCCAGCAACCACATGGTGGCTCACAACCATCTGTAATGGGGTCTGGTGCCCTCTTCTGGCCTGCAGACATACACACAGACAGAATATTGTGTCCATAATAAATAAATAAATATTTAAGAAAAAAAAAAGAATTCATACTGGTGAGAAACCTTGTGTATGTATTCTTGTAGGAAAACCTTTGCCATTTTTAATTCCTGTCATAATCATGAAAGAATTCACATGTAAGCATTATGGAAAAACCTTTGCCCGATCCAGTTATCCTAACATTCATGAAAGGAGTCACAGTGGAGAGAAACCTTATGCATGTAAGCATCGTTGAAAAAAACTTTCGCTTCCAGTGGCATGACAGTCGTAAAAGGCATCCCACTAGGCAGTAGGCTAATGGATGTAAGCATTGTGGGAAAGCTGTCATAAGTTCCACTTGCCACGAGAGTCGTAAAACACTGGAAAGAGACCTTATGCATGTAAGCACTGTGGCAAAACCTTCCCCAGTTCCAGTTGGTGTAACGCTCATGAAAGATGAGGAGATGCCATACATCTGTAATCATGTGGAAAAGCCTTTAGCAGTCATAGTTCGATTATATCCATAAAAGAATTTCATAGTGATGGAAAACTTTTAAATGGACGTGAAAAATTAATTCATAGTGTTCAGAAACATCTTCCATATAGCCAGAGTATGCCTGTATTTTTGTTTCACATCGCTATATAAACCCGTATGATCTCACAGTGAAAAGAGGTGCAGTGGGTAACACTTCTGCCAGAGTAAATATGTGATGCTGCATTTGGTTTGCTCGCCTCCGTTGTGAGGATTGAAAGAAAACTGGTTGGGTCATGAGGTGCATCAGCTAAGAGTAGTTCTCATACAAAACCTGATTATCTCAGTTACCTCCCTGGGTCTTACACTGTAAATAAAAACCCAAATCTTGAAAGTTGTATTCTGACAATCACATGCATACTTCCCAAAAAATACATACACAGAGACATACAAGTGAGTAATGAAGAAAATGTTCAAAGCAGAGGAAACAGAAACTAATAGATACATTTTTTAGATGTAGAAACATTGTGAGAGAACAAAGTGTAATTCTTTTTTGTTGTTTGCTCTGTTTTGATTTTTGAGACAGGTTTTTTATGGTGTGTGTGTGTGTGTGTGTGTGTGTGTGTGTGTGTGTAACAGCTCTAGCTGTACTGGAACTAGCTCTATAGGCCAGGCTGGCCTCAAACTCAGAGATTCGCCTGCTTCTGCCTCCCAAGTGCAGGGATTAAAGACATGTGCCACCACCACCCAGAAAAAGTGTAATACTTAACTCATGATATGTGACTCTATATAGAATAAAAATCACTTACAAGATGTGGAATAATGTCTGTCTTGCCCCCTATGGCTAGGACAGTACCTTTGAATACAACTATACTAGTGTCCTGAGTGCGAATGGGCCCAAAGGCTTGTAAGTTTGAATACTTGGTTTCTAAATGGTGGAACTAACTGAGAATGGGTAGAAGTATGACTTGTTGGAGAACATCTGTCACTCTCAGGAAGTTTTAAGGTGACTCAAAAGATAGTGACACTCCCAGTGTATTCTCTCTGCTTCCTTATTATAGGATAGCGTGGCCATTCTTTGCTCTGCCACCACAGATACTCACACTCTGTAACTGCAAGCCAAATGTAACACTTGCTTTTTAAACTTCTTTTAGCAGTTGTGATCCATCCATCACAGCTATAGAAAACACAACCTGCTTTGGACCTTAAGAAGATCCATCCAAATCCAACCAGGAGAATTTTCATTGCAAAACTGTAAAAACAACAAAACAAAACAAAAAAAAACTAGGTGTCATTTTGAATATGATAAGAAAAAACTGAAACTTTTTCATGTATTTGAATCTCATGTAGGATATAATACTTCTGGAAGTTACTCCAGAATATTTTAGAAATGAACAATTTGAGGAAAGTATAGTCAAATTCTGAGCATTTTTGTTATTGTCCCATTCTTTCATGGGAGTTTTGCTTTCATTGTATTTTTACTAGGAAGGCAATATGTGGTTTCTTTGTTTAGTCCAGGTTATCTTTTCACATCTGAGGATTTAGAGCAAGAAACCACAAATGAAACAGGAGAGATTTATCTTTCTAAGTATGGGCTAATGTACTTGTTTTCTAGTTGATTCTATGTGTCAAACTGTTCTGATTTACAATTTCTTTATAGCTGAATGGTGTTCCGTTGGTAATTAGAGAAGAGGCTGGAGAGGGGACTAACTGGATGTGAGGGCTGTGAGGAGAAAAATGTGAAGACTGGAGGCAGACATTTCTAGTCGGGCACAGGATGGGAAAGGTGAATACAGGAAAGAGAAGAACAAATACTAGTGGTATTTGATAATGTTTTAAGAGTTGTTATTTTGCACATACCTAAAGTTATATACAATACATAATATTGTGACTGAGATTATGTATCCACACATGGATATACAAACACATGTGTATATTAAATGACGTTATATCATTTAACTTTGTAGTGCCTCCTCCCAAGAATCCTGCACTAATAAAAACACCAGTACCAAGCATGAGAAATCTCCGTTTGATTTGTTCAGGATAGTCTATGTGATTCCCAAAGTAATTTAGGGGCTTTCTCTTTCCTTTGGTCATCTCTGCAAGCTTGAAAGCAAGTCAGTTTTGCTGTACAATTAGGATGCAGGACTTCAAAGGATTGAGCTGGACCTAGCGACAAAACCACCTTCCTTTAATCTAACTGGCATGGTAATAGATAAAGTATAAGTTGCCAAGTAAGAGAAGCAGTCTATAGCCCTCCCCACCAGTGACTTCTATTGTGGTTTGAATGAGAATGGCCCCCATATATTTGAATGACTGGTTTCCGCTTGGTGGAATTGTTGGGAAGATTAGAAGATGTGGCTGGGGCGGCTTTGAGGTTCCAGTGCTCATGTTCTTCTACAGTAGCTCTTTCTCTCTGCTTCCAACTTTCAAGTCATGATGTGAGGTAAGGGCTTAGCTACTGCTCAGAACTGCTTGCCTGCCTGGTGCCAGACTGCCTGCCTTGATAATCATGGGCTCTAATCTCTGGAAGCATGAGTGCCAAGAAATGTTTTCTTTCCTTTCTTCCATGAATGTGTGTAGTTTTTCAAGCCAGTTTTTCTGTGTAACAGTCCTGGCTCTCCTGGAACTCACTTTGTAGACCAAGTTGACCTCAAACTTACTGGGATCTGTCTGCCTCTGCCTCCCAAGTGCTAGGATTAAAGGTGTGCAGCACCCCATCCAGCAAATCTTTTCTTTCATAAGTTTTGGGTATGATGTCTCTTCATAGCAAAGGAAAGTAAGAACCATATGGACCCCAACAGTGATCAGCCTGGCAAGATACCAGAGTTAGAATAGTGTCACCCGTATCTTGGTGGTGGTAACCAGTTACTATATAATTGAAGACTTTCTCAACAGGACAAAAATCATTCCTGGTACTAGAAATCTAATCTGGACTAGCAAGGCCATGGATTTTAGAAAACCTTTATCTGGGGCTGGAGAGATGGCTCAAAGGTTAAGAGCACTGATTGCCCTTCCAGAGGTCCTGAGTTCAATTCCCAGCAATCATGTGGGGGCTCACAACCATCTGTAATGAGATCTGCTACCCTCTTCTGGCCAGCAGACATAGATGCAGAACACCGTATACATAATAAATAAATCCTTAAAAGAAAAAAAAAACACCTGTGTCTGCCAATTTGCTAGGCCAGCAAAATCCCTGAGTTTTAAAACATACTCAAACAAGTATAGTCCTTTTTAAAAACTCTTTAGAGCAAACAGTTCCTTTAAACCTTACTGTTCATAATGCAGAGATCAGCTGATAGCCGAGCCCCCAGACCTACTTGATAAAACTACAATGCAACTCCTGCCCCTGAGGTTCAGAGAACATCTTAAAAGGGGTGACAAGATTTTAGGAATCAGATTAGAAGGATTTCTTGAGTGAGGTGGTCTCTTAGAAATGACAGAGAAGTTACACCTATAATACCTCAACATTTTGTACCCAACAAGAACAATAACAACAACAGACAGGGAAGTAGGAGATCTCATGGGATTCCACCCTTAAAAAAAAAAAACTATAAACAACTAGTGAGACAGAACTATCTCCCAGGTGTGGGCCCTGTATTGGTTATCCAATACAGGGTGACCAAACCTAAAACCATAGATACCCAAACAAGAACAGTATCAGGAGGTTGTAATCATAAAGACAAACGTCATCAATTCCACAAATTATTGTGAGAATATATGAAAGATTGGAGGGAGAAAAGGGAAGGGGAATTGTGGTTGTTATTTAACTAGACTTTTTTTTAACTAATTTTTTTTAAAAAAAAATAGGTTGGAATGTTGACTCAACAGGAATGTTTACCGTTTTTTGCAGAGGACTCGGGTTCAGTTGTAGACACTCGTGGTAGTACACAACTGTCTGTGAGTCCAGATCCAAGGCATTCAATGCCTCCTCTCAAGTCTGTAGGTCCTTGCAAGCACACGGTACACACGTATACACAGGAACACATAAAATATATACATAATTAAATTTACAAAATATTTACTTGATAATGTTGGCATGATTTTGCTTCCCTGCCATTTCTGTTTCTTGGAAACCTGAGGCAAACAATAAACTCTCCGACAATAGCAAGCATATAAGGAAATGACTTGCTGCCTGGGGAAATTAATGCATGATGAAGAGCATTGGCTATACTTCCAGAGGGCTTCACTTTGTTTCCCATCATGGAAGTCAGGTGACTTACACACACATGTCATTCTAGTTCCAAAGGATCTGACCCTCTGCCTCTTTTGGCTCTCCACAGGTACACACACTATTGTGTATGCACACACACACATACACAGACAGACATAGAGAATAAAAATGACTATTTTTTAAAACCTGGCATGAGTTTTCTCTGTGGAGGGGTCACAAAGCCAATGAGAAAGGAATGGATCATCCTTGTAACTTTCCATAATTTGAGAATGTATATTTTTTTCTCAGCAAGTTGTTAAGATAGCTCACGGGATTCACAGTTGGTAATAATGGATGATTTCTTCCTAGCAGGTTGCATAGCAAATTTATAGACTTTGAAGGCTGAAGGATAGAGAGAAAACTCCCAACTCAACTCCAGCTTGATTTCTCAATGTATTGTGATTAAAGTACGTGTTCTCTTTGACCATAGGGTCTTGCTATCAAGTTCTGGTGGGCAATCGTGAGTAACCTATATTTTGCAGGAGATTCTGGTTCCTCCCTGGCCAACAAACACTAGGAAGTGTCCGAAATTTGGCACCAAGTTCGCAATTTAAACAATGATTCTTGGAGCAACATTACTCATCAATGGAGAATATCTCCATTGAAACATGTATGTCTTTATTAAGGTTTCTACATGCTTTTTTATTTTAAGATGTATTCATTTATTTTACATATATGCATGCCCTGTCTGCATGTATAACTTTATGCCTGAAGAAAGCATCAGATCCCACTATAGATGATTGTTAGCCTCTATGTGGTTGCTGGGAATTGAAATCAGAACCTCTGGAAGAGCAGCCAGTGCTCTTAACAGCACCTCTCCAGCACTTCTATATGCTTTTCCCATAATAATGTTTTGGTTCTGTCCAACACACATCCTTTTTTATCTTACAACTGCCCTGTGTCCTTATACCTTTCTCCCCAGTGTTACCCTTTTGGCCTACATTTTATATATGGTGTGTTCTAGTAGTCACTCTTCTCTCTGATTGTCCCTTTCTGTCTATCTGGTCTTTCCTTGCATACATTGCTAATACAAACATTTAATTGTAGTTTGATCTTCATAGAAGGGACAACATAAGTCATTCATCTTCTGTGTCAGGTTCACTCAATCACGGTATTTCCCAAACCCATTAAATTGTCAGTAACTTTCTTAATTTCTTTGCTCTTAACACTAATAAATTTCCACTGTGTTGGTCAAAGTCTTTTGCCTGTCTGTAGGGTGTCGCTTTGTCCCAAAATGAAGATTTTTATTGTGCATAAGCTTCTCAGTTTCATGAGATATCATTTATTAATTATTAGTATTAGTGTCTATGCTAACAGTGTTCTGTTCAAGTCTTTTCCTGTGCCAGTGAATTCAAGGCTGTTCCCCCACTTCCTCTTCTTTGGAATTGAGTTTTTTGTTTTTCTTATTGTTTGTTTTTTGTGTAGCTTTGCAGTCTGTCCTGGAACATGCCCTGTGGACCAGGCTGGCCTCAAACTCACAGAGATCCACCTACCTCTGTCTCCTCAATGCTAGGATTAAAAGCATGAGACATTACAGCCTGGACTGGAGTTGAGTTTTTTGCAGGGTTATAAGGATCTATATGGATTCATTTGCATACAGCCGTCTACTTTGCTCATTTGTTGAAGATGCTGTCTCTTTTTTCAGTGCTTATTTCTGACTTCTTTATCAAAAATCAGGTGTCTGTAGGTATGTGGATTTATGCCTGGGTCTTCAATTCAGTAGAAAGTAATTTACATCAAACATTTGGGAGTGATAGGACCACTAAGAACTTAGCAAATAATCCAAATATACCTAAGTGCAAATTGAGTCTAACACAAATTCCTGTAACAAAGCATTGAACTGTATCATGCAGAATTTGAGTAACTCATCACTAATCTATGAATCTCACCAACATGTGATATAACATTAATTTCTGAAATAGATTTTCCACTGATTCATTATACTAAAATTTACCTTCATATCCAAAGATATTTAAGATTTTTTTTAATTGTTTACCCTTTTTTTGTTTTTTGTTTTTTGTTTCTTTGTTTTGACACAGGGTTTCTCTTTGTGTAGCCCTGGCTGGCCTGGAACCCACTCTATAGACCAAGCTGGACTCAAAGTCACAGAGATCCATCTACCTCTGTCTCCCCACTGTTGAGATTAAAGGCATGCACCATCACCTCCCGGATTAATGATGTTCTTTTGAGGCTTTGAGTGTAAGGGCTATGTTTTTAGTTTGTTTCTTTTTTCCATGATAAATATCATGACAAAAAAAATGAAAACCTTTTGGCTTATACTTCCATGTCACAGTCTAATCATACAGGGAGCCAGGGCGTGAAATCAAGCCTGGCAGGAATCTGGAGGCGGGAACTGAGGCAGAGGTGATGGAGAAATCCTGTTTACTGCTCTGCTCCTCATTGCTTACTCAGCTACCTTGTTTTCACAATGTGGGCCCAGCACCCTAGGCGCAAACCACCCAAAGTGGGCTGGGTCATTCCACATCAATCATTCATCAAGAAAATGTCCCCACAGACTTGTCTACACTTTAATCTAATAGAGCTATTTTATCCACTTAAATTCCTTCTCAGATGTGTGTCTTAGCTTGTGTCAGGTTAACAAAATCTAACCAACACAACTGACCCCTTGTCAACATGACATTCAAATACATCACTATTAGTCTATAAACTTCCATATTTTTGTCCCCAAATATTCTTAATACCTAAATATAAAGCATTCTATAACTTTAGAAGTCTCCCAGTGTTTAAAAATTCTAACACTTTAAACATCTTATAATAACTTTTTAAACATGTTTTATAATAAGTCTCTTTATAAAAACAGGCCCAAAAGCTCTCTACTGTGGGCTCCTGAAAATCACAATTTTTTTTTATTTCTCTTTTCCAAATCTGAAGAACCAGTGCAGACTTCCATTCAGATCAAAGGAAAACCAAAACTCTATCGTATCAATCAAATGATCTAGCTCTGTATACTTTATTTGGAATTTGCTCAGCGTATTCCGATCTCATTTTACATGGTCTTCCCTCTTGGTTCTGCCATGCACAGAACACATAGCTTGACTAATAGCCTCAGATTCCCTGCACTGCACAGCTGCTTCAGCCCTAGGAAACCTCCCATGGCTTCTCTAATGTGCCAGAAGTTCTGCACATGCTCTTTCCCCAAACGGCCTCCTGGGATCACTTCAGGAGGCCATTGGTGAAAAGCAATTGTGCCAAATCTCAGTTTCTCCAATCCTTTTTCTATTCTGTCGTTTCCAATTCAGCCCAACCTGCTCAGGTGGATCTCTGTGAGTTCAAAGCTAGGCTGGTTCTAGGACAGGGTTCAAAGCCACAAGAGAAACTCTATCTTGAAAACAAAAAAGAACGAAAGAAAGAGAACAAAAGGAAAAGAGAAAAAGAAACAGATTGTGAGACCTGCAAGTGTTATTTTATCTACAATGTTTTACTATATATAGTATGAAAATCAACTCTATGTGTGCAAGTGCCTGCCCTAATATTCATTATTATTATTATTATTTTATTATCTTGCCTACCACTGTAGTGGCCTGGGTGAGAATGGCCCACATGGGTTCATAGGTTTGAATACTTGGTTTGGAATTGCCAGAGCTGCATGAGAATGGTTAAGAATTATGACCTTGTTGAAATATCTGTCACTCTAGGCAAGTTTGGAGGTTTCAAAAGGCAAGTGTTTAAGTCGGAGTGCTTAAAGTAACAGACCTTATAGAATGAATCTCTATCTAGAAAGGAGACGTATTAACATGACTTTCAGGCTGTGCTCCAGTTAATCCATTAACAGCCAGTAGTAAACAAAGTCCAAAAATCCAGCAGTTCTCAGTCTACGTGACTGAATGTCTCAGCTAGATTTCCTCAGTATACACTAAAATCCCAAAGAAGTAGGCTCCAATGCCAGTGAAAAAAATAGACTTGAGAGCAGGCAGGCCAAGAGCAAAAGCTTCCTTAGTCCATGTCTTTATATAAACCTCCAGGAGAAGGTGTGTTCCAGATTAAAGGTGTGTGTATTACTGCCTCACGAGCCAAATTAGAACTGGATCTTCCTACTTCAAAACTCAAGCAAAATCCCTCATTGGTTTGTTCTCTGTTGTCTGGATTTCACTTAATTCCAAATGTAATCAAGTTGATGACAAAGTATAACATTACAAGTAGCACACCAATGTGTTCTTCAGCCTTCTTGTGGATTAAGATGTGAGCTCTCAACTGTTCTTGCTACTATGCCTTTGTCCCGCTGTCACGGATTCTAGCCCTCTATAGCAGCAACCCAGCGAAACACTTTCTTTTAAAAGTTGTATTGGAGTTAGTGGTTTGTCAGAGCTATAGTTGAGAAACCCAGACAACCAATTTAGGGTACATCCAAGAAGAACCATGTCCAGCAAATGAAATTTTCCTATGAAAAGGCTGAGTGTCATTTTAAATAAGATGAAATTTGTGAAATTTTTATGTAGTTGGATCTTATCACAGAAATAAATGCTTTTTAAATTTTGTGCAGACTAATTTAGAAAAAAAAGTATGAAAAGGGTACAGTTAGATTTTGAGAATTTTAATTATTGGCCTACACAAGAGTTTTCACTATGTTTTTATTGTTATTATTTGGAAGGCAAGATATGGTTTCAGTGGTTACTCCAGGTTATATTTTCACACCTGAAGATTTGGAGCTAGGAACTACAGAAGAACAAGGAGAAGAGAGATTTTTATCTTTCTGGGTTACTGCAATTGTTTTCTAGTTGATTCCATTTACCTGAAAATAATGTTGGGGTAGAACTAAAGAGGGAAAAAGCAGGGAATGAGTGAATTACAGGGAAAATGTAGAAAATCTGGAGGAGGGGGAATTTAAATTGGGGATAAAATGGGGGTCGTCAGAGTGGCTGCCCAATGTGGTAACTAACTCCACGTAAAACCTAAGAGGGCTTAAAAAGAAATTCTAGACACAAATATAGAGTTTAAAGCAGCTTTTTGCTGTTTGCTAGAGCATGCTGTAGAGAGATTTCCTGATTCAGCAACAGCAGCAAAAAAAAAAAAAAGCCGCGCCATTTTAAAATGTGGCCTCCTGGGCCCTGCTGCCGGTGCAAACGAGGGTTATGGTGCATTTCTGGACCTGGGTGTTTGTGTGTCTGCTCGGGATCGGGAGAAAAGTACCTGAGACCATGCCCTTGGCTCAGCTCTTCCTGCCTGGGCAGACGGCGAAATCAGGCTTGGGCAGGCAGGAGGGCATGGCGGATTTCTGCCGCCAAACACAGAGATGTTTCCAGGCTGCACAGTGGTCTGCCTGGAAGATTAGGCCGTAACTGAGATTAAAAAGCTCCTTCTCAGAGTTAAAGTGCTGCGTGTGGCTCCTACTTGGAGGCGAAGGGAAAACAAAAAGCTGTGCAGTTTTAAAACTGCGGTTTTCTGGGTTATGCTCCTAGCGCGACCTCTGTCTCTTGCGGGAGACAGAGAATTTGGATGGGGTTTTGTGAGTAAAATGCTTGCTTGCTTGACTGCAATGTGAATTTGCGGTGTGCCTGGAACTGTGCACGGCACAAGGGCACTAAATGGCTGAGGCAGGAGCGGCTCCGGTTCCAGTCCAGGTGCTGAACTGTGCTGACCTCAGGCAGGAACCATTGTAATTATCATAATAACAGCACAGTTAAGGTTTAGACGGGGCAGGAAACTGGAGATACCATATTACCTCTACATGGCGCAACTTAAGTTTTTAAGAAGTACTTAGCATTTTAAGAAGAGTTCCTGGATAGTAAAGAATTACAGATTCACAATAGGACAGATTCAGACATGAAAGACCTCTAAATGGGTCATAGTGTTAGATAGACATACATAGGCTTGGGAAAGAGAAGAGAAAGAGTATTAAAAAGTCATAAAGTGAAGTTAATGCTTTAAAAAAAGGGTAAAGTCTTTAAAGAAACAGAATAAAGTAAAGTGGTAGAATAAAAACAAGGCACGTAAAAATGGAAAATTCACAGTCTGGATTCTTTGTATTATTGTGTTTTCTTTGAATTTTTTGACTGTAAAGGAGCTAAGTACGGTGAGACGTTTCATTATATGGGCTGCCAAGCTAAACCAGAATGGCTATCATAAAGATGTCATGACTTTCAAATTTGGGTCTAAGAATATGATGCTTTGGAAAAGAGGGTCTTCTTTTGTTTTCACAGAGGATGAAACCCTGTGGATTGCTTCTATTCTAATATGGTATGATAGACCACGCCCTCCTGAAAGATCACCATGAACACCCTCAAAAAATTACTTTACTCAACTGCTGACTGAGAGGAATCTAGCACACAGGTTATACCATGAAAGACCTGAATAACAGCGCCCCCATACAGCACGAAGCAGTTTGGAGAGAAATAACTGTGCCCATATTCCCAAATATTGGTTATAAATGTTCTTTTACATTTATATGTAATATAAATATATATTTATATTTATATTTATGTTATATATATAACATATATAATACATATTATAAATGTTATATATTATAACATATATAACATAAAGGGGGATATGTTATAGATATGAATAATTTGCATTGGTATGGATTTTAAGGTCAATTTTGTTATATATATGTGTGTGTGTATGTATGTATTTCTGATCTTGATTAAGGTATTGTGATTGTGTAGCCCATTTAAAAATGTAATGTATAATTAGGAAGTATAGGTTGTTAATGAATAATCATCAATAATAGTCAAGCTGGTAGTCATGTTAGTTAGATTTTCTAGATATATAAAATATATTTCAGTTAGATAGGCATTCTTCATATCTTTCAAAGACTACAGAATATGGCATTTAATGTTTTAATAACTTAGGGTTTTTCATGACATTGAGACACGTCTGCTCCTGGCAGCACCAGTCTATTTCAAGAGGAAGATGGGCATCAAAGAGGCTACTGATGAAGTGGCAAGAAACTGCTCTTGCCTGAACTGTTGCATAAACTGGACATAAAGAACCCACAGAGAGAGGACTGCTGAGCTTGCCTAAAGGTGAGATGGTCTTTTAGGGTTCCTAATTCATGAAAAAGTCTGCGAGACATTCTGCAGGACATAGCAGAAAGTGACTGAACTGTCTTTGAAATTTCCTGCTTCATGGAAATGTCTGCTGGATACTATGGGCCTGTAGGCTGAAGATGGATGCCCCAATGGTATAAAAAAACTTTGGGTGACTTTGTACAGGCAGCAAAATGTCTCTGTCACTTCTAGAGCTTTGGAAATTGCTTACTTCTTGTTTACTTAGGTAATATTATATCCTTCTGGAGTCTTTGATAGAGTTGAAGAATAAATAGTTATAGTTTTCCTTTGTTATGATAAAAGATAAAATAGATCTAAATATTATAATAGTAATTCTTGCTTGATAAGTGTTTTGTTATATATGACTTTAAAGCCTTTCTTTTTTGTTTAAACAGAAAAAGGGGAAATGATGTACGAGGGTCTTCTGTCTATTTGTTACTTTCATTGGTCAAATAAAGAAACTGCCTTGGCCTTTTGATAGGACAGTAGCTTAGATAGGCAGAGTAGACCGAACAGAATGCTGGGAGAAAGAAGCAGAGTCAGGCAGACGCCTTGGCTCTCCTCTCCAAGACAGACATAAGTTAGACTCATCCCAGTAAGCCACAGTCACATGGTGATACACAGAATTAATAGAAATGAGTTAATTAAGATGTGAGAGTTAGCCAAGAAGAGGCTAGATATAATGAGCCAGGTAGTGTTTAAATGAATATAATTTCTGTATAATTGTTTCAGGTGTAAAACTAGCCGGGAGCTGGGCGGTGAGAACAATACGGAAGATGGAGGAAGAACAGATACTTATAGGATGTTTGATACATCATCAAAGACTCATTGCATGTTATATACATAAAATTACATACAAAACATATATGTGAATATAAGTGCACACACACAGAGACACATCTTAAGTTAAGTTATATCACTTAACCACTATATTAACACATAGTTAATCACTATGAGTTGACAGTGCCTCATCCTAGGTACTTGGCACCTACCCCAGCAACTCTTGAAACCTCCTTTTTAAAAAATGAGTCAAAATTTTTATTTATTCACTTTTTGCAAATTTGAAGTACTCTTCAGTGATATCCTTGGCCTGAGATTCTTTGCCATAGTCCTCAACCACTGTACAACTGCACCAAGTCACTTTCCATGGCTTCCCCTCCTGATCAATTTTACAGAGGTCTACTCATTTCCTAGTTTCTTGTTGTCATCAACCTTAATTAGGTTGATTTGGCGGTCATCACAAAGTTCCTCCATCAACGTGACATACATAGGGTCATAATAAGTGGACGTAAGCACACAAAGATGGACTTGGCACTTATCTAAGGCTTTGGCAGCTTCGTGTATGCCACCTGCTAGGGAATCATGTATGAGGACGGTCTTCAGTACTCTTATAGAGCAGTACTGGCATCCATTGCGCCTCCAGCAGCAAATGCCTACCTAGGACATAGCTGTGGATTACAGGTGAGGCCAAATCTTGAACACACCCAAGCATCCACCACCACACAGGGAAGGAGGGGTGTAGGGGAGGGACTTAAAACCTTTTAATATAATATTTTAAGCTCTATTAAATGTTTAATGAAATCTTAAAATGTTAAATATTTCTATAAAACAATATTTATTTTTAACCATGAAATATAATTGTTATTCTGGTATTACAATTAACATTGATACAGAAATTTTAATAATAATCTATTTTTAGGAATTTTTTATTTGATTTACACTTATGGTGAGTTTCATGTATAGCAAAATAATAAGACAAAAAATTGATTTCTAACATTTTGGAAGCCTCTGGATAATATGTATTATAAGTCTTTGAAAAATTGCTCTGGAATTTTTTTCAAAAGTTTTTTTAACTTTTAATGTATATGAATATTTTGCCAGAACATATGTCTGGACACCATGTGCAGGTCTAGTGCTAGAAAATAGACGAGGCATTGGATTCCCTGGACCTTGAGGTGAAGATGGTTGTGAATCACCATGTGTGTCTTGGGGGATAATTAAAGTTTTCTGGGAGAGTAGCAAGACTTCTTAACCACTGAGCCATCTCATAGTCCCCAGAAATATTCCTGATATACAAATCTTAAGTATAAAATTTTATATATTGGCAGTAATGTATATATATAGAATGATAGAAAACTGCTTGGCAATTTTTCTGTGAAATTCTACTTTCATTGTGAGGATGACAGGCTGTACAATGCCAATCAAAAGTCACAGTCAAAACTGAAGTATGCTTATTCTATACATAAGAAAATTGACCATGTTATTAAGTATTAAAATAACAATAGTATCTCATATTTCTAAGACACATTATAACTTATAAAATAAGACCAACAGATGGTCTACTCAGGTTCTCTTTAATGATAGTTTTTTTAAACTTTATTGTTTTAAATTGAGTTATACATTTTCCCCACTCCCCCTCCTTCCTCCCCTTTTCCTCCTATCCTCCCACTACTCCCCACACTCCCAAATTACTCAAGAGATCCTTGTCTTTTTCTCCTTCCTAGTCAGATCCATGTATTTCTCTCTTAGGATCTTCTTTGTTGTCTAGATTCTCTAGATAACTTTAGCCTGGTTATTCTTTGCTTTATGTCTAAAAGCCACTTATGAGTAAGTAAATATTATATTTGTCTGTCTGGGTCTGGGTTACCTCACTCAGGATGGTGTTTTCTAGTTCCATTCATTTGCTTCCAAATTTCAAGATGTCATTATTTTTTACTGCTGAGTAGTGCCCAATTGTGTAAATGTACCACATTTTTCTCATCCATTCTTCAGCTGAGGGGCATCAAGGTTTCTTCCAGGTTCTGGCTATTATAAATAATGCTGTTATGAATACAGTTGAGCAAATACTCTTGTATGATTGAGCATCCTTTGGGTATGTATCTAAGAGTAGTATTGCTGGGTCTTAACAAAAATTGATTCCTAATTTTCTGAGAAATCACCATACTGATTTCCAAAGTAACTGTACAAGTTTGCACTTCCACCAGCAATGGGGCAGTGTTCCCCTTACTCCTCATTTTCTCCAGCAAAAGTTGTCATTAGTGTTTTTGATCTTAGACATTCTGACAGGTTTAAGATGACTAAGGATGTTGAGCATCTCCTTAAGTGTCTTTTGGGCATTTGAGATTCATCTGTTGAGAGTCCTCTGTTTGGGTGCTAACCCATGTTTTTATTGGATTTGTGCTTTTGATGTCTAGTTTCTTGAGTTCTTTGTATATTTTAAAGATCAGTACTCTATCACATGTGGAGTTGATGAAGACCCTTTCCCAGTCTATAGATTACCATTTTGTCTTTTTGATAGTGTCCTTTGTTTTACAAAAACAACTCAGTTTCATAAGGTCCCATTAATTAATTGTCAATCTCAGTGTCTGTGCTACTGGAATTATATTTAGTAAGTTGTCTCCTGTACCTATGTGTTCAAGGCTACTTACCATTTTCTCTTCTATGAGGTCCAGTGTGATTGATGTTCTGTTGAGGTCTTTGATTCGTTTGGACTTGAGCTTTGTGCATGGCAATAGATATGGATCTATTTGAATTCTTCTACATGTTGCCATCCAGTTATGCCAGCGCCATTTGTTGAAGATGCTTTCTTTATTCCATTTTATAATCTTAGATTCTTTGTCAAAAATCAGGCATTCATAGGTTGTGGGTTGATATCTAGGTCTTCAATTCAAATCCATTGGTTCTCCTGTATGTTTTTATGCCAGTACCAAGCTGTTTTCATTACTGCAGCTCTATAGTAGAGTTTGAAGTCAGGGATTATGATACCTCCAGAATTTCCTTTATTACACAAGATTGTTTTGGCTTTCCTGAGTTTTTATTTTTCCATATGAAGTTGACTATTGTTCTTTCAAGGTCTGTGAAGAATTTTGCTGGTATTTTTACGGGTATTGTACTGAATCTGTAGATTGTTTTTGGTAATATTGCCATTTGTACTATGTTAACCCTACTTATCCAAGAGCATGAAAGATATTTCCATTTTCTGATGTCTTTAATTTCTTCCTTCAAAGATTTAAAGTTCTCGTCACAGGGGTCTTTTACAATGAGGGTGCTCTTGCATTTGGGGCAGAGATGTTCAGAATTGAGACTTCATCTTGATGGATTTTTCCTGTGATGAATATGAAATGACCTTCTTCATCTCTTTCAACTAATTTTAGTTTGAAGTCTATTTTGCTAGATATTAGGATAGCTACACCAACTGGTTTTTCAGATTCATTTGATTGGAAAATCTTTTCCCAACCCTTCAGCACAGCCCCCTTCCACATGCAGTTCCTGAGTTGCAGGAAGTAATTCACAGGCAACCCAGTGGCAGCTAAATGAGTGTGTTACTTGAGGGCCAAGGAGAAAACACCTACGTGCCACTTGGCAATGATTCTGGTTATAGCAAATCTATTAGTGTACTTGTTCTTCATGTTCTTTTTTTCTTTCCACACCAGTGGCTTCTGAAAATATGGATGTGCTGTATGATAATATGAGTCTTCCTGATCTGATAGAGCGGGCAGGCATTGAAACTGTAAAGCAGGTTATGGAGAAAAACCTGACCAATGACAGAATTGGGGAAATTTGAGAAAAACGCATAAATTGTTTTTTACCTGATTATAAAATGTGGCAAAATAATTACACTGAAACAGAAAAGAACTTGACTAGATGAATAAAGTTTTTGAGGAACTTAGGACTTTTAGGGCTGTCTGGCGATGGCGTTATAAATCAAAATTGGAATCGTGAGGACAAACAATAGGAAGGGTATGACAATGAAGTAAAACCCATCATGCTGATGCTTAGCCTTCCCCTCCCCGCAGCCTGGCCTGACCCACAGCCCTGCTGCTCATGGTTCTCCTCCTGGTGGTCTGCATGACAGGCTTTTTTTTTTAAGTTCTAGTTCTATTCAATTTAAGTCGATTTTTAAAAAGGTAATTTAAATACCAAGCTGGTGGTTTCTGTTCCACATGCTTAAAGTATTATCAATAATCAATCTAGTCTCTAAGTCTTTGATATCCAAGATTTTTCTACTTAGATTATAATCATATCTTCAAAAGGACAAATCTTGGACTCCGTGGTTAAGAGCACTGACTGCTCTTCTAGAGGACCCAGGTTCAATCCCCAGCACACACATGTATTGGGGGCTGCAGACCCCTGGCCCCTTGACTTTCTTTGCCTGCCTCAGACCCTTTGCCTGCTGGAGTGAACTGAGCAAAACACCTTGTTTACCTGTACCTGAAGCTGCTCTGAGCAGGAGACCCTGATGGCAGGGGAGTGGGTTCTGGTGAGGCAGGCAGCTGAAAGATCCCGAGAGCTGGGGTATGGCTATCAGTTAAGGATCCCTATATAAGCTTCCCTGGAGCACAATAAACTTGGCATTCCTGTATCAAGGACGGCCTGTGTCCCTGTGTCTCTGTCTGTCTGTGTGTGCATGTGTTTTTAAGTCTCCAGCTTAGTTTCCAGCTCGTGTACTGTCCCATAGTGCAGGCGCTACACACATGGCAGGTAGCAACTGTCCTTGACTCCAAGATCTGACACTCTCAGACATACATGCAGGCAAAATGACAATGCAAATAAAAGATAATTTTTTTAAAAAGGATGAGCTTTACATTAGAGATTGTTGATGACTGTAAAACATGATACAATCAACAGACTAACCCAAAACTAAAATATTATACAATATTTATTGATTTAAAATTCTTTATAATACCCATGTATATATGTAATATGTACCTTTTTTTATTTCTTCCATGATACAATTCAGCTTATAAGTAAGTGGTCATATTAATTAAAATTTCAGGCTGTCCTAAATTTCTTTTTGTTCACAGTGTGACTAAAGACACTCTCTTTAAAAGTTAAAGCATTAGTTGGTATGGTTTTTGGTTAATCATCGTCTCAGCTCTGAGTCTATAAGAAATCTAAAACGCCCTCGTTGCTCTCAGAACACAATAGCTTATACTCCAGTGCACAATTTCATTATCATAAACAGGCCCTCCTCTCAGAAAGGATCCTTTAGATTCTGCCATTCCTAAAACGTAAAGACTGAGAATATAACTTAGCCCTGTGATTTCAGAGTTATTTAGGTAATTAATGTGGTTAAAAACAAACATTATGTTTCATCAAAATAATTTGCTCATATTTTCCACAGTGCCAGATTTCTATTTAACATATTAACATATCAAAAACTTATATCAAGTTTTCTTTTATTTGCTTGTTTACTTTGTTTTTTTGAAATGGAGTTTCTCTGTATAGCCCTGACTGTCCTGGAACTCACTTTGTAGACCAGGCTGGCCTCAAACTCACAGAGATCCACCTGCCTTTACCTCCCAAGTGCTGGGATTAAAGGCACAGGCCACCACCACCTGGCCTCAAGTTTATTTTGTAATCTTTCACGGTTAAACTTTTGCCAATTGTTAGAAAGCATCTAAATACTAGTTTAATTAAAATATTTAGATGTGTTTATTTTATGTGTTTTGGATGGATGTTTTGCCTGCATGTGTGCATACTCAGTGAAGGCTTGGTGCCTGTGGAAGTCAGCAGAGGACTCTAGATCCCCTGGAACTGAAGTCATAGATGAGTGTGAGCCCCCAACTGATTGCCAAAAATTGGAGCCATGTCGTATGCAAGAATAATAAGTACTCTAAACCACTGAACCATTTCTGTAGCCCCTACAGTTCAATTTTCAAACAGGACTTCATCAATACTGGATTAATTGTTCTTTCAGGTGTTCAATAGCCATATTTGGAAACCTGTATCAATGTGCACAAGAACCACAGGAATAATATTGTGGACCTATCTCCAGGTCTACTAATTTCCATGGGGCTACTGGACACCTCAAAATTCCCCCAGGCAAAATCACTGGTGAAAAGCTAGAGGAACTTGAGAGTCCTAAATACCCAGTATCTCATGGACTGTAATGTAAATTGACCCTAACAGCAACAACTATATAACAATAGTTTTTATAATAATAACAAGAACAGTAATTATAATGGTTACTTTTGGCCATCCCTAATGGTTCTATACCCTAGCAGGAAAGTATAACCAAAGAAGAAAATGATTGGTATAAGACAAAACAAAGTTAGCTTAGACTTTGAAAGAGACAAATGATAATTCAGGCCTTATATAGACCTTCCCATTAGGAACTGTGTAAGATGTACTAACATACTGTGCAGGATAATCACAGCACAACACAACACAACACACACACACACACACACACACACACACACATCAAGCATGTGGGCACCTGAAAGTTTGGAGCATGCTCCCCTTAAATGAAAAGCTATAAACCTGGTAGGAACAGGCTTAACCCAGCTTTTAAAAAAGAACTTGGAGTACGATGGAAACTGTCATTCTGACTGCCTCTGGGAAGGTGAAGGTGATTAATTCAGGCATTTAAGCGCAAGATGGCCCGCATCTTCCGTCAATCAGGGAGGCTGTTGCTGCCCTTCACAAACTGTCCAATGAGGAGCGCGGATATTCGGAAGGCACCCTCCGTGCCACCATGTTTGAGTTCTGTGTTGTCGAGAAGGCCTGCGGTGTTCCGTCTGCACTACCTGTCTCTCCCGGTTTCAAGCCGACTGGAAAGAACACGTGCATGCATCTGAAAGAGGAAATGGTGAGTGTGTCCCGGGATCCTGGAATTCTCCTGCAGCGCTGTCGCCTGGCCGTTCCCCTGGTGCTGTCCAGCCGGGTGTGCCCTACTGGCTCGCTGATCCCTAGAGCTCTGGAATTGTGTGCAGGGCAGCGGCCGGGCACTGGATCCCGTCCGGTTCTGTCCCAGGGAAGCTACTTCGTCCCGGGCCCCTGTCTTCTTGGGGTGAGTCGTCTTCTGGGATGTGCACTTCAGCACTTAGGCAGCGCTGGCAGGTTGGTGACGCAGAGTCCAGGCTGGTGTGAGCTGTTGTTGCTCGTCTGCCCTTAAAGGTATATCTGGGCTGCTT
This sequence comes from Myodes glareolus, assembly GCF_982192425.1. Classification (NCBI taxonomy): domain Eukaryota; kingdom Metazoa; phylum Chordata; class Mammalia; order Rodentia; family Cricetidae; genus Myodes; species Myodes glareolus. Next base: position 49,583,631 of record NC_142031.1, on the reverse strand, counting down.
TCGATTTTTTTGTGTCGTCACCTTTCTGACTTAATATTCTTTTTAGTACTGCAGTTCAGCAGGACGGGACTTTGGCTTTAGGCTACATCCCCAAACCTTGTCAATTAAACTGTGTGTGTGGGGTGTGTGTGTGTGTGTGTGTGTGTGTGTGTGTGTGTGTGTGTTCAGCTTTTTAAAAAATGGTGATTTCTAGAGGGTATTTGATTGTGCCCTCTGTGGCCAAAATTCCCAATCTTAGAAGGAGAGAAGTCTAAATTTGATTTTTTTTTCATTGACCATTTCTGAGGCCAAAATTCGGATTTTTGAGAAGCTTTGCTAGACCTGGTGTTTGTGAGCCCTTTGGAGGGGATCAAGTACTTGCAGTTGTATTGTTGCTTGTTTGTGTGCCCTGAGCTGCTTCTCCAAGGAGAAGGAGCTGAGTCTGAGAGTATTTAATCAGTATGTATCAGATGGCATTCTTTGAGAGGATCTCCATTTGTACAGTATTGTTTCTGGCGATCCATAGACTCAGGTATTCCATTTCTTTACCATATGAAGTTGTCGTTGCTGAGATCTTTAGATCTTTTCCTTCTAGTTCTTTTCCTGCTACTGTGAATGGGATCTTGTTCCTGGTTTTCTCTCTCAGCCCAGTCTTTATGGGAATAGAGGAATGTTCTTGCTTATTGAATGTGATTTTATATCCTGCTATGTTCAAGAAAGTATTAAGTACTACAAAGAAAATGTTTAATAAAGAAAGAAAGAAAGAAAGAAAAAGAAAATGTTTACTTTTTAACATTCCCTCTGTATTGTATTCATGCTCAAATTGAAGGGATTTTTAGCAGTGTACTAGATGATTCTAGCTAATGATAAGTAAAATAATGAGCATTTGCATATTAAGATGAGAAAGACCAACTTGGAGAGGGTAAAATATTTCCATTGTGTATGTATACTGTTATTTGAAAGTGAATTCAGATTACTTTTACATTGAATTTTTTTAAAAAAAAAAAAAACAAACAAAACCCTCCGGGTAATGTGTACTTAGAAAAGAGCACTTTTAATTTTCTAGTAAAAGTTGAAAAGAAAACAAATACCAAATTAATCAGAAAGTTTAGGCCTCGAGAGGTGGCACAGCTGTGAAGAATACTTGCCACTTTTGCAGGGGACCTGGGTTCTGTCCTTGCAGACAGGTTGGGCAGCTCACTGACACCCATAAACCCAGCTCCTGTGGACCTGACATTCTCTTCTGGCCTCTAGAGCCTACGCACAAGTGTTATACACACAGACATATCAAAAAATAAATCATACAGAACGAAAATCAAGCAAAAATATAGTTTATTGCAGTGAAATCAGTTACACATAAAAGACATACACATTTTGTTAAAATTATCCATTTAAATGTCAATATTGTGTGTGTGTGTGTTTGTGTACAAGTATGCATGTGCAAACCGGTTAAAAGGGAGTGACAGAACATTAGAATAGAAAACTTAACTGTCTTTCTTCTATGGGTAAAAATAATTCCATGAAAGAGGTGGAGTTTAGTAGTTGTGGTACCATTGTTGAAGGGATTAAGAGTATTAGCTATTGCTGGTCATAGTGGAGTCCTGAGATCCTAGCAATTGCCAGACTAAGGTGGGAGGATCGCTGCCAGTGCGGTGACATCCTGAACCGTAAATAGTTTCAAGTCCTGTCTCAAAAAGAAGCCAAGGCCACTTGCCCAAACATCTGTGCCACAGGAGAAATTCCTTGAGTTCTATTGTCTAATGTGATGGGCGTTGTGTAGTGCAGTGTGGATATGAACGGAAGACTTTTTACCAAGGAAAGAATAGTTATGCAGCAATATATAGTTTAATTTCCTCAGTTATCACAGTAATGCATCTTTCAAAAGATCATATGAGTTCCATATCGTAAAATCTTTCTGTTATTTACCTCCTAAACAAATGAATATTTTCAGGGTATATTTAGGGTTAAGGTCAAGGTAGACTCAAAGTATGAGGACAGGGTCAGTTTCTAAAATAGTGTACTTATGTCCGCATTGAGTTTAATTAGTACAGCCCTTATTTACATGGGCAAGGGGTTCTATACAGGAATGTGGCAAACATTCCAAGGCCACACTTCAAAAGAAAAATGACTCTCTCTCCCCAAGAAGCCACCAACTAAAACTAGCTTTTCAGTTAAGGATGGGGCTTTGGAAGCCTCTCCCAAGTCCGTTGCTGGACTTTTTCACCAGCATGATCCCATGCAGACCGTGTGTGGGTAACCACAGAGATTGTTAAATAAATCATGTATGCAACAGCCACATCAGGTCCAGAGCTCAGCATTTGATAATACTGCTCCCCATGTCCCAGCACTTACATTTTCACTTCAGTTTTTCCTGAGTCTTGGGAATAGAGGGTTGATGTAATGTCCCATCTATGGTTGAGCATATACAGTGATTTTCATAATTTAAACAGTAATGTTTCTCTGTCTTAACTACCATGGTTACATAAAGAAGCCCCTTTGAGGGTGAGTATCTGCAGGCCAGGCAGGCCGGAAGGTCTCTACAAGGGAGTGCAGGGCACCTTCAGCTTCTGCTGCAGGATCTTCTGTGTTCCACTCGACACTGCCCTGCCCCCACATTCGCCCTTTTGTCTGCGGTGTCCTTGGACTACCAGGAGACCCTGTGTCTGTGCTGAGGAGTTCCATCCAGACAGGAACAGTTCCTGCTCCTGCACTGAGGAGATCCACCCAGAGAGTCAGTCACAGCAGACTGGACCAAGACACCAAGACTCTCCTGACTCCATTTGAAGGAAGAGATGGGCAGGCGCCAATGCAAGAATTCCTCCAACAACCTGAAAGGCAACATGACATCACCAGAAACCAGGGATCACGAAACAAGAAGAATTGAACACCCTACTCCAGAAGAAATAGAAGAAATCGACTTTAAACGGAACATTATGAAAATATTAGAGGACCTTAAACAGGAGGTGAAAAACTGCCCATAAAGAAATAGAGATGACAAGCAAAAAGGTAGAGGAAATGGATAAATCTCTCAAAGATACCCAAGAAAAACAAGAAAAAGCAATCAAACAACCTTCATCTGGCGATGGATGGAGACAGAGACAGAGACCCACATTGGAGCACTGGACTGAGCTCCCAAGGTCCTAATGAGGAGCAGAAGGAGGGAGAACATGAGCAAGGAAATCAGGACCGTGAGGGGTGCATTCACCCACTGAAATGGTGGGACAGGTCTAATGGGAGATCACCAAGGCCGGTTGAAATGGGACTGATGGAGCATGTGATCAAACCGAACTCTCTGAATGTGTCTGACGGTGAAGACTGACTGAGAAGCCAAGGACAATGGCGCTGGGCTTTGATTCTACTGCATGGACGGGCTTTGTGGGAGCCTTGTCTGTTTGGATGCTCACCTTCCTGGACCTGGGGGGAGCAGGGAGGACCTTGGACTTCCCATAGGGTAGAGAACCCTGACTGCTCTTTGGCCTGGAGAAGGAGGGGCAGTGGGGAAGGGGAGGGGAGGGAAGTGGGAGGAGGGGAGGAGGTAGAAATTTTTAATTAAAAAAAATCACTGAAAAAAAAAAAGAAGCCCCTTTGACCCAGGTTGGGAGAAGCAAACATCTATGAAGGAAGCACAAACATTTAGAAGGCCGTGAGTATGTCAAGACCAGTACTTAGAAACACAACATCAGTAACTTGTCCCTTAGGACCTTTGACATTCCTAGTCATGGTTTTAACCATGTTAAATTATCAGACGTGACTTCCCTCTTCTGCAGCAGGCCTGAAATTTCATTGGCAAAGTTCCTTAGCTCCATAAACCTTTTTTTCCAGTAGGCCCATCTTGACTGGCATATCCGTATTGTAGCAGCCAGGGTTCAGCTCAGGATGAAATCTTTGATGCCACATCTCCTCCAGCAGCTTTTATAGTACCACTCATCACTCTGAAAGAGGTTCCTGGTCAGCTCATGATTGGTTTCCCCGCATCCAGCAACCAAAATGTGTAGTGTCTTCAACAGTAGAATTTTATGATCTAGTTATGGTTGGTAATCCAAAGCAATGGCAGTAGCCTATATTGTTTGGGGTGCTACTGAGGCTTCTCTGGCCAATAACTCATATGGTGGTGACCTGTGCCTGACCCTGACATTTTTATCTAGTCCCTTGTGGCTTTTAGGGAGCAGCATTGTTCACTAATGGGTGGTACTTCTGCTTGCTTAGGTCTTTGTGGGTTTGTGGCCAGCCTCGTCTATAGGCAGAGTTCCAGGCTAACAAGGGCTACCTCATAAGGCTCTGTTCCCCACCCCCTCCAAGAAAAATGTATTTTAAATTAGTTTACAAGCTAGTGCTGTTCCATGATGCTACTTCACACATCTTTAGTTTTGGTTAACTCAGTTCTTAACCCTCCTTTCCCCTACGTTCCATCTCATCCCTTCTTAAACCTTTAGCTTCCAATATTTTCTCACTGATCATTCATATAACATATGTCCTAATATCCCTCTCATTATGTGTATTATAATATATGTGTGTTCATTAAATATATGTATGCATATATATTTATATGTATATATGTATGTGTGTATACACACACACATATATATACATATATATTTTAACTTGGATTGCAAGATCATAAGCGCCCAGATAACTTCTTCATGTGTGCTTCTTTTGTTTAAGCCCTATTCTGGCTTCTCTTTTTGCCATCTCTGTCATTCTCAAACCTGCTTGAGCCCTTCAGTTCCCCAATATTCCACTCTCTACTTTTGTTTTATCTGCATTCTACACCTCCACACATCCTCCCCACCAGTAGCTTGTTTTTGCTTTCTTTTCTTCCACATGCACTTGGTGTGAGAAACACACAAAAACAAAGATTTGAACCTAGGAACCTCAGATGAGAAAGACCTTGCAGTGCTTTTTTTTTTGAGCCTCGTTGAACTCACTCAGTATAATTGTTTCCAGTTCTGTCCATTTACATGAAATTTTCATGACTTCATTTTTCTCTACAGCTGAATAATAGTCTGTTGTGTAGATAACACCATATTTTCAGTATACATTCTTAAGTCAGAGAATATCTAGGTTGATTCTTTTTCCTACCTATTGTGAATTGCTCAGCCGTGAACATGGATGTGCAAGTGTATCTCTATAATAAGGTACAAAGTGCTGTGGGCATATGCCCAGGAGTGGTATAGCCGGGTGATAAGATAACTCTATTTCAAATTTTGGGATTTTTTTATTTATGTTTATTTGCATGGGTATTTTTCCTACATGTATATCTGTATATTGCATGTATGTACGTGTCCATGAAGAGCATAAAGTGTCAGATCCCCTGGAACTGGAGTTACTGAGGTGAATGCTGAGAATACAGCCTGGAGGTTCTGCAAGCGCTGCCTGGGCTCTCAAGTACTCACCGATCTTTTCAGCCCTATTTCTGTTTCTTTAGAAACCTCCAGGCTGACGACCACAGGGTGTGCACGAGTTTACATGTTCCCTTTTCCCTACATCCAGGCCAGCGCTGGTTGTCATTTTTATTCCTCGCGACAGCCATTTTGACTGGAGTGAGGTGGCCTCTTAATGTAGCTGTAAAATGCAGACAAATGAAACTAGATCCTTATCTTTTACTTTGCACAAAACTCAACTCCAAATAGATTAAGGACCTTAACAAACAACTTGATAGCCAGAAATTTCTCGAAGAAAATTTTGTAAGTGCGGTTCAGATGACAAGCACGAGTAAGGAATTTCTAGATAGGACTTCAGGTAAAACAAATGGGATTTCATGACACTGAAGATCTTTTGTACAACAAAAAGTCAATTACATGAAGAGGCAGGCAGCCCACAGAATGGGAGAAAATCAGCTATACATCTAAAAGGGATTAGTGTCTGTAATACAAAGCGATTCAAAACAACATAAAAAGAATCAAGACATCAAGCACCCTAATTAAAAAGTGGACTATGGGGCTGGAAATATGGTTTAGCCATTATGAGCACTGACTGTTCTTCCAAATCACCCTCATTCAATTCCCAGCTCCCACATGGCAGCTCACGACTGTCTATAGCTCCGGTTCCAGGGGATCCAACACCCTCACACAGACATACATATAGGCAAACCACCAAGACAAATAAAAAAAGTGGACTGTGGAACTGAACAGAACATTCTCGTGAGAAGAAATAGAAATGGCTTGTAAGTACAAAGTGTTCAACATCCTCGGCCATAAGGAGATGCAGACGAAAATGGATGGCTGTGGCCTCATCCACTGCAGTATGATTAGCCTACCAGTAGCCACAAAGAAATACTAACTCTCCTTCTCCCTTGTGCACCCCTCCCAAATCCATGCTAGAACTTAACTAACATAACCTCAAGTATTGTGGGAATTTCATACTTTGATGCATCCATGATCAAATGTTTGTCTTATTGCCCATGTACCTAAAACTAGTTCTTGTCAGATCAGCCCATAATATGGGTGTGTATGTGAATGGAGTCCAGACATTCCCAGGCGTTGCCAAGTGAAATAATTTAACTGTTTAAAGCAGGCATACTTGCATCCTGATGCATAGAGAACACTAGACTAACAATAAGTTGTCAATAAGTTGGTAGGAGCATTTTTGAGAAAGGGATATTTGTACCATCCAAACCAAGTAGAGTCTCACATTATTAGTTATTCCCTGTGCTCACTGCCACTCTATTACCCCAGTGTCCAGTGCTAATCTCTTTAGCAATACAACTTTGTTGTCTGTAATAATCTGCTCATCCAAAACTTAAGGCTACATACACCCCTTTCCTTAGTCACATAAATTACTCCATTGTCTTATATTCAGCTTCATCTAGGATCTTAAACCCTGGGCCACCGGTGTGAGTCCAGATATGTGGCAAAGGAAAAGATGACCTCGATCTCAATGCCTGATGGAGTTCAAATTTTTCTCCAAAATGTCACAAGGTGGCTGCCTGTCTGCATTTCTGTCAGCAGCCTTGTCTTCCAGCTTTCACTGTGATGTGATGGTCTGGTTCTGTAAAGGTGTCAGATCTTGTCAAACTGGCAATTAACACTAACCAGTTCCCTATTTTTCTTTTAAGGAGCCAGTGACCTTTGAGGATGTGGCTGTGAACTTCAGTCCAGGAGAGTGGGCTTTCTTGAATTCTAGTCAAAAGCAGCTTTATAGAGATGTGATGACAGAAACCTTTATGAACCTGATCTCCATAGGTAAAAACAAAACACTATGATTCTTTTACCTGTTCAGTAAGAAAGCAGCTTTTCTTGCTTATTTGTGTAGTTTCATGAATTGAAATATTGAAAGGGGACATGATGGTATTTGTAGATACCAAGTCATATTGTACCACAGTAAACAGTAGACTTTAATAAGTGTTTTCTAGTGTTGGATAAGTCATAATGATTTCTTTTGATTTACTTCCAGGGAAAACAGAAGAAAACATTGAAGAGGAGTGTGCAAATATCAAAAGAAGTCTCCGGTAATTCACACTTAAAAGGGGGGAATTTTCATCAAATATTTGTAATTTGTTTTAGGAAAGATGAAAACCAAACCAATGATCCAACTACATCTAAATGTAAAATGGTTCTATGACAGTGTTTTCTAAAACCTGTATTAGTTTGTCTATCCAGAATTGTTGAGAATTCCATCTCTGTGCTCTATTAATATTTCCTGAATGTATTACATCAGGCAGTGTAAGCCTTTCTCCAGTGATTTGAGCTACATAATCTCCTCTTCATGCACAAAAGTATTTAATCTATTTTTATCAGGTTGACTTTAGGACTTGGATATATGCTTCTATATTAAGTACAGTGAATTTCAGTTTTTAATTGGGATCTAGCTTCAGTAAATCTCATGAAGACTACTCAGGTATTTCAAATTTCATCATGCTTGCTTCACACCTTTGCATGAATAATTTTCCCCATTGTTAACTGGTAGAGACATTCCCAAAACTTATTCTTTGGTAATTTCATACATGTGTGCAATGTATCTAATCATAGATATGTCCTTTCCCTTTCTCTCTAACTCCTCCAGTATTATTCCTCACATCCCTCTTCTAGTAACTACATGACTTCTTTGTAGACTTTTTTTTTTTTTAAATAATCCCTGGAGTCCAATTGGTATTACCTATATAGCAGTGGGTACAGGATATTCCAGTGGAGCATGAGGAACCCACAAGGGTCTGCACTCTTGAAGAAAAATTCTTTATACAAATAAAGTCCACATTTAGTATTGTCCCTTAAGTCAGGCCCTTTCCATGTGAACCTTAAACTTGATGTCATTCTGCTGCTGCCTCCTAAGTACTCTATTAATGGGAGTTAATGGGAGTGAGTCACAGCATCCAGCCTCCAGTGCTTCTCTTGGCTAATCTTAAAATGTTATGCTCTTTTGTTTCCTTTTTCTTTTTTGCAGAACTCAGGTAATTGAGAGAGACTGTAAATATGGAAATGGTTGTAAGTGTGGAGAAGCCCACCACCAGATTCCAGAATATGTTGATAATGAGCACATGCCTTCTGCAGCAGCAGTGCATGAAAGCAATATGTGTGCAAGAGGCACCATTGGTCGTTTACCCTCAGATGTGCATCTCACAAGTGAAACTGGAAAGAAACCATTTGAGAATAAGGAATATGTGGAAATAGCTTTCCAACATGAGAAACATTATGCAGATTTCACCTCTTCTGAATACTTTCAAGTACTCAAAAGCCCTAGGCAGATAGTTTGTAAAAAGAAACAATCTAATGAAGCGTATAGGATTCACACTTCTGACAAAAATGATGAGCAAATTTACGGTGATGGTACATGTCACGAATACAATCAGTTTGATAAAGCCATCAGGAAATACACTTACTTTCAAATATATGAAAGAATGCACACTGGAGTGAGACCATTTATGTGTACGCAATGTGGCGAAACCTTTGTTAATTTCAGTCAGCTTGTCTACCATGAAAAAATTCATGCTGGGAAGGAATGTTATGTGTGTAATCAGTGTGGAAAAGCATTTAGACACTACTCATACCTTCAGAAACATGAAAGAATCCACAGTGGAGATGCACCCTATGTGTGTAAGCAGTGTGGCAAAGCATTCATTCGTTCATCACACCTTCTTGTCCATGAAAGAATTCACACTGGAGAAAAACCTTATTCCTGTAAGCATTGTGGAAAAGCCTTCAGCCATCACAGCGCCTGTTACAGACATGAAATAATTCACACTGAAGAGAAACCCTATGTTTGCAAGCAATGTGGGAAAGCATTTACCTGTTCTACGTCGCTTCGCAACCATGAAAGAATTCACACTGGAGAAAAGCCTTATGCATGTAAGCAGTGTGGCAAATCCTTCATCCAGCGTGATGCTTGTTACAATCATGAAAGAACTCACACTGGAGAAAAGCCCTATGTGTGTAAGCAGTGTGGGAAGGCATTTACATGGTCCACATGCCTTCGCAACCATGAAAGAACTCACACTGGAGAGAAACCTTACACATGTAAGCACTGTGGGAAAGCCTTCACCCATTCCAGTACCCGCTACAGTCATGAAAGAATTCATACTGGAGAAAAACCATATGTATGTAAAAAGTGTGGAAAGGCATTCATTCATTCCAGTCATCTTATCAGCCATGAAAAGATTCACACTGGGGAGAAACCTTATGCATGTAAGCATTGTGGGAAAGCTTTCATTCAACGTAAGGCCTGTTACAATCATGAACGAACTCATACTGGAGAAAAGCCTTATGTATGTAAACACTGTAAAAAAGCATTTAGGTGTTCCACATACCTTCGCAACCATGAAAGAACTCATACTGGAGAGAAACCTTACATATGTAAGCATTGTGGGAAAGCCTTTACACATCAGAGTGCCCGTTACCGTCACGAACGAATTCACACCGGAGAGAAACCATATGTATGTAAAAAATGTGGGAAAGCCTTCAGTGATTGCAGCTATCTTGTGAAACATGAAAGAATTCATTGGAGAGAAACCTTACACATTCAAAAATAGAGAAGCTTTTGTGACATTCCTTTATATGCATGGAAGCCGACAGAAAAGAACTGGAAATTTAGAGCAATGTATCTGGTGACCTTGCCTGTGGATAACTTGCTTATGTTATGAGGCATGAAAGAAGAGTGTGAACAACTCACAAGAAGGCTCGGTGGGTTAAAGGTATTTATTTCTAAGTCAGGTGATCTGAGTTCCATCCCAGGGTCCCTTATAGTGGAAATAGAGAATTCCCAAATGTTTACCTCTGAGTTCCAAGTACACACTTGGACTCACATACAAACTGAATATTTATTTTTAAAAAACAGTGGAGATTAACTAACTGAAAGCAGCAAAAGTGTAGTTGTATCCCCAATATGCAAATATAGGATAAAATCCTATTGCACTGGGCATGGTAGGGCATGCCCTTTATTCTAGCATTTGGTGAAGGAGGGGTGGTAGAGATTAGAGAACTATAGTGGATATAGTGGGTTTGAGCACCACGTGGAAAGTTTAAGAAGAACCAGTTATAAGCAAGTGGAATTTTCTTTACAAAAAGAAAATGTGGTTCAGCTGTTAAAAGCACATCCTGCTCTGCCTGAGGACCTGAGTTTGTCTTTCAGCATCCACAAGTGTGGCTCACAGCCGCCTCTAATTCCACATCCAAGATGTGATGCCTGCTTCTGGCCTCTGCAAGTACAGAACACATGTAATACACATACTTAGAAATAAAAACCACATCTTTAAGTAATTACGTGTATGAAGCAAATAGAAAGTTGTGGGGTTTTTTCAAATAAGAAAATTTATGAAATATTATGTAGTTCAATCTTATAAGAATAATAAATGTGGAGACTGAACAAATTTATTTGTGCAGAATATTTCTGGAGATAACCTGGAGTACAGTAAAATTATGAGCATTTTTGTCATTGTTCAAGCCTTATATGAAACCTTTAGTTTACATTGTTTTTATAATAAGTTTTGAAATAAGATTTCATAAACAATGTCATAATTTTGCCTGCCTGTATTGTCTACTGTTTGGAATGTTGAAGCTACCAAGAGACTGTCCCTAACAATAGCAATCATATAAAAAACAATTTGTGTTGAGGTAGTGTAAATTTGGTTAACTAATTTCATTTAAATGGCATTATTTAAATGAAATGAAGTAAAACTTTTTCAACTTTACTATAGAGCTGTTAGATTCATTGAACTGAGATGCATTTTTAATAAAACAGTAGACTTAATTTCACCTAGTTTGTTGGTAATTATGGTTCATTTGAAAGTAAAAATATATGCTTCTTTAAAGTATTTTCTCATGTCATATTTTTAAAAGTATTAATTTCTTTGCAATTTCCTTACATTTATGTGAAAAATGGAAATTCTCGTGTTTACGTAGATTTTTATATGTTGTACTTTTCAATGTATGTGTTGTTCCAATAATGGTGCTTTGTTTCTTTTTTGTTTGTAGACAGGATCTCACTATGACTGGTCTAGAACTCACATAGTTCCTGCCTTTGCCACCAAAGAGTTGGAATTAAAGCTTGCACCACCACACCTGGCTCAAATTATATTTTTGTATATGTGTTTTACCCTTATTTATTTATTTGCTTGTTTGGTTGGGTTTGGTTGGGATATTTTTGTTTGTTTTGAGAAAGGGCCTCATACTGTACCTATGGCTGTTCTGTTGCTATTTAGACCTGTCTGACATCAAACATAGATTCACTGGCTTCTGACTTCCAATGGCTGGGATTAAAAGCATGAACCAGTACATTTGGCTGTGTGTTTATATGTTTAAGCTCACCAGCATATGGGTGCCTGTGGAGGCCAAAATCATCAGATCCTTGGAGTTACAGCATGTTGTCAAACAGCTGTAGTGGTGCTGGGAACTAAACTCATGTTCTCTGAAGACCAGCAAGAAATCTTTAACTGATGAGCCATCTCTCTAGCCCTTTCTTGCTCTTAATTTTTTCTGACAGTTTTATTCACCTATATAATTATTTTTAGTCCTTTTCTGTTCCACATTCCCTTTTCATTTCTGTCACTCTATTTCTGGGATCCTTAACAAACCCCCTCTTAGTTCCATATTCTGTGTGTGCCCCACTAAGTCTAATTTGAGTTTCTTGCTCAAGCATGGATTAGAGATCATCTACTGAAGGGCAAATTGTCTGAGCCTAAGCCACTGCAAAGACGGCTGCTCCTCTACAACAACCGTGAATTACCAATAGTCCCCTACTGGATATGTGCAGGTTCATGTTTCCTTCTCCTATCCATGGAGAAATGTTCACAGGCCCAATCTTGTGTGGATCTAGTACAGATAACTCTAGGTGCAGTGAGTTCTTACACACACACACACACACACACACACACACACATTCTTTTAGACAGTATCTGTTATGTAGCACTGGCTGTTCTGGAAGTGGCTGTGTAGACCAGGCTGGCGTCTAACTCAGTTCTACCTACCTCTCTCTTGTGCTGGGACTAAAGTCATACTACACTATGCCCAGCAAGTTTTTACATGTTTTTTTGCTGCATTCACTCCTTCCCATCCTTCATCTTTGTTCCACCTCCACTTCTACACTGTTACCTGAACCTTGGAGTAAGTAATATCTCTGATCCATTTAGGAATCAACACTCTACCATTACTGAGTCATGGTACTTTATCAGGCATGGGATTCTATGCCATTACCGCCTACAGTAAGAAGCATCATTGATGTAGGATGTGTACAACATTAATCTCTGGGTGTAAGTGCTTACAAGATGGCTTAACAATGTGACCATGTTATCCACATAGTAAGAAGTCCCCTTACCCCAGGATCTGTGACCCCACCAGCCACAGACTTTAAAACTGGATTTGAAGAACCAGGCATGCATCTCTCGTCACCAAATGAAGCTTCTAGTACAGGGACATATCCACTTGAGTTGTTGACCAAAGGGATCATATGAAAATCCCCAGAGTTTTGCAAAGACAAAGACTGCTCCCCACAAACTAACAGCAAGGTTCCACTGCTGAAAACAACACCCACACAACTCACAAAATGTGGAGAAATTGAGCTGTTGCCTACACAGAACCCTCAGCCCCATCTTCTAGTCTCTTTGGTATGGAAAAGCGCTCTGCAGGCTACTTGAAGAGAAACATACACACCAACCCAGCCACAAACCCCATCATCTACAGTCTCTCCTGCCTGCAAAATATACTAGGGCAATGATGACACAAAGCTCGTGGGAATAAGCAATCTATGACTGATTTGACTTAAGCCCCACTCCTCAAGACAGAACCCATTGACATCCACGGAACGAAACTGGATAGCCAAGAACAAGAGACTAGATAGCCCAAGAGCTAGGGTAAAATCAAATACTACTAGTCTAAAAAGGGGAAACAAAAAGGATCAATAGTAATGGTATTTTGCTATACTCATAGATCAGTTCCTAATTCAGTCATTATCAGAAAAGCTTTCTGCAGCAGATGGGAACAAGGATGGAGACCCACAGCCGGACATTGCATGGAAAGTCTAAATGAGATGTCTCCATCAAATCTCTCCCCTCGGAGCTCAAGGAACCCTGTAGAATAGGATAAGACCCAGAGAGGATGAAGAAATCCATGAGAACAAGACCCTCTGAATCAACTAAGCAAGGCTCATATGACCTCACAGAAGCTGAAGCAGCAAGTACAGGACCTATGTGGGTCTGCCCCATGTCCTCTGCATAAATTTAATAGCTTTCAGTTTAGTACTCAGGGACTCCTGAGGGTGTGAATGAATGGGTCTATCGTATATAGAATATAGCATCTCCAAATGGGGACACTTTGACCTCTTTCATTCCTATTTATCCCTTTTATTTCTGTCTTTTATTACCCTAGCTAGGACTTCAATCATTATATTGAATAGTAGTGGTGACAAGTGACCTCTTTGTCTTGTTTATGATTTTACTTGGAATTCATTGTGGCTTTCACCATTTAGTGAATGGTGGCTATAGATTTTTAATTTATATCTGTTGAGATATATTCCACCCCTTTCTGGTGACCCCAGGGACTTTATCATAACAGGATTTAGGATTTTGCCAAAGGCCTTATATACACCATAATCATGTGATTTACATCCTTGGGTTCATTTTATATAAATACATCCATTGTTTTATGCCTGTTGAACCATTCATGTGTCCCTTCAATGGGACCAGATTTATCATGGTACACCTCACTTACTACACTGCAATCCCTCGGGAATACTCTTATTTTGAGACCAAGTCTCACTCTGTAGCTGTATTAGTCAGTGTTTTCCAGAGTAACAGAATTTATAGTGAATGTCTCTCTCTATATAGGAAGGAGATTAGAATGACCAACAGGAAGTGATCCAGCTAGTCCAACAATGGCTGCCTATGAAAGGAAGGTCCAAGAATCCAGTCTACAAGGCTGAATGAGTCAGCAGGTCTACAGTATATAGCGGAATCCCAAAGAAGTGGGTTCTAATGCCACAGAAGGAATGGACTTGCTGGCGAGGGTGAGAGCAAGCAGGCAAAGAAAGGCTTCTTTATTCCATGACTTTTATATAGGCATCCAGCAAAAGGTGTGACCCAGGTTAGAGATGGTCTTCCCACAAATGATTTAATTAAACAGAAATTCCTCAGGTGTGCCCAATCTTAGTTTATTTAATTAGTTTTAGTTAACTCCAGATGTAGTCAAGTTGACAACCAGAAATAACCATCACAGTAGTCTTTTTTAAAAAATGTGTATGGATGTTTTGCCCACATGTGTATCTGTACACCACCTGCATGACTAGGGCCTCAAGAGGCTAGAAGGTGGCGTCTGATCCCCGGACTATTGGTCCACGTCACCAGTCCCTCATATGTATACACATTCACGTATGTACTTACAATGTATTTTGATTATATAACCCCACTGTCTTCAATTCTCCCTTTCCTCCTCCAACGGAACTTCCCATCCTGAAGTTCCCCATTTAGTTAGGGTTGCCTGCTTGAGAACTGATGAGAATTACTTGTTTGATCGGGGCAGCATACTAGTGTATACAACATTGAAGAATATGCCTTAACATCCTCCAAAAATCATTAACTACTTATATTTACTCAGGGAGGAGTGGATCCTCATAACACTCCCCTGAGCCTGTGATGGAATGTTGACAGACCCAGGATTATGCAAGTACCAGAAGCTGCTCAGCTCATAAGCCCAACAGTCACGTCATGCTCAGAAAAGAGCCCTCTCCAACATGCTTCCACATCCCCTGACCTTTACGTTCTTTCTGCTTCTCTTCCACAGTCTGTCCTAAGCCTTGGAGGTAGTGGTATAGGTCACTCGTTTAGGGGTGAGCTACCTTAAAACATTTATTTTCAACCCATTGACCAGTTATGAGTCTGTGCAATACCCACTGCCCAGTGCAAACAGTAGCTTCTCTGACCAACGCTGAGGGCAGAACTAATGTATAGGTGCAAATGTAAATATTGGAAAGGCACTGTGAAACCTAGTCACAAGAAAGATTCCAACTCACTCCAGTTTGATTTCCCTACATTCTGCAAGCAAAGGATAATAAACATAATAAAGCTTATATATGGGGAAACTACAGCCCACATCATCTTAAATGGAGAAAAACTTGAATACCATTGAAATTAGGAACAAGACAGGGTTGTCCGTTACCCCTTCTTCTTAGGGAAATGCAAATAGAATGACTAGATTTCATTTTATCTCAAACAGAACAGCTAAGGTTAACAAAATAAAAAAAACCAAATGCTGAAGAGGATGCATGGAAAGGACCCTATTCATTCTTGGTGGAATTGCAAATCAAGCCACTCCAGAAATGTGTGGAGAATTCTCAAAGAGCTAAAAATCAATCTACCATATGACTCAGCTATACCACCCTTTGGCCAAGAGGACACACTATCCTACTCCATAGATATGGCTTAGCCATATTCACTGCTGCTCTGCTCACAATAGCTAAGAAATGGAAACAACCTAAATTTTCATCAACTGGTGAATAATGAAAATGAGCACACGAACACAATGGAAAACTAGCCATACGTAAAGACAAGTGACACCATGAAGTTTACAGGCAAATGGGTAGAAACAAAACATATGGTGATAAATGAAATAACCCAGACCCAGAAAGACAAATGCCACATGTTCTCTTTGTGGTTCTAGTTCTGAGAATTCAGACATGAATATCAAGTAATGATAGACACTGGGGAAATAAAGAAATTTGGGGGCAGAGGTGAGAGGGCTAGAGTTGGGAGTGGCAGGACACAGGTAGTATGGAGAAAATGGGGCTTCTAACTGGGGAGGAAAATGGAAGGGCAATGGGAGAGAGCAAGGCGGGATACATAACTAAGAATGCTCAAAAAGTACACAGGGAATCATTTTATGCTTACCTAAATTTATCTAGAATACAAATATCTATAATATATACACACACAAACTTTAAAAGGCTACATGACTTGGGGCAATATTGTTTCTCCCAAGAGCCACAGAGTAACAAAGCCTCATTATCACAGGGGAAAAAAAACCAGTCCTTTCAAGTTGGTTAGGGAAGGGCATGAGACTCCCCAAACAACACAGGCTATTGTTGCCTTGTGTTATTTCCCAGAACTTAAAGGTGAGCCCCGAATGCTGAAGACATGACACATTTTGGGCACAGAACTTGGAGTAAGAGAGCTGGAGCTGACCCAGAAACCTCATCCTTGTGGCTCTGAGTATCTGAAGGTGCTGTGCAAATTGCCAAGGAAGGGGAGCATTAGGTAGCAATACCCAAATGTAAAGCTATGAATACCAATGATAAAAAAGTGGCATTTTTATCTTGAGTGTTAACAACTGTCCAGTTGGATTTAAGGCCTATGCAGTGACAGGGAAACCCTGCCTACTAAACCTAAGCCAGCTGCTCATGCCTCAAGAACCTACTCTGAGCACTTTTCTAAATCAGTGCAACTCCTAACACTACCCCAAAGCTCATCCTTATGCCTGCAGATAAGTAGATGTGATCCCTCATCAAAGTAGCTTGTTTTTATAGCACCAGGAATCCAGTACAAAAAGCATGACTAGTCAGTTACCATGGGATGGCCAGTCCAATGGGTACATCTACCACAAAGCTCCTGCACCTGAGGCTCAGGAACTTTGCTAAAAGAGGGTAAGAAAGACTAGAAGAGGCAAAAGACTAGGAAGTCAACTGTGAGACTGAGCCCTCTAGACAGGTTAGGGAAGCCACACACATGAAACACAATTGTCAAAAAACTACATAAATAAATAAAAATAAATTTTAAAAAGACCCAAACAATTCCAACAATTGACTTTCCAATATAGATAGGGGAACTCTTAAGGGACGCCACATCAACAACCACTGAAAGAGGGAGAACTAGCCTCCCCAGAAATGAATCCCCTACTTGTTTATCCAATACCAACTGATTAGCCTTAGACACAAATATATGCAGGTAACACCAAAGGGACTCAGCAGACTGTATTCATTTATTCATTTGTATGTACTAAAGCAATACTGAAATAATATGGAGAGAATTTGGGTGGGAGTGGGGAGGAAATTGAAGGGATAGTGATGTATATGTATGTGTATATATATATTGAGCTCTACATTTTTCTCTGCTCCCCTGTCTGCCTCTCCTCTCCCCTTCAACTCTCTCCCAAGGTCCCCATGCTCCCAATTTACTCAGGAGATCTTATCTTTTGCTATTTCCCGTATAATTATATTTTAATAAAAGCAAAAGTCTGAAGAACATTAGGGAAAATGTTCCCACACTCCTTATATTTATTGGGCCTTTCTACAAATTCCTGATTGCCCTGTTCAAATGTGGTGTAAGTTCTGAACTGCAATGAGAATTTCTCCAAATAAACGAGTATCACATGGTGTCATGTGGGTTCTAGGAATCAAACCCAGATCCTCAGGCTTTATGGGAAATGACTTTACCCACTAAGCCAATTTTCCAACACATCTTAATTGAAAAGATATATTTTAAAGTAAAAATTACAAAAATCTATGTAAGAAACTTTACTATTAGAAAATCCAAGTGTTCATATAAATGTTAGGAAATTGCCAATGAAGAATAATAAGAAAAACATAATTTGTCACACAAGGATAATAGGAAATACAATTTACAAGTAGCCTATTTTCAATTTCAAATGAACATTAAAAAAACTACATATAAATTAAATTCACTGGACTCTTACAAATGTACTTGAATTTAATGAATCAAACACAGCTTCAGATTGAAATGGAAAAGGATATTACCTTGTTTAACTTTTTTTTTAATGCCCATTAAAATCAAACTGATCATGACTTGGTGGCACAGACCTTTAATACCATCTCTTGGGAGACAGAGGCAATCTCAGTGAGGCAGAGGCAGCCTGGTCTACAAAATGAGACCTTATTTCAATACAAAACTTGATTTATCAAACTAAAAGACATCAATACATATAGGCCATACTGTTGCTATTCTTGCTCAACACAGTTTTCTGATAGCCTTGGTTTCTCCAAGCAGAAGAGACGACAGGCAAAAACATTTTCCACAAATTCCACAAAATCACACTTTCAAAAGAAAACATTTCTTCAGAGTGTTCCTTACTTTTACAACATACAGAAGAAAATTTCCTTTCACCTTATTTGAGACAACACACAGCTTATATTTTTAATGCTGAATTTTTTCATTCGGTGGAAGGGGTTCCTAACTTCCAGGAACAGTGTTCAAATTCACTGTATTCGATGTTGGAATTCTCTCGCCTCTACTTCCCTAGTGAGTAAAAGAGATGCACCAGGGCCAGCAAGACTGTTCACGGGTTAAGGTACTTGCTTTGAACTCGGACAACCTGAGTTCCTCCCCAGGACCTACATAGTGGACAGAACAGGACAGACACCTGAAGCTGTACACTGACACATGTGCACTCTGCATGTGTTCACTCATGCACGTACACCTACAAAAATGTGATCGTCATAAACTGTAGTTTATATAAAATGAAATTTTCAAGGAAATATGTGGCTTCGCACATTTGATGAAACAGGTCACATTCCAGATGTGTCTAAATTTGTACATTTTCAGTCTCCTATTACAGCTCTTTCCAGCTTTTTTCTTTTAATTATTACACTTACAGGGCCGAAAAGACGGCTCAGTAGCTCAGAGTATAGATGCTGCTCCTCTAGAGGACCCAAGCTGGATTTCCAGCACGCACACTGGGAAGCTCACAACCACCTGTTGCCCCAGCTTCAGGGGAATCTGACACCTCTGGCCTCTATGTGCACCAGCCCTCACATGCACAAACCCACACACTTACACATAATTAAGAATAAAAGTCACGTGGTGGCACATGGTTTTAATCCCAGTACTTGGGAGGCAAAAGCAGGAGGATCTCTGTGAGTCTGAGGCCAGTTTGGTCTACAAAGAGAGTTCCAAGACAGGCAAGACTGTTACACTGAGAAATCCCATCTCAAAAAGATCAAAAAATAAGAAAATACTGTGAAAATGTATTTTAAAGCCAGGTTGTGGTGGTGCATGACTTTAATCCCAGTACTCAGGAGGCAGAGGCAGGTGGATCTCTGAGTTCTACAGAGCAAGTTCCAGGACAGACAGGGCTTCACAGAGAAACCAACCCTGTCTTGAAAAAACCAAAATTTTAAAAAAAGTATTTTAAAATATCCCATTTATTTATATATGTGTGGGAGATTGTGCATGCAAATGATGGCACATGTGTGCACGTCAGAGGAAAACCTTGGGGACTCAGTTCTCTCTCCTCACATGGGTTCTGAGGATCCAACTCTATCAGGCTTGATGGCGAGCGCTTTTACCCTCAGCCTTCTCACTGGCCCTCCACACTATTTTTTTCATACCCCACAACAACAGCAAGTTGATCAAAGACAATTCCACATGATGTACACGGATTTAGGCTCTACCCACTGGGTTTCTTTTCCATGTGAGCTCTTTCATGTTTGTGAAGGCATGTGGAAACCCTAAATGCTTTCCCACAATAATTACATACATAAGGTTTTTCTCCAGTATGAATTCTTTCATGATCACGAAGGGATGTGGAAATCCTGAACGCTTTCCCACATTCCTTACATACATATGGTTTCTCCCCAGTATGAATTCTTTCATGATTATAACAAGCGTCACGCTGGATGAAGGCTTTCCCACAATGCTTGCAAACATAGGGCTTCTCTCCAGTGTGAATTCGCTCATGGTTGTGAAGATGGCTCCCACGAAGAAATGCTTTCCCACAATGCTTGCAAACATAGGGTTTCTCTCCAGTGTGAATTCTCTCATGAATGTAACGGGCACTGGAATGGGTGAAGGCTTTTCCACAGTGCTTACATATATAAGGTTTCTCACCGGTGTGAATTCTTTCATGCCTCCGAAAAGATGTAGAACATGAAAATGCTTTACCACACTGTGTGCAAACATAGGGTTTCTCTCTGGTGTGAATCCTTTCATGACTGTACCAGCCACTGTAATGGGTAAAAGCTTTTCCACAATGCTCACAAGTGTAAGGTTTTTCTCCACTGTGAATTCTTTCATGGATGAGAAGGTCATAGGAACGAATGAATGCTTTTCCACACTGCTTGCATACATATGGCCTCTCCCCACTGTGAATCCTTTCATGGTTCTGGAGGGATGAGGAATATCTGAATGCTTTCCCACACTGCTTACATGTATAACATTTCTCTTCGGGGTGAATTAGTTCATGTTTAATAAGGTGACTGGAATTAACCAAGGTTTCGTCATACTGCGCACACACAAATGGTTTCTCTCCAATGGTGATTCTTTCATATATTTGACCATAACTGTACCTCCAGAAGGCTCTCTCCACTTGCTTCCATTCATGGAGTTTATCTCCAGTGTGAATTCTCTCACAACGCGGATCAAAATTGAGACTCCTACAGACTTCATTAGATTGCTTATTTTGATCGGCTGTCTCTCTAGGAGGACTTTGATTTGCCTGAAAGAACTCAGAATAAGTTAAATCTTTCCAACATTTCTCATGTGTAAAAGCTTTCTCCACTTGTTCCCGAGACCCATATGGTTTCTCTGTAATTTCGCATCTGAGGTGCACACGTGAGGGTGAATGAACAATAATGTCTCTTGCAAGCACACTGTTTTCAAATATCGTCATGGCGGGAGGCGTGTCTCTCTGAACAATAGGCTCTGGAATCTGTTGCTGGGTTTCTCCACACAGACTGTCATCACCATAGTCACAGTTTCTCTCAACCACCTGAGTCCTGCAAAAAAGGAGAAAAGCGTAACTACACTCGAGAAGTGCTGGAGACTGGACACTGAGCCACTGTTACAGTATTCTGCAGGCAGCAGGAGGACAGCAAGTGTAAAGTTCATCTGGGCCATATACAAAGACCCTGGGAGAAAGGGAATGACACTGCTGATTCTGCTTCTCTAAGAATTTGTAAATATAAAGGGACTGAACCCTGAGTCGTGGTCCTGAAGACAGCATACACACATAAAAAGGTCTTAAACACTACCGCTTTTCCCCCATAAATACTGTGTATACCACAGCTAACAAAGTTAAATATTTTAAACCAGAAATAATGTGCATCATACATTACAGATTTTGGAAGAGCTGAACATCTTTTTTGTGATTTATTGGTAATAGGTTTCAATCTAAACCTGAAACTCATTTTACTTCACATTCCTTATCCCCAAAGCTGAAAGGTACTTGATAAAATACACAAATCATTTCTTTAGGAAGGACAATTTTGGACACAAAAACAAGCCTTACATAGGTTAATGTTGCACATTTTGGCAATACTCATACACTAAAGAGTCAGAATCTTCTAATTCTGAATGTTCCAACTCAGTGCACTTGTAGAGAAAATTTGAGATCAAATCAATTGCACCAAGATGTACCGGATCATTTGCTTGTTTTTCAGATTTCCTATCACTTGCAAATACTTTATTTGATACAAATTCCTCTCTCTTTGAGTGTATATTACCTCACATTTTTCCTGAGATTTTGGTAGTTGTCTTCAATATTTTCTTTTCCCTTTGTTTTACCTAAAAAGCAAACCCAAAGAAATTATTATGACTGAATTCAATATCATACAAAAACTTATTCAAGTCTACATTTTGTTATGTGCATTATGACCTGGAATGCTACATTTTCCATGAAGTTCCCTTCCAATATTTCAATTCAAGTGTCCAAACAGGTGAGCAAGAAGAAACAGCTATTCTCTAATTAAATGAATAAAGAAATCATATTTTTTTTACCTATGGAGATCAGATTCATAAAGGTTTCTGTCATCACATCTCTGTATAGCTTCTTTTGACTAGAATCCAACAAAGCCCACTCTCCTAGAGTGAAGTTCACAGCCACATCCTCAAAGGTCACTGGCTCCTGAAAGAATCCACATGAAGAAATGTCAAAAATTAACCACCAACTTGACAGGACCTAGAGTCATGAAAGATGTTGAGGGATACTGCAAGTGTGCTGAAAGCAGAGATTAACCGGCTGTTCTGACAGAAGCTTAAGGCATGAGAATGCTCAAAGAAATGGGAACTGTCAAGGCCTGGCTCATGAGGTTTCAAGGGAAAACCAGGGCAGAGGCTATTTGGGTTTTAACCAAAATTTGGCTTCATTCTGTCCAGAGCCTGATGACCGGAAAGAAGTTGAATTTAAAGAAAATGAAATAATTTGACATACAAAATAAGTGCCAACGAGCTTAAAATTTTGGACAAGGAGGGTACAGATAACAAAGCAGCCGTGGAG
The DNA here is from genome assembly GCF_982192425.1 of Myodes glareolus. NCBI lineage: Eukaryota > Metazoa > Chordata > Mammalia > Rodentia > Cricetidae > Myodes > Myodes glareolus. The sequence continues at coordinate 49,561,012 of NC_142031.1, read as the reverse complement.
GTTAGCACTGAGCAGTGGGACTGCTGTGGGACAATAGTTTCATACTTTGTAAAGACTTGTGACATGTATTTTAATAAAACGCAGATTGGCCAGTAGCCAGGCAGGAAGTATAGGTGGGGTGACCAGGTAGGAGGTAAAGAAAACAGGAGAATTCTGGGAAGAGGAAAGAGTCAGTCTGCACTCGTCATCCAGATGCAGAGGAAGCAAGATGAGAATGCCTCACTGATAAAGGTATCAAGCCACGTGGCTAACACATGCAAGAATTATGGGCTAATAAAAGTTATAAGAGTTAATAAGAAGCCTGAGCTAATAGGCCAATCAGTTTATAATTAATGTAGACCTCTGTGTTTTTCTTTGGAACTGAATGGCTGTGGGACCAGGCAAAACAGAAATCTCTGTCAACAGTGGGACAACAGGGAGGCATACTATTAACACAGTAACTGTATAAGCAAAATGGGACTGCACTGACTTGGGCTATGCTATCACCCCTCTGGAAACAATGGACCTATCAACCAGTTAGCAACCTAGAACCCCTACATTCACCTGGAGGATACATGTATAACTGCTTTATACAATGAAAACACTCCCCCTTATTACCATGTTTCTAGTCAAATAGATTGTGCAATGCTTCAGGAACCATGGGCAGAGCCTATGGGAACTACCCTGAACTAATTTTGGGTGCATGCACAAAAAAGCAAATAATGTTCACAAAATGAATCTTTTGGGAGATTTCTCTATTTATTATTTTATGCTTATCATAATGGGGCCTGCATAGGATTAAAATTAGGTATATTAGGGGAAGGAACAATCACAGTGCGCAAAAGCTTACAAAATAGAAGCCTATTAAAATAACCATCTGTACATGATACACACTTTGAGTATTCTCACTGATGTGGCCTACTATCATTCTTCAGAGTTTATTTTTGATCTGCACTATCGCTTTACTAGACCTGGCTATATGCACAAATCTGTGAGGATCATTATTTCAATAGTCTAAACCAGTGGTTCTCAACCTGTAGGCCATGACCATTTTGGGGTTGAGCAACCCTTTCACAGGGGTCACCTAAAACCACTGGAAAACACAGATATTTACATTACAATTCATAATTAGGAAAATTACAGTTATGAAGTTGCAACAAAAAATTTTATGGTTGGGCATCACTACAACATGAGGAACTGTATTAAAGGGTCACTGTTGGAAAGAAGCCGCTTGTTGGTTTTCAGCTGCTCAACCCTGAAATAACCACACAGAAACTGTATTAATTAAATCACTGCTTGGCCCATTAGCTCTAGCTTCTTATTAGCTAACACTTATATCTTAATTTAATCCATTTTTAGTAATCTGTGTGTTGCCACATGGTTGTGGCTTATAGAGTAAAGTTCCCAGCATCTGTCTCCAATGGGGCTACATGGCTTCTCTTTGACTCCGTCCTCTTTGTCCCAGCATTCAGTTTAGTTTTACCAGCCTACCTAAGTTCTGCCTTGCTATAGGTCCTAAGCAGTTTCTTTATTAATCAATGGTAATCACAGCATATAGAGGGCAATCCCACATCAAGTCATAGCATTAGAAAGGTTAAGAACCACTAGTTTAAACACAGGCAAAGAGCTGGTAATGGGGGTTGGAGACATGGTTCAGCAGTTAAGGGTTCTGTTTGTTTTTCCAGTGTTCCAGGTCCGATTCTCAGCACCCACATGGCAACCCACAAACACCTATAACTCCATTTCTAAGGGATCCAAAATCCTCTTCTGACGTCTGCTGGCTTCTTCATGGATGTAACATACATAGACTATGTAAACATACATAGACTGAGGCAGGTAGACCCATAAAAATGAACTAAAATAAAACAAAATAGAACTTGGAAATACCAGGTTCAGATCCCATCTTCCAGTAACACATTTGGCAAATCTGATCGGAAAGGAAAACAAAATTCTCCTCTCTCACTACTAAAACTTATCCACTACTTTCTAACAATTTTTTATATAGATGTTTATGGCTGCAATGATGGAACAAAGCAATCAATTTGGTCAAAAAGATTCTTCAAGGGCTGAAGAGGTTGGTGGCTCAGCCTTCAAAGGCTAAGTTCCAGACCAAAAAGACAAAAAGTCACCAAGTTAAGGCCTCTCTGTCCTAAAGAACACAGTGGCTGAGGACAGATGTTCTCTGTCGTTGTTTCACCTGGCATGGGGAGGACAGGAAGAGGGAATAAAGATGAGCAACAGCCGTCTCTGTCCGAACATGAAGAAAGAAACACTACTGTTCCTTCCCATAGGATAGTTTCTGCTCTGTGTAGCCGCAGAACCTAAATCCACAGTCACTTGGTATGTGCAGAAAACGGTTTTTTCTCTCTCTTCTTTCCATTTTTCTCCTTTGATTATGTATTTGTTCACCTGAAGTGATTCTGCTACATTTTGCTACCCCAAAATTAAAACATGGGTCTTCTGAATTCGGTGAAATCATTTCTGTTCTTTGGAGCAGGACCTATTCTTACAACTGATTGAATTTTAAGAGTTTTTCTCAGACTGGGTGTGGTGGTACAGGCCTTAATTCTAGCACTGGGCAGGCAGAGGCAGGCCATTTCTGAGAGGTGGCAGTCAGCCTGTTCCACACAGTATATAGTGAGTTCTGGGACAGACAAAGTTACATAGTGAGACCCTGTGTCAAAAACAAAAACAAAAATAAAAAAACTCTCTCTAGCCTTGCTTTTTCCTAGTTTCACATCTGTCTAGCTGATAAAGTATCTATTTCTGAAATTAAACATTAAGAACATTTGTACTCTTGTGCTGTGGCCTCAAAGAGCAAAGCAGATGACTCAGAGGGAAAGAAAGGACGCGAAATGAGGAGGAAAGGGGAACAGCTGCCTCTTTATCCAAGGACAGATGAGACTCCGAGCATGCCAAGTGAATTTAATGCCTTAACTGAGAAACCTTCTAACACAATAAATCATCCCGCCTCCTAATAGTGCTACTGCTGCTTGGATCAGAGCCAAATTCTGCTGTTACTTTTATTTTAATAGTTTTTCCCCAGTGATTTTTTTTTTCATTTTCTCTTTTTCTATTCTCACATGTGTCTAACATGCCACGGCTTGAATAATTCTGATGCTCAAGTTGAAGACAATCAGGTCTCACAAACACACACACACATTTACACACACACACACACATCAAAAATCTTCATGGGCAGATTACTTCTAACAATTGCAAAGGATTATAGAACAGATCAAATCAAATCTTTGGGCGGTAAAGAAGAGAAAAAATGGCCTTGAGATTGGAAGACACCAGGCTACCACTCCCCCAAGGTATGAGAGGAGGGACCTTTGATTGAGAAGTTGTCTCCACAAGAAAGGGTGGTGTCATTCCTGGGCTGGTGGCCCTGTGTGCTATGAGGAAACAAACCATGAGAGCAAGCCAGCAAGCAGTACTCCTTCACGGCCTGTGCATCAGCTTCTGCCTCTAGGTTCTCACTAAGTTTGAGTTCCCACCCTGGTCTTCAATAGACTGTGATTCAGGATATGTATGCCAAATTAACCCTTTACTCCCCGAGTTAGTTCTGACCGTGATGTTTCATCACAGCACTAGAAACCCTAACTAAGACACAAGGCAAAACTGTTCTCCTAAGCTCCAACCTCCAGGAAACAAGCCCCTGACTACCTTCCCTTAGCTACCTCTTTTACCTTTAAAAGGTCTGTGTGCAGGGTCTAAGAATCAAGAGCCATTAGGCCATCTGCCACTAGACAGGGGTTCAGACGTCTCTTCTGTATCATAAGACCGCATAACTTTACCAGTCAATCAGTAAAACATAAACAATTTTTGGACTTTCAATCTCTGGTTTCTTATTGAAACCCTGAGGAAACAAGCATTCCAGGATTTCTTTGTGTCTCTTTGGCTGTCCTGGAATTTACTCTGTAGACCAGGCTGACCTCAAACTCACACAGATCCGCCTGCCCCTGCCTCCCAAGTGCTGGGATTAAATTAAAGGTGTGCACCACCACGCCTGATGAAACAAGCTTTCTTGGAGGACAGCATTTCACTGAATTACTAGATAGATAGACGGCCGGTTAGGACCCTATTTTTTTTTAAGGTTTTACTTTTAATTGTGTGTTTATGTCTGTGCCTATGTGTGAATATGTGCACATGAATGCAGTATCCAGAGACCAGAGAGGTCATCTGATCCTGTGGGATCTGGGGTTACAGACAATTGTAGGTGGTAGGAATCCTCTCCAGGATGACCTCTTAACCACTGAGCCATCTTAACCAATGAGTCTTCTCTCTCTAGCCCCAACCCTATGTTTATAATGACTTATAAACCTATACTCCTAACCATGGCTACAACCTTTCCATCAACTCTAAATCAGGCAGTAACCCAGTACATGAGACACTTCCTTTCACAAAATGTCTGTTGTAGAACCATGTGCTCCAAAAGCCATTGTCTGCATGAGGAGAACTACAGTCACAAAAGGGAAGATTATGGAGGAACTCACAAAGACATAGGAAAATAACATAAAAGAGGTATGACATCTCTTACAGACACAACACCTGAAGATGCTCAGCATCCAAAGCAGAGATTCTACACGGGGATGTCCCAGAATCTACATTCTGATCTTCCCTCTTTTGGTGGAACTTGTTGAGGATTCTCTGTTTCCTCCTTCCTGTTACAGGTTGCCATGGGAAACTCCTTGTCTATAGTCTCAAAGTCTCAGGTATACTGGTAATCACTGGCAGAAGTGTGACCCAGATAAAAGGTGTCATATTTCATTGTAATATTGCCTAGATCCAGGACAAACTGGGGCCCACAGAGAGATGATCCCAAAATGGCAGCCTCAACCACAATACTATTCTTCACCTAGATCTTTTCTGTAGAAGACAAGGGAAATGGTGTGAGATTCCCTATGTTTAAGACATCGTGGTCATCTACCAAGACACCTCAATTTACCAAAGAATCAGGGAATGCCCAAAAAGAAGGGAACTCCAAACTTGACCTTGATACTGTGAATGATACATTCCTGAGTGGTCTGTCTCCAAGGAAAGGGCTTACCATCCGGCCCTCATGTTTCATCACCCCAAAGCTATAAATGTCATCAGACAGTATCTGATGCTCACAGTAATCCTAGGTAAACCGACACCTGATTCAGTTACAACAATAAGGTTTTCTTAAATACTTGTCTGTACTTAGTAACAATTTCCTACAAAAATGGGCTCAAAGAACAAGGATTTTATGTTATATCTTTTTACTGAATGAGGCAAGATTTTGTGATCAATTTTTATTCAAATGCCCAGTTTATATGACTTATGCTTTTCCACTCAGATAAAGTCTCACTTGCTGGTTAACCACTGCCAGAACGACAGGAAGAATTCTGTTACAAAGAAATGTTCCTACATTTCTGCTGTATCACAAATATTTGAATCTATTTGTAAAATTTGGCCAATTACACAATACTTTGTGTCTATGACCTTCAATCATTTAGACTGATGATTAAATGGCCCAGTGGCACTAATTATAAAAACTGAGTAAAGTTCTTGGTTTCCTGAGACACTCTCATGAGTTCTCCAGAATCTAAGATGTACATCTTTCAGAAACGATCCATGATCTCCTCAGAAAAGTTAGTGGGGAGCCGGGTGTAGTAGCACACGCCTTTAATCCCAGCACTCAGGAGGCAGAGGCAGGTGGATCTCTGTGAGTTTGGGCCAGCCTGATCTATGTAGTGAGTTCCAGGACATCCAGAGCTAAATAGTGTCTCAAAAACAAAACAAAACAACGACGACGACAAAAAGAAAAATGAAAAAAAAAGAAAGACTGGATATTCTACACACACACACCAAATATAAAAACACAAACGTGGTAACACACTTCTTTAATCCTAAAACCTGGGAGGCATAGGAGCACAGATAAGTAAGTTCAAGGCCAGCCTGATCTACACAGTGAGTTCCAGGACAGCCAGAGCTACAAAGTGAAACCCTGTCTCAGAGTGGGGAGGAAAAGAGGAGGAAACCTTAGTGACTTTCATAACACATGACAATTAGGAATTTAGAATTGGTTACACAGTATTTTCACAGTGAACTACTGAGAAAAGCAAAGGGATTTCTTCAATTGGGAAAACTCATGGTAACAACAATTGCTAGCAACCGGGAGGGAAAGGATTCTACCAGGCACTTCAAACTACCTCCTGCACTGTAACATTTCAGGACATAAACTCATAGAGTCTCATCTCAGTTTTCCATCAATTTCTGAGACACACTGTCACAGCTTCAGAGAGCTGGCTGATCCTCATTTTCAACAATGACATCAGATACCCCAAGGCCACTCATGTGATCAGGAGCAGGGGAAACAGCTACTTGAACCAGGATCAACAAGAAGAGAAGGTTCTTGGCACTCTCCAAGCAAGTGTAGTAGCTTTAGATACAAAATAAGAGATCACTTTTTCACAGTTGACGTCTGCCCAACTCAGCTCTACACACTACTCAGCATGATAGTCCAAGATGACCAACTTTCTGTCTTCTCTACTCCAGGGAGAAATGTCTTTGAGAAGTTGAGCCACATGCATGTAGGTAATAGCTTAACACCCTGGGGCTCTCCTTGGTTTGGGCTGTGCACACATCCCTATCTAACCTGGTCTGGGCTGTGTACACATCCCTATCTAACCTGGTCTGGGCTGTGCACACATCCTTATCTAACCTGGTCTGGGCTGTGCACACATCCTTATCTAACCTGTTTGTTTTCTATTGTTGTGATAAAGAACACAACCGGAAAGAACAACTAGGGAAGGAAAGGATTTACTTGTGTGTTCTGATCATGGAAGCCAAGACAGGAACTCAAAGTAGGGCAGGTAACTGGAGGTAGGAACTGAAGCATAGCCCATGGGAAAAAAAAAATACTGCTTACTGGCTGGCTTCTTGAGGCTTGCTCGGTCTGCTCTGTTATAAAACCCAGGAGACCTGTGCAGAGGTGGCCCCGCCCACAGTCAGCTGGGCCCTCTTACATCAATCATTCTTCAACATAATGAGACTTGCCTGCCAGCATTCCTTCAGTTAAGAAAGTTCCCGTTTCCCAGAAGCCCCTAACTTCTGTCAAGCTGACTAAAGAAAAACAAAAAATAAAACCTAACCAGTATACTATTCAAACAATGCAGCTAGCAACCTTAGACCACACCCCCCCCAACATCCATTAAGCTGTACATACACATGCTTCGAACAATGGGAATTAGTTACTTCCCTCAGAAACCCATGAGCAAAACCCTGTTTCTATTTAAATATGTCTTGGACACATCTAAGACCTATGGACTAACGCAGCCTGAATTAGTTTTCAGTGCATGTGCAATAATGCAACCCATATCTTTCAAGTGAACCTTTAGGAGAACCGCCATTTATGCCTACGGATAACTGGGCATATATATGATTAGAAGATACAGTGTAAGAGAAGACATGCAAAATGAGCTTACACAATGCAAGTCTATCATCAAAACAGAACCACCCATGCATGCTATGCTCCGTAGGAACCAAACTCTCCCTTTTCTTGATCTCTATATAAAAGGAGGGATATCCTTATATATTTCTATATAAAAGGAGTACACCTTTTATCCCAGCTCTCAGGAGACAGAGTCAGATAATTACCATGAGTTTGAGGCCAGCAGGGTCTTACATAAGCAAGTTTCAAGGCAGCCATGGTGGTTACACAGAGAAACTCTGTCTTGAGAAAATGAAGGATGGATGGATGGATGGATGGATGGATGACAGACAGAGAGACAGACAGACAAAATAACACTCCTAAGAATAATCAGAGTCCTTAGGTACTCTCATTCATGTTAGTCACTACCATTCTTCACTGTGTGTTTGTGAACTAGACTCGTTTTGTAATAAAGTTACTTGATTACTTTTGCAAATCTATGGGAGCATTTTTCTTTTAAATAATTTAAATAAGAGGCCAGGAACCTGCAAAAAAAAAAAAAAACCCTGTCCCCAGACATGACCAACATTAAGAAGGACACACTAAAGGCAAGCCCATAACTACTAGATCAACAACAGAAACAGTTATATGACGACAAAGGTTTCAACGTGTAGAGATGCAAACTGATGTGAAAGAAAACCTCTGAACTAAGAAGGGGGTTCACTGGCTGTTTCCCTAGGGTCACCGCACGGACCCTGATCCTATTGTGGTCCATGTGGGCCAGGCTCAAACCCAGGAGGGAAGATGAAATTGAAACTGAAAGTGTCATTTGGTTGGTACTAATTCTGGGGGGCATGAAAGATGCAAGACTGAGGAGTCTTGCACCATGGATCCAGAGAGCCACCACAAACGTGGCACAGCAAAGACGAAGCCCAAGTTGTAATGGAGATCTCAGGGTGATGGAGAGAGGGGCCAAAGTGATGAGATGTATACTAAAGAAAGCTGCAGACACAGAACAGAGTCAGCCAGTCCAGGAAAGATTTATGGATGCTACAGGCATCAACCTGAAGAGAAGTGCTACCTAAGCCTTTTGAAATTGAGATGATCCCATCCAAGGCATCTAGGTGTCAGATACAGAGCTGAAGTATTTAGTTCAGTTCTCCCACTGGACTTTGGTTTTGCTTTTGTAAAATCAGTCCTCAGTATATTTCAACTCTTCCTTTCTGGAAAAATCTCACAACTATTCCTATCCCTCTCTCCTTCCCTTCTTCCCTCTATCCATCTATCTATCTATCTATCTATCTATCTATCTATCCAGTCATTTTTCATATATATGCATATATACATATGTATGTATATATGAGTTGTATACACACACGTGTGTGTGTGTATATATGAGTTGTATACACACACGCGCGCGCGTGTGTGTGTGTGTGTGTGTGTGTGTATGTGTGTATGTGTATTCCTTTCTCCTGGAAAAGAAATGGTTATCATATACTAATACTGTATGCCTTTTAATTGGCATACATTATACATATATGTACACTCCATATTAAAATTTACAATTGTGTCATTAGGCATCTCAGTTTTCTTGATGCAACTTTTTAAAGCAACACACTGGGGCTGAGGACGCAGATCAGTTGTTACAGTGTTTGACAACCATTGCTGACAACCTGAGTGCCATCCCCGGCACTGCATAAAGCTGAGCTTTGTTGCTCAAGTCTGTAATCACACTTCAGAGGTAGAGGCAGCAATATCATAAGTTCAAGGTCACCTTCAGCTATATACTTAGTTCTAAGACAAGTTGGATGCATGATAACTTGTCTCTCTTTAAAAAGAAAAGAAAAGAAAGAAGGAAGCAAGGAAAGAAGGAAGGAAGGAAGGAAGGAAGGAAGGAAGGAAGGAAGGAAGGAAAAAAGTGGAGGAAACAGGTCTCAAATGCCTCAACTCATAAAATCAAATAAAAATAATAATAATAGTAACTAGCAAAATAAGACGAGTGACTTAAGTTTGACCCCCAGAAGCCACATAAAAGTGAGGGGAAAATCAACAGCACAGGATTGACCTCAGACCTCTGCAAGCATGCCATGGCCCAGGCGGCAACACCAAGTATCACACACACTTAATAGTAATAAAGTATTTTTCAATGTACTGAACACTCAAGCTAAAAAATGTTTTCACCAGAAAGAGTCTTTGTCTCAGGCTGACTATTTCAGACGGTCAGAAATTACTGTGTACAGAGAACAAATAGTTATAGGCAAAAGGAAAGAGCTGAAGATTAATTTTCTCCCAAGACCTGTATTCCAATTAAATTCTGATTGGCGAACTTTCATTCCCAATTCTTTCTGTTTGAAGAAGCCCACCATAGCAAAGCAAAATTACAGTTACATGAACTCCCCTTCCCCCAGGCTTTTTTTTTCCTCCCACAATCAACAAGGCTAGAAAAGCTTTTCACAATCTCACCTTTTGCCTTATAAATAATCAAGAAAAACAATTTTGACCTGTAGTATTATTAAAAGGAAACGGAGCGATCGAAATAGCGGTAGGAAAGAGAAGCAGAAGAGAAAACCCACCACACAGCAAGGAACCTGTGCCGAACATGCATAAAGCCTAGGGTTCAACTGGCAGTACAAAAAGAGAAAAACAAGGTGATCACAGAGAAAAACTAAAGCACAGCAAACAGAAATGCAAGGAGCAGACAGACGGGCAACAGCGCTCACCACCCACGATCATTCCCAGCATAGTTTGGATTCAGCATCACCAACCTGCCAGCGCTGCAGTTTCTGCAGAGGCTCAAGGTGGTACGGACTCCGCCTGGGAGAACAGGGATGAAGCGGCTTCCCAGGAAAGGGGCAGGATTGGAGTCTGGTCTCCTGGTCAAAGTAGTCGTAGCATCACAAACCCGCCACCCTCGAATCCAGACGCGCTCGGGACACTCACCATTCTCCGCTTGTGACGCATCCTGGTGTCCTCTCCTAGGAGACTGCAATCGGCGGAAGGGATAGCCGCTAAGGCAAAGCAACCACGACCCTCCCGCAGCTACACAGGCTCCAAGATGGCAGCAAGGGCGGAATCCTTCGATTATCTCGCCTCTTATTGGACAGTTCATGCGGGAGAATAACAGCGTCGTTCATTGGTGAATAAAATTCTCCCCGTCTCCGATGCACCGAACTAAAGGGAAAACGCTTTTTCTGCGTGCCAGTGCAGCCTGAGAGACAGTTGTCACTCGTGACTCATTTAGCTTGCTCTTCGCCAGTACAACCCTGGCACAACCTAGAGTTTCATAGCATTTAAGAAAACATTCTGTAGGCTTTTTAGTCCCTGCGCTCGTTGCCTTGTGTATTCAATGGACCTTTCCTACTCCGCCCACCCCTTCTCCAGCACCGAGGAAATAGTTCCCCGGCTTTGCACTGGAACTTCTAGACCTCAAGGAGAAAACCCAAGATATCATTTTCGAAGGAACCTTTATATCAATCTGGGCAAAGGAACAGAAAGGAGGACCTAATGTGCAGGCTAAAGATTTAGGGATGAGGTAAAGCTAATGCTTTCTCACACCTTGCGTTTCAATCTACCCATTTTCTGGGAAGAAAATTAAAGCATATCGACAAGGAATGCAATTATACAATTGGAGAAAAATGGAATTGCATGCAGAAGTGTTCAACAAGGGATTCAACAGGTATGAAAAGCAACTTTTCAACTTCAAACAAAAAGGTTTTCTTTTTGCCCAAGGTCTTGAGGAAATTCTACATTCAGAAGTGTAACATATTCCCAAGCTTCTAGATCACATTTTCTCCCTCCATCCCTCACACTCATTTTTACTTTTCAACTATAACTCTCCATGGCCTGAAAAACCCTTACTCCGTGGAACCAAATCTCTCCAGTTTCCCCTTTTGTCTACTTTGTCAGCCTTTATTCTCTCAGCTAATCTATTTCCCTACTACACTTAAACTTAGTAACTAATATTTACTATAAACCATATTATCCTTGTTCCAATACATATAGAATTTAAAGGCAGCAATTTTTGTGGTTGTTTGAAATAAGGTCTCACTATATAGCCCTGACTGGCCTGAACTATGTAGATCAAGCTGACATTGGACTCACAGAGATCTGCCTACTTCTGCATCCCAAGTGCTGGATTAAAAACATGTGCCACTAACTACATCTGGCTGCACCACTGTTTTCTAACATGACTTGCCTGGTGATCCTTTCCAGCAACTGTGGTTGTTTCGGCAGTTGGAGTGGTACTGAGTGTCATGACTCAAGGTCTCAGTACATGGTCTGTTTAGGTACTAACCTACAACCAGTACACTGATTAACAAATCCCAGCCTCTACTATAAACCAGTTCCCTTTGCAAACTGTAACTATTCAATTGAAAGAAGATGGCAGTTGGGGGGAGTGAGAATCCAACCAACAAGATAACCTGAAATATGGAAATCCCAAAGCACAAACATAAGGATCATGGTAGAATGAACCTCTTGGAAAATGTCAAATCCAAGGCACTGGATTCCAATGAGAGTGAATCAGATGAAATCAAAGTACTCCAAAAGACAATCAGTCATAAGAATGCCTAACCAAAGGGGGTAGGGGGAAACAATACCAAAACAAAACAGATACAAACCAATAAAATACTGGAAAAAAATAAAAGAATATAAGTATGTGTACCCCAATAAAACTGGGGATTTCTTTCAAGATAAGAAAGAGGGATTCAATAGTTGTATAAAAACTAAGAACATCAAATTAAAATCTTATGAATGAAGAGGCCATCAAGTCAAAAACTCAGTAAAAGGCCACAAGGACTAGCAAGAGACTCAATGAGTAAGGCCTGATGAACTGAGTTTGAACCCTAGGACCCATAGGGTAGCAGAACAGAACTGATTCCTCTGACTTCTACACATCCATAGTAGCACACTCACACCCACATATAAACACAAACAAACAAACATAGAGGCTGGAGAGATGGCACAGAGGTTAAGAGTACTGGCTGCTATTCCAGGGGTCCTAAGTTTAATCCCCAGCAACCACATGGTGGCTTACAACCATCTATAATGGAATCTGATGTCTTCTTGATGGCTCCATATGTAGACAGAGCACTCATATACATAAAACAAAGAAACAATTTTTTTTAAAAAAAGAAACAAAACTAAAGAAAGTTTTAAAACCTACAAAAATAATATAGATCAAATAGAAGATAGTATCAACTTTAGAAACAAACATGAATGAGAACACTTAGACATTGATGAAGAGAAAACAAAAATAGGATGAACAGAGCATGTAAGATCAATTCTCACCCAAAATAGATTACATTCATGAAGCCTGAGGATATAAGAAAACATCAAACCATGGCGAAAGTAACATACTCTGTAAAACTGGTGCAGGAAATTACCTAAAATAGAGATTGCTATTCTGACTCAGGAAATATTTAGGATACAAACTGAAAAGATGAGGGAGCACCTACATATACCATATTACATATAAAACATTAGCACGGAGAATAAAAAATAACAACAATGGGGAAAGTTCCATGAAAAAAACAAAGTTTTTAATACTAGAAATTTCTCAACAGAAACAATAAAAGTCAGATGTTCTCCATGATCTGATAGAAAGTAGCAGCTGGGAGGTGGTGATGCACACCTTTATCCCAGCACTTGGGAGGTAAAGGCAAGGTGAATCTGAGTTCGAGGTCAGTCTAGTCTACAAAGTGAATTCCAGGACAGCCAGGGCTACACAGAGAGACTCTGTCTCGGGGGGCGGGGAGAGTAGCTACTGGAGCAATGAGATGGCTCAACCGGTAAAGGCACTTGCTAGGCACTGATGGCCTGCATTCCATATCTAGAACCCACATAAAAGCAGGAGAAAACATGTTCTGGACACCACATATGTACCTTGACAAGCTTATCCATGCAGACACACATACTATAAATGAACACACATATACACACGGTAATTCTGAAATTTTTTTCAAAGAAACAATTGCAAAAAAATACTCATAAAAACCTATCTACAAAAATTGTAAAATACTTGAAAACGTAATTCAGCAACACATAAAAACCATCATTCACAATCAGGTTAGTGTTATCCCAGGAATTTATAGTCAATATACACAAATAAAATGCAGTATATCACATACATTTATATAAATATAGAAATAGCAAGATCACACCAACAACAGAGGTTTTTACTTTTTCCCATTCAAATATTTTATCAAAATCCAGCACCCATTAATAAAGTCCTGAAAAACGTAGAAATAGAAAGAACATCCCTCATAAAATAAAAGCAACATAGAACAATTAGCAAACATTATTGCAAATTTAAAAAGTCAAAGAAATTTCATTAAAGGAAAAGACAAGGGTGTACGTTTTCTCTAGTGTTAATTCAACAAAGTGTAAGATATCTTGTGTAGACCAATAATAAAAAGTAAATAAAGTGAATATAAGGAAAAGCCACTATATTCTGAATGCACACAATATCAGATAAGAAACCCTAAAGACTGCAATGGAAAAGTTAAAAGTGATTTAGTAAAACATTCAACAAAATCCTAGAATACAGACTCAAAAGCATGGCTTGGGGAAATGGCTCAGTGGGCAAAAGCACTTGCTGTGCAAAGCAGATATTGGAATTTCAAATTTTATTTAAGATGTTTGGTACATTTAGAATTAACTATTTTACACAGAGAGAGAAGTCCTAATTTTATTCATTCTAAATGTGAATATCCATTTTGGTAGCATCCAAGTTTTAGTAACTACTCTACCAAATGTATTATACATAGTATAATAAAGCTGCAAAGGACCTACAGAATTCAGAGAGACCTGCAGAAATGAGAATAAGACATTTCATGCTACTATCTGTTATTGCCTAGTTAGAATATTTTTATCCTTTAAGTGAAAACAGGAATCATTTGATTAGAGACAAGTGAAATGCAAATGAAACTTGATTGCTGAGTAAATCATCTATACACAATTTCATTAACCTTTATTTTGATTTTTTTCTTGTTTGACAGTAGTGGGTATCAAAGCCAAGGTCAATCACATTGGAGAAATGTTCAGAAACTGATTTTCAACAGTAGCTTTATTTCCATCTCACAAATATTTGTTCAATGTTTACTCACCACACCTCAATTTTCTCGTCAAAATTGTCAACACTAGGACTGCAACAATTAGTCTTCTTGTAACAATATAAACAGAGCAAAGAATCCTTCAACTTTGCATGCTTAATTCTGAGTGCTGGCATGTGAAGGATACTTGAAAACTACCATCTAATATCTATATGATATGTGTGTGTACACATACCTATGTACATACAGATATTTTATTTTATATTATGTGTATCTATGTACACACAATTAAATGTAGATACCCAAAGAGGTAAGAAGAGGGTGCTATATGCTGGAGTTACATGAAGTTGTGAGTAGACTGATATAGTTGGGAACTCATCTCTGGCCCTCAGAAAAGCCATCTCCCCAGGCCACATAATACATATTTTCTGAGAAATATAAGCTGGTGCGGGAGTATTGTCTATATTCTGTCAATCATGTTTTAAATGCTGACTGGTAGCCAGGCAGGAAGTAAAGGCAGGACAACCAGACAGGAAGCAGAGGTGGAGCAATGAGAACAGGAGAATGCCAGAAGAAGGAAGCTCTCCCCAGTCCTGCCCAGATCATGGAAGAAGCAAGATGTGAGCTGCCCCGCTGGAAAGATATCAAACCATGTGGCTAACACAGATAAGAACAATGGGTTAATTTAAGTTATAACAGCTAAAACAAAGCTTGAGCTAATGGGCCAATCAGTTTATAATCTTATGGAGACCTCTGTGTGATTTTCTTTGGGGGTGAATGGCTGCGGGAACTGGGCAGGACAGAAACCCCGACAAACAGGCCCTCATGTTACAATAAGCTTTATTTTTTTACAAGATAAGTTATTTTTTATTATTGATTCTTATTGAGCTCTACATTTTTCTCTGCTCCCATCCCTGACTCTCCCCTCCCCTTCAACCTTCTCCCCAGGTTCCAGTGCTCCCAATTTACACAGGAGATCTTGTCTTTTTTTTACTTTCTACTTCCCATGTAGATTAGATCTATATATGTCTCTCTTAGGGTCCTCATTGTTGTCTAGGTTCTCTGGGATTGTGATTTGTGGGCTGATTTTCTTTGCTTTATGTTTAAAAACCACTTATGAGTGAGTACACATGATAATTGTCTTTCTGTGTCAGGGTTACCTCACTCAAAAATGTTTTCTAGCTCCATCCATTTGCCTGCAAAATTCAAGATGGCATTATTTTTTTCTGCTGTGTAGTACTCCATTGTTTAAATGTATCACACTTTCCTTATCCATTCTTCAGTCAAGGGACATTTAGGTTGTTTCCAGGTTCTGGCTATGACAAACAATGCTGCTATAAACATAGTTGAACACATGTCCTTGTGGCATGATTGATATACACCCAAAAGTGGCATTACTGGGTCTTGAAGAAGGTTGTTTCCTAATTTTCTGAGAAATTGACACACTAACATCCAAAGAGGATGTACCAGCTTGCATTCCCACCAGCACAACCTCTCCAGCATCAGTGTTTTTTATCTTGGCCAGAAAAAACATAAACTTTATTGGAAACAATGGTGCTAGTTCTATGTTCAATATGCTATTTCTTGTATTTCTAGAAGGCTATGTCTATTACAAGCCTTATACTGAGAAAACTTGAACATACTTGTCATTAATAGACATTTAAGAAGCAAGAGATTATAAATAATTGACATAAAACATAATGGACTAACCAGTATGTTTATATAATTTATAGATTTGTCTTGTGAATACATTACCAACCTTAGACTTATATCACCTCAATGCAAATAGCTTCTTTATACATTTTCTGTTGTTGCTCTTTCAGAGAGTGTCTCATTGGTCTTCAATAGAGGGCTCAAGCTATTCTCCTGCTTCAGCATTCTATGGAGTGCAAGAACCACAAGCAAAACCAGGTGTAAGTTACTTGCCTGCCGCGACTGCCTCGACCAGCAAGGAAGACGCAACACCGGAGCTCTTCTTGCAAGCAATTTACTCAGGACCTTGTTACAATAGTTTCTCTCTCCGGGCAAGCTCCTCCCAGCCCTTAAGTAGCCCTGGGCAGCCAATCCTGGATCGCCACGTGGGCACTGTCCATAGGACCACTTATACGCAAGCAGCTTACGATCATCACGAGATCCTGACCTTAGCCAAATAAGGTGTTGTTTACCACTGAGAGCGCTGGCTTTTGGGATCGCGGAAGGCGGAAGCTGGCGCCATCTTTTAGGTGCGGCTCCACGCAGCTCTCTACAGTTCCCCCTTTTTTGTTTTAAAAGCAACAGGCAAAAGTAGAAGTCTGATCTCTGTTGAAAATGAAGCATGTACTATTGTTTATCCAGGTGGCCTCCACCCAGAAAACACTAGAACCGCTTGGTGCCCTTTTTACAGAGGTGGGAGTTAGGCACCAACCCATGTGCAATCAGACTTGCTCTTCTTGAGGTAGATGTAATTACCCTCAAGTGCAGTGCACAAGCCTCGCACCCTGTGCTTCTATATCTTTTAAAGTAGTTAACCAAGCTTGGGGGGACTGTCCTGCTTCAGTAGCCGTGAAGGCTTGAATGATCATTGCTGCATTGTGACGTTGTGAGGCTCTCATGCAACAAATGCACTACAGACATACCAGGGAGGAAAGCACCATTAGGCCTGTCAGGGCTCCTATTCCCGCCCACTCCTTAAAATAACTAGAAGTTCGTTTCAGCATATTAAGAAAAGCATTAGCAGTAGGTAATTCCAGCCATGTGGCATTCAGGGAAATAATCTGGTTGATCAAGGTGTCCGTCAGGTTCTCGAACTCCTTGCTCCAGTTTCCCTGGAGGTATGCGCTCAGCTGCCAGCTCAGGTTACCGTTCTTTGTAAAATTCTCAGCCAATCTAGAAGTAATGCATAAAGAGGAGAGGGAATGAATACATACTACACTGGTTAAGGTTACTAAATCATCCACTTGCTCTTGCAAGAGGTCTACTCTTTGGTGTACTGTCAAAATGCCAGCTTTTAAATGACCATCGATAGATTTCAAAGTGGTCATGGTGTAGGCTGTCCTCTCCATGATTTCATTAACTGTCTCTGCAATCTGAGTTGTTGCAGCCATGGCAACAGCAGCTGTCATGGCAGCTGCAGCAGATACAGCAATTGCGGAGACTAGGGCTGCTGTTATCCCAAAGTCTCGTTTTGTTCTGAGCAAATGAGCGATTGGGAAGGTACCGGTATCAACTCTGACTGGGATGGGAACATATGTGGGAACTCTCATCACCACAGCTGTGTTATAAGTACCATTCCAGCATTGACTTATGAGGCAAGTTGCCTTAGAGGAATTACAATAGATCACATCCTCTGTGGCATTGGCAATATTAGTCAGCAAAAAGAAGGAAGGTACCTTTAAACACTGGACTGGCAGAAACGGTAAGGTTGTTCATCATTTTATTTATAGTAACATTTGAAAGAACTCCCTTCATATCTCGGCTGGCAGAGATGTTAAGTAGCCAGTCAAATTACGAAGGGCAGCAAAAGGCTCTAGGAATGAAAAGGCCCCTCTTTCATTAGAAAGAATCCATTGAAACCAGGGCCAAGTATTTTTCGTATTAGTTTTCGGATTAGTCCGATTAGCAAGATTAAAGGAATATCTTCCTAAAGGAGGGGTAAATTCAAAACCTGGTGCAATCTGCTTTGACTTATGATCTGGGCTTTGACAAGGTGTCCAATGAGGGGGGTACCCTAAATTAGGGACACAATAAGGTAATACTTGTCAGGTGGTGGAATTCCCTAATCCAATGCGTGAACTTGAAGTCCAAAGCCCTTCCCATCAACATCAATAAGGTAGTAATACTTGTGGCATTACTACCATTTTTACCACTGCCCGTGCCTGAGAGAGCACCCGTATTTATTGTTTTCAGTGCTTCTGCAAGCATGGCGAAAGGCACATGATTATCGGTCAATGGGTCAAGCCAATTACCCACCGAGCTATTTTTCAACCATATACATGGGTTAGAATTATTTTCAAGAGAAATGTTCCTTGAAGAGGAACATCAGTTGCATTATACATAACCATGCTAGGGTCTAAATTTACGCAGGGTAAGCCTAATTCACAACTAGTGGGAAAAAAAGACAGGTAAAACTTTTGACGCAGAATGAACAGGTATAGGAATTGGCCATGCTTTTGCTATGGCCCACAAGATTTGTTCATTGGCCTGGATCACCAACGTGGACATCAGGACCGTCACCATCAGTAGGATCACAGTCTGAGGCTTCATCTTGTTTGTTGTTCCTCTGCACTTGTACTTTTCTCACCAAGCGCTCTGGTACCCAAATAGGGTCCAAATGATCCTGTGGAAAAACACAAACAGAGCCTCGTGCCCATGCCAGCACGGGATCAAGGCCATGCCAGATCCCTGTCAGAGCATCCTTCCATTTTATCAATCCTTTTAAAGGACTGGATGGGCAAGAATGCCTGTCTGCTGCAGACTGATTGGTATTGTCCAAATTTAAAAAATTAAGTGTAAACAAGGCTAAGGAAAGTCTATTCTTGGGGGTCTGTTGATGACCTATTCCCCCTTTTTGTTTTTGAAGCAATTCCTTTAAGGAGCGATGAGCACACTCCACAATGCCTTGGCCTTGTGGATTATAAGGCAGTCATGTATGAGTTGAACACCCATGCGTTGGCAGGAGGTGAACTTTTGTCCCGTATAAGCGGGACCATTGTCTGTTTTCAGTTGCTGGGGTTTTCCCCAGGCAGCCCACGCTTCTAGACAATGAGCAATCACTTGGGTTGCCTTTTCACCAGTCATGGGTGTGGCATGGATAATGCCGGAGCACGTATCCACGGAGACATGTAGGTATTTTACCTTGCCAAACTCAGAGAGATGGATAACATCCATCTGCCAAAGTTTAAGGGGGAGCAATCCACGCAGATTGACCCCCAAAGTTTGAAGGTGATGATGTATGACACATTGTGGACAATCCACAACCACCTTGCGTGCATCAGCACAGGAAATGGCAAATTTTTGTTGTAGGGTTTTGGCGTTAACATGAAACTCTTTATGAAAATCATGAGCCCTCTGCAGGGCAGAGGCAAGAAACATCCATTCTTGTCTGGTACACTGATCAACCTTGTCATTGCCGGCAGCCAGAGGGCCTGGCAAACCTGTATGTGCACGAATGTGCTGTACAAAGAAAGGATTCTTACGTTGCCAGAGTAATAGCTGTAATTGTGTAAATAGCCTATGTACCAGGCTGGAGGATTTAATAGGTCCAGCGCACTCAAGGTATTTTAAGGCGTTAACAACATAACAAGAATCCAAAATTAAAATTAAATGTAAATGGACAGGATTTAAACACCTCAACCACGATTGCTAGCTCCACTTGCTGAGGAGCTCCAGGAGAAAACTGATATTTAACAGGTTCTGCTGAGTCCACCATGTAAGCACCATAGCCAGTCTTAGATTCATCTGTAAATATAACACTGGCTCCTGGAATGGGCCGTAAGGCAGTGATTTTTGGAAAGACTACCGGATATTCTTTAAAAAAGGTTAACAGTGGATGTTTAGGAAAATGACAATTGATGTGCCCAGAATAGGAGCACCATAAAATAGCCCAATCATCAATAATGGCACATAAAATATTAACTTGATTAGTATCATATGGGGTGACTATTACACATGGTGCAACTCCAAAATGTTGCAAGCAATTTTGAATGCCTTGCTGAGCAAGCAAAGCGACAACAATAGGACAATATTCTATGGATTTCGCGAGGGAAATCCTGGGATGAATCCAAAGTAACGGTCCTTCCTGCCACAGAATACCTGTGGGTTGTAGATTAGTGGTTAAAAATGCATAAAGCAATATCCTTTTCAGCCTGCACCCATTTTAAAAAGGCTTTAGATAATTTTTCCTCTACAAGAGAGAGTGCTTGTCGAGCTTCACTGGTTAATTGTCTGGGAGAATCTAGAGCTACATCACCAACTAAAACATCATACAACGGCTTTAACTCATAATTTGCCATGCCCAAACTTCCCCTGATCCAATTTATATATCCCAATAATTTTTGAAAATCATTTAATGTATGCAAATGATTTTTTCTTAATTCTACCTTTTGTGGTATAATTTGATTATATGTTATTTTAGACCCTAAATAATTTACTACCTCGTCTTGTTGAACCTTTTCTGGAGCTATACATAGACTCTTCCTTTGTAATACCCCCACCTAAACACTGTATGCCTCATGCAAAGTTTGCTCTTTTTTCGCTGCCAGGAGAATATCATCCATATAATGGAGACATTTCACAGTTGGAAAACGAGCCTGTAAGGGCTCCAAAGCAGCAGCTACAAATAATCGACACATACTAGGACTATTGGCCATACCCTGAGGTAGGACAATCCATTGATATCTTTTCTCAGGTTCCTCATGGTTGACTGATGGTAAGGTAAAGACAAATCTTTCATTGTCCTTGCTATTTAAAGGGATGGAAAAGAAACAATCTTTTATGTCTACTAATATAATGGGCCAACACTCTGGTAATGCAGATAGCAAGGGGAGGCCACGTTGAACAGGCCCCATAATTTTCATCTGTGCATTTATAGCACGAAGATCACGTAATAATCTCCATTTTCCAGACTTCTTTATAACAAAAATAGGAGTATTCCAAGGGGAGAGGGAGAGTTCTATATGCCCTTCCTCTAGCTGTTCTTGCACTAACTGATGGGCTGCTTGTAGTTTTTCGGAAGATAGTGGCCACTGAGGAACCCACACTGGCTCTTCTGTTTTCCAGGAAATGGGAATTCCTTCCTCAGCGGCCCCTAAGAAAAACCCAACCTTTGTCTGGGTTTTCTTGGTTTTGCCTCTATAGGATCCTTCTGCCTCTGCAAGAATTTTCCCAGGCCAAACTCAGGATGGCAGTCCATGCTTTTCATAATAGCTTGAGCCTTATCAGAATATTCATTACTTAACTTAAACCCCATAGATTTCATAATATCTCTTCCCCATAATGATACTGGGAGCTCTAGGACATATGGCTGTATTTGTCCGGAGTGTCCTTCTTCATCTTGCCAAGTTAACAAGCTTGCACTAACATCAGAGGCTTTTGTATACCCCAGTCCTTGTAAGGTATGCGAGAGGCCTGGACGAGCCACCCGCGTGGCCAATCCTTGCTAGCTTTAATACTTTTGTCCGCTCCAGTGTCCAGGAGCCCTGTAATCTTGGTGCCATTAATAGTCAATTGTAAGGTAGGCCTCTGATCTAAACTCAAAGACAGGAAGGTAAGATCCGTTCCTGAGGAGCCAAATCCTTGACTACCTCTCTCTCTGTTCCTATTGTGCTGGAAACCTATCATGCAAGCTGGGCAGGATAACAAGCTGTGCAATTCGATCCCCTGGAGATATGGCACTAATACCCTTGGGTGACTCCACCATAATTTTAACAATGCCTGTATAGTCTGGATCAATTATTCCGGGATAAACCTGTAGGCCTCTCAAAGTAGTAGATGACCTGCCTATCAATAACCCTACTGTGCCTGGTTGGAGAGGGCCTTGAAAGTCAGAGTCTATCGTTTGAATTCCCATTCGAGGGGTTAATATGAGCCTGGTGGTAGCATGGAGGTCCAATCCTGCTGAACCCGCAGTGGCTCTCCCCAGTTCTGTGGGTGTGTGAATGTCGGCCATTGCTCCAATTTCCCTTCCTGTACCTGCTCCTCCATTGCCCCATGTATTTGAGGACCCTGAGGCCAAGGGCCCCGCTGTCTATTTTTTGACCTAGTATTAGGTTCGAGGGGTCATCCGTTGATATCCTTGACGGATCTGCACTCATTGGCCCAATGCTTTCCTTTCTTGCGTGTGGGGCATATGCCTGGATTTTGATTCTGGTTAATTCCTGTTCCCTGGGTAATTCCCTGCCGAGCATTTCCTCCTTGAGGGCAGTTGTGCTTAATGTGGCCTGGCTTACCACATCGAAAGCAAGTTCCTGCATTGCCCCCATTTTTGCTCAACCTAAGTACTGCAGCTGCCAGTCCGGCATTGGCTAATGGACCTCCTAATTCTCTACATGCTCTCATCCAGACTTCTAATCCTCTATTTTTATTTGGGGTGATAGCCGCTCTGCACTCCTGGGTACATTGTTCATACACTAGCAGCTTGACAAACGGCATAGTGATGTCCAGGTCACCAAAGATCTTTCCTGTTGCTTCTACCATCCTAGCCACATAATCAGAAAAAGGCTCCATAGGTCCTTGAAGGATCTTAGTCAAATTACCAATTACCTCCCCTTTATTAGGTAAGGTCTTCCATGCTCTTGTGGTAATGTTAATCTGATCATACACTTGAGGAGGATATCCATTTTGCTGGATGGCAAACCTGCCTTGTTCAAGCAACATGTCTGTGTCCCAGACTGTTGTGCCCCTCCAGCTGCTAGATTTATTGCAGCCTGAGCATTGGCCAATTCAATTAAAAGAGCTTTCCAATCTAGATACTGACCAGGGGACAAACATGCTCGTGCTAGGTTCATCCAATCAGTTGGAGTCATGGCATATCTATGTAGAGCTTCCACTTGTGCCACCGTAAAGGCGGCTGTAGTGCCATAAGTCTGGACAGATTCTGCCAATGTCTTGATGACCTTAAAATCTAAAGGCTCATGGAATCAATTGCCTTACGGATCCTGAAATACAGGAAATGCTGAGGCCGTCATCATTTCTGCCCTGACTTCTCTCCATACCTTAGGATTGAAAGAAATCCCTCCCTCTGCTCCTATAACCTCCAGATACGGGGGCGGAGCTGAAGGGGTTACAGTCCTGCGCATGCCTTTAGATGTCTTATTTTTCTCTCTGTTTCCCTTTTTCTTGGAGATTTTCATTCTTTTTAATGTTTTCCTTAGGGTTTCTCTATCTTCTTCATCCGTTTCTGTCTCTGGTGTCTCTGGGTCTGGCCCTGTCTCTGTGCTCAAGGAGACAGAATTCTGACAGGCTAGGATATAATCGACCCTTTTGTTTTTCCTGGGCCCTTTTCTTCTTCCCTCTACCTGAATCTGTATCAGATGCCACATCAGACTTTGCCTTTTAAGAGGCTGCCGTTTCTGAAGCTGCCCTCTCTGAACATCCCTCCTGTAATATCTCTAAGGCTGCTTGGCCATTTTCTACTGCTTCACTGCACTTTTGATCCTCGAGGCAGCTTTTCACTAATTTCCAGATAGGTCTTACTCCAGCCTTAAGCGTTCCCTGTTCTGCAGCAAACTCAAGGTCTCTACCTAGCTTTTCCCATGACGGAGTCATGAGCTTCCTGGAGACTGCAAACCAAGGTGCAGTGGTATCACATTCCTCCAGGAACCTCCCTAAGGTGCTTTTCTTAAGTTTTAGACTTTTTGAACGAAGCAGCTCGTTCAAAGCCAGAAAAATTGGGTGAGAAGGAGAATTCCCCATATCTATTCACTGAGGATTCTCAATACACTCCCTACAGCAATAAGTAAAAATGATGAACCAGAACACTGTATTCAAGAGTACCCAAGCTGCTAAGAGCAAGTAGTAATCCATCAACAGTATCCAGCAATTTTACTATCAGTTCATGGGGCTAGCGAACCGAATGTGCTCTACAGACTTGTAGCCCGTCCGCTGTAGTAGGCTTTACTTTCACTTTCGATTTGTCCGCTCTAGTCGCAGCTCTACTTTCACTTTCGATTTCCCCCATTCTCTCTGTTTACAGGCAAGAGCAAATAACCCGTTTTGGTCATGGATCCCCAATCTTACCTTGAGGACTTACCGGTGCACCCCCTGACTGCTACAAGTTCTGGGCTCCAGGGAAAGGAGAGGAGAATCTCCGTATGGGCCACCACTTGTCGCAACCGCCTTGACCAGTACGCAACACCGGAGCTCTTCTTGCAAGCAATTTACTCAGGACCTTGTTACAATAGTTTCTCTCTCCGGGCAACCCCTTAAGTAGCCCTGGGCAGCCAATCCTGGATCGCCATGTGGGCACTGTCCATAGGTCCACTTATGCGCAAGTAGTTTACGATCATCACGTGATCCTGGCCTTAGCCAAATAAGGTGTTGTTTACCACTGAGAGCGCTGGCTTTTGGGATCGCGGAAGGCGGAAGCTGGCGCCATCTTTTAGGTGCGGCTCCATGAAGCTCTCTATACTTGCCAACCATATTTTCAATAGTAAAATGATGATGATGAAAAACCAAGATGTCTTGTATGAGAATAGACCAATGATTAAAAATAATACACCTATAATGTTATTAGATTGACTCGTTTTATTCCAAGCACATTTAATAGCTTCAACTGTGGAGGTCCAAAAATGTGAATCTATTTCTACCTCATCTGATAGTCAGAGTTCGGAGGTTGCTAAAAATTGTTGACAATAACCAGGGCTACACATACTGACTCAGGATGTGGTTACTTGGTACTTTTGACACTAAGATAGTCCATACAGGTATATCCACTCCACTCTAACAGATGGTCAGGATATGCAAGCATATTTGCCTTCAGGATACTTGGTCTTGGTCAAGGGTGGCTTCACTGCCTAAACAACAGAATGCTTTGATGTCTCAGTGTTAAAGAAGTCTTTTGTTGCTTTCTTCCCCCTTTCGTGTTGGTGTATAAAAGGGCATGGAAAATTAAACATAGGTGATTTCAGTATTCACTAGAACTCCCTTCTGATACTATCCTTTGTTTTCTGTTTTATTACTTTTATTCGCATCTTCATATTCCTTACTCACTTTTCTGATCCCCATGTCCCTACCCTGGCAAGTGGTATTTTTGTCGAGGTTGGCCCCCGACATTCAACTTCTGGCACTTTCTCCTTAAATGCAGCAATATTATATTTAAAAACACTTTGCCTGGGTCTGGAGAGATGGCTCAGCAGCTAAAAGTCCTGGCTGCTCTTACAGAGGACTGGGGTAAGGATTCCCTGCACCCAAGACAGCTCACAACCATCTGCAACTTCAGTTCCAACATGTTCTTCAGAACTTCACTGGCACTGCACAAACATGGTGCAGGCAATAAACCCATACACAAAAATTAATACTTTGTTCATTCAGGTTCAGAATGTTCAATTGATAAATAAAATGGATCCCAGGATAGGGCACTGAGTAATTTGTCCCAAATGGCACTAAACTACACACTGGGCTGGGCTTAGGGAAGTCTAAGCACAACAGATGTTTACTGACACATGGGTGGGCTAAGACTTTTCACACAAGAAATTTATTATGGCTTACCTTTTCCAAATGTTTATTACTAATGCCATGTAATAAGAAAAAAACTCTACAAAAATTATATAAAGACACAGGCAATATCATGAGTTAGACTTTTTAATAGGTTTTCTGATTAATTGCTTTGGTATACATATATTCTCTGTGTTATGAGACACACTGACATAAGTTTGGCAAAACAGAACATACTTATGTAAATTATCAAGTTTTTTTAAAAAAGCACTCAGAACTTACTGTATCTCTTTCATATGGTTTATTTTAAGAAATATTCAACACAAATTAATCTTCGATATCTTCATATTACTTTCATAGGACTCAACCATATGAAAATTTTTTCATAAATTTTATCTTATTGGTAAAAACACAGCTTTCTTATATTTACAATTTCATTTAGTTGTAATTGGTTCTTAAACCTCTCAAGCTGTGTTCAAACCCAGTAAATAGCATAGGCTTCATTTAATACTGTAATTGTCTAACCTCTACTTTCTCATTGCTCAAATGAAAGGCACAGACCAGCATGCCTGGTGTACAGGGTCTCATCTCACAGAAACCTGTCAACAAAGACCAAAATTATACTTCTACAGCTCTTATAGTCTAGTATCTCTCCACTTTCTTTTTTTATACATCAAAATAAAAGTTCATGTCAGACAGTCCCATGATTTACATTAGTGGAAATATTATCCACTAAGTTTTTCACTGTGAGTTCTTTCATGTCTGAGAAGGTACGTGGAACAGGTAAATGCTTTCCCACACTGCTTACATATATACGGTTTTTCTCCAGTGTGATTTTTTTCATGTATTAGAAGGGATTTAGAAAAAGTGAATGTTTTCCCACATTGAACACACATGTATGGTTTCTCTCCAGTGTGAGTTCGTTCGTGACTATAACAATCATCACGTTGGATGAAGGCTTTCCCACATTGTTTACATACATACGGTTTTTCTCCAGTGTGAATTCGTTCATGTCTTCTCAAAGAAGTTCCCTGAGTGAAAGATTTCCCACACTGCTTACATACATAGGGTTTTTCTCCACTGTGAGATCTTTCATGTATGTGTAGGGATCTGGGGAAACTGAATAGTTTCCCACACTGCACACACATATATGGTTTCTCTCCAGTGTGGATTCTTTCATGCTTGTGACATCCAGTGGCATAAGCAAAGGCTTTTCCACAATGCTTACATACATAGGGTTTTTCCCCACTGTGAGATCTTTCATGAATGTGAAGGTATGCAGAGCATTTAAAAGCTTTTCCACATTGCTTACAAACACAGGGCTTCTCTCCAGTGTGAATTCTTTCATGATAATAACAAGCACTGGAGTAGGTGAAAGCCTTTCCGCAATGTTTACACACAAAAGGTCTCTCTCCAGTATGAATTCTTTCGTGGATGAGAAGTTGGCAGGAACGAAGAAATGCTTTCCCACACTGTTTACAAGCATAGGGTTTCACTCCAGTGTGAGTTCTTTCATGATTGTAACAGGTTCTACGATCAATGAATGCTTTTCCACAATGTGTACAAACATAAGGTTTCTCACCAGTGTGGATTCTTTCATGTTTGTGAAGTTGTGAGGGACGACTAAATGCTTTTCCACATTGCTTACACGTGTGACGTTTCTCTTGAATGTGACTTTTTTCATGCCAGAGAAGGCTACAGGAATCACTCCATGCTTTCCCACACTGTTTACAAACATAGGATTTCTCTTCGGTGCAATTTCCTTCATAATCGTGATCAGAAGTGAAACTCCTACAGGCTTCATTAGATTGTTTGCT
Organism: Myodes glareolus; assembly: GCF_982192425.1. Classification (NCBI taxonomy): domain Eukaryota; kingdom Metazoa; phylum Chordata; class Mammalia; order Rodentia; family Cricetidae; genus Myodes; species Myodes glareolus. Next base: position 49,533,635 of record NC_142031.1, on the reverse strand, counting down.
TTCATAGGGTTTCTGTCTCATAGGAGGACTTTTATGCATCCGAAGTAACTCAGTATAAGTGAAATCCTTCCAACATTTCTTAAATTTAAAAGCCTTCTCCATATGCTCCTGATACTGGTATGGTTTCTCTACAGTTTGACTTTTGGCATATGTACCGGAGGGTAAATGAGCATTGAAGTCTCTTTCACAGTCAGTTATTGCAGGAGGCATTTTCTCATTTACAACACGCTCTGGGCTCTGTCTGTGGGTTTCTCCATTCTGACTACCGTGATCATATTTACTGAGTCTCTCAACCACCAGGGTTCTGAAAAAAATAAAGAGCAATATTAATTTTACGAAGAGGTCATGGCAGGAGAAAAGCCTGCTTGAGGCCCAACTGAACCACACAAAAAGAACCTTTCCCAAAGAAAGAAATAAGAGTATTGGCTCAACTTCCTAAGAATGTCAAACTTTGGGGAGGTGGTATGAGAGGTTCTTCTGTCTGTGTTGTTCTTATTGGTTAATGAATAAAGAAACTGTCTTGGCCTGTGATAGGACAAAAGAACAGAGCTAGGTGGGGAAAACTAAAGTGAATGCTGGGAGAAAGGAGGCAGGGTCAGAAAGATGCCACATAGCTCCACCAGAGACAGATGCCAGAACTTTAGCCAATAAGCCACAGCCATGTGGTGATACACAGATTAATAGAAATGGGTTAAATTAAGATATATAAGAGTTAGCCAATAAGAAGTAAGAGCTAATGGGCCAAGCAGTGATTAATTAATATGGTTTCTGTGTGATTATTTTGGGTTTAAGCTAGCCAGTTGACCGGGAACCAATAAATGGCCTCCTCCTACCACAGAGAGATGAGATGGCTCAGTAGGTAAAGGCATCTGCTGGCAAGTCTGAAGACCTGAGTTTGAACCCTGAGATCTGCAAAGTGGTAAGGAGCCCATTCCCGAGGGTTATCCTATAACCTCCACAACTGTACCACTTCAAGCATGCAAGCACCAATGCACACAGACACAAGTAAATACACATTAAAAAAAAAAAGAGAATCATTATGAATATTAAAGGGTTAAACATTTAACTAGAGGTCCTGAGGATGGCATACAATCAAAGAATGTTCTGTAGTCTTTCAGGTATTATACACACATTAATCGTATATGGCACTAAGCCAGTTAGCAGTTGAACATTCATAAGGCAAAATGGTTTTTATTATGGCATTTGAAGTAAATAATGGTTCACATGATTTAATAAAAATGGGTCTCAATCTTAAACCCGAAATTCACTTTACCTCATACACCCCTTATAAAGCCTAAGTATTACTTGATATTCTGAAATTCTGTGCATAAAGAAAAGTTGTATAACAAATCACAGGAAAGTGCCATATAACTCTATGCATCTCTCACTATTCTAAGTGCTCAAGCTCACTGTATTCACAGAAGTCCTTAGATTTTCTATCACCACCAGATACTTGATGCATATCTTTCTGTAATGGTAAGTTACCTCAGGTTTCCCTTATACTTCTGGTACTCCTCTTCAATATCTTCTTCTTCTGTTTTCCCTAAAAGTACACCCAAAAAAATTATGCAAAGATTTATTCAAAATTACACTTTTCTGTTATAATATGACCAAGCATGTGACACTAGACAACATTGTTCTTTCACTTTTTAAAATCATGCAACTACACAGATGAACAAGAAACAACTGTGATGATCAAAGTAAAGGAATCTGAGTGGTTTTGTTTTTACCTATGGAGAGCAGGTTCATAAAGGTTTCCTTCATCACATCTCTGTAGAGCTTCTTTTGACTAGAATCCAACATAGTCCACTCTCCTAGAGTGAAGTTCACAGCCACATCCTCAAAGGTCACTGGCTCCTACAATAATCCACATACATTTACAGGAAGAATAGTGGGAAAACACAGGTGATACATAGTCACATGACTAGTTACTTCATGCTTTATTCCTCAAAAGTCTCTGTGTATCTGGCTGCCCCCTTTCATTCCTACCTTCTAACCTTTTACTTTTTCCATTCTACTTTCAGGTGTGTTTTCTATGCGCAGAGTACAATATATACTACTTACCCTTCTTCACTCTGGCTTAGTTATAATGATGGTGCTAGAGTTCAAAACATTTTACCGAAAATGACAAGATTCATTTCATTTAAGATGTATTTATGTGTATGTTTACGGGTTAGGATGCCGTGCGTCTGCAGATGGCATTAGGACACACACCCCTCCCCCAAAACTAGAATTTATGAGCTATGGGGCACATATGCTAGAAATCAAATCGTCTTCTAGAAGAATGGTTAGCTCTCGTAGCCATTGGGCCATCTCCCCAGTCCCTAGTACCATACCATTCACCATAGTGTTTACATGTGTGCATGTGTACACAGACATATACATAAATCACACACTAACATACACAATTTAATAAACATACCGATCAAAATTTATCAGCTTATTCACTGATATTTTGTAATGATAATTTTGTTTGTAGTCTAACAAATAAAGCTTGCCTGAAGATCAGAGTGCAGAGCTAAGCCATTAGTTAGCCATAGAGGTCAGGCAGTGGTGGTACACACCTTTAATCCCAGCACTCGCTGATTCTCAATGTTCTAGGATTTGCACAATGATTAAAGATCTTAAATAGACTGTCATGTCATGTCTTTGCTGGTCACTTGAACTTCAAAAGTATGATTATTTAATTTGCCTGTTTATAGATTTCAACTTTATGCTTCCTCTGCTGAGTTCTTTATATACTCTAGGTATTATTCCCTCTCAGATGTCACCTAGTAGAATAGTTTCCATTCTACAAATTGTCCCTTCATTCATTTCCATTGCCAGGCAGAAGTTTTTTCCATTTGATGAAATCCAATTAGTGATTTTACACTTCTGAGTCCTATTCTGACAACCACCCTGTGCCTTCATTTGCTGTATTTGCTCTCATCCCTTCAGAGTCCAGATGACACACTGAGTTAATTATTGCATGAGTGAAGGTACGGGTAAAGTCCACAATTCTTTTAATGAATAACCAGCTTTTCTACTTTTATAGCATTAAAAACCAAAATCTTATCTTAAATACTTTTTTTTCTGTACATCCTTTTTAGGGTAATTGCATTGCTAGGGCCATCTGCTCTGTGGTTCTATTTACTTGGAATTTCATTCTTTCTCTTTTACTCCTTGCAAGTTTCAGGAAATTAACATTTTTGTGAAAAAGAATATAAAATTTAACATCAATTAATTAAATAGAACATAACAGCTTATAAAATACAGTTGGATAAGTAGAATAAAGACTATGTGGAGCTTGCAATCATCAAAATATAATCAAATATCAATAGACAAACCAAAAAATTAGCATCACCACAACAACCATGATCCCTGAGACAGGATTATAAAACAAAACCTAATTTTTTCATAATAATTTCACATCATGAACACCAAAGCACCTTCACTTTCTGCTGCTCCCAGGGCTGCCCCACAACCCTTGGAACCCCTCCCCCCCAATAAAAAGTGGAAGAAAGTTTTTAAAAGAAAAAGAAAAATCCAATTTATGTTGCCCATATATTCACTGGAGTATGGTCGAACTCCCTGTGGCCAGCCTCTTAAAGAAAACTGAATCCTTCCACACGCCCACGCCCACCAGAAGCAATCAGTTCTAGAGAACTACACTTCAGCATCTTTATCACAAATTTTGTACTTTTTTTCTTTTTTTTTTTGGGTTGTTTGTTTTGTTTTTTGAGACAGGGTTTCTCTGTTTAATAGCTCTGACTGTCCTGGAACTTGCTTTTGTAGACTGGGCTGACCTTGAAGTCACAGAGATCTGCCTGCCTCTGCCTCCTGGGTGCTCCAATTAAAGGCGTGCGCCACCACCTAAGCCCCTTATAAATGGCTTTCTGTCTAGACTGTTATGGTTTTGGCGTGGGGTAGAGGTTGTCACAGAAGTCTTCTCTGTCCCTCTTTCTCAACTTCAAACTTAAATTTGGTGGGGGGGCGGTGGAAAGCTAAGGAGATGGTTTAACTCTTAACCTAAAATCCATGAGATGGGGGAAGAGATGAGACTAAAAATTAAAGGCTAAGTAAATCTATTCAATGAAATTATAGCAGAAAAATTCTCAATCAAGACAGACATTCAAACACAAAGGACACCTAAAACGCCAAACAGATATGAGAAAAGAACTTCAGAACACACAGGAAAAATGAAGAAATATTAAGAGCTATAAGAAGAAAATGATAGTTCAGGAAAGTACACACTGGGAGGATATGCTGAAGAAGTCAATAATATATGCATCTGCATAAACAAATGTCCATGTGGGTACAGTACAACACAGAAAACACAAGAAAAGCTAAATGTATGGGGACTGAATGCAGGAAACAGGAATGAAGACATAAAGCTAAGTGTTTTTCTAATCTGTTATGGACTTGTGGGGTTTGCTGGTAAATAAGTGCATAAAATATGCCCAATACTGAAAGTATAAAATTTAACGTAAAGTTCCACAGCTTCCATCCAAATGCCAATCCCAGCCATATATAAATAAGTTCATTGAGGTGCATGACTTTGGGTATGGTAATTTTGGTGTATGATGTTATTTATTTGAAAGATTGTTTTGATATTAAAGTTTTATTTTTTTAAAAAAAAATTTATATCAAGCATAATAGTACGTACTTTTAATCCCAGTATTTGGGATTAAAGGTATGCCTGCCTGCCTGGTCTACATAGTGAGTTCCAGGGTAGCCAGAGCTACACACTAGTGTGTGTGTGTGGCGGGGGGAGCAGGGAAGAAGATTAAGAGCTAGTTTCAGGACAGGCTCCAAAGCTACAGAGAAACCTTATCTCGGGGAAAGAAAAAAAAAAAACAAAGGTCAATAGAGAAAGAACAATCAATAATTCAACCAAACAGAAAAATCAACCAATAAAAAATCCAGGAATTAGTAAACATCTCAGTAATGACCTTAAATATAAACTAGATCCAAGATCTGGAGAGGTGGTTCAAATAAAAGCATTTGCTTGCAAAGGTCTGGATTCAGCTCCCAGTACCCACACAGTAACTAACAACCATCTAAATGTCCAGTTTCTGAAGACCCAACACCATCTCTGGCTTCTGAGGGTACCAGACACACAAGTGGCATGCATACATACACACAGGCAAAACACTCATACACATTAAAAATAAACTTTTTAAAATTAGGAACTGAGTGTGTACTGCTATTACAGAAGGCCTAGTTCAGTTCTCAGTACACATGCCAAGCCACTGTCACTCCAGTTCCAGGAATTCTGACTCCTTAGGCACCCACCCACAAATGAAGACAAACACGTATAAACACATAATAAAAATAAAATAAACATTTAATAATAATAATAATAATAATATAAAGATCTGGGCTGGAGCCGGGAAGTGGTGGCACACTCCTTTAATCCCAGCACTCGGGAAGCAAAGGCAGGCAGATCTCTGTGAATTCGAGGTCAGTCTGGTCTACAAGAGCTAGTTCCAGGACTGGCTCCAAAAGGTACAGAGAAACCCTGTCTCAAAAACCCTCCCCCCACACACAAAAAAAGATCTGGGCTAGAGAGATGGCTCAGTGATTAAGAGCACTTTCTGCTCTTCCAGAGGATCCAGGTTCAATTCCCAGAACCCACATGGAAGAGTTAAAGACCTAAACTCCACAGAGGAACCAAGAAGCTCTGGACAGGAAAGTTGACTTCACTTGTTAGAATCCAAGAAGTGGCTTGGCCCTGACTGCACCTGGAGAAGTGAGTGGGTTCCCGACTGGAGGACCCCTGCTCTCTAGGCCCTAGCCCCCACAGGCACATCCCATGCCCCAGAGACCTGGGAGCAGCCTCCCCAACCCCCAGCCACACCCTCACCAAATCTGCAACCACGACTACCAGAGCCTTGGCCCCATGTGCACCTGAGGGAGCCCCCGTAACAGCGACCACGAGAGGCACAGCTATGCCTGTATCTGGAGAAAAGAGCGACCATATAACCCACAGGCCCCATCTGCACCAACTAGAGAAAGATATGAGTAGACGATAGTGTAAGAATATATTTAACAACATAAAGAATAATATGGCATCACCAAAAACTAGTGGTTCTACACCAGCAAGGTCTCAACATCCCAATGCAAATGAAGTAGAACCAGCAAACCACAAAGAAGAGAAACACACACAATACTGCCAACAATAACAAAAACTAACAATCATGGGTCATTAATATATCTTAATATCAATAATCTCTCAACTTGCCTATAAAGACACAGGCTAACAGAATGGATATAAAAATAAGATCCATCCTTCTATTGCATAAAAAAAAACCCTCAACTTCAAAGACAAGCATTATCTCAAGAGTAAAGTGTTAGAAAAAGATTTTCCAATCAAAGTCAGGCATTGGTGGTGCATGCCTTTAATCCTAGCACTTGGGAGGCAGAGACAGGCAAATTTTTGTGAGTTTGAGGTCAGCCTGGTCTACAAGAGCTAGTTCCAGGACAGGCTCCAAAGCTAAAGAGAAATCCTACCTGGAAAAACCAAAAATGGACCTAAGAAACTACCTCATGTCCTGATCCTAATATCTAACAAAATAGATTTCAAACTATAATTAATCAAAATAAATAAGGACATTTCATATTCATCATCACAGAAAAAAATCCATCAAGATTAAGTCTCAATTCTGAACATCTATGCTCCAAATACAAGGCCACCCACATTTGTAAAAGAAACATTACTAAAGTTTAAGTCACACATCAAACTCCATACACTAATAGTGGGAGATTTCAAATTCCCACTCTCACCACTGGACGGGTCTGCCAGACAGAAACTTAACAGATAAAGGAGAACGGATGTTATGACTCAAATGGGTTTATCAGACATCTATAGAACATTTCACCCAAACACAAAAGAATATACCTCCTTCTCAGCACCTCACGGGACCTTCTCTAAAATTAACCACAAACTCAGTAACAAAGCAAATCTCAACAGAAATTTAAAAATTGGAAAAACACCCTGCACCTTATCAGATCACCATGGCTTAAAGTTAGAATTCAACAACTAATTGCAGGAAGCACACAAACTCATGGAAATTGAACAATACTCAACTGAATCACCCCTGGGTCAAGGAAGAAAAAAAGAAAGAAATTGACTTCCTAGAATTCAATGAAAATGAATGCACAACATATCCAAATCTATGAGACACTATGAAAGCAGTGCTTAGAGGAAAGTTTATAGCACTAAATGCCTACAAAAAGAATGTATAGATTCTAGCAACTTAACAGCACACATGAAAGCTCTAGAACAAAAAAAAAAGCAAATTCACCAAGGAGGATTAGACAGCAGGAAATAATCAAATTGAGGACTGAAATCAATAAAATAGAAACAAAGAAAACATTACAAAGAATCAATGAGACAAAGAGTTGGTTCTTTGAGAAAATCAACAAGATAGATAAACCTTTATCCAAACTAACCAAAAGGCAGAGAGAATATTCAAATTAACAAAATCAGAAATGAAAAGGGGGACAAACAACAGACACTGAGGATATCCAGAGAACCATCAGGTCATACTTCAAAAACCTATACTCCAGAAAATTGAAAAAAATTAAAGGAAATGAACAATTTCTGGATAGGTAGCATATATCAAAATTAAATCAAGATCAGATAAACAATTTAAATAGACCTATAACACCTAAGAAAATAGAAGCAGTCACCAAAAATCTCCCAACCAAAAAAAGCCGAGGGCCAGAGTTTCAGCACAGAATTCTACCGTAATTTCAAAGAAGAGCTAATACCAATACTCCTCAAATTGTTCCACACAACAGACACAGAAGTTACCCTGATATCCAAACCACACAAATGTACAACTAAGAAAGAATTACAGTGAACAATCTCCCTCGTGAACATTGATGCAAAAACATTCAATAAAATACTGGCAAACTGAATCCAAGAACACATCAAAAAAATTATCCACCATGATCAAATAGGTCCATAAAATTGAATCACAGAGATGCAGGGATGGTTCAACAAACAAAACTTTATCAATGTAATTCACCATATAAACAAAGAAAAACACATTAGATGCTGAAAAAGCCTTCGACAAAATACAACACCCCTCCATGATAAAAGTATTAGAGAGGTCATGCATACAAGGAACATACTTAATTGTATTAAAGGCAATATACAGAAAGCCATCAGTCAACATAAAACTAAATGGAAAAAATCAAAGCGATTTAGTGTTATCAAAGTGATTCCAGTAAAACCCGAAACAAGAGAAGGCTGTCCAATCTCTCCATATCTGTTCAACAGTACTCAAAGTTCTAGCTAGAGTAATAAAACAACAAAAGGAGATCAAGGTGATACAAATTGAAAAGAAAGAAGTCAAACTTTCACTATTTGCAGATAATATGATGGTATACATAAGTAACCCCGAAAATTCTACTAGAGAACTCCTACAACTGATGAACACCTTTACTAACATGGCAGAATACAAGATCTACTCAAAAAAAAAAAAAAAAAAGTAGCCCTCCTATATACAGATGATAAACAGGCTAAGGAAGAAACATTATGCTTCACAATAGCCATGAACAACATAAAATATCTTAAGAGCAGTGTTGTCTGACGTTTCTGTCCTGTTCAGTTCCCGCAGTCGTTAAGTCCCATAGAAATCACACAGAGGTCTACATTAGTTATAAACTGATTGGCCTAGTAGCTCAGACTTCTTATTAACTCTTACAACTTATATTAGCCCATTATTCTTGTCTGTGTTAGCCACATGGCTTGGTACCTTATTCAACAAGGCAGTCACATCTTGCTTCTTCTGTGGTTGGATCACAACTGCAGACCAAGCTTTCCTCTTCCCAGAATTCTCCTGTTCTTATCACCCCACCTCTACTTCCTGCCTGGTTGTCCTGCCTATACTTTCTGCCTGGTTACTGGCCACTCAGTATTTATTAAAATACAATTGACAGGGTACAGACCATTGTCCCACAGCACTTCCCCCCTTTTCTGATGTAGGAGGTCCTTCTGCCTTTGTGCTGCTTTCACTGGTTAATAAAGAAACTGCTTTGGGCCTGTAGATAGGGCAGAACTTAGGTAGGCAGGGAAGACAGAACCAAATGCTGGGTGAAAGCAAGGAGGAGTCAGAGAGTCTGGCGGCTATGGAGCTGCCACCAGAGTCAGACATGCTGAATCTATGCCAGTAAGCCACTGCCGTGTGGTGATATACAGATTAATAGAAATGGGTTAGATCAAGATGTGAGAGTTAGCCAATAAGTGGCTGGAGCTAATAGGCCAAGCAGTGATTTAGTTAATACAGTTTCTATGTGGTTATTTCAGGGCTAAGCTAGCTGGCGAGGATGAACAAGCAGCCCCCTTGTTTCTACAGGGTAATTCTAACCAAACAAGTGAAAGACCTGTATGACAAGAACTTTAAGTCTTTGAAGGAAAAAAAAAAACTGAAGAAGATATCATACAATGGAAAGATCTCCCAGTCTCTTGGATAGGTAGGATCAACATAGTGAAAATGGCAATCTTACTAAAAGTAATCTACAGATTCAGTACAATCCCCATCACAATCACAACACAATTCTTCACAGACCTCTAAAGAATACTCAACTTCATATGAAAAAACAACAACAAAAAAACCCAAGATAGCCAAAACAATCCTGTACAATAAAGGAACTTATAGAGGCATCGCCATCCCTGACATCAAGCTCTATTATATAAAGAGCTACATTAATGAAAACAGCTTGGCATTGACATAAAAATAGATAAGTAGACCAATGGAATCGAATCAAAGACCCTGATATTAATCCTCCACACCTATGAACACCTGAGTTTTGACAAAGAAGCCAAAATTATACAATGGAAAAAGGAAAGCATCTTCAACAAATGGTGTTGCATAACTGGATGCTGACATATAGAAGAATGCAAATAGACCCATATCTATCCCCATGCACAAAACTCAAGTATAGATGGATCAAAGACCTCGACATAAATCCAACCACACTGAACCTCAGAGAAGAGAAAGTGGGAAGTAGCCTTGAATGCAAAGGAGACCACTTTCTAAATATATCACCAGTAGCATAGACACTGAGATCGACAATTAATAAAGGAGACCTCCTAAAACTGATAAGCTTCTGTAAGGTGAAGGACAGAGTCAACAAAACAAAATGAGAGTCTACAAAATGGGAAAGTATCTTCACAAACCCCAAATCTGACAGAGGGCTGATCTCCAAAGCGTACAAAGAACTGAAGAAACTAGACATCAAAATAACCAAATAATCCAATTAAAAAACAGGGTACAGATCGAAATAGAATTCTCAACAGAGGAATATCAAATGGCCAAAAGGCACTTAAGGAACTGTTCAACACCCTTAGTTATCAAGGAAACACAAATCAAAACAACTCTGAGATACCATCTTACACCTGTCATAATGGCTAAGATCAAAAACACTGTTGACAGCTTATGCTAGAGAGGACGTGGAGTAAGGAGAAGACTTCGACACTGTTGGTGGGAGTGCTAACTTGTACAGCAGCTTTGGAAATCAGTATGGTGGTTTCTCAGACGACTGGGAATCAATCTACCTCAAGACCCAGCCATACCAATCTCGGGCATGTACCCAAAGGATGAACACTCATACCACAAGGACATTGGTTCAACTATGTTCATGGCAGCATTATTTGTAAAAGTCAGAACCTGGAAACAAACCAGCTGCCCCTCAACCAAAGAATGAATAAAGAAAATGTGGTACATTTACACAATGGAGTATTGCTCAGTGGTAAAAAACAATGACATCTTGAAATTTGCAGGCAAATGGATGAAACTAGGAAAAAAACAATCCTGAGTGAAATAACCCAGACCCAGAAAAACAAACACAGTATGTACTCATTCATAAGTAGATAATACACATAAAGCAAATGATAACCAGCCTACAGACGACAACCCCAGAGAAGCCAAGAAACAAGGAGGATTCTAAGAGAGACATACATAGATACCCCTGGAAAGGGGAAATAGACAAGATCTCCTGAGTAAATTCAAAGCATGGCAGGGAGAGGTTAGGATGGGAGTGGGGAACAGAATATGAGGGATTGGGAAAATTGAGTTGGGGGAAGTTCAGAAAGGGAGAGCAAGAAAAAAGATACCTTGAGAGAAAGCCATAATGGGGTTAGCAAGAAACCTAGCACTAGGGAAATTCCCAGGAGTCCACAAGTATGACCCCCAACTAAGAATCTAAGCAATTGTGGAGAGGGTGCCTTAACTGCCCTTCCCCTGTAATCAGATTGATGACTACCTTAACTGTCATCATAGAACCTTTATCTAGCAACTGATGGAAGCAGATGCAGAGATCCACAGCTAAGTTCCTGGAGTCCAGTTGTAAAGAGGGTCAAGCGATAAAATAAGCAAAGGGCTCAAGACCCTGATGGGAAACCCACAGACACAGCTGGCCCGAACTAGTGGAGGTTCACTGAGCCTGGATTGGCAGCTGGGGAACCTGCATAGGACAGAACTAGGCCCTCTAAATGTGGGTGACACCATTGTGTGTCTTGGGCAGTGGGGCCACTGGCAGAGGAACCAGTATTTATCCCTTTTGCAGGAAATACCTTTTGGAGCACATTCCCTATGGAGAAATAGGTTGCTCAACCTGGATGCAGGGAGTGGGACTTGGTCCTGCTTCAAGTGATGTTACAGACCGTGCTGACTCCGCACTGGGAGCCCTCACCCTCTCTGGCTCACAATTAAAGAAGATATAGAGGTTTCATGGAGGGAAAAGCTTGATAGCACCAGCATGGGGTGGATCTCATTACATCCGCAGTCAGGAAGCCAGACCAGGCTATAAGCCTCAAGGCCTGGACACTCTTCCCTACTCAGTCTGCTTCCTAAAGGGCCTAGTCTATCAAACAGCCGCATCTACTGTAAATTAAGTAAGCAAACACATGAGGCTGTGTGGAAATATTATACCATTCAAACCAATATTCCATCTCAAGTAGAGGGGCCAGTTAATGATAGTGACTGGCTTGGCCTTTAGTAGTCCTGAGAGTAGCACACCAACTCACACACACCTACTTCCTGTCTGCTTATACTTTAGGATTTCCCTGTCAGAATCTGAGGGGGAAAAAAAGCCAACTTTTAAAATTGAACTGCAAGGCTGAGGATGTGGCTCAGCTGGTACAAGGTCCTGGATTCCAATGTTGCATTACGCCTGGCTTGTTGCTACATTCCTGTAGTCCCAGCACTTGGGAAGTGGAGACAGGAAGATCAGAAGTTCCAGAATAGTGTAGGCTACATCAGAACTTAACTAAAAAAACAAAAACGCTCTGAACACTAAAATCAACTTTCAAAATGTTTTCTGTAGCAGGTAGAAAACAAACATGTCTTTCTTTCTGACTGACAAACCCAGATTTTCAAAAGTCAGAAATCACACTGTCCAGAGTTAGAGAAATCGCTTAGCAGTTATGAGTACACATTGTCCTTCCAGAGGACCCAAGTTCAGTTCCCAGCATCCACAAAAGCTATTGACAACTGCTTGTAATACCAGTTCCAGTAGATCCACACCGTCTTCTGGCCTCAGTAGGTACCCACACACACACTCAGCAAACACTCACACAGACATACATATTTATATGCATACATTAAAAAAGTTTTTAATTTAAAAAATAACAACAAAGAAATTACACTGTCTACAAAGACTAAACCACCTGAAGATAACACAAAGGAACTGAAGATATTAATATTTTCCCCAAGGACTATAATCCTGGTGGTGTTTTGTTTGGTTTTTGTTGTTGTTTATTTGTCTAGATTATATGAAACTGGGTCTCACTGTGTGGCTCTGAGATAGGCCTATCTCCACCTCTATTGAGATTGAAGAAACTCCTCCCACTCACAGTACATTTGGAGAAATAGCCTAGAGCTAGCTATACAACAGAAATAAAATTATGCACAGTCGGGGAAGAATCACCTATAATCCCAGAACTGTGGAAGATCTCAGTTCCAGACTAGTTTGGTCTACATAGCTAGTTGTGGTCAAGCCAACGCTACACTGTGAAATCCTGTATAAAAAAACAAAAAAGAATTACATAATCCTTTCACTCCCTGAGCTTTTTTCCAGAGCTACCAAGGCTGGAAAGGTTTTCCAAAATCTCACATTTCTGCCTCGGAAATGATCAGTACAAATAAATTAAATTTTGAAGTAACTTTAAATTTCTCTCCTTTCTCCAAGTTGGAGGATTTTGCCTACACAGAGTCAGTCACGGCTACATAAACCCAGCTTTATTCGCACAAAACAAACCCAGGACGAGGGGTGGAGGTACAAGCCTAGAGTGAGACCTAAGATCGCTAGCACCTAAAAAGAAAAGGTTTAAAGAGAAAAAAACAAAAAACAAAAACGGGTGACTACAGTGTAAAACTAAAGCAGGGAACAAGGAAACGAAAAAGTGCAGAACAGCGCTCACCACCCACGTGCCCTCGCCGCAGAGTCTGCACTCAGCGTCACCGACCCGCCAGAGCTGCAGTGTCTGCGGAGGCGCAGGTTCGCGGCGCAGCCTCATCACGGGAGCACTGCGAACCACGAATGCAGCAGGGAAGGGACAGACCTGGACTGGACGCCATACTCACGACTGCTGGTGCCTGCTTTCCACCATCCAAGCGCCACTGCCACACTGGGCTGCACAGTGCCAGACTCGGCTGCACAGCGCCAGGGAAACCGTACAAAGCCGCAGCAGTGTCACAACCCCGCCGCCCGCCACTCAAGGAGCCCGGGGCACACTCACCATGTCCTGCTTCGGATGCATCCAGGTGTTCCCCCCACCCCCGCCTAAGGAACCGGCAACCAGGACGGAAGCCCAGGAATAACTCTCCTCCCTTCGGCTACCCGGAACTCAAATATGGCGGCAAGGGTGCCACCGTCCACTATCCGTGCCCCTCATTGGTTAGCTCAGGGGAGTAACCGTATCGCTGATTGGTGAATAATTCCGAGCCCAACTCCTCAGAACTGAGTTAGCCCATCCAGCTACATTTACCAACCCAGTGGATCTTTAAGTGCAGATTGCAACATACAGCCCCGTCTCTCGAATAAACCTGGTTCAAACTAGAGGGTTCCACATTTAAGAACATGTCCCAGGTCGGGCGTGGTGGTGCACACTTTTAAAGCCAGCATTCGGTCAGCAGAGGAAGTCTCCAAGTCCCCTGCTACCTTTGTCTACAGAGTGAGTTCCAAGCCAGCCAGAACCATTTAGTAAGCCTGCTCCCCTCACACACGCTCACTCATCCAGGGATTTTTGAAGGACTTATTAGTTTTTATTTTTACTTATGTTTCTGAGTGGATGGATCCGTGTGTGCGCGCGTGAGACTTCACGGAGACCAGAAGAGGGCGTCAGATGCCGTCTCGATTTCCTTTGAGGCAGGGTTTTTTTCACTCATCAATTTGGCTCCAGCTCCGGTTTCCCTGACTAAACTGGAAGGGAGCCGGCTAGCCGCAGCGATCCTCTTATATGAGACGCCCTCACAGACAGAATCTCAGGGGTGTACAGGGGACCTCCAACTTGAGTGCTGGGATACGAACTCCAGTGCAACTCTCCAACCCCATCGTCTTGTGCTCAGTGGGGCCTTCCTGTTTTTCCACATACAAATAGTGTCACAACAGCCTTCTGGAGTAAATTCCATCTTAAATCGTTTGCTCCTCAATCAGAGTAAGCCAGAAAGAGACATGACATAGCAAACTAACACTGATTCTTTTAAATTCCTCTACGAAATAACTTTGATCATGTTCATTGATTGACATTTTAGAAATCCCTCCTCCTGATATTATCTTTCTCTTCCTTAATAAATTACCTTTTATCTTCATATCCTCTTCTATTTAGAGTCATCATATAAGGGCAAAATGTAATATCTGTTGACTTCCTCCAGTTCCATCATTTTTCTGCGAACAACATTCTTTGTGGATGAATAAGTCTTCACTGTCCATAATTATCACATTGTTTTATCCGTTTATTCATCCACTGTCATAGGCTGAGTACACCGCTTGGCTGTTGTACCTGGTGCTGCAATGAGCATGTGTGTGCAGGAATCTCGGTTACGCGGTGACATTTATTCTCGTGTGTATATATAGGAGGCTATAGATGGATAAAATAATAATTTGATTTTTAGTTTGGAGGTGGATGTTAAATGCCCCCCACAAAGTTCATGTGTTGAAGGGCATGATCCATAAGTGCTGTTTGGAGGTGATGGATGTGCCCTTGAAGCAAGTATTGGAACTCTAGCCCTCTCTTGAGGACCCAAGCATTAGCCTCTATCTCTCTACCTCCCTGCCACTGTGAGCTGAACAGCTTGGCTTTCTCCTTGGGCTTCCCACCGTGTCCCTCTGCTTTACCTAAGGCCTAAGCCAATGGGGCCAGCTGACAAGGACCTAAAACCATGGGCCAAAATAAGCCCCTCCTCCTTCTAAACTGTTTGTCCTGGGTATTTTGTTTAAGCAACTGAATTCTGACTAACATACATTTTACTTATTTATCTGAAGGTACATAGCACATTTATATTGAGATATAATGCCCAGGTTCACTTTAAATATGTGCTCCTTATAACTCAACCTCCCAGATATAACTCACATGTGCCATGCCTAACTTCTTTCTATCTTAGCAGGTTTATTTTAAGAACTTGATCCATGTGGTTATTTGACAGACAAGTCCAAAATGTGTAGAACCTCTGGCTCCAGGCACAAACTCAGACAGATGCTGAATCTATAGGTACAGAGCAGGGTTTTGTCTTTACTAAGAGAGTCATTTTTTGCTCTACGGTCTTCCAACTAAAGAGTGAGACCCATTCACATTAACCAAGGCCATCAACTCTTTTTGTAGTACCAGGAAAGGAATCCAGGGCCTCTTGCATTCCAGGTATGGCCTCTACCACAGAGGAACACAAAACACGTGACAGACACATATAGATGCATCTGCTTAAATCATTGGATGCTTTAATCCATCTCAATTGACAAAACAATCTGCCACTATCACAACCTCACAACCTCTCAATGGCAGAGGTAATGAGTCAACACTATCAGAAAATGGGGGACAAAAGGCCACTTCTTATAACACAACACATTGGGGTTTTTTTTGGGGGGGGGAAGGGGTTCGAGACAGGGTTTCTCTGTAGCTTTTTAGAGCCTGTCCTTGAGCTTGCTCTGTAAACCAGATTGGCCTCAAACTCACAAAAATCTGCTTATCTCTGCTTCCTGCATGCTGGGATTGAAGGTGTGTGCCACCACTGCCCGGCAACACAACACATCTTAAGGGCCTTGCATTCTCTCCATGGCCTGGAATGGTTGGTGGTATTCCAACTAAGTTTTGTCATCTGAGGGATAGTGGGGAGGAGCTTAGGAAGATGCAAGGACTTTTCATCTGGAAGTGTGGAGAGGCAGGGTCAGCTGATCGTTCCTCTGCCACTCTTTGGATCTATCAGGTTTTTACTCCAGTATCTGACTCCTGAGTTTTAATTAATAATAGAACAATATAAGTAATCACTTGGGGGAGGGCGAGTTAAGAGAAGAGAGAGAGAATGGGAGAGGAAAAGAAGAAAAAAAGGAAGGATAAAAAGAACCAGCGAGTCACATGCATTCTTGGTCCTCTCATTATTCACCCTCTCATTAAAAAGAAAAAAAAAACTTTTGTTCTTCTATGTTCCAGAACAGTTCACTAGGTCTTTCGCAACCCAAATTAGGAACATAGCACACTCCTAAGCTGGTGTTGCCCTCAACATGCTCTCAGGTGGGTTTTTGTTTGCTTGCTTGTTTTGGTTTCTTCGTTTTAAGACAAGGTCTCACTATGTAGCTCTGTCTGTACAGGACCTCACTATGTAGACTAGGTTGGGCTTCAACGCACAGAGATCCACATTCCTCTGCCTCCTGAGTGCTGGGATTAAAGGAGTGCACCACTACACTGGGCTAGCCTTTGCTGCTGTTGTTGTTTAATGAAGTTTTACTTCATATGTAGTCCAGGCTGGTCTTGAAACTGTGACCATCCTCACGGCTACAAAAGTCTTCTTTCGTACTCCTAAATATTTAAAGGCCATTTAAAATATGCTACCTGTGCCATCACATTTACTTACTTCACTGTGTGGCTTAAGCAAGTGACTGCACCTCTGTTTCCTCTTCCCTCCTGCTGAGTTTCATCATCTGCCCTGGTGTGGGGATCCTCTCCTCTACCTGGCTCTTCTCCAGCAGGGGATCTGCCCCAGTGAGGGAAGAGGAGGTTCTAGGGACCTTGTACCCTCAAGAGGCAGAGGCCTCCAAGATCTGCTAAGACCAGAAGTTGGACTAGGAGACATGAGAAAGAGGGAAAGAAACAGGAGCTACCTGCTCAGTTTCCTGTGGTCCCAAGTGAGACTGAGAACCACAAAGGAGGGCACTAGAGTGACAACTGAGACAGAGATTCTTCCTGCAGTGAACAGAATGCTGGGGAGGTCAGGTGCCGGTGCAGGCCTGCAATGTCAGCACTCAATGGTCTCAAGAGAAAGAATCATGAGCTGGAGATTACACAGTGAGACCCTGTCAAAAAAAAAAAGCAAAAGAACAAGATGTTGGGAATTTAGGCATCTCTCCAAAATCCTTTCTGTTTGCTGCACGTGAGTGTGCATGCAGGTGTGTGTCGTGTGTCTGTGGGAACACATATGTGTGAACATACACATGTGTGCCGGTATGTGGGGTATGATCACATGTGAGAACGTATACATGCATGTGAATGTGTACAGGTTGTGGAAGCCTGGATTTGATGTCAGGTGTCTTCTTCCATTGCCCTCCACCTTGTACCGTGGAGTAGGATCTCAAGTGACCCCTGAGTTCACAGATTTGGCTAAACTTGCTAGCTATCTTTCTGTGGAGATCCTGTCTCTGTCTTACACTGGGATTATAGAAGAAGGGGGAAGCAGAGGAAGAGGCTGCCGTTCCAGCTTGGTATTTATGTAGGTGTTGGGAATCCAGACTTCATTCCTAAGTTTGTATAGCCAGAGCTTTACACACTGAGCCAATCCCCAACACTTTGTGAAAAGGGGTGTGGCTTCAGAAAAATGTAGTCTTCAGATGCGGGTCTGGGGAATACCTTTTCGGTTAAGAGTTTTCCTCTCACACTTCCGTTTCTTCATCGCTAAGGTGCGAATAATACTCTGCACTTAAAAGTGATGGGAATGATGCCATGGAGTCATGCACCTTGCAGACCAAGAAGCTCAGCACAGAACTTTTTCTACTCTGCCACACAGTAGTCCTTGAAACTCATCATGTTTATTAGTTCATTTTTTATTGCTGTAAAAAAAAAATCATGACCAAGGCAAGTTAAGAAAGGAACGGTTTTCTTGGTTTACAGTTAAGAGAGGGCTATATGTCCACTACAGCAGGGAAACATGACAGCAGGGAAGCATGACAGCAGGCATCAGATATGGAGGGATATTGCTGAGTCCTAACATCTTCCCCGGGGGAGGGGGTGAAAAGGTGCGATATCAACGGACACAGATGCTGTGAGTCATATAGAAGGTTTACAGCAGACTCATTTTTTTAAACAGTTTGGAAAAACTTACATACCCTCCCAGCACCCAGGTCTTCTGATCCATTGACCGTTGACATTTCATGCTGGTCTCTCATTGGCTAGGCGCGATCAGGACCTCTGACAGCGCCTGTTGCTAGGCACTCAGGAAACACCTCTTGGTCGTTCCTTATTGGTTAGGCACAGATAGGACCTTTGACAGCTCTAGGCAGACTCCAGTTTGGCTCCTTTAGGCCTCGTAGGCCTTAACTTCCTGCAGAGGCTGGAGTAGAACCTGGGGGTTAACATCTTGAACCCCATGTATGAAGCCTGGAGAGCAAACACAAAATGGCTTTTAAACTCCCAAAGCCTGCCTTGTGTGATATAGGCCACACCCAAGGCTCCACAGACAGCACCAGCTAGGGACTAGCATTCAAATGCCTGAGACATGGCACACATCTCACTGAAACCACTACATTAATGTCAAGTGCATTAATATCTCTTTCTACCATTTAATATCTCTTTCTACCATTACCATACCATTTAAAGTCACCGGCTTTAAATCGGGCAGGGTGACAACACACACCTGTAATCTCAGAATTTGGGTGACTCTGCCAGATTTATGGGTTTCAGGCCAGGCTGGGCTATATAACAATACCTTCTCTCAAATAAAGGTCTCAGGCGTAGCTCAGTACTAGGGGACTTGCTTAGCGTGCACAAGTTCTTGAGCTGTACAAACAACACTAGCAAAATAAAGAAAGAGGAAAAGCAAAACAAATTGAAAAGAACTTTACATCCTTGCTGGGCCAGCTGGACTTTTCCTTTGTCTCCTTCCTTCCTTGATGGGAGTCTGGGTTTTCTAGCAAGGAAATGTAGGGTTCCAAGAGAGAACGGACAGAACATTTAGGATCTCTTCAAGAGCTGAGCATCAGAATTAGCATTTTTACAACACTCACAGTCCAGAACAAGTAAGTTTCCCTTTCAGTACAGGTGCCCCGCATAGAGAAACAGCCCCACCTTCCAATGAGAAGAGCTGCAAAGACTCATTGCAAAGCCAGCCTGGGCAACACATTGAAACACTGTCTCAAAATTACAATTCATTTTTTAGTAAGGGTATCTTTATGTAGCTTAGGCTAGCCTCAAGCTTTTCTCTACCCGTCCCCCGACCCCTGCCAAGCACTGGGATTACAGGAGTATGTCACCATACCCACCCTTATTTCCGTTTTTAAGTTGATTAGGTTGTGATGCAGTCTTGTTTTATTGTCCAGGCTGGTACCAAACTGATAGGTTCAAATGATCACCTGCCAGGATTTCTGTCCTGTTTTAACCTGAACTGGGCAAAACTCAGGCAGAGAAAAGGAGGCCATGCTGGTTGATGGCACAGTGTGTGAGGATGCCAGCTCTTCAGGAACAGCTCTGCTGTGCCAGGAGGGAAGCATGCACAAGGTACTGTGACCTTCTTAGAGGGCCACAGGGAGTCACAGTGCCAGGTACTTTCAGAATGTCCAATGTAGTGACCATGGAACCTTCCAGAGAGGCTGAACTTGGGGTGGAAGCCCTGTTTCCAATGTTTTGAAACTGTTAAGAGTTTGAGCTTTGCTAGGCAGGGTGGTGTACATCTTTAACCCCAGCACTTGGGGGCAGAGGCAGGAGGATCTCTGAGTTTGAGGCCAGCCAGGTCTACAAAGCTAGTTCCAGTAAAGCCAGGGCTACATAGAGAAACCATGTCTTATTTTAAAATCCAATAATTTAAAAAAAATTGAGCCTTAACCAAGTTTGTGTTAACCCAAAGCCTTTGGAAGCCTGATATTTTGAGGAGCAAGAAGAGGAGGAGGAGTAAACATAAAAATGGAGAATTATTGCCAACAATACACCATGCACCAAGTGAGAATTCAGATAAAAGACTGAGAGATGTCTACAATCAACACATACATCTAATATATACAAACAATTTGTGAAAATCAACAAGTAAAGGGCATGAGCCCCGAGAGAGGAATAAACAAAAGGTACAATCTAGGACAGCAATTCTAACCTTTCACAGGGGTCACCTAAGACCATCAGAAAACACAGATATTCACACTGCAATTCATAACAGTAGCAAAATTACAGCTATGAAGTAGCAGCAAAAATAATCTTCTTTTTATGTTTTTGGGGTCACCACTGTAGCACAATTAATAAAAACTCAGAGACAGATATTGGGGTTCAACTGAAGATCAGAAAAGCAAAGCAGCCAAGACACTAGAGAACTCTTACCTCTTTGAGATCTTCAGACTAAAAAAGAGCAAGTCCCTGTCTTATTCTGCCTTATTGTCTTCTCTAGTGCTGAGATTAAAGGTGTGCACTACCACTGCCTGGCCTCTATGGCTGACTAGTGTGGCTGCTTTGCACTGACCTTCAGGTAAGCTTTATTTATTAAAATACAAATGAAATATCACTACATTTTTTATCTAAAATAAGATAAGGCTATAACTAATATAAGAAAAATGCTATACAATAAGTAAAATAACTATGTACAATATATTACAGGCAATACATACATCAACAATGTACTTGCATTTGACAAATTCAGAGAAAATATTCTATATCTATTCTATCTTGGAACAAGATAGTCCAAGTCTTGTACTGAATTCAATTTCTATCATTACTTGATTTCTGCTTCTGATAAACAAGGAAAGCTATAACTGTAGGGGAATGTGTTACAGTTGTAGAGTTGCAGACATATCCTGACTAAGCAGGAAGCCAGGCTATACTTAGAGCCACAACAGGACAGTTCTGAAGGCTGAAGCCGCAATAGGACAGCTCAGCTCTGGAGTGTAGTGCAGCAATAACACAGCTCTGGATGCTGGAGCTGCAATAGGACAGCTGCAATAAGAAACCCCAACGCTGCAGAGGAACTTTGGGTGACTGTCCAGGTAGCCAGCTGTTTCTTTCATTTATCACATTCTTTGAAAGTTGCTTGCTTGCACTTCCTGCTTACTCAGTTAATATTATTTCTTTCTTGGGTCTCTGAGGGAGTTGAAGACTAGATATTTATAGTTATTATAGGGTACAAGGGACAACTGAAGCAAGAAGCCTGTGTCATCAGACATTCAATGGCAATGTCTTTTGCTCAAAATTTTAATTTTTGTCTTTGTTCACTTATAAAAGTTTGCCAAAATACTTGCTTTATGATTTCTTCTGAATTTTTGTTCAATCTTCTATAGCTGTTCTATTATCCAGAGCAGTATGGCTTCTTACAATAGGCATTAGGATCTTTATTACTCTGGGAAGGGGTTTCTTCTAAGATGGCAGAAAATGACTGAACCAGATTTGGTATAGGGACCTGCAAGAGGTCCCTTGTGGAGTTTCCTGACAGCAGAGGAGTACCTTGAATATTCCTTGTTGACCTACATTCATTAGTTCAATGCCAGCCTTTGCCACACCTTCTGCATAATCCAGAAGGGAGGGGTGTTCTGAACAAATTATTCATAGGAAAAACCTTGTTTCTAGGAACTTTCTGGCTATGGTACACATTGTCACTGTGGACCAGGCTCTAAAACACCATTAACCAATTCTATCCAGTCTTTAGACATAATTCTATAACAAAATGACCATGGGTTCAATATTTGCTTCACAGAAAAATGAGTGTATGCCATATGAGGCTATTGCTTCCTTGAATCTCCTTAAATCTAACTTTGGCACAGGAGTCCAGTTAACCATAACAGAGCCTCTGCCCTTTGGCAACTTCTGTATGGTTACTGGATATATTAAGGTTGGTTGTCTGAAAACCTTAGACTGTTCCTCCCTATTCTTATAATGCAATGCTGAAATTGGCTCTATATTAAATTCCTCTGTCTGGATTTGAATATCTCTGTGATCTGTTTTATTTGGTTTTTCTAAGGCCTATATCTTAGCACTCAGATTAACCAACATTTTTAGTGATAAGACAGAAATTATAAAGCTGATAATATTTACAAGTGACATAGCATAAGTCCCACCTAAATTAGATGCCCTGTCATTTAATAATTCCATTTTCAAATTGTCTATTATATCATCATACAAAGACCCAGATTCCTCCATTGTAGTGGTTTTTCCCATTTTTTTTAATGTGGGAAAAAACTCTTAACTTTTAACTTTCCTCCCTGTAAGAATTCCCAATTAACTTACCAAATACCAACAATGTTGCAAAAGTAGGCTATCTCTGTTGTGGAACATTTGATCACATTTTGTGAAAGGCACCTTCTGATTGGTTTAATAAAGAGCTGAATGGCCAATAACTAGGCAGGAGAGAATAGGCGGGACTTCCAGGAAGAGAGAGGAACTATAGATGAATCTAGGTGTATGAGAGACACAGACACCAGCGAGATGTGGAGCAAGTCACATGTGCATTGTGGGAGAGAGGTAAAAGTCACGTGACAGCACATAGATGAATAGAAAAAGGGGAATTTAAGTTTCCCAGGCAAGTTAGGAACAAGCCTAAGCTAAAGGCCATGCTTTCATAACTATCAATAAGTCTCTATGTCATTATTTGGAGCTGGCAGGCCCACAAAAGAAAGTCCGATTATTTATCTCCTTTCACAATATGGTTTCCGGGGTTTGGATTCAGAACATCAGACTTGGTGCAAGTGTGCCTACCCACTGAACCATCTCACATCCCTTTTATTTTTTGAATTTGTTGTACCTCTTAATGAGCTCTAACTCTTTTTAATAGAATAATTTTTGCAGGCTTGGGGCACAGCTCAGGGATGAACCGCTTACCTGGAAGCCCAAGCTGTCTCTATCCCAGTGCTGGAAAGGGAAAACTACAGCCAGACTCTAGAACATATCCCAGGGAGAATTTTATTAGGTTGCACTGAAGATATTCATTAACATAGAAAGAATTTACTTTTTTTTTTTTTTTTGGTGGTGGTGGTGGTAGTGGTGACAGGTTTTTTTTTTGTTTGTTTGTTTGCTTGGTTAGTTTTGGTTTTGTTTATTCCCCTTTCCAAGGCAAGGCTTCTTTGTGCAGCCCTGGCTCTCCTGGAACTCAGTGCCAATCTGGATTTAAACTCACAGCTCAGTTTCCCAAGTGCTGGGATTAAGGATATGGGATACCATACCCGGCAAATTTACATCTTCACAGAAATAGATCATTCCAGCCTGAAGTATAAAAAGCACCTATTTATTTGAATAAATTTGTAAATCCTTTACAAATATCTGTTCTGCTTTTGTTGTTTCCTTTTGTAGTCTTCTTTTCTGATTCAAGGATTTATGTGGTCAAGGCTGACTTTAAACCTGTATGTTTCTAAATTGACCTTTAATTCCTAATCCTCATACCTCTACATCCTGAGTCATAAATACCACTGCACCTGGCTCCTGGCATACTTTTTAAAGCTTTTCTATGGAAATGTAAGAAAATATTTAAGAATATCTTTTCAGAGGTATTCTTGTCATTAAAATATTTCTGAAGGCTGAGGCTATAGCTCAGTTGGTGGAGTGTTTGCCTAGCATACACAAAGCCATGGATTCAATGACCAGCAGAGTACACAACCAGGCCTGGTAGCACAGTCCTGTGATCCCAACACTCTGGAAGTGAAGGCAGGAGGATCAGAAACTGAAAAACATTCTTTGTTAATAGCAATTTTGAGGCCAGCTTGTGCTACATGAGACCTTGTATTTCCTCCCCTATCCCCACTTGCTTTTTCTCCAAAATATCAGGTCAAGTTATCTTCAATTTTTTTTGTAATTTCTGCCCACTTATGTGTGATTTTTTAAGTATATATGCATATGGGTGTTTTGATTGTATCTATGTACCACATGTGTGCCTGGTACCTGCAGTAGTCAAAAGGAAGCATCACATCTGCAATTGAAGATATAGACTGTTGTAAGCCACCATGTAGGTGCTGGGAATCAAACCTGAATCCTATGGAGGAGCAGCACTGAGCCATCTCTCCAGACCCTAATATATTAATTTTTGATTCAGAACCAGTCTGATAGCTCATGTCTGTAATCTTAACACTTGGGAAGTGGAGGCAGGAGGGTCAGGAGTTGACGGTAGTCTTATTTGCATGAGATCATGTCTCAAAAACAAACAAACTAAAGCAACCTTTGATTCACTTGGCATTTTTGTTTGTTTATAGAGATGGAGACTGTAGGGTAAAAGGGATAACTGGAGCAGGAAATCAACCAATCACTGAGCACACTGACTCTGAACTCAGAGTCAGTTAAAGAAACACACCTTGGATCTGAGACCTGGCCAGGGAAAGAAACATCTTTACCTCTGAGCCCAGGACTAAAGACATGTGCCCTGTCTCTAAAACTAGTGTCAAAAAAACACACTTCATCCTAGATTCAGAGCCAGAGATAGAAATATACCCTGGTTCTAATATTATAGTAAAAAAGCTAAAAAAGGGCCAGTGAAAGAAACAGTTTGGCCATGAAATTAGAGCCGTCTCTGCCCCTGACCAACTAAACTAACCAATCCCCGAGCATGGAAAAACAAACCAATCCCTCGTCTCCCTGGGAAAACTCCACCTCTAAGAAGCCCTATATAAGCCTCTCTGCTGCTTCAGTTAGAGGCTGCCGTTTATCCCTCCCTGGTGGAGGCAGCCACTCTCCTGGACCCCTCCTTCCCAAATAAATTTCTTTCTCAAAACCTTCTTGGATGATTACCTTCATTCACCAGAGCTGACCAGAAGAACCTTGCTGGGTCGCCCCTTAGGGGACTGAACTAAAAAAAAAAAAAACCTTGCTGAGATGCTCCCCCAGGGGGCCTGAGCATAACAGAAGAACCTTGCTAGGATGCTCCTTAAAGGGGCGGGGGTGGACTGAGCAAGGCTGGAGCTGGAGGAGACTACTACATTTCTGCAGGAGATTGCCCTTTAGCAGAGTGTTTGCAAAAGAAGAAACATGCTAGGCTGGAGAAGAAGCAGATAGCTCTGCTAGGATGATCCCTTAAGGTAATAGCAGAACTCAGTTGTACTGGCTCTCAATGAGAAGAGCAGGATCACTGTATCCTGCTGGGAGACCATCTCCCACAGCACCCTAGTTTCAGGTAGCCTGGCTTCCTGATAGTCAAGACACTTTTCCTCCAGGGCTGAGCTGTCCTATTGTGGCTCCAGCCTCCAGAGCTGCCCTATTGTGGTTCTCTATCCCTCCAGGGCTGTCCTATTGAGGCTCTAAGTATTGCCTGGCTTCCCGATAAGTCAGGATGTCCTGCAACATTACCACTGTAACACATTCCCCTACAGGGACAGGGTACTGACTGATTCACTATGTATCTAGCAGTATATGTAGACCAGGCTGGCTTCAGAATTAGAGTTCCTCCTACCTCTACCTCCCCTGCTGGGATTAAAGATGTAGGTCCTATGGCCCATTGGGAACTAATGTTACATGATCAAGGATCAGAGAGAGGTGGTAAGGGTGAGGAGGCTGAGTAGGACTTTGGTTATGCTTCTGGATAATTAATGTGACATGTTCCTTAGAGACGGCCTGGCTCGGCTTCCCTTCCTGATCATGTACATCAAGGAGACTCTGCAACTGCATCCTCTGGTCACAATGATATCCCTCTGCGCCCAGATGACCAGGTCATCGTCAAGTATGACTTACAGCGTCTGTGGAAAAAGGGTTCTAGATAGTATGATGGACACTAGTGGCAGAATTGGCATTGAACTGACTGTAACACCTGACCAATAAGGGATATCTGTGTCATCAGCATCTTCAGGATTCATCACACTCCTTCAGTCTGGCCAGACCCTGAGGTGTACCCCGCTCCCCCCATCACTGGGTTTTTGGACAAGGAAGAAGGCGGGGCCGTAACATGGGAAAGCTGACTTCTGCCTGTTTCTAGAGTGGGGACTGGCTGGGTGTGCTGAGAAACCCGACCCAGTCTATCTAATTTTGCCCATCTCCCAGGTCTATAACCCCTTTCTCTTTGACCCAGAAAACCCAGAGAGGTCCCTTCTCTGCAGGCCCCAGGTGAAGTCAGAGGGTTTGGGTGTAAGGATGTTGTCTGAGGCTGCTGGTGAGGACAGACGGTGGGTGGAATGGTTGGGGTTCCGGATCTCCTTCCCGCCCTCCACTTAGATTATGTGCAGAAGTTTAGAGAGTCGGGATTGGAAGGTGAGGGGTGACAGCATCAGAGTTCTTCCCTCCTCCTGCTAAGTATTGTGGACTGAAGTCTGAGCTAGGTTCAGTATGCAAATGTCAAAATGGAGTTTCAGGTAAGGCTGTGGAGGACGGTTAGTTTGGATCCGAGGACGCCTGTCTGGATCCCTGCGCGGTGAGAGTCCTCACCCGGCTCTCCTGCAGGAACTGCATAGGGCGGACTTTGCCACCAGCGAGATGAAGGTGGCGCTGTCGCGCTCACACTGCTATGCTTCCGCGTCCGGACCGACAACAAAGAGCCACGCAGACGGCCAGAGCTGATTCTGAGCGTGGCAGACGGGCTGTGGTTGCGGGTGGAGCCGCTGAGCTCGGACTCGTAGTGACCTAAAACCTGGCCTGAGGCAGCCTCACTTACTCCCTTACCTCTCTGGGATCCCAGAATCAACAGAAATGTTGCTATACTCGAACCTCTCCGAGCAACTGCAGGGGGCGCTGCGAACCACCCGTGCCTGGATGAGAAGAGGCAGGACTGGTGCCTTTCAGTCGCCTGGATGGCCACTGGGCTTTCTTCCTGAGCTCAAGGGTAGATTATCCTGTAAGAGCTACAGTAGATGTCTAAGCAGAAGAAACAGGTCTGAGGTTCTGTCACCGAAGAAAACACTGCATTTTTCTTTCGTTTTTGAAACAAGGTCGTGCTTATGTAGCTATTAGTGGCCTGGAACCGACCTTGTGGATTCTTGTTACTCCAAAACTCTGGAAATCCTGAGAGTGTGCTGAAGAGAATTCAGTGAAAAACAGTCTACCCCACTGTCCCCCAAAACACCAACGGTGTACCCTCACCGCCCATACAAGAGCTGTACTTGGACTGGAGAGATGGCTCAGAGGTTAAGAACATTGCCTGCTCTTCCAAAGGTCCTGAGTTCAATTCCCAGCAACCACATGGTGGCTCACAAACATCTGTAATGGGGTCTGGTGCCCTCTTTTGGCCTGCTGGCACACACACAGACAGAATATTGTATACATAATAATAATAATAATAATAATAATAATAATAATAATAATAATAATAATAATAAAAGAGCTGCACTTACAACATTCTACGGGATCAAACCCAAAGTTCATCTGCCCTTCTGTTTTGCTCCAAGTTCAAAACCTCCGGGTGATGTGTAATGCCCCTGTCTTGTTCTGATGTGGATGACCGTGGTCCAAAAATCAAAGGTAGTTACCACCTCAGCGTATCCACAAGTTGATCATGCTCATTTAATCCTATCTCAAAAGTCAAAAAAAAAGAAAGAAAGAAAGAAAGAAAGAAAGAAAGAAAGAAAAAAAAGAAAGAAAAGAAAAGAAAAGAAGGAAAGAAAAAGAAAGTTCCAGGTTCATTAAGAGGAAACAAAGTGGGCATATTTTTATTTCTGAATAGTTTTGGTGTTCCATGTCCTTTGTATGTTCTTATGAATGTCATAATCAACATGTCTGTCCATACGGTGAGCTCTCCTGGGGCTTTGATTGATAAAAAAAAATTGTTGTTGTTTTTGTTTTTCAAGACAGGATTTCTCTGTGTAACCCTGGTTATTCTGGAACTCACTCTGTGGAACTCTTGTGTTCCTGGCTGGCCTCTTATTTTTTTAATTACTTTAATTATTTTATATTGCTTGCATATATGTAAATGATCATGTGTGTGTGGTGCCCATGGAGATCAGAAGAGGATGTTGACTCCCCTGGGACTGGAGTTGCAGGTGCCTGTGAGCCACCGTGTGTGTTCTGGGAATTGAATCCAGACCATCTGCAACAGCCGCAGGTGCCCTGAACCCTGAGCAATGTCTGTGACCCTGTCCTCCTAGCTTCTTATTTTCAAGTCGTTTCATTTCCCTATGTGTCTCTGTGTGTACAGATGTGCACACACCTATGCTGGTGGTCATGTCAGGGAAGCATCAGTTGACTTCAGCGGATCAATGTCTGTTCCTACTGCTGTGCCTTTACATGTCTGCTGCTACCATTCTTCTCTGGTATTTGGCATGATGTGAATTGACGTGGGGAGATTCCCATGGACCTTAATATAGTGTAATTATCTCCTGAAAATATCCCATTCTACTGGGCATTTTTACTGGAGGATTATTATGAAGATGATTTTCTCCTAAGCTATACTGTTTAACTGAAGCAACGATTTTCGTGTATAAAATAGGATTTTTGATGAGGGGGGTCTTTAAGAAATATAATAAGGGATTATGAGAGAGGTTAGTCTAGTGGGAAAATTAATATAGGAAAAGATAGAATAAAGTGTTGCCCCTGTGCTGTCTGATAATACTTCTGTATGCTATAAACTTGTATGTGTTTCTCTCATTGGTCAATAAAGAAGCTGCTTTGGCCTACAGCTAGGCAGAAAAAAGCCAGGCTGGGAAGCCTAATGGAAAAACAGGGAGAAAGAAGGGCAGAGTCAGGGAGAGATGTGAGCCAGCCACCAGAGAAGCAAGATGCTTGAAAACAGATAAAGCTGCAAAGCCACGAGGCAAAGTATAGATTAATAAAAATGGGTTAACTATTTATCCCTGGGGCATGAACTAGCTTTTTGGAGCCTATTCCCTATGGAGGGATACCTTACTCAGCCTAGATACAGGGAGGAGGGCCTTGGTCTTGCCTCAAGTGATGTGACAGACTTTGTTGACTCCCCATGGGAGGCCTCACCCTCTCTGAGGAGGGGATGGGATGGGGTGGGGGGAAGGTGGGAGGAGAGGGAGAAAAGGAGGGAGAAGGAAATGGGATTGGTATGTAAAATAAAAAAGATTGCTTAAAAATAAATAGAAGCAAAAAATAGAAATGGGTTTGTAACATGAGGGCCGGCTTGTTGGGGTATCTGTCCCGCCCGGTACTCCACAGCCGGCAAACCCCAAAGAAAATCACACACAAGACTCCATAAGATTATAAACTGATTGGCCCAATAGATCAGGC
Source organism: Myodes glareolus (assembly GCF_982192425.1). NCBI lineage: Eukaryota > Metazoa > Chordata > Mammalia > Rodentia > Cricetidae > Myodes > Myodes glareolus. The sequence continues at coordinate 49,504,162 of NC_142031.1, read as the reverse complement.
TTATTATTAGTCCTTGTAACTTATATTAATCCATTATCATTATCTATGTTAGCCATACTGGCTCAGTACCTTTTCCAGCTGGGCAGCTTACATGTTTCCTCTCCAGTGGTCTGCGCAGGAGTGGCTAAGGGAGTTTTCTCCTCCCTAGCCTTATCCTCTTCTCATTGCCCCGCCTCTACTTCCTGTCTGGTTGACCCACCTATACTTCCTGCCTGGCCAATCAGCATTTTATTAAAATACATGATTGACAGAATACAGACAATTCTCCCGCACCATGGGTTAATTTAAGTTGTAAGAACTAGTTAGTAATAAGCCTGAGTTATAAGCCAAGCAATTTGCAACTAACATTAAGCTTCTGAGTGACTATGTGAACTATTGCTGTCACAGGCTGCCATGACCAACAGCGACTTGGGAAGGAACGGCTTTGCTTCAGTTCATAACTTCAGTTCACACTGCAGCTCTGAGGGAAGTCAGGGCAGGAGTTCAAGGCAGGAACTGAAGAGAGACCATGGGGGAGTGCAGCTTACTACCTTACTCCGCATTGCCTTCTCAGTCTGCGCTCCTGCACACTCCAGGACCCACCTGCCCAGGGATGTGTATAGTGGGCTCGGCCTCTCTACATCAGTCATTAATCAAGAAAATGGACTACAGACATGCCTACAGGCAACCTGATGGAAGCATTTTCTCAGTTCAGGAGGCTCTTCCCACATAAGTCTAGCTTGTGTCAAGGCAACAGAAAAATAAAATAAAAAAATTAAAGAACAACCAGGTAACCAGATTAACCACCATATCTGGTGTGTGTTGTTGTTGTTGTTGTTTTGGTTTAGGTTTTTTTAATTATTTGTTTATGTGAATTGTTATTGTTGTTGTTGTTTGAGACAGGATTTCTCTGTGCAGCCCTGGCTGTCCTAGAAGTAGCTCTGTAGATCAGACTGGTCTCAAACTCAGAGATCCGCTGCCTGTGCCTCTCGGGTGCTGCCCAGCCATGCCTGGTTTCATGTGATTCTAGAGACTGAACCCAAACCCTGTACATGTTAGTCAAGTACTCTCCCTACTGAACTGTATCCCTGGCCCTAATTTTATTTTTTTGATTTGGTGACCTGTTCTATTTATTTTTAGCTGCTGTGATGAAACATTGGCCAAACCAACTTGCGGGGCGGAAAGGATGTATTTGAGTTACATGTCCCAATCACTGCCCAACATTTAAGAAAGTCAGGACAGAAACTCAAGCAGGAACAGAGCTGGGAACTCTGCAGGAACGCTGCTTGCTGGATGGCTTCCCAGGCCACATCCGCCCTTTCTTATATCTCACAGGACCTTCCCCTGTCTTATGCCTCACAGTCCCACAATGGGCTGGGCCCTTCCACATCAATTGAGAAGGTGACACACGGATATTGCCTCCTGAGCTGGAGGCATCTCCTCGGTTCAGCTTCTCTCCTACTAGAAGACTATTGAGGCCAGTTGACAAACACTATTCAGAACATTCCTCAAAGGTTCCTGTGTTGCAAGCAGGCTTGTTCCCAAGCCAGAAGTGCTATATATACAAGGAAGGTGGGAGCTGTTGGAGGAAGAGCCCAATAGGTGGAAATTAGGTATTCCACCTTTTTAGTGCTATGCCCCTGAGGGGAGCATTGAGTCCTCAGGTCCTGTTCTTTCTCTCAGCCACCGTAAGAAGCTTGCTATGCCATAGTCCCCCGCCATTAGTCTCTGCTTGGTCATAGACCCTAAACCAATAAAAGCTGCTCACGGTGGCCTAAGACTTCTGAAGGGGTGAGCCAAAATAAACATATATCCCGATATATATACTTTACTACAGTAACAGAAGGGCTGAGCTGACTGTATTAGTTACTTTTCTCTTGGTGACAAAAAAAAAATTGTCAAAAAGAACTTAGGGAAAGACTGGACTTGGGATTGGGCCTGCAGGGAACCAATGCAGTCCTGAATGCGTGTGGTGTTGATAGAACACAGCCTCATCAAGGACCCCAAGGCCTCAGACTCATGGAAATGGCGAGGGTCAGAGGGATGGTAAAGCCTTCCCCTGCTCCAAACATGAGTACTGACTAACTATTAAACTGTAGCTAAAACCAGTGTGTGCAGAAAACTGCCAACCACAGGCTTCCTTCCTTGAGAGGTGGAGTTTACCCTCCCAAACCGCCCCTGTAGAAACGTCCAGACCGAGACCAGCTAACCCTTCCTCTTTGTGCTGTGCATCATAAATGCTCTGCCCCCTCGTGGTGGAAAGAGAACTGGCTCCTATAAATTGTCCTCTGACCTTCGCAGATGTGTCACGGCAGACGAGACGCGCGCGCGCACGCGCACACACACACACACACAAGAAAAAATGTAATAAAGAAAATTAAATAAAAACTACAAAACCCTCCTATAGCCATACCTAGTTGTGTTTTCCAGTAGATACCTGGGTGATGTTATTCAATTAAGTTAACACAGAAAACACACAATCGCCTTTCAGTGGGAGAGGAAGCATGGTTTTTCCACTATGGTTGGAAGGGGGCTGATTCTTACAAGGCTACATTTCCCAAGAGTCCCTTCTTTTTAGTTTTTAACATTTTTTTATATTAATTCTCTGGGGATTTCACATCATGCACCCCAATCCCACTAATTTCTCAGTCCTTCCATATCTGCTCTTGTAACTTCCTCCCCAAAAGTAGATAAGAAAATAAGTAACATCTCGCCGACCCCTCTGGGCATGACCTGCTCCTGGATCAACTGCAGTTTTCTCTCAACTCCATCACAGCTGTGGCGTCTCCAGTTTCACTGTCCATGTATCCTTCCACCCCTCCATCGTTCCTGCCTCCCCTTCGTAGCTGAAGGATTTCCATAACTCAGCACAACAGCAGGTTTTCTATCTGAGAGGAGTCTCATCGGGGTCCAGTACTGACGGTGTAGCAGAAGCCAGGCCTCGAACTCTTTATAGTGAACATTTGGAAGTAAAGCTGTTTGGGCCAAAGAGTCTACTGCATGGCACGCTGCAGCTTCCGATGCCGCTATGACCAACGAATATGTGAAGGGACCCTTCTTTAAGAGTTCCTTTTCTAGCTTGGGATGATTGATGTTTTTCAAGATAAGTTTTTGTAAGGGAGGGAAGGAGAGGGGGAGGGGAGAGAAGGAAGCTGGAGGAGTAAGTAAAAGGAACACTCAAGAAGAGAGACTGCCTGAGGGATTTGGCACACTCTCAATTCAATCTTGCCTTCAATATGCCCTCAGAGTTGTGTGGATCCCTTCTTTAAAAAAAATAATAATAATAATAATTTTTTTTTGAAACAAATTCTCCCACATATCCCCGGCTGGCCTTGTAACTGTAATCCTCCTCATGGCTTCAAAAATTATCTGGACCCCAATGCTTAATGAGCATCTATGACACCAGCCCAGGCCAAGCTGCCCACATTCCCTGCACTTCCTTTGCTCATGGCCCATTTTAGCCTGACCTTTACCCCCATGCTTTCCTGAGGACCTCTGACACCTCAGCCTCCAGATGAGCTTAATCTATAGACTCTGACCCTGTTGGTTCCAGCAGAACTGCATTATTTGTTAAAGCCCTGGGAGTCTTTGGTCCGCCTAGGACCTGGGGTGCAAGAAGGAAGAAACTGATCTCTGCCAGGCTGTGCCACTGGTGGGCGAGGGCTGGGCGGGGGCGGCATTTCGGAGCCTCCTGATTCTGCACTGAGAGATGCTGCACGCTCTCATCCCAGCCGGCTGTGCAGAGGAACTAGGGAGACGCTCTCCAATAGGCCTGGCTTGAATCTGGTACGGTGGACCCTGAACTTTGGTGTTTATGTTTTTATCGGCCAACCCTTGGCCTTGGGAGGGCAGGTACAGTTGTAAACTTGGAGTCTCAAGGCGCTTCTGTCCCTGGTTGAGACAGAAAGGGTTGAAACCTTAGGATTCCCTAGGCTGCCCGAGCCCGTGACTCTCAGTCTGTTTATGGCTGGACCCGCCCCACTCACCTTGGCTAACTGCCAAGGCCCTGGTTGCAGCTGGGCCTGCTAGGGAGGGATTGGCTGGCTCAGTTCAGCCCCAGTTTTTCACGCAGCTTAGCTTCCGGCAGGTCAGACGCCAGGGACAAAGACGGTTCAGAGAAGACAGGAGGTTCTGGAAGAATCGCTGCTCTTGAGAGAAGGTGCCAGGCTGGGAGGCAGCAAAAACGGCTCTGGCCCTGAACAGGGAGAACTCTGCCCAGGGCTGGGAGGGATGCAAGGTGTCTGCTGGCCTTGGAGACTTCTGGTTTCCTGGTCGTTGTACCCAGGGCCTGTGCTTCAGGCTGAGCTATTCTACAAGGCAAACAGTTCCTGTCTGCTGTCCCCCCCTCTCCTGTTGTTCCTCTGCTCTCTCACCGTGTGGTCCTTGCTTTTCTTCCTACTCTGCCCCCAAGTCATTCCAGTCTACATGGCTAGAACCCTCTCCTGGGCCTCAGAAGCTCACTCTCTGCCTATCTGCCCTGCAGGATGCTACAGCTGAGCCTGTCCTGGCTGGGACTGGGGTCCACGGCCGCCTTTCCATGGCATCTGCTGTTGCTGGGTGGGACCTCCTGGATTCTGGCCCGAATTCTGGCCTGCATCTATGTCTTCTATGACAACTGCTGCCGCCTTCGTTGCTTCCCTCAGCCTCCTAAACCAAACTGGTTTTGGGGTCATTTGGGCATGGTGAGTGTGGCAGAAGGTGGGTCTCGGGGTGTCAGGATAGATGTGTTCCCAAGGAGTGAGGTCTGGAACACAGGACTTTTGAGAAGTGAGGGAGGGCCTAGGGAGCACCTCTCTCCTCAATCCCTGCATCCCCTTGGCTCCTATCCACTCCAAGCTCTGAGGCCCTTCTCTCGCTCTCCCTTCCCTGCCCCCAGTCTACCTTAGGTCACATTATGACCAGGACTCATGGTCTGAGGTCTCTTTTATATAAATAAATATATATGTATATTTATATATTTGTACGAATCTGTCCTGCATAGGAGCTCCCAGGGAGAGGAGCTCGCAGCGTGGACATCCCTGGTCCACTCAGTTTCCACTGATGGACTTGAGGCAGCGGTGCCAAAAGCCTGGCCCCTGCCTGGCCCATCCTTGCCCTTAGGCCAGTGTCTGTACCTCTCTGAACTGCCATTTGCCCTTTAATAATAAGCTACAATCCCCCTGTGTCCACTTCCAGGGACTCTGGGGGCGGGGGGGGGGGGCGGAAGAGAGATGTGAAAAGATCTTCAGCTTGGCAGGCCCTGTTCTTTCTGATCTTCCCCTCCCTTCTCAGGATGTGTCAGTGGACTCCATTGTCCAACCTGAGCACTTTGCTTTTGCGGTACTGGGATGAAGCAAGCCGTCTGCCGCTGGTGCCTCACAGCCTGACTGCTCATTTTCACCAAGTACCACACTGGCCTCTCCCATAACAGCTACCCTTCCTGAGAGGGCTCCTTCCTCAGCATGTCCCCTCGCTCCCAGCACTCCTTGCTCCATGCTGCATTGTGACTCTGTTGCAGAGTCACACATTTCTGTATCATCTGTAATTATGGGCACCATCTCCAAGGTCGTTGATTCACATGGTGCTTTCTCTCTGTACAGACAAATCTCCTTCCAAAATCCTTCTTCGCCCTTGTCTTTCCAGGCTTCCCCAGGACCCCCTTCCTTTCTGCACTGCAGTCCAGCTGCTTCCTTCCAATCCTCCTAAGTTGAGTCCTGTAGAAGAACAAAACCGGAAATATATGTATATACACACACACACACACACATGATATATATATACACACACACACATACATGCATGCATACATGGATATACATACACACATGCATATACATACACATATACACACATATACACATACATACACACATACACATACACACATATACATATACACATACATATACATATAATACATATACACACGCACATGTATAAATACATATTACATATGTACATATACACATGCATATATACATGTGCACATACATATGAGTGCATATACATACACATACACACATGTGCATGCATATATACATAAACACACACACACATGATTTGCTAGAGTGGTTCCCAACCAACAATGGCCATCCATACAGTGGAGAGAACACAACAGTTACATGTCTATAAAACTGAAGGCCTCCGCAGTTCCAGTCTCATGCTCAAAGATCTGAAAGTCTCATAGAAAATTTCTGCTCTTCAGTTCATAAGGGAAGGTCCAAGAAGCAGAAGTTAATGTCATTAAAGATGGATGCACTCATGTGCAAGAGGCAAAAGACAGGCAGGCAGGCAACACTTTTTTCCTCAAACATTTTTTAATAATTTATTTTTATTTTATGTGCATTGGTGTTTTGCCTGCTTGTATGTCTGTGTGAGGGTGTCGTTCCCCTAGAACTGGAGTTACAGTTGTGAGCCTCTGTGTGGTTGCTGGAAATTGAACCCAGGTCTTCTGAAAGACAGTCAGTGCTCTTAACCACTGAGCCAATTCTCTAGCCCTCCCTCTAGCCCCTCTTCAAATATTTTTATATTCAGGCTATCCATTAGAAAGTGCCACCCACTCAAGATCTTCTTTCCTCAATTTGTGAGTGTGTGTGTGTGTGTGTGTGTGTGTATGTGTGTGTTTTCTGGAAACATCTTCACAGACTCACCTTGAGGTTTGCCTCTTAGTTTCAGATCTTATCATATTTACAATCAAGATTAAATATCACAAGTTCACTCCTTGTTATCTTGATTCCAACTGTATATCCTTCTGTCATGGTGAATTTACCTAAAACAATACAATAATAAAGTCATAATTCCACGTGCTGTAACTACCCTACACACAGCCAATGATACGTTAATTCTTTCCCCTCCCCCAAACAGGTGGGAAAACCTCTTGAGGAATACGTAGCCTTTTAGTAGAGTCTCTAAGGTAAAAACGATAGTACAGGTTTGCAATACTTAAGTACTGATATTTCTTTTCTTGGTTTTTGTTTGTTTGTTTGTTTGTGGTTTTTGAGGCACAGGTTCTCTTTGTGTAGCCCTAGCTGTCCTGGAACTTGCTCTGTAGACCAGACTGGCCTCAAACTCACAGAGATCCACCTGCCTCTGTCTCCCAAGAGCTGGGATTATAGGTGTATGCCACCACTGCCTGGCTATAAATCTGTTCTTCACAAAGCAAGAAAGACCTACTCATAACAATTGTAATCCTTGATTTTTTTTACTTGTGACACAACATTGGTTATGTTTTAAAAGATTTATTTTTAATTATATGTGGGAGGGAACATGCATGCATCCAGGGGCCTGCAGAGTCCAGCAGAGGGTGTCGGATCTAGAACAAGAGTTACAGAGGGGTGGGAGGGGCATAACATAGCTGTCTTGTTAGGAAGCAGAAGACAGGATTAACTATTGTGCTCCACTTCCTGAGCATATCTGACTTAAGTTCCCAGCAGGACTCATGGTCTGCAATCTCCTGCCCATTAGGTTTTCCTTTATCAATATTTAGAAATCTTTACCTTGGATGAATTCAGCCAGCCATAGTTTTCCAGGTCTTCTTCACAGCAATGTTGGAGAATACAATAAAACTGGAAACTCCCCCATCCATGACCCAGCTCCAGCATGTCTCCTTCTGTACAAAACCTTCCATCTGCTTGCTCTGTCATCTCCTTGTGGACAGAGTCACCTTCACTGGTTGTCTCTTGTTCCCTCCCTACTCTTGTGATTCCCTGAATGGCAGCCCCATGTCATCTCTCTCCCCATCGCTCTCCATGGCAATGACGTCTCCATCCTTCCAGGAGTCTCTTTTCTTGGTTCTGAGAGACATCCACACTGCTCTCTCCTGAGCTCTCTGCAGGTCCCTCTGTGTCTGCTGCTGGTTTCTCCTTTCCCTGACATTTTCACATAGAGTTCGCTGAAACCTAACCCTTCCTCCCTCTTCTCAAGTTCCCAAGGCTGCCCCCTTGCCTGGGGGTCCAGCTCCTAAGCTGGCCATCAATTCCTTCTTGAAACGAGGTCTAAGTTCACATCCTTTCTGAGCTAGGGATCAGGATTGGAGCTGCCACCAAGTTTTTACTGCAGTACAGGAAGGCACCTGGTGGCAGGAGGGTGTGTTGGGGTTGGAATAAAATCAACCATGAGAGCACTTGGAATGACAACAAGAGATAAGGTGTTGAATGTGGCGGTGGGAAGAGATGAATTGGGAAGAATTCAGTGGAAAGAATTCGATAGAAACAAAACAACAGACAAGTAGTAGAAAATGCATACATACATTATTTTTAATTAATAATTTACTAAGTGAAACGTCTTCCAATAACATTTTCATACGTACTTCATTTTGGTTAATTCTCCCCCACCTCCCCACTGTACTCTTTTACTCTTCCCACTTGGTTCTGTTGTCTTCCCCATTCCCTCCACTAAAGCCTTTTTCCCACTCTCATGGGCAGGCCTCTTTCCAGTTTCCCAGCCTTTTCTCATATTTACTCCTATGTAAGCACATTTATTTAGTAGTAAAAAGCTAGCATACACAGAGAACACACAGTATTTATCTGAGCCTGGGCTACTTCACCTAATACAGTGTTTCTCAGATTCATTTCCCAGCAAATTGTGTAGCTGAATAAAATTTTGTTGTGTGTATTCCACATTTTCATTAGCCAGTCATATGTTGATGAGCATCTAAGCTGGTTTGTAGCAACAGGCCACTTGTTCAACTCAGCTGTCGAGAACCAAAATAATCACACAGAAACTGTATTAATTAAATCACTGCTTGGCTCATTAGCTCTAGCTTCTTATTGACTAACTATTACATATTAATTTAACCCATTTCTATCAATCTGTGTATCGCCTCGTGGTAGTGGCTTACCAGGTAAAGTTCCATCTGGCACCAGCAGGGGTACATGGCTTTTCTCTGACTCCGCCCTTCTTTCTCCCAGCATTCAGTTTAGTTTTCCCTGCCCACCTTTATTCCCTGTGCAGGCTCAGAACAGTTTCTTTATTAACCAATGGTATTCACAGCATACAGAGGGAAATCCCACATCACTGGTTCCATTTCCTTGCTGTTGTGAAAAAGACCAAAGATGAAAATGGATGAGCAAGTGTTCCTCTAACAGACTATAGAGTCCTTTGGGTACATGCCCAGGAGTGATATAGTTTTATCCTAGGGCACTTCTATCTTTAGTTTCTGAAAAAAAAAAAGCCCACATTGATTTACACAGTGGATACATTAGTTTATAATTGTGCCAGTGGATACGGGTTCTGTTCTTCTACATTCTCGCCGGCATTTATTCTCACAATTTTTCTTTTTTCTTTATTTGTATGGTGTTTTGTTTGTACACTGCACATGTACAGTCCTCCAGAGCCCAGAACAGGACATTGGATACGCTTGAACTGGAGTTGCAGGCATTTTGATCCACCATGTGGGTGCTGGGAATTGAACCAGGTGCTTTGGGAGGGCAGCCAGTACTCTAAACCACTGAGTCATCTCTTCAACTCTAGTTGCTTATTTTCTTGGTGGTAGCCATTCTGACAAGGTTGAGGTAGAATCTCAAAGTGAATTTCTTTGGTGAACAGAAGCATTTAAAAAATACTTTAAGATGTTTACTGGCAATTTTCATTTCTTATTTTGAGAGCTGTCCAGTTTGTTGACCCATTTATTGATCAGCAGAGAGTGGGGTATTTAACTTTTTTAAGTTTATATATTTTAGATATTAATTCCTTGACTCCTATAAAAAAGATAGCTAGCAAATATCTTTCCAAGTTCTGTGCACCATCTGTGCACTATGTCAATAGTTTTTGTTTTTGTTTTTTTGTTTTTTGGGTTTTTTTTTTTTTTTGCTCTATAGAACTTTTTACCTTCATGTAACCTAATTTTTCAGTTCTTGGGAATGTTTCTTTTTCTTTCTTTCTTTTTCTTTTTTCTGAGACAGGGTTTCTCTGTGAAGCTTTGGAGCCTGTCCTGGAACTCACTCTGTAGACCAGGCTGGCCTCAGACTCACAGAGATTCTCCTGCCTCTGCCTCCCAAGTGCTAGATTAAAATGTGCCACCACTGCCCAGTGGGGATGTTTCTTGTACTTCTAGGGTTCCATCAGAAATTTCTTATACCTGCATTATCTAAATTTCAGTTCTAGATACTATATTTTAGCCCTTTACCATTTACCCATCACATGTCCTTGTAACATCTTTGTTATTTATCAAGTGTCATATCTATAAATCATTTGTGTGTATTTTCCTATTGATTCATCAAGCTACTGTTTAAGGTAAGAAACATAAAAATGGAGAGAGTGAGATGTCGGAAAGAGGCATGTCGATTGAAAGTTGAATATTGTAAGAGAAATTTGGATGAACTTGGGGTGGCTCAGCAAAAACCATAGATTAGTGATGCGAGTAGAAGGAGTGAGAGAGGTTGGGAGTGGTTGGCAGAGACTGGGAAGGCACCCTTCCAGGACTACCCTCTGATTTCTCATTTCCTAGATGAAGAGCAACGAGGAAGGCATGCAGTTTGCAGCACAATTGGGCCACTACTTCCGTGACATCCACCTCTGCTGGGTTGGGCCTGTCTACCCTGTCCTGAGGCTCATCCACCCGAAGTTCATTGCTCCTCTGCTGCAGGCCTCAGGTATCTCTCCCAGGATCCCAAGCCCTGGCCTCCTCCCTGCTTCTTCTCCCAGTCCTCCTCACACATACACAGACCAAGCTGAGCAGGGGGTGAAGCCATAGGGAACAGATGCCATGACTCTGCCACCGGTCTTCTGGATGACTGTGGACCGGGTCCTGGATCTCCTGGGGTGTTGAGGTCTGTCTAAGTTGTGAGTGATGGACGTCCAATCTTATCCAAAAAAGGGAATCTACTGTCTGGGGGTGTAGCTCAGAGACAGAGCACTTACCTGCCATGTGTAAGACCTGAGGTTGCATGTGTAGCACAGAAGAGGAAAGTAAAGGATTCTACTGTTGTTGGCGTCAAGGAGGGAGGATCTTCAAGATCTTCAAGTACAACTATGCAAAGGTGGTAAACAATGGCTCCAGGAACCTTCATTTCTTAGCTCTGTTTTTGTGGTGGTTTCCTAGATAACTCTTAGAAACTCAGCACCCTTCAGAAAATCCATGTAGTACTGGACAGTGTTCTGGCTGCCTTCCGATTGATTTTGGTGGTAGGACCGGCTACTTCCTCTAATCACTGTGACTTGATCACCGAGACTCTGGGCAGCTTGGCCACCTTTCCAAACAGTGGCATCAAGATGGGGAAGGTGTGATGAGGTTCTTGATCTGAGAGAACAGAAATGTGGAGGCAGACACCACAAGTTGTCCATCTATTACAGAACACTGAAGCTATTTCTGTTCATCAGTGCAAACGATGACGGTGCGCAGAGTTGCTTGTTTGAGTTGCTCTTTCCTCGGGTACCTGGTGACCTGAGGAGGCACTGGCTTAACATGCTTGGTTAGATGCTTTTCTATTGCTGGGTTAAAACACTATGACCAGGACGACTTACAGAAAGAGGGCTTTATTTTGGGCTCACGGTTCCAGAGGGATGGGGCTGTGATGGCGACACTGCGGAAGTACAGCAGCAGGCCGGCACGGTGACCGATGCTGAAAACTGAGCGCTGTCACGTCACACCACTAACAAGAAGCAGAGAGAGAAAACTGGGGGTGGTGAGAGTCTTGTACCCCCAGTGGCTCCCTTCCTCCAGCAACGACACATCTAACTTTACCTGCCCCCAACAGTGTCACCAACTGGGAACCAAGAATTCTAGTGCCTAAGATATGAGGGACATTTCACATACAACACCGCCTTGCTAAAAAGCTGAATGTGGTGGTGTATGCACTTGAATTCCCTGTACGGGGCAGGTCGATCCTGGAGCACACTGGCTAGCTAGCCCTGTCAAATTGTTGGGCCCTAGATCCCAGTGAGAGACTTCGTCTCAAAAACAAAAGCAAATAAACAAACAAAAATCCAAGGTAGTTGCCTCCTGAAGAATAACTCCTGAGGTTGACTTTGGCCTCCACACGCAGACACCATCCCCCACCCCCACAGATACATCTCTCAAGCAAGCAGCTTACATAGGGAAGGAGAGAAACAAGACAGTCAATATTTCCAGATCTCAGGGTTGCCCCTTTGGCCTGGGGTTCAGGGTATTAAACCCTGTATAGCTAGGCCAGATATTCACTTGGATGTTGAGTTTTGTTAGTGTCTGTGGTCTGTGTTGCATTCTTTTTTACTGTTGCCTAGGCTGAGAGCAGTTACTTCAGAATAAACAAGCCATCGACTGTGTGTATGTACAGATCTACTTACAATGTGTAGATTTTTTCCCCTCAATATGGAGTGAAAATATTTCCTTATAATATAAAATATAAAGTTCCCCTAACCAACCCTTTTATTTGTACCACTTTTCACTACTATTAAAAATTTTAACATCTTACCTGGGTGGCAGTGGCGCACACCTCTAGTCCCAGCACTCAGCAGGCAGAAGCAGGTGAATCTCTGAGTCTGAGGCCAGACTGGTCTACAAAGTGAGTTCCAAGACAGCCAGGGCTCCACAGTGAAACCCTGTCTCAAAAAAACAAAACAAACAAAAGTCCCACCAAGTAGTTTGTGCTGCCCATATATTCTTGACTGGAGAATGGTCCCCGGAGGCCATCATCTGGCCAAGGTGCAGAGGAAGAGGACTGAGGAATAACCTGCCCTAGGAGACAGCTACATTACATCTCTTTCTCGCAAGGCTCAGGGGTCATTGCAGAACAGAGAGCAGAGAGAGTGGAAGAGGCAGTGGATGGTTGTAAGAAACACTGTTTTTTCAGACACGGCAGGGCATTTGCACAGATGGACTCACAGCATTTGTGACACCTTTCATATGTGCAAGATCAAACTGAACAAAATCCCAGCATGCAGAGGGGTGGAGAGGGGAGGTGGTCACAAAGTCCCACCCTAGCCGAGGAGCTACTGCTAACTGATAGCTATTGGGAGTTATGGGGATCAGTCTTCTTTTTTATTTTTGATTTTTTTTTCTGTGTAACAGCTTTGACTGTCCCAAAACTCTTTTTATAGACCAAGTAGTCTGGCCTCAAAGTCACAGAGATCTGCTTGCCTCTGCCTCCCAAGTGCTGGGATAAAAGTCGTGGGTCACCACTGCCCAGCTAGAACCTTTCTGAAGAGTGGTTGTAAATTTGTTTATTTAGACAGCTTCTCAAACAGCCTGACCGGCTTCTTTTTAGTAAAGATAACCTTGAGCTCCTGATGCTGCTACTTCCAGCTCCTGAATGCTGAGATTACAAGTGTTCACAGCCACACTTGCGTTATGTGGTTAAAGGGCTGGACCTTGGGCTCCGCGCATGTTAGGCAAGCATTCGATCATATGACCTATACCCCAGCCCCTGATTATGAATTTTAAATTTTATAAAAACTAGAACTGTGGGAAACAAAAGAATTAGAGTAGTCCTGGTTAGAGTTTTAATATATATAAATATATATATAATATATATAAAAATATATATAAACAATATATATTGTTTATATATATTTTTATATATATTCACAGTCAGAAAAATCTAGTTATTTTCTGCTAGAACCATCTTAAGATAAACTTGCCTGTAAAGTTGGAAACAGAGTTGCAGAGATGGCTCACTGGTGAGAAGCACTCACTGCTCTTGCAGAGGACCTGACCAATACCCAGCACCCACATCAGGCAGCGCACAACTGCCCGTAACTCCAGATCCAAGGGATCTGATGCCCCCTTCTGGCCTCTGTGAGCACCTGCACACATGTGGCACACACACACACACACACACACACACACACACAAATAAAAATAACAAATATTCTTTTTTGTTAAGAAATTGTAAATAGATACTTTTAGATAAGCCTTGAATTTACCTCAGTTTTCTAAGTAGTTAAGAGCCTGACAAAGTTAATAGAAAACTTACCTTGATTAAACATAATTTTTTGTGTTTTTAAGTTGGTTTTATAAATGTTACAAAGAACAAATCAGTATCTTTAGAGAACCTCATTGATTTATATTGTGTGATGTTCACTTAGGTGCCAGAGCAGAGAGAAAAGCTCACCAAGGTGCTAAGCTTTCATTCTCTGAAGGAGTAGAGGGGTTCTGCCTTCTTTGAAAAGACCGACACCCAGCTAGCTCACTCCAGTTACTTTATTCAAACATATACAAGGTTAATAGGGGCTGGGAAAGGTTCCAACTACCAACATTATCTTGCTCTTGTTGCTCGTGAGAGCAGGCAACCCACACACGTTTCAGGCTTGATCAAAAGAAAGAGCTCCAGCTCTTAGCACCAAGACCAGTGCAGTTGAGAGCGCTCAGGTGGCACCAAGCGCAGACTCTCCAGAACAACATCTCTTCAAGGTTCAAACAGTCTCAGAACAATTCCCCAGCCTCTAATGATTTAACCCAAACATACATAGGCTTTGCTGAAACATTCCTCTCAGTGCCTACAACGGCTTTGCTATACATTTCCCTTAAAGCCAGATTCGGAGCCTTAATTTACCTACCATTACAGATTTAACCAGAGAGCTAGATTCTAGTTCTACATTCATATATTGAAGTTTGACCTCAGGAATCCCAATAACTTTCAATCACCATACCCTACTATCATTAAAGAAGATTCTTTTCTACAACCCCTATGTGATTTGCTCAGATCTTCTGTGATGTGTTTAATTCCCCTGGTTTTATCTTTTACCGTTTTGAGAAAATCCAGTCATTTTATCTTCAGGCAAAATCTTATTTTACCATGCAAAAAGTATTTCCTTTAGAAATACTTTTTAAATTTTCTTACCAAAATATGTATTTCTATTTTCTCTTGTGCTTCTATCTCCCACTAAACTGTTTTTGTGGTCGTTTCGTTTTGTAGTTTTATTTCTTTTCTCGGTATCACGAGACCCAGCAATGTAACAAATAGATTTATCAGCTTCTTAGGAAACTATTCAATCCAAATCACATTTATGACATAATGTAGCAGATTAAGGTCACTCACCCACTTTTTATTGAGCTATAAAGTTCCTGGCTGTGCAAGACCCAAGCAGACGTCATTGCTACTCCATTCTTTTCAAAGTCTGTTCTACACGTTTTTCCTTTGTCTCACTCATGTTTGAGGCTTACAGAAGCTTGCAGAGGCTCGCAAGCTAGCAAAGCCTTCAATAGGCAACCGTATTGTCTAAGCAAGAAAGCATAAGGGAGGGGGCCGAAAATCTTTATGCCAACCCTGTAATTTCAGCATGAGATACAAAAGGCATCTGCTTCCCTGAAAACTGTGGGAGACGGAGAGCAAATACCTGGCTTTTTACTGAAGAAATGAAAGGCAGTGGGCATCCTGTAGTGCAGACTGGGCTGCAGGGTCGGCCCACAACAGGTCCTACTCAGAGAGTTCGTGTATTCATTCTAAAATGTAACATATAAAATAGAGGCTGTAAATCTGCCACTCATTCATAATCAGAGTCGCTCAGGCCAGATTAAATTTTATTGCAAACTGTTAAAGATACAAAATGATGCATAGAGACGATTACCTTAGGATGGATGAGGTAACTTGGTGACTAAAAATGCTTATTGCACAATCCTGAAGACCTAGTTTGACCCCGGCACCCACTAACAGTAAACTATCAAAACTGACTGTACAGATTTGTCCTCTGACCTCCATGCGGCTGTCACGCATGCACACACCCACGCATCACACACTACTCATGCACTCACAATAAAAATAAAATAAATTTTGTAAACAATTCCACTAATTCAAAGCGCACTCTTTAATGGAAACAAGGCAGGGAATTTACATCTCTTCACAGAACTTCCTGAAATGAAAGCAAAATAGTGAGACCATAATCTCATTATGTGTACTTAAGGTAATATCTTTCCCTTTGTTGGCTAAATAACTATAATTGTAAAGTAGTATATGATAATGAGAGAAACAGCTAATGGCCACCACCAACCCCCGGAATGTAATACATACAGTGGTCATAACTTTTACAATAAAATATTATTTTTATTTTCTTATAAGATAGCAAACTTAATCAGGCCAATTGTCCGGATGCTCCTCCCTGAGTGGTTCCCACCAGTAGTGGGGTCTGTGTAACCCATTACAACAGACAGAATTGTGAAGTTGATCAAAACAATAGAACAGAACAGTGCCTTTCAACCAGATGCCTCATGGGCCATAACCTGGGAGAGGGACGAAACTGCACTAGAGCATACTTTTAAACCAGAAGCCAAGCGAGCTGTAACCTGGGAACAAAGCTGGAAGCAGAGCAGTTCAGTTCACTAAGTGACAGTGACAAGGAGGGCTGGAGCTGGGACAGCGTCCAGGTCATCATTGAGATTTCTGACGAGTCAGTGTCTACCTGGAGAGTCCTAAGCCATCCAGGTAGAACTACCAGAGGAGGTAACCAGAACATTGAGGTTCATACCGCCTTTCAACGTGAATGCCGATGATTGGAAATTATAATTTAATCTTTAAGTTGTACTTTATTCAGAGAGCCTGCAAGCAGAGAAGGCAGGGATTCCTAATGTTCTAAAAACAAACAAATGCTGGGCGGTGGTGGCACACACCTTTAATCTCAGCACTCAAGAGGCAGAGTCAGGCGGATCTCTGTGAGTTCGAGGTCAGCCTGGTCTACAAGAGCTAGTTCCAGGACAGGCTCCAAAGCTACAGAGAAACCCTGTCTCGAAAAACCAAAAATAAACAAACAAACAAATAAATAAATAAATACAAAACCTGTCTCACAGCTCAGCTCCAACCATCACATTGTATAGCAGGAGTAGGGAGCTGACAGAGAACAAAAGACCTCCTGCCAGAGTTCAGCCTTTCTCCTCGGCCACATGCTCGGTCGTTCCCCTGGGGCTCATGATGGCGATACTGCCTTCCTTGCCATGCCCTACACTTCTCCCTTGGTGTTCAGCTGGACCCAGACGTTTCCAAGGATGTAACAAAGGCTCAGGGCCAAGGACTCCCCATCCTCAAAGATACCACAGGATGCTTGCCCATGTGCCCTCCACTTAGAGCTGCCACTGCCTCTTCCAGCCCCAGGGTCAATGAGACAGAGCTGGAGCCATCGAAGCTATGGTGGAGCTTCCCCTGCCATGCCCTGCACGCTGTCTTCCTCTCAATCACCCTCCAGCTTGGCGTCTTTTCCATCTCAGCTGTTTAGAACAATGAGGAGTCACTGAATAATAGGGAGTCCTTCATATGCCATTGTCTTCTCTTAGCCTCAGCCTCCTCCTTCAAGAATTCTCCGTCTTGCCAGAATGCTATTGAATGTGATGG
Organism: Myodes glareolus; assembly: GCF_982192425.1. Lineage (NCBI taxonomy): Eukaryota > Metazoa > Chordata > Mammalia > Rodentia > Cricetidae > Myodes > Myodes glareolus. The sequence goes on along the minus strand of NC_142031.1, from coordinate 49,486,967 downwards.
GGAATGCCTGGGATATATCTAAGTCACATTGGGGACATTAATAGGACTGTATTTAAATCTTGTCTGCGGTGTATCCAAAGGCACAATTTGATCATGCCAGACTAGTTTGTGATGTGTCAAGGAAGACCATGTGTGTGGGGTCCAAGACAGGCCGTGATAACACATGTGATAACACACGTGATAACACATATGTCATGTGTCCAAGTATGTGTCAGTGAGATCAGAGAGCTGTAACAGTCACTGTGTCCCAGGTCTCTGGGAAAGCTCGCAGAGTGTTGTGCTGTGTTCAGATGTGGAAGATTTGTCAGACAACGTAGGAGCCGCATGAAGGCGTGATGGGCACATGTGCCATGTTAAGCTGACCTTTGCTCTACCTGTTCTACAGCCTGGTCTGGTCCCTTCCTGTGCTCCCACCCCTGCCCTGCATCTTTGTTTACTTTGTCTTCATCCCCTTCTTGTCCTGCTGAGCTTGAAGGGGAAATGCACAGCCCTTGCTGAGAGTCCCCACCCCTCCTAAAGTCCATTGCCGACCTTTGCCATGGGCCCTGATTTTCTCCTTTGTGTCAGCTGCTGTTGCACCCAAGGAAATGACTCACTATGGCCTCCTGAAGCCCTGGCTGGGTGAGTACCTCAAGGCGAGGGTCAGGGGACTCCCTTGAGCATTAAAGGACTACCCTTGCCTATTGTCATGGTTGCCCTACCAGGAGATGGGCTCCTGCTGAGTTCAGGTGACAAGTGGAGCCACCACCGCCGCCTGCTGACACCCGCCTTCCACTTTGACATCCTGAAGCCCTATGTGAAGATTTTTAACAAGAGTGTGAACATCATGCACGTGAGTTTCTTGAGCACAGGGTCCCACTAGAGCCTTGTAGAAAGCAGTTTGCTTTCAGATGTAATCGGCAGGTGTGCGTACCACAAAATTCCCTTTCCAAAGCTTAGTTTTCTTTTTCGGTTTTTCGAGGCAGGGTTTCTCTGTGTTGCCTTGGCTATCCTGGGACGTGCTCTGTGGACCAGGCTGGCCAGGAACTCAGAGGAAGAGGAACTCCCCCCCCCCCCGCCGCCTCTGCCTTGTAAGCGCTGGGATTAAAGGGGTGCGGTACCACTGCTGGCAATAATGGGGAACTAATAATCCATTCTTAAAGGTGACACCATGGAGTCATGCTCCTAGCCTATGAAAGGGGCTGAGAAGGAGCTGTATCTACTTACGGTCACAGCACATTCATGCTGGCTATTGCTCAGTAGGTCTTTCTACAAACTACACTGCAACAGGCTTTTTCTTTTAGGCCCCCAAGCAGCTCCCTCATCACGACACAGAGACTTATTGTTAGTTTTGAAGCTTGTCATAGCTTTGACACTTTTCTGGCTAGCTCCTTTAACTTAATCTGTTTCTCTTTATCCACCGTTTGCCTTGGCCTTTCTTGCTTCTGTGTATCTTACTTTCAATGCTTTTGTATGTCTGGCTGGCTGGTGTCTGCTGCCTTCTTACCCTAGGCATCCCTCTTGTTCTCTCCTCCTTCTCATGTTCCTTTCGAGCCTAGATTTCTCCTCCTATTTATTCTCTCTCCCTGCCAGCCCTACCTGTCCGTTTCTCCTGCCCAGCTATTGGCCATTCAGCTCTTTATCTTGCAGGCAAGGTGAAGCAAATGCAACGCATCTTTTCATAATTAAACAAATGCAGCACAAGCACGCGTAACACATCCTTGCATCATTAAACAAATGTAGCATAAACAGATGCAACACATCTTTACACAGTTAGAGTAATATCCAGCCACATAAACAAGTGTAACGCATCTTTGCCTATTTAAAATAACATTCTACAACAACATACCACTCTAAACTCACTGGCCTTAAGAGTCTACACAGTAACACATATCTTTATCCCAGCACTAGGAAGACTGGGGCAGAAGTATAGTGAGTTCATGGCTATATAGCAAGACCTGTGTCAAAACAACCAGTTCTTGTGCTAGATGGTCTTCTGAGCATGCACAAAGCCCTGGTTTCCATCCCAGCATAAAAAAAAAAATAGAAAACATGGTTTGGGGGAGTGTTTTTGTGTATGTGTGTTTTGGGTTGGGTTTTTGTTGTTGTTATTTTGGGTTTTGGGTTTTTTTCTGCTTTTTTTCAGGGGCAGTTTTAGACAGGGTCTCTCTATATATCTCTGGCTGTCCTAGAACTCACTGTGTAGGCCAGGCTGGCCTCGAACTCACTAAAATCTGCCTGCCTTCTGCCTCCCAAGTGTTGAGATTAAAGGTGTGTACCAGCATGCCTGGCTAAATAAAAGAAAAAAAATAACAACCTCACAGGCTGTTCCTTAAGGGAGTCTGGGTTTTCTAGCATGGAGAGATAGGGTTCTGAGAGAGAGAACGAGGAGAAAAGCTCAGTAACTCTCCAAGCTTAGCATCAGAGAGAGCACACCATCATTTTTAAAACACTCCTCAGGTCAGAACAAACAAGTCCTGAGTTCATCTCAGATTGAAGACATGGAGAAACAGGCCTACATCCCAATGGAAATGCTTCTAGGACTTGTTGCAAAGACTGAGGGTAGAGGAATTTCTGGACCTCCTGCCACTATACTAACAAAGATGGCGATGACGACAGACATTTATTGATCGCCTACTAGCTATAGAAATACTATGGCAGCTCCATGATCTAAGTCATCTGATATAATTTCCACACTGTTCTAAGGTAGAGATCACTATGACTACGACATTATGGATGGTGAAACTGGGGGCCAGAGAGGTCAGGGAGCATGTCAAAGTTCACCAGCAGTAAGAGAGTAGAAGCAGTGAAGCCAGATATTTAAGTATAGTTTATGGGGCAAAAAAAAAAATGAAGTCAATTTAATTATTACTAAAGGTTTAAATGGTGGGACCTAGAAGAGGGTGATAAGCTGAACAAAGGTGCACAGAGGTGGACTCGAACTCAGGGCTCCTTACTTTCCAGACTTGCATGCTTGTCAACACCGCTGTTCTCACCCAAGCCTGGCCTACCCTGGGGTGGAGTGCCCAGGGCCGAAGACCAGAAGGCTGGCTCAGAGCAGGGTGGCGGACTCTCTTTGAGTTTTAGAAGATTTAGTCCATCTCAGTTTACTTCTCTGGCCAGGCCAAGTGGCAGCAGCTGACCACCAAGGGCAGCGCCCATCTGGACATGTTTGAACACATCAGCCTCATGACCTTGGACAGTCTGCAGAAATGCATCTTCAGCTTCGACAGCAACTGTCAGGAGTGAGTCACTGTCTTTGTCTGGGAACCTGAGCTGTGGACCAAGGCAGGAGGTTGGGGATGGAGGGACTGGCCAGAGGGAGAAAAGGTGGGCCATAACTGACATTTAAGGACAGTGAAAAGAAAGAGTGACCCTTCCAGATAGGTGGGGTTCTTTAGATGAAGCAGGGAGCTGGAGACAAGGGTTCCCATTAACAGGCAGTTTAAAATAAGACATCTGAAAATGAAGTTGGGGGGTTCAACTTATTGTTGTTGTTGTGACGGAATACCTGAACAGAACAGCTTAAAGGAGAAGAGATATGTTTGCGCTCCCGGCGTCGGAGGTTTCAGTTCTTCCTGATGGGGAAGGGGGTGGGAGAGCACCTCCCATCATGATGACAAAGAAGCAAAGAGTGAAGATTGCTTGTGCTTGCAACCAACCTTTTTCCTCCTTCCCCTGCTGTCTTCGTGGGGCCCCAGCCAATGGGATGTGCTGCCCACATGCTGAGCAGGCTTTGACCCACTTAGTCTCCCCTGAAATAGCCCTCTAGGCTCACACAGAAATATGCTTCTTTCAACTCCTCCATGTGTCTTAATCGAGATTAACTGTTCTGCTCCCTGTAAGAAGAAGGGAAGTGGGCACAAAGTCCCACCCTTAGCTAAGAAGCTATTTCCATTGGTACCTTCTGGGAAAGGGACAAATCAGTTTTCTTCAATGGAATGACACTGGGTATATCTACCACACTCCAAGGCAGACCTCATGCTCAGCACAAATCTTTTGTGTGTGTGTGTGTGTGTGTGTGTGTGTGTGTCCTATGGTTTCATTTGGAGGGAGAGAAAAAAAACAAAGTTGGTTGGGTGGGAAGATTCAAGAAGGAATTGGCAGAGGGGAAAGAATATGATCAAAGGTTAAAAAATTATTAAAAAAAAGATTTAACTGTCACCAGGCAGTGGTAACCAATATTTTTTTTAATTCCAGCACTCAGAAGGCAGAGGCAGGCAGACCTCTGAGTTCCAGGACTGCCAAGTCTACATAGAGAAATCCTGTAAAAAAAAAACCAACCAATCAAACAAAAAAGATTAGCTGATGGAAAATGGTCTTCTTTTTTTCTCCTTTTATTTTCTTTTTTCTTCTCTCTTTTTTTTTATTTTAACTTTTGTGAGTTTGAGATCAAGCTAGGCTACATAAAGCAACTTTTATTTAAAAAAAAAAAAGATGAGGGGCTGTAGAGATAGCTCAGAGGTTAAGAGCACTGCCTGCTCTTCCAAACGTCCTGAGTTCAATTCTCAGCAACCACATGGTGACTCACAACCATGACTCTGTAATGAGATCTGGTGTCCTCTTCTGGCCTGCAGGCATACATGCAGACAGAACACTGTATACATAATAAATAAATAAATCTTGACAGAAAAAATGAAATTTTTCATTTTTAGAAAGGGTCTTACTACGCAACCCAGATTGTCCTGGAGCTCACAATCCTCCTGTCCCTTCTTCCTAAGTGTTGGGTTTGCAGCATGAACACCAGGTCCAGGCGGCAGCTAGATGTTAAGAATGTTGAATGGTCATCCAGAAGGATGAGAAATTCATCGTGAGTTTCCCAGGCAGCCATAGGTATTTAAGATGAGAGTTTATGGTCACAGCTGAGTTTGGATACCAGTTCTTTAGAGGACGGACAGTCAGGATGTAGGATTTGGAGAGGGAAAGGTCTGAGCATGATGTGGAAAACGGGGCAGATCCGCAACAAATCAAGGAGGAGCATTAGAAGAAAGAGAGATGAGGGCAATGCCAATGTCCACTCTGAAATCCCCGGGAAATGGAAGCCTCTGCCTCCCGAGTACTGGGATGAAAGGCATGCGCCACCACCGCCCTGCTAAAGGGGGCAAATCTTAGTCCTGGGTCTTTGCCTGGGCAGGGGTTTTATGTGTCCTAAGAGTTTGCTTTCTCTCTGGCCTGCCCTGCAGGTCTCCCAGTGAATACATTGCTGCCATTTTGGAGCTCAGCTCCCTCATAATGAAACGGCAGCGCCAGCTCTTCCTGCGCATGGACTTCCTGTACTACCTCACTGCTGATGGGCAGCGCTTCCGCAAGGCCTGTGACCTGGTGCACGACTTCACAGATGCTGTCATCAGGGAGAGACGCCGCACCCTCCATAGCCAGGGTGTTGATGAATTCGTGAAGGCCAAGGCTAAGTCTAAGACTTTAGACTTCATTGATGTGCTCTTGCTGGCCAAGGTGGGCTTTTCTGGGGTCTGAGTTGCATGGATCCTAATGTCCAATGTTAGCTAGAAGTTGAATTTAATCTATAGAGTTCTAGGGAGGCATAAACAGTGGTTGTAAAAAGGAGAAAAAGGTTAGAGATAAGTTTTAGAGGTGACTGCTGGATGCTGTGTAGAAGAAGCAAAGAACGGTAAGAAGCCAAGGACGAAATTGTTTGGAAGGCCCTGGAGATAATACAAGGGAATCCTGTGCGCACAGTGTCAGGCCTTGTCTCAAGACAGACTTATTAGTGTTCAGTCACTGTATGAGCTGTGGTCTTGCTTTGTCTACAGGATGAACATGGAGAAGTGCTGTCTGATGAGGACATTCGGGCAGAGGCTGATACCTTCATGTTTGGAGGTGAGGGTCCCCATGTAGGGATACAGAAAGGTTAGGATCTGTTAGTCCCAGAGGCATCTTTCAGGGGGACACCCAGGATCTCTCCATTCCTTGCATCCACCCGTTCCCCAGCCTTCCTGAGGACCTTGCTGCCTAGACACTGTCCAGCCTGTGGTATGGAAGCAGCCCAGAGACATAAGTTCCTGTTGATCCTGCAGGTCATGATACCACAGCCAGTGGGCTCTCCTGGACCCTGTACAACCTGGCGAGGCACCCGGAATACCAGGAGCGCTGCCGGCAGGAGGTGCGGGAGCTGCTGAGGGACCGTGATCCAGAGGAGATTGAATGGTGAGCACAGGTCCTTGTGATCTGTTCTATAGCCCGTCTCTTTGACTCTGCTCCCCAGACAGGAAAGAGAATCTCCTTTTGTTGATTCTTCCATTATTGCTTGGTGTACATAGAAGCTGAGCTCAGGGACATGGCTAGCAAGAAAAGACTGTATGCTTAGTGACAGAGCTCTCAAAGTCCACATTTAGCCGGGCAGTGGTGGCGCACGCCTTTAATCCCAGCACTCCAGAGGCAGAGGCAGGCAGATCTCTGTGAGTTCGAGGCCAGCCTGGTCTGCAGAGTGAGTTCCAGGACAGGCTCCAAAGCTTCACAGAGAAACCCTGTCTTGAACCCCGCCCCCCCCCCCCAAAAACCACATTTACCACCTCACTAATTTGCTAGTAAAAATTAGCGAACTTTTATAAATCGTCTGAGTGCACTGTAGACAGGGATCCTGATCTGCAGGCAACGGGAAGTGAGCTGCTTTGAGTTTCTGAGACCTCAAAACTCTCAACTCCTTCTCCAACACCATGTCTGCCTGCACACCATCATGCTTCCTATCATGATGATAATGGACTAAACTTCTGAAACTGTAAGCCAGCCCCATTGAAATGTCTTCCTTTATAAGAGATGCCATGGTCATGGTGGCTCTTCATAGCCATAGATACCTTAAGACACTACGGTGACCTCAGATCCATCCTCATGTCCCTTCTTCGGTGCTGGAATTATAAAATCATGTCACCGTGCTCATTCCTAGATGTGTTTTTAAATTGGTCAGTTTGTTGTGGGATATTTCCTATACCTGCCCAGACTGGTACCAAACTGATGGACTCAAGTGATTCTCCTGCTTCAGTCTGCAGAACGGCTGATCTTAACTGATGAAGCAAAAAAATAAAGGAAGCCAAGCTGCTTGATGGCACAGTGAATGAGGCACTCAGAACTTCTTCAGGTTAAGGAGACATCTCTGCTATACCAGAAGGGAAGCGTGCATCAGACAGTTTGACGTGCTTAGGAGTCAGGGAGAGTAATGTGCCTGGATGCTTGGGAAATGCATGTGAAAACCAGGGAGGCTCCTCATGAGACTGGAAATATAACATTTTAAAACTATTAAGAGTTTGAGCTTTCCCAGTGGGTGGTGGCACATACCTTTAATCCCAGCACTCTGGGAGACAGGAGGAGGCAGGCAGATCTCTGTGAGTTTCAGGCCAGCCTGGTCTACAGATTGAGTCCCAGGATAGCCAGGGGTACACAGAGAAACCCTGTCTCAATAAATCAACAAATAACTTGACCTTTAGTCAAAGGTGTGTCCACTGAAAACCTTTGGAAGTCAATGTAAGATCCAAGGTAAACATGAGTGGGAAAGCCTGGAAATTCAGGGTGCAATGTCAGGACTACGGAGACTGCTGCAGATTATAGTGAACTCTGGGCAGACTGAGCTACAAATAAGACCTTGACTCAAAATGAAAAAAGAAAGAAAGAAAAAGAAAAAAATGTGTACTGTGTTGTTTAGGGCAGCCAGAATATATCATGATTTTATCAAAACATTCCCAACTTAATGAACATTTGCCTAGCTTCCAATCTTTTTCTCTTTTTTACTTATTTATTTATTTATTTATTTATTTATTTATTACTGTGTACTTGTGGGTTGTGCCTTTACCCTCTGAGCCTTCTTGCTGTTCCTTCAGTCTTTTCCTCTAACATAACACAATGTAGCAAGTATATGTGTACTTCAATTCAAGTTCCAAGACTTCAATTGCTAAAGTCAGACCTTTGGAATATGAGCTGTTAAACTGCCTATTTAAAAATGCCTTGGGATTCGAGAAGCGGCTCAGCAGCTAAGAGCACTTGCTGTTCTTGCAGAGGACCAGATTTTGGTTCCTAGCACCATGCTGGATGATTCACAACTGCCTAAAACTCCAACTCTAGGTAATGTGTTGCTTCTCTGTCCTCTGCAGATTCCTTCATACACACACACACACACACACACACACACACACACACACACGCACGCGCACACACACATAATTTTAAAACATCACTCATGAGTTCTATAACGTAGTAGCTCTTGGAAAATCCCCTTCCACACAGGACCTGGAGGGTGCTCAGTTCTTTGTGTCTTCAGTATATGTGTGGAACTTGGAAGTGTTTGTGAATCTGAAAAGTTGTAGCTCACTCTGCTACGTGAATGAACACTGCTGTATGTGCTAATGGGATTGAACATGCCATTCATCTTTTGATCAACCGTCTATATGTCTTTTCCTTTGACAAATTACTTTGTTTCCCTATCTTTGGAATTTCTATGTTTTTTTTCCTTACTGATCTATTCATTTTAAAATGTTTTTAATTTTTGTTTTGAGACAAGCTGTCACTATGTAGCTTTGGCTGTCCTAGAACTCACTTATAGAACAGGCTGAAATCTAGCTCAGACAGATCTGCCTGCCTCTGTGTGAGATTACAGTCACATACCAATACATCTAGTGTTGAGGGAGGCTGCTTACTCGTTTCCCAGCCGCTCAGACTCAAAATAACCACACAGAAACTATATTATTTGCAATGCTGTTTGGCCAAGAGCTTAAACATATTTCTAGTTAGCCCTTACTTCCTAAACTAACCCATCTCCATTAATCTGTGCATCACCATGAGATCGTGACCTACTGGCAAAGGTTCAGCAGGCTCTGGCAGAGGCTTCTGTCTCCTGTAGCAGCTACATGACTTCTCACTGACTCTTCCTACATTCTCCCAGCATTCAGTTTGGTTTTCCCACCTAACTCTATTCTACCCTATCATGGGCCAAAGCAGCTTCTTTATTCATTAACCAATAAAAGCAACACATATATGGAAGGACTTCCCACACCATTTCCCCTTTTCTGTTCAAATAGAAAGTAAGGTTTTAATTTTAACATAATAAAATTACATATAACAAAACAGGTATCAAGTAAGAATTACAGTTATAATATTTATATCTACTTTATCTTTTATCATAACTGAAGAAAACTATAATTATAACTATTATTCAACTCCATCAAAGGTCTCAGAAGGATATAATATTACATAAGTAAACAGAAAGTACATTATAAGCAACCTTCAAAACTCTAGAATTGACACAGACATCTTGCTGCCTGAATAATCACCCAACAGTTTTCCATATTGTTGAAGCATCCATCTTCCTCCTACAAGCCCATAATATCCAACAGACTTTTCCACGAAGCAGGGAATTTCAAAGACAGTTCTACCTATATTGGAATTTTGTCAGTCACTTTTTCTGTGTCCTGCAGACTCTTTCATGAAGCAGGAAGCCCTAAGGACTGTCTCACCCCATTAGGCAGCTTCAGCAGTTTCTTGCCCAAATGGCTAACAAACTCCAGGAGGAGCCTCTTTGATGCCCATCATCCTCTTGAAGTAGCAGGAGCAGATGTGTCTCATTGTCATGAAAAGTCTTAAGTTCTTAAAACATTTTAAATGCCATATTCTGTAGTCTTTGAAAGATCTGAAGAATATCTCTCCATCTGAAATACCTCTCTGTACATCTAGAAAACCTAACTAACATGACTATAAGCTTGAATATTATGGATGACTCTCTATTGACATATATTTCTTACATTACATTTTTAATACATTGTATACATTACATTTTTAAATGAGCTGCATAAACACAATACCTTAATCAAGAGCAGAAATATACATATAACAGAATTGACCTTAAATTTATATCAATAGACCAAGATTCATACCAATGCAAAGTATTCATCTCTATAGCATATCCCCCCTTAAATGCAAACAAACATAACAATCATTTAGGGAAATTAGACATAGTTCTCTCCATACTGCTTCCTGCTTTTAGTTGGGCGAAGTAATTTTTGAGGGTGTTCACAGTGACCTTTCAGAGGATTTTGGTCCACCAAACCACATTAGTCTGGAAGGAATACACAGGTTCTCATCCTCTGTGGAAACAAAAGAAGAACCTATTTTATAAAGCAACAAATCCTTAGACAAAATTTTGAAGTCAAGATACCTTTAAAAAATATATATTTAGCTTAGCAGCCTATACAATGAAATGTCTCTCTGTACTTAGCTCATTCACAGTAAAAAAATAAAAACTCAAAGAAAATGCAATAATATACGTAATCTAGACTCTCTGTGTATTTTTCATCTTTATGTAGCTTATTTTTCTTACTCTTACTTTTTCTACAAGCTTAATATTTATTTTATAATCTTTACTTCTTTAACCTATGACTGTCTGTGCTCTTTTATAACTGTCTATACTTTTTTTCTTTCTCTCTCAAGCCTACATACATTTATTCAACATTGTGACACATTTAGAGGTTTTTTTCATCTGAATCTGTCTTTATTGCATAGTTGTAATTATTTTCTGACCAGAAGAAAATATTTTTTTCTTTTTTAAGATTTATTTATTTATTATGTATCCAACATTTCTTCCATGTATGCTTGCATGCCAGAAGTGGGCACCAGATCTCATTACAGATGGTTGTGAGCCACCATGTGGTTGCTGGGAATTGAACTCAGGACCTCTGGAAGAGTAGTCAGTGCTCTTAACCTCTGAGCCATCTCTCCAGCCCCCTTTATTCTTTTTTATTGCTAAGCAGGCGTGTCTAGGACCAACTCTGTGGTCCTGCCTGTTGGCTCTGCCCAGTCCAACATGGTGGAGGTCCATTCACTGTCTCTGAGACTGCTGGGTGGGAGCCATCCTCACCACCTCAACGCTGGTAACCAGTTGGCCCATGTTGCCACTAAGTAACTTGCACCATGCTTCCCACAAACCCCATTCAAGTGCTCAGCCTCCTAAAAAAGCCAGACTTTGTGCTGGGAAGCTGCCATTTCGAAAATGCACATTTTGTTTGTTTGTTTGTTTGTTTGTTTTCTGTTACCACTGAATCAGGAAGACCTCACTTAAAGGAGCCATGGTGCTCCTACTTGCCACAAGGAAACAAAGACCATCCAAGAGAAAAATGCTCTCTCATGTTTTATGGATGTAGTCACCCACATTGGCATCAATTTCTTGGGGGAAAGCTGCTTGTTCATTTCCCGACCGCTCAGACTCCCAAAATTATAATGCAGAAACTATATTACTTGCAATACTGTTTGGCCAATAGCTTAAGTGTATTTCTAGCTAGCTCTTACTTCCTAAACTAACCCATCTCCATTAATCTGTGCATCACCACGAGGTCATGGCCTACTGGCAAAGTTTCAGCAGCTCTGGCAGAGACATCTGTCTCCTGTGGCAGCTACATGACTTTTCACAGACTCCGCCTACTTTCTCCCAGCATTAGGTTTAGTTTTCCTGCCTACCTCTATTCTACCCATCAAAGACTAGAGCAACTTCTTTATTCATTAACCAATAAAAGCAACACATATACAGAAGAACTTCCCACACCAATCTAGCAATAATTTAACCTTTAATTTTTATACATTTTCATATATGTGTATGGCTGCTTGAGTGTCTGCCATGTGTGTGTGTCAGAGATGACAGAAGAGGGCATCAGATACCTTGGAACTTGAGTTAAAGGCAGCTGTGAACCAGTTAACGTGGGTTCTGGGGACCACACTCAGGTCATCTGGAGGAGCAGTGAGTACTGTTAACTATTGAGTCATCTTTCCAGCTTGAGAACTTTAAAAGTATGTATATGATGTGTGTAAGAGGGCGGACATGTGTGTGTGTAGGTGTTTGCATGTATGCAGACAAACATGTGTACATGTGTATGTGCATGTGTATGGAGGACAGGTGCCGTCATCCGATGTCTTGGTTTTTCTCCACTTCCTTTACCTACGGTCCCTCTCTGAACAGAGCTTGCCTAATCTGCCTCTCGGTCAGCTATGACCTCCTGATTGGAGATCAAAACTTCACTCTTCATGCTAGCATGGCAAGCGTTTTATCTAATGAGCCATTTTCCCAGCCCTCAAGAACTCATGACATATTCAAAGTCTCTTCCTGGTTCTTCTTTATTAGAGATGGAAAAATCATTCTGACCTTATCAACCATCTATAACCCTAAGAATGCTTAGTTTACTGCTTTCTCTTTTCAGTGCCAGGGATAGAGCCCCGGGCCTTGGACACAGTAGGAAGTGCTATTGCTTGAGCTTCATCCCCAGCCCTAGCTCATTGTACAGACCTTGTTTTTCAGGTACCCTAGTTTTGGGTCCCTGGACTACCATCTGTCCACTACAGGTAGCCTCTGTACATGTCTACATCCCCAGGATCAATGCATGAGTCCCCTCTACCACCTCACACCTCAGCCAGTTTTCATACCTTGCTAATTCTTACCTGGAATAGATGTGACATAACATCCCTCCCACTGCAAAAAGTCTTTCATCTCTGTGAACTCATAATCTGGTGTATTTACCCCTCCCTCCTCCTTCCCTTCTTCCTTCCTTCCTTCCTTCCTTCCTTTTGTTCTTTCTTTCTTCCTTTCTTTCTTTCTTTTCTTTCTCTCTCTCTCACTTTTTCTTCTTTCCTTCCTTCCTTCCATCTTCCCTTACTTCCTTTCTTTCTGTTTGTTTTTTGAGACAGGGTTTCTCTATGGAGTCCTAGCTCTCCTTGAGGTCACTCTGTAGACTGGGCTGGCTTCAAACTCACAGAGGTCCACCTCCCTCTGCCTCCCCAGTGATGGCATTTCCCACTTTCTTTAGTCACCACCTTGCTCATCTTCTTGACAAGCTCTTATTCTCTTGACATGTTAGCCTTTGCATAGCCTAGGCTGGGCTTGGCCGTGGCCGTCTTCTGCCTCAGCATTTCAAGTCCTACAGTTATAGATGTGAGCCACCACATCTGGGATGCTGTTTGATCTTTAAAAAAAATTTTTTTTGAGATAGTCTCTTTCTACTTAGCCCTGGCTGTCCTGGTACTCATTATGTAGACCAGACTGACTTGGAACTCACAGAGTTTCACCTGCCTCTGCTTCCCAAATGTTGGGATTAAGAATTTATGCCATGGGGCTGGAGAGATGGCTCAGAGGTTAACAGCATTGCCTGCTCTTCCAAAGGTCCTGAGTTGAATTCCCAGCAACCACATGATGGCTCACAACCATCTGTAATGGGGTCTGGTGCCCTCTTCTGGCTTGCAGGCATATACACAGACAGAATATTGTATACATAATAAATAAATAAATATATATATTTTAAAAGAAGAATGCATGCCACTAAGCCAGTCTTTCTTTGGTTTTTATAGACTTGTCTAGCTATGTAGCCCAGGCTAGCCTGGAATTTACCACCTTCGTCCTTTTATCTGCAGGAATAATAGACCCAACTTGGACATCTCTTTTTAGATATCTTATGCTTGCCCTGCTCTGAATTCTTAGTTTATACCCTTTCTCTACTTTTCTCCTGGGTCACATGTTCTTTATCTGTTGATTTTCAAGATTTCCTGAGTGTGTGTGTGTGTGTGTGTGTGTTTGTGTGTGCACACCCTCTTTATTTTACCAGATATTAACTTCTCATGTACTCATGAGCATGTCTGGAGTGCACTAATATCCCTTTCATTCCAGCACTTAGAAAGTGGAAGCAAGGGAATCAAGGTTAAAGGTCATCCTTCATTACATAACTGGTTCAAGGTGAACATCAGACCTGAAAACAACCAAAACCAAGGGGATACAGAGATGGCTCAACAATTAAGAACACTTAACTATTTTTCCAGAGAAATCTAGTTTAGATCCCAACACCAACATCAGACAGGCCACAACAACCTATAATTCCACCTCCAGGGAATCTGACACCCTCTTTTGGCCTCCACAGACATATATGGGAGACACATGCACACTCATAATTTTAAAAAAAAATAGTCATTTTTTAAGAACAATAGTTTTGGTACAAAACTGTGTATGGATCAGTCTCGCTGAGTGGCAGAGAGGCTGGGCAGGGCTTTGGTCTTGCTCCCGGTTAACTATGTGGCATGTTCCTTAGGGACGACCTGGCCCAGCTGCCCTTCCTGACCATGTGCATCAAGGAGAGTCTGCGGCTGCATCCTCCGGTCACAATGATCTCCCGCTGCTGCACCAAGGACGTTGTGCTGCCAGATGGTCGGGTCATCCCCAAAGGTGCCCTACGTATCAGTGGGAGGAGGGGTCTGGGTAGGATGGTGGTCCCCAGAAACAACGTGGACCTTTTCGTCATTGTCTCCTTACTTGACAGGGAATGTCTGTGTCATCAGCATTTTCGGGGTTCATCACAATCCTTCAGTCTGGCCAGATCCTGAGGTGTGATCCTGCCCTTTCCCCAACTCTGGGACCTGGGGGGACCAGAGCTATTACCCGGCTCTTCTATGTTTGTCTTTTCTGCGGCCAGCAGAATGTGGCAAGAGACACGACCCTTTAGCATAGTCTTGCCTGGCTTGCAGGTCTATGACCCCTTCAGATTTGACCCAGAAACTCCACAGAAGAGGTCACCTCTGGCTTTTATTCCCTTCTCTGCGGGGCCCAGGTGAGATCGGTGATCTTGGGGTAAGAGGGAGGAATCTGGGTCCGTTCGTGGGGACAGGGGACAACTGAGTCAAGACTCTGGGTCTCCTTACCGACCTTTGCGTGGGTTGTGTGCAAAAGCCTGCAAAACCCGGGGTTGCAAGGTCAAAGGCTCTGAACTCGGAGTCCTTCCCTGGTCTGAGTTGGTACTGAAGCTATGGCAGGCCCCAGTAATACCGAAGGCCATGCAGGGTCCCGGGCACATTAGTGCCCTTCTGCTCCTCAGACAGATTTGAGTTCGAGGGTGTGTCTGGCCTGGGAGTGCCTGCCTGGGTCCCGGTGCAGTCCCCACCCTGTCCTCACGCAGGAACTGCATAGGGCAGACTTTCGCCCTGAACGAGATGAAAGTGGCGCTGGCGCTCACACTGCTGCGCTTCCGCATCCTGCCGGACGACAAGGAGCCGCGCAGGCAGCCGGAGCTGATCCTGCGCGCGGAGGGCGGACTGTGGCTGCGGGTGGAGCCGCTAAGCACGGGTACACAGTGACCTCCACACCTGGCCTGGTTCCACCCCACCCACCCGCCTACCTCTTTACATTTTTGAATAAGTAGAACTGTTTTTTATGCCTGAGCGGCGGCGAGGACCAATTAAGAATTTGACCTCAAGATCCTCACTGCCTCCTGCTGATGAGTGTTCTCCTGGAGCTCAAGCCTAGACTTCATTCTATGAGAGATACCACAGGTGTTTTGTGTAGGAGAGGGGAACGTCTTGAACGGCAGAATTGAGTCTCTGTGGTCATCGAGGCAAACCCTTAAATTCACTACTATTTGGGTAAAGGCTTCATTCCATCCCCTGGCATCTGTATATCCGAAGAGTATGGAATGTTCAGATGGAAGCTCCAAGCCCCCTTTCCTGGTGCTGCCTCAGTCCAGACTCCACCCGTGAGAAAGTCCGCCAAACGATGACCCCCCCTCCCCAGGGATGCTCAAACCACTCCCACAGGGTATTAAAATGCCCCCCTCCCAACAAACACATGGTTTTCAGTCTTCCTTTCCTGGTCTCCTCTCTGTGGGGCTAGAAAGCCATCCCAGAGCGTGATATCTATTAAACCTGGGCTTTTCCTAATTTGGTCTGATTTGGATTATTGCGTTGGCGGAGAAGCTTATTGGAATGCAGAAACTTTCCAACTACGTTTCCACTTTTTTATCTTCTTTCGTCAAAATTAGAGCGATCCTCCTGCTTCTTCTGTCTTCTTGATTCCGCACTTACAGAAGTGGATCGCTATGCTAGACCTGACTTGATAAGGGATAGTTGTTGAATCTGAAGACGATTGTTCCTCAAGTTTGGGGAACCTTGGAACCCTGGAGGATGGTGTTAAATAATTTTCAGGGCTTGTGATAGCTAAAGCAGCTAAAATTTAAATGAAATCATACTGACAGGCTCCCCTGCTTTCTTTTGTCTTTTCAGCAACCTTGCTGAAATAGCAAGTCTCTCACTGTTTGTAGGAGTCTCTCACAAGCTTACCTTATCGAATCACTTCCGGGCTTTGACTTCTCTTCTCCCGTCCCAAGATTATTAAAACTGAAGTTCAGGGGCTGGAGAGATGGCTCAGAGGTTAAGAGCACTGGTGGCTCTTCCAGAGGTCCTGAGTTCAATTCCCAGCAACTACATACATGGTGGCTCACAACCATCTCTAATGAGATCTGATGCCCTATTCTGGCGGCGCAGGCCTTTTCCAGGCAAACATGGAAACAGAACACACACACACACACACACACACACACACATATATATATATATATGTATACATAATAAATAAAGTCTTAGAAAAAAATTAAGCCTTGGCTTTTGCTCTAGGCATGCTTAGTATAAAAAAATAATTGAGTTTCAGTTGGGCATGGTGGCACATGTCTATCCTTCCCCTACGCAGGAGGCTGAAGGAAAGGATCATTAGAGACCAATGATTGAAGTCAGCTTGGGCTACACAGTGAAATGCTGTCTCAAAGCCGGGCTGAGGTCTATTGGTAGGATGGTTGCCTAGCATGCAGGAAGTCCTGGGTTCCAACCCCAGAATCCCATAATCAGACATGGTGTTACAAGGCTAAAATTTAGTACTTGGGAGCTGGAGGTAGGAAGGTCAGAAATTCAAGGTCATCCTTTGCTACACAACAAGTTCCAAGCCAGCCTGGGATACACAAGCACTGCCTCAAAAAAAAAAGTTATTGAAAATAAGAAGTTTTACCACACAGTGGTTGTGTACACCTTTAATCCCAGCACTTGAGAAGCAGAGGTAGGCCTAGTCTACAGAGCAAATTCCAGGACAGCCAGGCTGTTACACATAGAAACCCTGTGCCGAAAAACATAGATAGATAGATAGATAGATAGATAGATAGATAGATAGATAGATAGATAGATAGAGCAAAACTCTATTTCAAGTCCATTTAATTTTAGGTTTCTGCCCTCTTCTAAATTGTTTTTGGGTTTTTTGGTTGTATTTTGTTTATGTTTTGTTTTTTAGGGGGTCAGAGATGGGGTCCAGAGCCTAGCACATTCTCCCCTACTGAGTTACACTCCCAGCTGACTCTGTATTTTATTACCTTTTCATGTCATGTATTCACTTAAAGAACTGGAAAAGTATTCACGTTTGAGAGTTACAAACAGCCAGAAACATAACCGCAATAACTTACCATGAGCAGAAACAAGTCTCGCATGAGGTTATTTATTTGTTTACAATTATTTGAGACAGAGCCTCACTGTGTAACCCTGGCTCACCCGGTACTTGCTAGGGAGACCAGGCTAGCCTCAAACTCACAGAGTTCACCTGTATCTGATTCCTTGGTGCTGGGATTAAGTTACGTGCCTCCACGCACCACCATTATTGATTTATGTTAAAGTACATTTATGTGTTCATTTTTGTGTGTGGGGTGCACATGCCACCATGCATATGTAGAGGTCAGAGAACAGCTTAAGGGAATCAGAGTCACTGCCTAGGACCCTGGACTGGATGCAAGCCAGCAGGTTTGGAACAGATTGCCTTCTCTACTGACTCACCCCACGACCCTGCAAATGAAATATTAAATGGTCTTACTACATTGGTGACTCTACTCTTTGGTGTATCGAAGTTATAATTACCTTTGACTTTATACTTTTCAGACCACACTCACCCACATCAGAACCTGAGGGAGCATTGCACAATAAGAAAGATCTTAGACTTTGAGCAAACAAAGGGAATTGGTGAACTCTGGGTAAAATTCCCTTGGGAATGTTGCTGTGTGCCCTTTGTCTGGGAGAAGAATAGAAAATGGGTATTTTGGTAGTCACTGGGTGGACTGTTTCAAGTGACTGCAACTGTTAGCTTTTGGCCACCATACTCATTATTCCCATAATATTTATTTGTTTGTTGGTTTGTTTGAGATTATAATGTAGTTATAACATTTCTCCCTTCCTTTTCTTCCTTCCAAACCCTCCCGTATATCCTTCCCCACCCTCCTTCAAATTCATGACCTCTTTTTCATTAATTGCTACTATGTGCATATATGTATATACATATATATTCCTAAATATATCCTGCTAAGTCTGGATGTTTTCACAACTGCCTGTTTATTTATGACAGGTGTAGTGGTGTAAGCCTTTATCTTAGCACCCACGAAACTGAGGCAAGTGAATCTTGTGAACTCAAGGCTAGTCTGACCTACATAGCAAGTTCCAGGATAGCCATGACTGTATAGAGATATCCTCTCTCAAAGGAAAAATATTTATTTTTAATTTATGTGCTTGAGTACACTGAATGCAGAAGCATAGGTGTAAACAGAATCCAGAATTGGGCATTGAGTCCCCCAGACCTAGAGTTACAGTCAGTTGTAAGCTGATCCTGAGGACAGAACCTTGATCCTCTTCCATATCAGCAAGTGCTCTTAACATCTGAGCTGTCTCTCCAGCCCCATGATTCTCATAACTGTATAGTGTGTTTTGAAGGAAGTAATAGGGATTCTTTAATTATACTTTTATTTTCACATAGATTTTGGCAACTCTGTGTCCTTTGAGTTTTCACATAAATGTCATAAGCAACTGAATGTGGTAGTGAATACCTTTAATCCTAGCACTCAGAAGGCAGAGACAGGTGGATATAGGGAGTTTCAGGACACTTTGACCTACATGGTGAGACCCAGACTCAAAATTAATTATTTTCAAAATGAAAGTGTCTACTTCTACAAAGAGTGCTGCTTGGATTTTAAGATTTCTTTAAATCAATAGGTCAATTTGAAGAGAATCAGCATTTTTTAAAAGATTCTTTTATTATGTATACAATGCTCTGCCTGCATGTGTCTCTTCAGGTCACATATTGGCACCAGATCTTATTACAGGTGGTTGTGAGCCACCATGTGTTTGCTGGGAATTGAACTCGGGACTTCTGGAAGAACTATCAGTACTCTTAACTGCTGAGCTATCCCTCTAGCCCCCAAGAATCAGCATTTTTACATTGAGTCATCCTATCCATGAACATTGTATGTCTCTCCATTTATTTGGTCCTCCTTGGATTTCTCAAACCAGTGCCTTGAGGTTTTCATTACAGATGTCTTGCACATATTTTGAACAACCGAGTGCACTTTTTATGGTGCCCATCAGTTTTAAAAAATGATTCTTTTCACCAGGAAATGCTCCATTCTTTGCTTTATGGTGGAGCAAACTGTTTCTTAGAGTAATCTATTTGCTACATTGTTTCATTTTCTGTTCTGAACAGGCTTTGAAAATTCTGCCTAGCATCGCAATGCCCATGAAGAGTTGGGGGGTGGGAGGTTGTTGGTCCCTGAACTCCTACAGATGCTCTGCAGGGCTAGTGTGGGTCCTGTTTGTCCCCTGACCTTGGAGAATGCTCCCTCTTTAGGACAGTTTGAGAACAGCAGGCACGAAAGAGAAGTCTACATGGGTTCAACATGTTCCCCGACTGCAGCGGGGAAGGCGTGCAAACCATCCTTCTGAGGGCTCTAGCGACAGCCTCCTGATGCTCTTGCTAACTGAACTGAGAAGGCGATGAGGCAGGTAGAGGGAGGCGAGGCGGTTCCTAACATCCTACAGCGTCAGGAACCCTGACTCTCCCCACATACTCCCTCTGGTAGCCGTTCTGCTAGGAGTCGGACTTTTTGAGCACTTGCTCTCTGGAACCGATCACAGACTAAGTCTGGACAGGCTCCAGGGTGGTTCAAGGGGGATCATGTGATCTGGGCAGGGGCTTGTCCTCACGGAGCAGCAGTTAGTTCTTCTATTAAATAAACGTCTTTTCTCCTCTGGATGCCATCACTGTGCCTCCTCCTGTGACAGCTAGGACTCTAGCCCAGACTGCTGAGGAGTGCACGGTAGGAAAACTTACACCTTGAGGTTGCAGGAATGCAAGAATAGACAGACACCCTTTAAACCATCATGATCATCACAGTCCTTTAGAGGAACAGCCAATACAATGAGAATACATTGCTAAGGGGTGCAGCACGTCTTCCACAATTCTGGCTGAATCTGTATGGTGCAGAGGCTGAGAAGTCTGTATGGTGAAGTTGAGAACCTTGTACTTGCTCAGTCCGTGAAGCTGGATGCCTCAGCAGTTCAAAACCTGAAGTACCTGAAGAACCATGGGTCTTCAGTCCACATTGGAAGAATGGCGAATGTAGATTCCAGTGTCCACAAACAGCAGCAGATTCAGAGTGGATCCTCTCGCCAGCAAGGCATGAAGGCGGGCAGGGAAAGCCCACCCTGCTTGTTTTCCTTTAGGTCTCTTTATATCGGGGCTGCAGTCAGAAAGTGTTGCTTTCTAGGGGAGGATCTTCCTCTCCAGTTCATCTTTCCAGGAAGTAACCTCATAAGCCTGTCCAGAGGAATGCCTCTCAGTTGATTCCAGATCTAGTCAAGCTGATAACCAAGATTAAGCACCACGGTCGTCCAGTGTACAGTAAGCACATTTTTATGGAGAAGATGCTGCGTAATGTAGTATTTTCCAGTACTGGTTGGTTTATGTGTGTCAACTTGACACAAGCTAAAATCATCAGAGAGGAAGGAGCCTCAGTCAAGGAAATGCCTCCATGAGAGCCAGCTGCATGGAGTTTTCTCATTTTGTGATCAATGCGGGGGGGGGGGCAGCCCATTGCGGGTGGTGCTATCTCTGGGCTGATGGTCCTGGGTTCTATAAGAGAGCAGGCTGAGAAGACCATGTGAGGCAAGCCAGTAAGTAGCACCTCTCTGAGGCCTCTCAGCAGCTCCCGTCTCTGGGATCCTGCCCTGTTTGAGTTCATGTCCTGGCTTCCTTCAGTAACGAAGAGCAATGTGGAAGTGTAAGCCAAATAAATGCTTTTTCCCCAACTTGCTTTTTGGTCGTAGTACTTTGTCGCAGCAATAGAAACCCTAACTAAGACATTTCCCTACACGCCCCACTTTCTGCACACAGGACTTGTCCACAGCAGCTCCTGTAGGAACCACCAGGCTCTTCCTTCACTCCCTCTTCTTGGCCCTCCTTTCTCCTCCTCAAAGACTCTCTGTGGACAGCTGCCTCCCCAGCTGTGAGATCTGCAGTCAAGAGAGCTGACCGCCCCTACAGTCAGATGTAGAAAGAAGATTCAGTGTCCCCGCTTCTGCCCTCTCCTCGTGGACGCCCATCTCCTCGGAAGCCTTTTCAGTTCCACCCCACATGTCCCTCTACCCCTTGCCTCGCAGCACAGCACAGCCCCAGTCATGTTCTGGCAGCTGGGCTCATTATTTTTGCAATCTGACCTGGGTAATCTCCAGCAGGGCTGGATTCTTTATTCCTGATCCTTTTCACCTGGTCTTCTTAGACTCCAAGCCTTAGAGGAAGAACATGAATTTTCCCAGGCTGTGAGGCTGTCGGGAAAGAGCATCACAGAACCTTAGGTCCACACCAAGAAATGTTGCACAGCATCCTTCCACCTTGCAAGCTGCTCTGGCACCGGGATTACCTAATCCTGGTCCCCTGGGCCTCTGAAATTCTATTCTTTTGCCTAATATGTCCTGTCCTTACAAAGCCATGGGTGTTGGGCACATGGTAACTCTGAATCACCATTGCCCACACCTCTATTCTTGTCCCTCATCCCAGAAGGGAGTGTCCAAGTTCTAAGGATCAAGTGCTTTACAACCCCAATTGCCTTACCTTTAAACAAGGCCAGCCCTATCCCCATATCTTGGCCACCTTCCCAGGCCAGGAGCAGGCAGTTAGGGCTGGCAGCGATTGGCTGGTCCAGTCCAACCCAGCCAGCCCCTCGTAAACCCCCCCAGGGTCAGAAGTCAGGGAAAAAGATGTCCCCAAAAAAGGGGAGAGGAGGCTGTGTGGAATAGATAAGTAGGTACTAAGCTGCTGCTGGTGGGTCTATAGGGTCCTGGCTCAGAATGGGTGAACACAGCTGCAGGGAGTAGGTGGTCCAGGAGATGGGGATCGCTAGGCAACTGAGTCACGAGTCATGCCCATATGATTGACAGGTCTGAATCCACCTGTCTTTTCCATGGTGTCACAGTCTGATCTCCCTCTCTTCCTCTTCCTTCTCCTCATTATCCTCTGCTCCCCTCTTACCCCTTCCCATGCATTTCTGTGAGCAGCCTTCCTCCTCTCTGCTCTGTCTCTAAAGCCTAACTGTTCCTGTCCACTGTCCCTTTAAGTCCTTTTTCCTCTCCTGAGCCTGGACTGTAGCCCAGTGTGTAGAGTGCTTACCTAACATAGAAGAGGCCTGGGAGGAGGGTACTACAGAGATAGTAGCATGGTTAAGAGCAATGGCTGCTCTTCCGAAGGACTGGCGTTCAGTTCCCAGCACACACATGGCAGTTCACACTTGTCTGTAACTCAAGTTCCAGGGTTTCTGACCTCCTCACACAGACTTACCTGCAGGCAAAACACTAATAAATAAAAAATAAAAATAAATTTTTTTAAAAATGAGAGTTTGGTCTCTGCTACGGACCGGCTCGGGGGAGCCACTCAGACCGTGGGGGAACAGGACGAAAGGCTCAGGAGTAATCAGGATACGGCGATGAACGACAGGCAGACACCCTCAATGTATTTTGAAAATACTGCTGTAATTTTACTTTTTCAGTGCGAGGCTTTTATATTTTTACAAACAAAGAACTTGGCAAAGGCATACATCATCAAATCATTAAAAAAAAAAGCATAAAACAGTTTACAAAAAGAATCTTTGAAAGTGCTTTGACTTGGGCACAAGGACTTTCGCCCAGTCTGTACCAGGCGGCTGGCTGAGCTAAGTGACCTTGTGCTCAGAATATCTTGGGGTGTGAGAGGAGAAGGCCACTATCTTCCTGGGAAAACTTTCTGCTAGGAAATTTTAAAGACATAATCTCAAACTTGTCTGAAACTGGTCTCATACCATAAATCTCAACTGTCTTCCCTCCCCAACTCTCAGGGTCAGATGTTGTAATTAGCCTAGGTTTATTCTGGCCATAATGAAGGCTGCATAGGCCTCCTGCACGTATTTCTCAGGCAAACATCTAGTGTTGCTGCAACTGTTTTCCTACAGAAGGCTTCTAAGGTTTCTCCTGATAAGAGCAACTCCTTTTGCTCCACATCATTAAGGAATTATTTTAACGATGACTTCCATATTTCCAGAACTGGCTATTTCCTTAAAGGCCTTAATGAATAGTGGGGCAGAGCTCAAAAATGTCCTCAGCAGTCTTGTTTGTATCCGCAACTGCCTGGAATAGTCTGATCTGTTAGCAATATGCAAGGATCACAAAGAACACAAAGACAAAGAAAAGGACACACATATGGCTTCCAAGGACAGCCCAGGTCGAGTCGGTACAAATGGCGACTCAGGTGGCATTACACCACAACTGATTGCCAAGGGACAGCCTGGAACACAGCTCCGAGAAGCACGGATCCCAATCCTCTGGCAACACCTGCCCATCCAGTCAGCATTTCTACTACACTGGCGAGACAGCCGTGGATGTAGCAGGTCTCCAATTCTGCAAAAACTGAGCACTCTGAAACACACCTGTAATTCTGGCACTCGGGACTGGATTAGGAGGTTTAGAAGCATAAGTCATCTTTAGCTACATAAAATAAAACACTGCCTCAAAACAACAAAATGCACAAAGTATAACCATACAGGAGAGTGGATACAGCTAAAGTGTTATTTGGGCTCCAGTTTAGAAACAGAAGAAGCTGGTCTGGGTTCGGGAGGGCATATCTCGTAACCCCATCACTCAGGAAGCAGAGGCAGGTGGATCTCTGTGGGTTCAAGGCTAGTCTGGTCTATAGAACAAGTTCCAGGACAGCCAGGACTACACAGAGAAACTGTCTCCAAAAGATCAGGAAGAAAGAAAAAGGAAGAAGGGAAGGAAGGGGTGGGAGAAAAGAAGGGAAGAAGAAAAAGAAAGAAAGGAAGGAAGGAAGGAAGGAGGGAAGGAAGAAGAAGGAGGGAGGGAGGGAGGAAGAGAGGAAGGAAGAAAAAAAGAAAGAAAAGCAAACAAAGAGAACCAGAGAGATGACTCAGCAGTTATGAATGTTTGCTGCTCGCCAGAGCCAAGCACCCATGTCAGGTGTCTTACCACCACCTGTAACTCAAGCTATAGGGGAGGAGGTGCCTTCTTCTGGCTTCTGCTAGCATTCACGCATGTATGCACACGCGCGCGCGTGTACACACACACACATACACACACACACACACACACACACACTTACCTTTCCCTGGATCCCATCTGCTCAAGATCTCTCTCACCATCCACGGGACACCCTACTCTGTGCACTGCCCAGCTCTAACCACCCCAGTCTCAGCTGTAATCTTGACCCCTAGCTTTGGACCTGGAAACCCCAATTGGGATTTCTTTGTGCACCAGAAAGTCTTGTTTCTGCTGAGAAGAAAGGACTTGCGCTCCACCAGGCTGAGCAACTGGTGGGCAGACTCTTCAGTCCCACGGCCTTTTCACTGGAAAACAGTGCCTGGATCCTCACAGTTCTTTGGTTGGAAGCTCAGGAGATGATGGGGACCAGGCTGGTCAGATTCTGATTGTGGACTCCCAAATTCGCACTTTTCTTAGTGTACCACATCCACAGAGGAGCTGGAATGCTGGGAAGACGTAACTCAGCATCAACCTTGTCCCGCAATAGTCCTAAGATTCAGGTGTTCATGTTTTGCCGGTCTATGATGATTCCTCTCTGCACCAAGCTAATTCTACCCCCATCTTGGCCACTTTCCCAGGCAAGGAGGAGGCATCCAGGCTTGGCAGGGATTGGCTGGTTTAGAATGGCCCAGCCTCCAGAAGCCAGGGAGAAAAGAGTCCCAGGAGAGGAATGGAAAGGTATGGTAGATTGCTGTTCCTGAGAGGAAGTGTCAGGCTTGGGGCGGTGATGTCGTAGGGACCTAATCTGGGGTCGGGAACGTACAACCCAAGGGCAGGGCAGGGCAGGGCAGGGCAGGCAGAAAGCCAGCTGGCCATGCACAAATGCCACAGGGAGCCAGCTGGCCTTGGGCATGGTAGCTTCTGAATAACCAAACCCCTGGTTAGTTTTGCAAAATTTAGGGAGGTCTTAACTCCTGATCGATCTCTCTCCTCCCCTATGTTTTGCTAGTCCTGACCCTCCCCCCATCACCATGCTCCTCCTTCCCTTCCTCATCTTCTCCACTCTTATAGCCTCTTCCCCTGCACTTCCCTGGATCTTACTCCTCCTCCCTGCTTTGTCCTCTGTCCAGTGTCTCTGGAGATTCCTGCCTCCTTCCTGGACCTCTGTTCTTCACTGTGCTGTTGATCCACCCAGCAGGATGTCACAGCTGAGCCTGTCCTGGCTGGCACTGGGGCCTGAGTGGGCCTCCCCATGGCAGCTCCTGCTACCCATTGGTGCCCTCTGGCTCCTGGCCCGAATTCTGACCCAGATCTATGCTGTGTATGGGAGCTCTCGTCGCCTCCGTGGTTTCCCTCAGCCTCCCAAACAGAACTGGCTTTTTGGCCATGTGGGCATGGTAAGTGTGGCATCAGGATAGGGGATGTCGGAGTGGATAGTCTTTTCAGGGGCCAGAAATGGGGCTCAGACTGACAGAGTGGGTTAACTGATGATCTTGGGTATGTCTTCCCTTCTCATCTCTCTGGGCTCCCACTCCAGTCTGCTGTGGCATTTCCTACTGTCTTTCTCACACTGGGGGACACTGAGACGGTCTCAGGATGGGATCGACAGAGTGAAGTCCCATGACATTTCCTCGGTGTCTGCTTGTTAGACTTGAGGTCTCCTGGGGGACTGTGGCAGTTCCTTTGTGTGAGCCCATCTCTGCCCTACAGTTCTGTAGTATCGATCTTTGATCTCTCTCCCTAACTGCACAGATAAGGCACCACTGGGCTATAGCAGAGTGCAGGCTGATTCCCCACCTCCCTTCCTGGGCCATTTCCTCCTTATCATGTTCTTCTTCCATAAGATAGACCAGTGAGCCTTGTTGTGTTACCTGGATAAAATCTGTCCACTCATCTTCCATGGACCTTCCTTGACCCCACCCTTTACCCCACACTTTGGACTTTGAGTTCCATTTGCTCTCCCATTTAGATGACTTTGCTGCCACAGTTTGGCTTGCAAATGGCCTGGTGTGGGCTGTGCACAGAGGCTCCAGGTGCTCTGAGACTGGTGGTCAACCCGTGGGTGCTGGTGGGTGGCAGTTGCTATCCTAAGGGAGACATAGAGGTCAATCCTGCTCCCCCAGAACCTGGCAAGGCTGGAGGTCCCTGGTGTGTGGCCCTTTCTCCAGGGGAAAAACTGAAGACGTTGTGGCCCAGCCAGGACATAAAAGGTCATAGGTAAATAACCTAACTTGTCCCCTGGGCCTGGAATGTACACTTGGGCCTTGGGCATGGCCCTGGGAAGAACAAAACAGAAAGAGACAAGGGTTCCCTTCATCACTTCAAAATCGAGACACAGGTTCACTTATGACAGAAGCTGTGTCACTTTCAGAGGCTGCAGAAGAGGCCTGCTGATGCTCCTGGAAAAGTGACTTAGTTATGGTTTTCTGAAGAAGGGGGACAAATAGTGCATACACACACACGTGCACACACGTTCAGAGAGAAAGAGAGAGAGAGTGATACATCAAGGAGTGATGGGGACATTCTGAGAAATTTGTCCAAAACTGGTATTGTCATTGTGCTGACATCAGAGCCTACTAACACAAACCTACTATGTGTGGTTTTCTGTGCACCTAAGCTATCTGGTACCAATTGTACAAATCTGTACATCATGGTGCTATCCTTAACATTGCAGGCAATTTGTTATATCATGGTATTTATGTATCTGAATGTATCTAAACATAGAAAAGTATAAGAAAAATAATAAGCAACAGAGATTCTTTAGCTTCATTGCAGCCATAAGAGATAAATTCACCTGTGCAGTCTGTGACACACGATCATGCATCTACAGTCATGTGTACACAAATACATATGTATACATATATATAAAGCAGGGTAGAAGAGAGGAAGTCCATTGCATTATGGGAATTGGTTTATATCTTTGTGGAGATGGAGGAATTCCTCAATATGCCATTTGCAAATAGGAATCCAGGCTATGACAACTCAGTCTTGGAACAACAGTGTGAAAATCCAGGGGTGTGAAAGGGCCCAGGTGTAAATACTCGAGAGTTGTAGAGTAATCTTTTTGTACACTGTGAAGATGTGTCATTCAGATTGGTTTAATAAAAAGCTGAATGGCTGCTGAGCAGTGGTGGCATACACCTTTATTCTCAGCACTTGGGAGGCAGAAGCAGGCAGATCTCTGAGAGTTCGAGGCCAGATTAGTCTACAGAGCGAGTTTCAGGACAGCCAGAGCTGCAACATAGAGAAACCCCGTCTTGAATAAATAAATAAATAAATAAATAAATAAATAAATAAATAACTGAGTGGTCAATACCTAGACAGGATTTGGGGGGCAGAGAGGACACTGGGAAGAAGGCAGAGATGTGAAAGAACACAGAGCAAGAGGTAGGACTACGGAAATGAGGCAATAAAGTCACGAGACAGAAAGTAAATAATAGAAATGGGTTAATTTAAGTTATAAGAGCTAGTTAGAAACAGCCTGGGTTATTGGCCGAACTTTCATAATTAATAATAAGTCTCTGTGTCATGATTTGGAAGCTGGCAGGTGGGACAGAGAAAGACTCACAACACCAGAGCTCAATATCACCTCAAGGACCTGAATTTTGATATCTGACACCAGGAGAATATGGATGTACCAGCTTTGGAAAAGGGATCAAATTTTCCTCCTTCTCTGGGTATTGTCCACACTGCCTACCAATGCAAAGAATAATTCTTTTTGAAACACCATCGCAGATACACCCAGAGGTCACGAACATCCCTACCTGGGCATCTCTCAACCCAGCCAACTTGATCCCGGAGATAAAGTACCTCGGGAGATGACTGTCCCTGTGTTCCTTGCAGGTAACTCCTACAGAGCAGGGCATGAAGACATTGACTCGGCTGGTAGCCACCTACCCTCAGGGCTTCATGCTGTGGATCGGTCCAATGTTCCCCACTATCACTCTGTGCCACACTGACATCGTCCGATCTATCCTCAATGCCTCAGGTACCCAGGGGAGCTGGCAGTGGTGGGAATCGGAGGCCTTCCAGTCCCTAGCCACCTATTTCAGCGTGGCTCCAACAGTGGTCCAGTCCCTCCTTTCTCCCATCAGCCTCTCTGCCATCTTCGTAGTTTCAGCAGCTCCCACACAATTGTCCTTTCTGCATCCACCTGGAGCTTGGTGTTCTGGGCTGTTCCTGGTTCCCAGGTGTCTTCCTCCTAAGATCCTGTCCTAGAGGAAGTCAATTCTTGAGACAAAACTTGACGGGGATGCCGGGCAGTGGTGGTGGTGCACGCCTTTAATCCCTGCACTCAGGAGGAAGAGGCAGACGAATCTCTGTGAGTTCGAGGCCAGCCTGGTCTACAGAGTTCCAGGACAGGCTCCAAAGCTATAGAGAAACTCTGTGTCAACCCACAACCCCCAAAAGGAAAGCACTTAACTGGAACAACCTCAACCTTGTGTTGTCAAAGGGAGAGGGGGCCCTGATAGCTAAGTGAAGTGTGTGGTCTCTGCTAGAATATGTGCAAAGGCTTCCTGGGGAAGGAATTGTTCAAGCCATGTCTGTGGGCATGAGTAAGAATATTGAAGGCAGTTCCAGGTGTCCCCATAGGCATCAGAAACATCTGAGACCAAGGCCTAGAACCAGAAAAGAACCTCCCCAGGTTCAGAACAAAGAGGCTATTATTTTTATACCATCCAACTCTGCTGAGCTGATCTATCCACCCCGTATAGTTGGTTGATTGCCTTATGTCAACTGGTGTCTTGTCAGGGTCCAGAAATCTCCCCCAAGACAGCCATCACAGCCTAGCCCCTTTCTCCTGCATTCTTGTCTTCCCATCTTGGGATAGTCCAGGCTAAGAAGGGAAAGAGAAGCATCACCACAGCTCTGTCCCTTGCCAGGCATGAGACTGACACCCTCTGGCTGCCAAATTATTTCAATTATTCCCTGGAACTTCAGCACCCGAATCAACCACCCCACTTTACTTTTTAAAATATTTGTGGGAGGGCGCACACGTGTGTGTGTGTGTGTGTGTGTGTGTGTGTGTGTGTGTGCGTGTGCGTGCGTGTGTGTGTGTGTGTGTGCAGGCATGCATTTTCCATGGCACATGTGTGGAAGTTAGAGAGCACCTTGGGTGTTGACCCTTGCCTTGCATCTTGCTTGAGACACAGTCCCTCATTGTCTGCTCCTGTATATACACACTGCTTGGATAGATCTCAAACATCAGGGGCAGATAGACAACCCTCTTGTATCTGGCTCCTATCTTACGATGATAACACCGCGATTGCAGACATGTGTTGTCTCATCCGGTTCGGGGGATTCATGCTCTGGTCCTCAGAATTGTATGACAAGTGCTTTTATCCACCGAGTCACCTCTCCAGTCCAGACCACCCCACTTTCACGAAGCCCATGCTCTTTACTCTAGGTGGACCCTGGGCTGCTGGACCCAGCTTGCCCACAACTGAGGTCTCTAGCTGATAATGTAATGTGTATCAGGCAGGCTGGCTGGGCTATGAAAATGATCTTCCTACATCTTTCTAACCTGGACATGTCCTGTCTCGTGTCTGATTGTGTTGCTTATGTCCGGGACCCATGGTCCTTCTGAGAAATGACAGATGCTTTATCAATCTTGTATCTAATGCAAAATTTTAAAAATCTCCAGGTGAGATCAGTGGTCACAACCTGGGTCACAGCTGGTTTATTAATGGAGTTTTTGCTGTTTTGAAGGTAGTGTTTTGCTGTTTAGTGCAGGCTAGCCTCATACTCTGGATTTTCTTGCTTTAACCTCTTGAGTGCTGGAAATTACAAGAGCCACAATTCCTTCGTTATTTTTCTGTTGCTGTAATAAAACACCATGACCACGGGGACTCCAGGAGCGAAGAGTTTATTTCAGATTATGGATTCGGAGGGAGAGTTTATAATGGTGACGGAGGCACAGTGACAAGAGCAGTAAACCGAGAGATCATATTCTCTTTCTTAGACACAAAGAAGGAGAAACCTAGAAGTAGCTAGAGTCTATAGACTCTTAAAAGCCCAATGCAAGTGAGATATTTCATCCAGCAAAGCAACACCTGCTAAACCTCCCTAAACAGTGTCACTAGCTGGGGAATACGTAATCACGTACATTGGCCTCTGGGAGACATTCTCATTCAAAACACCACACATAACCATTCTCAGATCTTGTCAGCAGCTTGTCTGAGGTATACACAGAGGTCTGTCAGGTAATCTCTGGTCCATGTTATAGCCTGAGGTGTCATGATGTCAAGGTGGTTACATGTGCTAAGGCCATGCCATGTCATGTTAACCCTTTTGTGTCAATGTGATGTGTCCCATATCTGTTCAGGAGATGTCAGATACCTAGGGTGCCTAGATGACAAGGACATAGGTTCCAATAAATGTCACAGAGTGTTGGAATGGGATCAGGTATAGCAGACATGTTAGGCTATGCAGAAGCCGTGTGAAGCAGTGCTGCAGCATAACGCAGCATGTCAAGTTGTACCTTTGACTTACCTGCTGCTACTACTGCTGTCTGGTCTAGTCTCCTCTCACTTTCAACTTCATTTTGCTTCCTCTGTCCTTGAGTCTTTTCATGGCATGTGGACTTTGGAGGGCAAGGGCAGACTCCTGGAAAGGATTGTAACCCATCATTCGTGGTCTGCCCTTACCCACTCCATGACCCCCGACTGTCTTTGTTCACATCAGCTGCAGTTGCCCTCAAGGATGTGTTACTCTACAGCTTTCTGAAGCCTTGGCTTGGTAAGTATCTGCAGATGAGGGATAAATAGATCCTTGGGGGTCAGGGAAAAGTGCTAACTCTTGCCTAACACTGTGGCCACTCCTTCAGGGGATGGGCTCTTGGTGAGTGCTGGTGACAAATGGAGCCGCCACCGTCGTATGCTGACCCCCGCCTTCCATTTCAACATCCTGAAGCCCTATGTGAAGATTTTCAATGAAAGCACCAACATCATGCTTGTGAGTTCCTGGAATCCAGCTTCATAACTTCCCCCTCTTTCCCAAACTCTGGCTATTCCTGTGTCTGTGTGGCTGGAACCTAAGATAAGGAGGCTGGTTCTGAGTCACGACTTGAGAGTAGGCAGGGTCTCAAGGAGCCAAGGTCTGATCCCAGTCCTCTGTCTTTCTGTCCAGGCCAAGTGGCAGCGCTTGATCTCCAAAGGCAACACCCGTCTGGACATGTTTGAGCACGTCAGCCTCATGACTCTGGACAGTCTGCAGAAATGTGTCTTCAGCTTTAACAGCCACTGTCAGGAGTGAGTCCTTGTTCTGGGCCTCAGAACCCCAAAGGAGGGGGGACTGGCCAGGGGATCGGAGTGGCCTCCCAAAAAGGAGATGTTTCAGAACCAACACTGAAAGACCTGGGAAAGGAGAAAGTGATTCTTCCTTCCAGAAAGTGGGATTGGTTCAATAAAGCAGAACTTGTGGGATAGGAAGTGGGGAGGCACCTTGGAAGTGAAACTCAAGAGCTTAGCAGTGGCTAGATTGTAGGACCAGTGTAAGGCCAGGAAAGGTCTACTTTTAGCCTCTGGTCCCTGGGAGACGATGAAGGTGTCAGTGCTTGTGTTAGTCATATTTCCAACAATGTGGCAAAGGACTTGAGAAAGCTTGAAATGAGGCTTATTTTGACTCAGGGTTTCAGAAGCCTTAGTCAATGTTCCATCGGCTCCATTGCATTTGAGCCGGTATAACAGCACACCACAGCCAGAAGCACCGGTTAAAAGAGTCTGACGCCCCATAGCATCCAGAGACAGACAGACAGACAAAGAGGCAGACTGATAAACTATCCACATTGAGAGCATACCTAATGCCCTAATTCCTCCCTAGATGCCACATCTTGAAGTTCTATGGCCTTGAATGTTCTATAGGGGCCTTGGAGAGATGGCTCTTGCAGAGGACCTGGGTTTGATTCCTAGTACCCATAAGGAAGTTTACAACTATTTGTAACTACAGTTCCAGGTGACCCAACACACCCTTCTGCCCTTCAAGGGCACCAAGGTCCATACATACATCAGGCAAAACACACAAAATAAAAATAAATAAATAATTTTTTGAGATAAGTTCTCATTTTATGAGTTTCAGCTGGCCTGAAACTCATTATGTAGACTAGGCTGTCCTCAAAATCTACCTGCCTCTACCTCCAGGGTGCTGGGATTAAAAGCTTGTGCCATCATGCCCAATGAAATAAATAAATAATAAAAAAATATTTAAATAAATATGTGAGTTTTAAGTACATAAATACATGAATAAATAAATATATAATATATGGATGAGCTTAAGAATACACACACACACACACACACACACACACACACACACACCTTAGGGAGATAATTCTCAGTTACAGCAGAGCTGATGATACCTCCTTCCTTAAGCTTGGATCTCATTCTTTTCCAAAATGGCCCAAGGTTCAGCTCACCTATCAATATTAGTGTTTCCACGGTTGATTCATCTAGTCTCTTCATGAAGTCAGTACTGAGAACTGTCCACACTGCGGTTTGGGGGCATAGGGTGTGGAGGCAGCTCACAGACATGTGATGAATTCGTTGAGAGTTGAATCTCAGGGCTCATTCCACTCTGTCTCAGTGGTCAACTGTTCCTGGCTACTCCATTCGCAGTGGCTCCTGACTGCTGGTAAGAGGCACAAGATCCAAGTATTTTAAATTGCTGTCTCCTTTGTCTGAATCCTGCAGGAAGCCCAGTGAGTATATTGCTGCCATCTTGGAGCTCAGTGCTCTAGTGGCCAAAAGGCACCAGCAGCCTCTGATGTTTGTGGACCTGCTGTACCGTCTCACCCGCGATGGGATGCGCTTCCATAAGGCCTGCAACTTGGTGCATGAATTCACTGATACCGTCATCCAGAAACGGCGCCACACCCTCCCCAGTCAGGGTTTGGATGACTTCCTTAAGTCCAAGGCTGAGTCCAAGACTTTGGACTTCATTGATGTGCTGCTGCTGATCAAGGTGGGCTTCTCAAGAAGCAGGATGGATATTGATGCCAAATGTTAAGTCGAATAACATGAACTTAATGCAGGGGGCACTGTGGGTACAGGGTGTGTGGGGTTGGGAAAGTCATGGCCTGTGTAGACAGGTTTTAGAGATGATCCTGGAAAGCAGGCTTCAGGAGACTGCCAAGGCTGAAACTTTGAAGAGTCTGAGCATTTTACAGGTCAATATATCACTGTATGACATTTATATCTGTAAACACACACACACACACACACACACACACACACACACAGGCAACTGCACCAAATCAATGATCACAGCAGCCCTTAATTAGTCACGGCAACAGGCACAACCAGAATAGGCGGTGGCAATGGTTTTTCCATTTCCCACCTTTCCAGGGGATGAAGTATTTACTTGTATGTGCAGCAAGATTTACACTGCAGAGAAAGGGCTGTGTATTATCATCCCCTGAGTCCAGTTCCCCTCAAGATGGTAAATAGTGAGCAAAGAGAGAGGGAGGGAGGGAGAAAGAAAAGGGAGAGAAAACTTCCTTCTGGCGTTGAATGGGTTCTCTCCAGGGCAAAATGCATAGATTTGCAAACCATGTTTCAACAGGTTTGAACATAAGATAAGAATCCCTGGCTCTAGCTCTTTTGAATATGAGTAAAAGTCTTTGGAGTAAAGCTTTACTTCTAATTCCCAAGGCAAGTTGCCCTACAATCATCCTTCATATCAAGTTGTTGTCCATTCCTCAGAAATTCCTCGTCGAGCAGAAACATGGTGTGTAGCACAATTAATAGAAACTCAGAGACAAAAATTAGGGTTCAACCTGAAGGTCAGAAAAGTAAAACAGTCACTGGCTCTTATCTTACCTCAGTCTGAAATGGTGATCCTGCCTCTAGGAATCTCAGAGTGAGACTGAGCCTGAGAGCTGTCTCCTCCCATTTTATAACCCTCTCTAGTTCTGGAATTAAAGGTGTGCACCACTATCGCCGAGTTTCTAAGGCAAACTAGCGTGGCTACTGGGATTAAAGGTGTGTGTCATTGCTGTGATGGCTGTAAGGCTAGCCAGTGTGGCTGTTTTACTTTTCCGATCTTCAGGCAAGCTTTATTTATTAAAATACAAATGAAATGCCACTACAATGGTGACATTTTTATGTGGAGGTTCCTGACCCTTCCAGTTGGGAACAACAAAAGGAACAGGATAACCAGCAAAAGCCTGGGAAGTTCAAATGGTACCAATAGTAATAGCTAAGAAATATGCAATGGTGGGTGCCCTTTGGTTTCTGACTGAACAACATATCATTTAAGAATATCATAGTTTAAGCCAGGCAGTGGTGGCACACACCTTTAATCCCAGCACTCGGGAGGCAGAGGCAGGCAGATTTCTGTGAGTTCAAAGTCAGCTTGGTCTACAAGGGCTAGTTCTAAGACAGGCTTCAGGCTACAGAAAAACCATGTCTCAAGCCTCTCTCCTCACCCCCCCCCCCCAAAAAAAGAATGTCACAGTTTAGCTGGGCAGTGGTGGCACACACCTTTGATCCCAGCACTTGGGAGGCAGAGCAGGAGGAACTCAGTGAGTTCAAGGCTAACCTGATCTACAAAGTGTGTTCCAGGGCAGCCAGGACTGTTATACCGAGAAACTCAAAAAATAAATATAAAAAGAAGAGTGTCATAGTTTAAACAGAAATTTTCAGAACTACTGAGTCTTGCATTGTCTCCAGGATGAAGATGGGAAGCAGCTGTCAGATGAGGACATCAGAGCAGAGGCTGACACCTTCATGTTTGAGGGTGAGGGTCCTATTGTGGGACTAGGGAGCAGGCAGGGGTTTCTCCATCTTGAGACTTGTAAGGGAGGACCTGGAATCCTTCCATTCTACCCTTCCTTCCTCTTCCCATCCTTTCCTGGGCTTCTTTACCTGGGTGCTGTCCACCCTGTAGTGCTAAAGCAGTACTGATACAGCGATCCATGCCTGTCTGTCTGTTCCTCAGGCCATGATACCACGGCCAGTGGACTCTCTTGGATCCTGTATAACCTAGCGAGGCACCCAGAATACCAGGAGCGCTGCCGGCAGGAGGTGCAGGAGCTGCTGAGGGGCCGAGAACCCGAGGAGATTGAATGGTGAGTGTAGGTCTTCCTGGCTCATTCCTCTCTCCTTGGCTCTCCTCCTCAAGTAAGAGTCCCCCTTTTGGATGACTCTCCTGTATTTGCTCATGGACACAGAATGTGGGACCAGAGGATAGACCTGGTACAAAGCCTGGCTAACAAGAAAGGGCTTTTGACTTTGGAGCAGAAAAACTTTGTGTTGCTGAGAGAGCAGAGATACGTGTAAGGAAAAGATGGCAACATTGTCCATGAGTTCAGTGAAAGTACTTGCCCTAGTCTATTTTCTCTTTTCTCTCCAACTGATGCTTTCTTCCATGACTGTTTATTCTTCTCCTGTACCCTAGACCTTCCTTTAGTTCTGTGTTAAGAGACTTCTAAGTGACATTTGGGTATTAAAGTGTCCTGGAGCTAGAGAGATGGCTCAGCTCAGAGAACTTTCTGCTCTTGACTTTCCAACATCCACATCTGGTAGCTTACAGCTACCAGGAACTCAGTTCTACTGGATCTGGAGTCCTGACCTGCGTGCGCACGCGCGCGCGCACACACACACACACACACACACACACACACACACACACACACACACTTACAAATAAAATAACCAGGTACAGTAGAGAACACAGCCTTAACTCCAGCACTCAAGAGGCCCTCTGAGTCCCTGGTCAGCCTAGTCTACATAGCAAGCTCCAAGATAGCCAAGGCTATGTGGAGAGCCTCTGTCTCAATAAACTAAACTAAAATAAAACGGCAATCTATGTGCTGCCCAGGGCCCCTGAGTCATCCATCCATCCATCCAGTCTTCCCTAAGGAAACCCTCCTATGTTTTGTGTTCAGCTCCATTTTGGTTCCAGGAAACAGGGAGGGAGCAGGTCAAGGACTGGTCCGAAGGTTCCAACTTGGCAGGAGATCAGTCCTAATTAGAATACTTCCTAATTCTCTATTGTTCCAGTTACCACATATTCGGTTTACCTTGGACTTATTTTGGCAAAGTGAGAAAATATTTCATTGATCTACATGGGTTTCCAGCCTCTCTCTTGTTCCTTGAGTAATGGTTCAAAGGGTTTCTTTAGGGACGACCTGAACCAGCTGCCCTTCCTGACCATGTGCATCAAGGAGAGTCTGCGGCTGCATCCTCCGGTCCCTGTCATCTCCCGATGCTGCACCCAGGACATTGCACTCCCAGATGGCCGGATCATCCCTAAAGGTGCCCATGGGACAGGAAGGAGGGTTCTGGATAGGTGGCACGGTCTTGTCTTAACAACTCTCTCTTCTCCCTTAGGTGTCACCTGTCTCATCAGCATCTTTGGGATTCATCACAACCCATCTGTGTGGCCAGACCCTGAGGTCCTGCCAGTCTTACTACCTAGTCTCCTATATTATGGGGAAGGGATAGGGCTTTGACCTGAGAAATCAGACCTCACCTTCCCCAAAGCACTCAGGGCTCTGTTCCTGTTTATATTGGGAGATCACTCATCCACCTTGGCTCAATGTCTTCTGCAGATCTATAACCCCTTCCGCTTTGATCCTGAAAACATGAAAGACAGATCACCGCTGGCATTTATTCCCTTCTCAGCGGGGCCCAGGTGAGGGCAGCGGCTTGGGTTAATGGAGTGGGGTCTGGGGCTGACAGTAGGAATGGGGGGAATTGAGATGGTCGGGTTCTGGGTCTACTTCCTGCTCTCTGCTCAACTTATTCACAAAGGTCTGGAGAGTGGGGGTGGGGTTTAAGGGCTGCTGCTCTGTGCTCAGAGCCCTGCTCTGGTCTGAATTGGGCGCAGAGGCTGCAAGAGCTTTGGGGCTACAGATGCCCAAGGGCTGTCCCAGGCGCGTCACGGTCCCTCCTGCACCTCTGACTGATCAGGTATGGTAGGAACCCGGTCAGATTGGGTTCTACGGTGCCTGGTTGGGTCCCAATGTAATCATAGTCTCTACCCCGCTCTCCCACAGGAACTGCATAGGACAGACTTTTGCCATGAGCGAGATGAAGGTGGCGCTGGCGCTCACACTGCTGCGCTTCCGCCTCCTGCCCGACGACAAGGAGCCGCGCAGGCAGCCGGAGCTGATCCTGCGCGCTGAGGGCGGGCTGTGGCTGCGGGTGGAGCCACTGAGCAAGAGCACGAAGTGACACCCCACCCACCAAACTACCTCTGTGGATCCCAGAATAATCAGAGCTGTCACCCATATCTGAACTTTGCCAATTGCCAGAAGGGGGATGCTACGGTTCCTATGCGTGGGTGAGGGAGGCCGGCTGGTACCCTTGACTTTCTCTAATTGACCACAGGTCTTTATAATGAAGGTGTATTTTCTTCCAGCCAAGCTGGACTACTCT
Organism: Myodes glareolus; assembly: GCF_982192425.1. Classification (NCBI taxonomy): domain Eukaryota; kingdom Metazoa; phylum Chordata; class Mammalia; order Rodentia; family Cricetidae; genus Myodes; species Myodes glareolus. Next base: position 49,449,501 of record NC_142031.1, on the reverse strand, counting down.
CTAGGCATAGAAAGCCAAGAGAAGGTCCAGGATGAAGGGCAAGTCTGAGCTCTGTTTCTGGCGGCAAATCCTTTATTTCAGCTCCATTTCCACTACGTTGACCTCCATTCGATAGATCCGTCTTCTCTCACCTCGGAATTATTTAATTATTTTTCTTAGAGGGGGGAAAGGGAGGGGAGGAGGCACTAAATTGCCGTGCTTAGTAAACCTAAAGACTGGAATTTTTTAATTGTCTTTTTTTTTTTTTGTAAGTTAGGGTTATTTAAGTTATGTCTCCATGAGCGGTCTCAAACTCATGCTTTTAAATTAAGCTCTGCCTTGGCCTTGCAAACTAGCACTACAAGTCTATGGGTCACCGTGTTAGGCTCTTCTGGGGTGTTATGTAGTGATGTCTTCAGGTTTTTCCCGAGTATGAAAGAGAGCTAAGGGTTGAGGGGATGGGTACTGCGGTGTTGAAAACCACCCCTTTAGCCCTGTGGACAAGGGCTATATCTGGAAATGCCCCTCATAATGTGACTAGCTTAATGATAAAGCCCTTGCTGAGCGTGTGGGGAGCCGTGTTTCATCTCTTCATTCCAATGTCCCTGTATTGAAAACAAAACAAAACAGAGAAACAAATAAAAAGTGAGATGCAGGTCAAGTAATGGTGGGGCATGCCTTTAATCCCGGCACTTGGGAGGCAGAGGCAGGTGGATCACTGTGAATTCGAGATCAGCCTGGTCTACAGAGGAAGTTACGTCACCACTGCTCAGTGTAAATACAACTTTTAAATGTGATACAGGTAGTCTCCTCAGGTGCAAAGGAGTCTGGTGAAGGGATTCCAATGGGCTTGGGATTGATGCAAAGGTGAGAAACCATCAACAGTGACCAGAGGACAAGGCTAAGTTGGTTTATCCTGAGTTCCATGACTGAAATCTGTAAGAAGAGGAAGTTGCAGCTGTCTGGATCCTGCTTAGGGTTCTCAAAAGAACTGCAATGTGAGAGTGACTTTAGGGGATGTTGCCATGAGCTGCCAATTAGCATGCTTTCCACTGTCCATGTAGAGGGTAGGAGAGAGCCTGGGGGACACACAGACATGAACTGCTTTTCCTTTTTGTTGTTGTTGGTTTTTTCTGTGTGTTGTTGTTGTTTGATCTTTTGAGAGAGGGTTTCTCTGTGTAACAGCCCTCATTTTGTAAGCCAGGCTGGTCTTGAACTCAGAAATCTGCCTTCTTCTGCCTCTACCTCCTGAGAACTGGAATTAAAGGCATGGTACCACCATGCCCAGCATCTCTGTGGTTTTTCAAAGAACCAACTATGTTGGGCAACAGGTTGTCATTGAGGGGAAGTCTTCAGGGTTAGGAATCCCATCCTGACTACCTGGTGGGGTCTAACTTCTAGCCTCAAAAAGAGGTGAAGAAAAGTATATTTTTCTCTTCTGAGAGTCATAGCTCTGGTTTTAGCCTCTAGGCTTTTCACTTCAAATACTTTGTTATTGAAATACACACCCATAAAAGAAGGAAGATGCAGAACAGAAATGTATCACACATGAATCTAATAATCATTAGATTATTAGATAATCATTATTAATATTGTCTCAGACACATCTTTAGTATTTATTTATAACAGTATTTTAGATTAATTTCTTGTTATTGTATCATATGGATGTTTTGTCTGCATGTATGTCTGTATACCACATCTCTGCAGTGTCCACAAAAGCCAGAAGTGAGTGACTGGAATTGGGTATGGGTACTGGGAATTGAACCTGGGTCCTTGGAAGAACATCTAGTGTTCTTAGCTGCTGAGCCATCTCTCCAGCCTCTGTAATCATATTTGCTGTGTGTATTTTTATTTGCCTCTAATAACATGACATACATACAATTACAATGCAATACATACATACAATACAATGACTGATTCTAAGATATTATTTCATTGGCTACAGAGTACCTGGAAAGATGTTCAATGTCGTTAATAATTGTGAGAATGTAGAGAAAAACACAAAGTCAATTTACATCTGCCAGGAAAGTTAGCATCCAGAAAGGGGAAGCGACAAGTGTTAGTTGGGGTGGATGTGGAGTAATTGGGAACCCTATAGCTTTCTGGAAGGAATGCAAATTGTTGCAGCTGCTATGGAAAACAGTTCATCAGATCAAGGAGAGTGAAATGGAATTTCCTTTTCATCCTGAAGGTCTACTGGTTGTGTACACAACACAGTGAAAACAAGTGTCTAGACACAAATATATATAGGGCTCTTCAAGGCAGCTCCATGACCAGACAGATGACGAAAGCAAAGTAAGGGAGAAGACTTCATTTTAGTTTGTGATCTCAGAGAGATTTTAGTCCCTCGCTGAGAATTGGGCTCCTCTCTCAGGGCTCTAAGAACCATGAATAAAAGAATATAAAGAAAGCATGCAAACTGAGGTGGAGGATAATTTGACTGAAGTTCAGCAGAAGAACTGCAGGGAAGGCAGGCTTTGAAACTCCGCAGAGACTTGAAGAAGAATAGAGAGGATAAGCAGGGTGCTGTGTTTTGAATAAGAATGGCCCTCGGGCAGCACAGTGAGGGCTCTTGCTCTCACAGAAACAGGCAGAACTCTGTGAGTTCAAGACCAGTCTGGTCTGCTTTGTGAGTTCCAGACAATCACCACTATGCCCCACCCCCTCAAAAAAAAAAAAAAAAGACTTAAAAGCCGCAGGTGAACTGAGAAACTCTGAAAAGGAAAGGTGACTGATAACACCTGAGGAAGTTTCTGTACTCCCCCTCCCCATTGGCATCTATCACTTTGAGAGGTGAGGGGAACTGACCTGCAAATGTAATCTTCCACACCACGCCTTTCCACCCCAAAAAACTCCAAGCCCCTGTACTATGTGTAACGGATTAAATAAAAAATGCTGCAGGATCCCTGTGGCTGCAGCGGCAGAAACACTGTAGGTCCCCAAGTGGTGGCAGCGGGCAGTGGGTAGTGGGTCCCAAGAGCAGCCAGTCCCAGGCAGGGACAGCGCAGTTCCCAGAACGGCTGCAACAGGCCACAAAGGGAGACAGACAGATGGGCACGCCACGAGACCATGCGGCAGGTCTCTGAAGGCGGCTGGTCCAGGGCAGGGAGACACAGGGTAGCGGGAGAGAGACAGAGACATGGATAGGCATGCCATGCAAAGTGAGGTTGGATATTTATTCAGTGGGTTATGGAAGGGAAGAGGGAGAAGGGGAGAAGAGCAGAGAGGCAGAGAGAGAGAGAAAGAGAGAGGAAGAGAGAAGAGAGAGAGAGAGAGAGAGAGAGAGAGAGAGAGAGAGAGAGAAGGGAGAGATGGAAACTGCCTCTTCCAGAGGAAGACAGAAAAGGAAGAGACTTGGGTTGCAAGCAGGAAGATCTGCTTGCCTCAGCAGATGGGGGATGGAGTGGGCGGGGCTTGTCTCTTAAAGAGACAGGACAGACCATTATACTATGTACACTCAGTCTGGAGAGACTGGTGTCTTTCAGTGTTCAAACTGAGGTGAAGTCCTCAGGAGTTAGGCACTGATTGCTAATATAAGTTATCCCTCAGGGCTTGTCTGCTGTTAAGAAGGAAATTTTGCTTCTTAGTTTGTCCTTTTTTATTGTTGACCTTTTTGTCCCTACACAAGTGTCTGTGTGTAGAACAGGAGTGGGAAGCAGGGACACAGGAAACTGGTGCAGAGGTTACTGGGGAGGTGGCATTTTCTGGGTAGTGTTTCGATTTGAAATGCACAGTTTCTGTGAAGGCTCGGCTTGGGAAAAGCCTTCAACAGTGTGAGTCTTGTGAAGAAAGGGTTTCTGTATTCCCAAGGTTAGGTGAAAATGTTCAAAGGAAACTCTCACCCCAAACCAGGGTCACTTGACAGGCCCAAGTCTTCAAGAAATGTGCTGCCCTTGGAGTTCCTGGAAAGCAACTAGCAGCAAGCCCCTATTGTTATGATCTGCTGGCCTGGTCTGTTACCTGGGTACCCTGTCCCTTTAAGAGACAAGTCCTGCCTACTCCCCAACCCCACCCCTTTCCACTGAGGCAAGCAGATCTCCTGCCTCCTCCAGCCTGAGCTCTCTCTTTCAGTCCCTCTTCTGAAGAGGTAACTACTGTCTCTCTCCCCCCACCTTTCTCCCTTCTCTCTGTCTGTCTGTCCATCTGTCTGTCTGTCTCTCTCTCTCTCTCTCTCTCTCCTCTTCCCCTTTCTCCCCTTTCGTTTCCTCTCCATAACCCACTAAATAAACTTTACACCCTACCTCTCTCTGCATGGAGTATCTGTCTGTCTCTCACCCACCATGGTCCTGCTGCTGCTCTGCCAAGGCCCCTCATGGGACCAGCTGCCCTCCTTGTGAGACTGGCCTTACCCCATTAACCATCTTTAAAAAAGAATAACACCTATCACATGCCTTGAAGCCCAGAGAGTCAACCCCCCCAACATACTTACCTCTCACTTTGCAGTTTAAATAAGGAGTAGTTTCTGTGTCAGGTGAAGCCAGGCCCTCCTCTCTCTGTTCTCCACCACCTACACTGACTCTCAGGCCCAGCTATACTTATTCCCCTGAACCCTGGGATACTAATTTGGGCTGCTGCTCTCAGACTCATAAAAGTCTGCTCTTTTTGATTTGAGGATGAACTGAATATAATCTTTCTTTTCTCTCTTTCTCTCTCTCTCTGCTGACTTTTTCTTTTTTCTCTTTTGTTTGTTTTATTTTGGTGTTGTTTTCAAGACAGGGTTTCTCTGTATAGCTCTGACTGCCCTAGAATTTGCTCTGTAGACCAGCCTGGTCTCGAACTCAGAGATCCACCTGTCTCTGCCTCCTGAGTGCTGGGATTATCAGTGTGAACTGCTACACTGGGTTTGCTGACTTTTTCTTACAGTGAGAAGGTCCCTTTGATAGTTATGTAGGCTTGGGGAATCAGAGATCCACCTCTGGTGCAGGGGACATGAGTGGGTTGCAGGCTTTTAGAATCCCATCCTTTTTTTTTTTAACGATTTATTTATTTATTATGTATACAACGACATTCTGTCTCCATGTATGTCCGCATGCCAGAAGAGGGCGCCAGATCTCATTACAGGTGGTTGTGAGACACTATGTGGTTTCTGGGAATTGAACTCAGGACCTCTGGAAGAGCAGCCAGTGTTCTTAACCACTGAGCCATCTCTCCAACCCAGAATCCCATCCTTGCTCTTGGCCATTCACGGGTGATCCTCCCTAGGGCTTCATTTCAGTGTTACTATGTTCCTTCAATTTGGGAGCAGGACCTTTTGTGTTTGTGGCGGGGAGGGGGGGTCCTTTCTTTTTAACAGCCTACTTGTCTAGGTGACATCAGGTATTTCCTTCTTTTCTCTCTTGATTCATTTTTTTAATGCTGGCACCTTTTATTTGACCAGTGATGGATAAATACTGACAAGCTAGGAACATGCAAACTGTTTTAAATTTAGCAAAGAGATTGCAAGTCTGGGTGCAGTGAAGCCACTCCATGGGTAGAAAGAAAGCTTTATTGGTGCCCACACTATGAAGGCTGTCTCACAGGGTTAGGGGAAGATGGGAAGACAGATTCAAAATGGAGTGAGAGAAAACAGATATTAGACAACCAACAGGTGGGGGTCTAAGTTGTTAGGACTGACTGGGATCTAGATGTCCCTGCCTAAGGTAGTTGATCTTCGGGATGGATTAAGAGATGTTCCTGACAAACAGAATCCTGCCTTAGGAGATCGTTCCTCTGGTAAATAGAAACAAGCCTAGTTTACCCAATGAAACTCCTTCTGTTTATTCAGCCAAAGTCTTTCTGTTTAGGAAATTGTCACCACCACTGACATTTTGGGGGGCTGATTTGAACCTAACAAAGATAAAAGTAGAATATTAGACAATTTACTAAATGTACTGCCGTGGGGCCCTGACTGCCAGAGCAGAGAACCCATTGCTTTACTGAGAGGATGTGGAAGACTCTGAGAGCAGCTGGGTGAGAGGGTATTTAGTCTTCCTGCCGGACCATTTGTGTAGGGTCTATATTCCTTAAAACTATTTATTTATTTATTTACTTATGAATGCTCAGTTTGCATTAATGCCTTCATGCCAGAAGAGGGCATCAGATCCCTCTGGGACAGTTGTGAGTCACCATGTGGTTCCTGGGAATCGAATTCAGGACATCTGAGAAAGCTGCCAATGCTCTTAACCACCGAGCCATCTCTCCTTTCCTAGGGTCTATATTTGAGAAGCTGGATTTTCTAGCAGCCATTAGTGTGTTTACACTGGCCATTTAGGGTCAGGTGGCACGTGTCATGCTTGGGATGGTCAGTTGTACATGCTTGCAGTAGACACGATCCACCAGAGAAGAGTGCTCAGACATGGTTTTAAGCTAACATAGAATCTTTATCAGCCTGCCAGTGACTACACTGGCTGTTTGCAATCCCAGTGTAGTCTTTCTCAGGGTGAGTTTTTTATGCAAAAAAAAAAAAAAACATGTCCTGTGTGGATATACTTCAGTTAACGAAAACAGCCTAAAAGCAAGGATAGCGTGTTTAGAGACTTTCCCAGAACTATGAACTTTGGTGGTACTGTGTACACGCTGAGTTTTACAGTGAAAATGGTATTTCCATCACGGACTCAGTTGTGGGAAGGTCTGGGGATCAGTTAAAGTCTGGGAACCTGTTCATCATCGTGAACCGTGTGGTCAAGCTGAGCAGTCAGGGTCTAGTTTTTTATTGTTATTTTTTTGAGACAAGTAGCTCTGGCTGGCCCAGAAAGACCAGGTTGGCTTTGAACTCAGAGCTCAGGACTGTCCCAAGTGTTCACAAGTCCATGGGACAAAAGCCTGTGCCACCACATCTAATGTCTGATTTTAATGTGTGGGGATTTTATGTTGTTATTTTGAGCCAGTTTTTCACTATAAACTCTACTTTCTCTCCGACTGGAGTAACTGGCATTGCTTGTGTGTTTTTATGTTATTGGTGGAATATGGGATTGAGAAAGCGTTGGGAACCTCCCTCACTCCGAATTCTGAGGTGGAAAAACACCAGTGTAATAAGAAATAAGTCAGTAAAGGAAAACAAATAAAAAGATAGACTCAGTTAGACCTTGAAACGGCATATGATGGCTGTCGACTTGACTACATCTAATCCAGATCTTTTGGGTGGGAAAACACGTCTATAATCAAGTTTTGTTGTTTTGGGTTTTGTTTTGTTTGAGTTGAGAAAAGACACACCTTTAATCCAGATTCTTAACCCAGATCTAAACTGGGCTGTGCTTTGGCTGGAAGCCTATATAAGGATGTGGAAGAAGGAAGCTGTGCTCTTTGCCTGCTTGCTCTTGCCTTGCTATCAGGTCCCTTCCTTCACTGGCATTGGAACCTGTCTCTTGGGATTCCAGCATCTACTGAAGACCAGCTGAGACATTCACCTGTGTACTAAGCAACTACTGGATTCTTGGACTTTCTGTTCATAGCTAGCCATTGTTGAAATAGATTAGCTAGACCACAGCCAAAATATGATTCTAATAAATCCCCTAATATGCATACATATGTACACACACATATTGCTGTGGAATATTTGTTTAACTATAAAACAATGTGTTGCATTCTTTTATGTTGCATTTGTTTAACTCTGTGAAGCTGTGTTACTGTGCCTGTCTAAAACACCTGAAGTTCTAATAAAGAGCTGAACAGTCAATAGCGAGGCAGGAGAAAGGATAGGCCGGGTTGGCAGGCAGAGAGTATAAATAGAAGGAGAAGTCTGGGAAAAGAAACAAGAGAGATCAAGGGGCAAGAAGAGAAGGGGCCTGCCACCAAACAGCCACCAAACCAGAGTAAGAGTGAAAGTCAGATTACATAAGTAAGAAAAGAAAAAAGTCCAGAGCCAAAAGGTAGATGGGATAATTTAAGAAAAACTGGCGAGAAACAAGCCAAGCTAGGGTTGGGCATTCATAAGAAAGAATAAGACTCCCTGTGTGATTTATTTAGGAACTGGGTGATGGGCCTTCAAAAGAGTAAAAAAACCAAACATGCTGGCATTCCAACGTGGGACTAGAGGAAAAGAAAATCCAACAACAACATATACATATTGTGTGTGTTCTGTCACACTAAAGAACCCCGACTAGCACTTAGTGAGAGTGGACATTCATAGGTCTGAGAAACCACCTAGCAGGGGCTGAGAATCAGTTTTTACAGCAGAGCAGGGAGAGGGAGGTCCTGGCTTCAAGAGGCTCAGAAACTGGTTTCTCTCTCTCTCTCTCTCTCTCTCTCTCTCTCTCTCTCTCTCTCTCTCTCTCTCTCTCTCTCTCTCTCTCTCTCTCTCTCTTTCCCTGTTAATCGCAAGGGTAAACCAGGTTGCCTGTTTTTGTAAATTCCATGGGTGGAAGGTTTGCTGAAGTCTTGGGAAGGTTGGTGGTGACATGTGGGCTGTGGGGTGATGGGGGCAGGGCATTTCCTTTAATGAGGCCCGCCCTCCTTCTCCAGCAGGACCAGCCTATTCAAGGCGGCCCTTTGAGTTGTCTCCATGGTCACCGAGTCTGGAATTCTTTAAACTCTTGCTGTCATAGCACTCTGAGGGGGAAGAAGTAGGAATTTTCCCGAGCAAGTGGAGGCCAGAACAAATTATGCTTAAGTAATAGTAATTATACCCCTCCCCCCCAGTCAGGGACAGAAAGCTAGGACCTAGAGTGTGTAATTTACTCACTATTGGAAAACTTGTGTCTCCTGTCATTAGAGCTTCAGGACCTGAGCCAAAGGCTTGCTGGCCTATCAGAATAAAGGTTATTACTTTAGTGCCTAAAGTGTCCAATGAAGAGTATGCTTCTTAGGTGAGGGAATTTGCCTAACCTAGGGCTGTTTCCTTAACCCCCAACATTAGGCATGTTTGTGTTCTTAGCAAGTACGTCCTAGGTCCCGGGGCTAGAAATGAGAGTCGCCTTCACTGACAACAGAAGCGCCAGGAGGACACCAGGACACTCCTTGCCTGGAAATGGTTCGTTCGGTCCGAATCTTGGATGTAGGGCGGAGGGATGCTGAATATGGAAGCTGCCGTGGGAACCGGCCTTCCAGGGCAGCTGACTTTGCAGCTGAGTCTCCTCTGGCTCCGGGTCCGATTGGGTGGTGCTGGGTCCACAGGCAGAACCACGGTCCTGTCCGTTGCTGAGCGCTCCGTGTTGCGGCGTATCGGGTCAGTGGGACGCCCGCAGCCTTTCCTGCAGTCTGGGCGGTGTCGCCAGAAGGCTGTGCGGAACCAGCCTGGGAGTTGGACCCGGGCTCAGGTGCGGGTAGGTGGAGGTGGAGTTGCTTAGATGGTGAAGGTTAGGACACTGGTTCTGTAGCTGCTTTGTCCTTCCCCTAAAATCTCGCCACGCTACTTGCAGTGTCCCAGAGCATCAGTGACTCTCAAAGAAGAAAGAAAGGAAAGAAAAAAAAAGAAAGGAGGGAGGGAGGGAAGGAAGGAAGGAAGGAAGGAAGGAAGGAAGGAAGGAAAAGAAAGACAAGAAAAGGAGGCAGACTCATCTCAACTGACAGAGACCGATTTTTTGGAGCATCGAGTGGCACCAATCTTTCCGGAACAAAGATTGGATGCCCTTAGAACAGTGGTTCTCAACCTTCCTAATGCTGCAGCCCTTTAATAGGGTTCCTCATGTTGTGGTGACCGCCCCTCCCCCACACACACCATAAAACTATTTTCGCTGCTACTTCATTACAGTAATTTTGCAACTGTTATGGCTCCTAAGGTAAATATCTGATATGCAGGACATCTGATAGGGAACCCCTGCGCCATTGGACCCCTAGGGGTCCTGACTAAGGTTGAGAAAGGCTGCCTGAGAGAATGTGGGGAACATGTATATACACAAAAGTAGCTACCAGAAAGTTAGAGATATTTTTCTTTCTGGTTTGACTGGGAGCAGAGGGAGTTGTTTTCTACAAAGATATATTGTATCTGCAGGACAAGAGGAATGGTCAAGACAGGGTTGAACAATTCTTTATGGCTAGGGGCTATTGGTCAGCACAGCCTGTCTCAGTTACTCATGGCCAGAGACTTTTACCCACCCAAAGAGCAGCTACATTTAAAATGGGAAAACCAAACCTTTGTAGACTCTTGAATTTTGCCTTCCCTTCTGTAATGACTAGATGCAGGATGGCTTAGAGTCATGGCTCTAATCTTTGTTATTGGTTGGTTGGTTGGTTTCTCCAGACAGAGTTTCTCTGTGTAGCCCTGGCTGTCCTGAAACCTGTGTTGTAGACTTGGCTGGCCTAGGTCTCAGATATCTGCCTTCCTCTGCTTCCCAAAGCTGGATTTAAAGGGGTACACCGCCATACCCTGCTCCTGGGCTCTCGTCTTTGTCAACCCCACTACTCTTTCACACTGCCAGTTCTTAGGTTAGGTCTGGGGACACCGAATATTCCTGCACCCGTCCTAAACCTTTTTGAGCAGGTAAATTCCCTCACTCCTCCAGAGCTGAAGGTTGTTTCTCCCTTCAGGACTTCAACATGGCTGCCTGTGGCAGATTCCAAAAAAAAAAAAAAAAAAAAAAAAAAGTCTCTCCTCAGCTCCCTTTCTGCCAAACCTATAACTGCTCCTTTGTGTTCTTGAACTTGGCATCCCAACCTGTGTCCCAAGTCAGGTCCAGCCAATAAAAAGAACCAAGTTATTAGCAAAAAGCAGAAAAGACACATTCAGTGTTTGTGAATAAAACGGTTGCAGTAAACAAACCAGAATAGCTGCTCTGTGGGGGAAAGAGGGAAATGTTTATTACAAACTGCCCAGGCGGAAAAGCAGAGAGAACCTAAGAGGGGGGATAGTTCCACAGTTTTAAGGGAAGAAGTGTCTGGGGGGAGGGGAGCCCCTGAGCTGGGATAGGCTGCTTCCAAAGGTATAACAGGTATCTGTGTGTAGGAATAGGCGGAGCCTAGAGGCGAGCATAGACGTTGGTATGCTAAGAGTCACCGAAGTCGTATGTGAATGGAAGAGCCATAGGTCCTTGTTGCCAGCCGTAATGAGGATTTCAAGTTTAAGCAGGTGAGAACTCTTTTCTCAAGTTTCCGAGGGAATGTTGGCTTTTGTCTAAATGCCAAGCTTTGGGAAAGCAAATTTCATAGGACTAGTCAATATGCACATTGGGAGAGGAGCAGAGAGGTCTAGCGAGGCCCCTAAGTCTGTCTTCAGGGCCCTGAAGTGAGAAAGTTTAAAGAGGACCAAGGACATACATGTGTAAGCAGTGCAAGTCAAGGTGAGGTTCTGCCCTCTGCTCACCCACCAGTGCTGGGCTTTAATCTCTCCCTGGCAGGGGTTCCGATAACGTGTTAGGAGAGTGTGAAATCCCTTTCTGAGGGAGAAGCTTCCCTCTCTGACTGGCACCTCTTCCTTCTTTCAACTTGAGATTCCTGAGAAAACTCCCATGGAGGTAGGGTGTCCATTGTTTCAGAGTCAGGCAGGTTACAGTCAGAATTTATTGACCACTCATATTCACCAGCATTTGGTGGTGTTGGTAATTTACCAAATAAGCCTGACTTTGCTTTCCACCTGGGCAGTGGCAATCCAAGTGCTTTTATTCCAATCTTTTAACTTGTTTGTGTTTTGAGACTGAGTCTCACAATGTAGTGTTGCCTGGTCTGGAACTCACTATAGAGACCAGACTGACTTGAACCTTAAAGATCTGCCAGCCTGACCTTCAGAGTACTGGGCTAAAAGCTATGTGCCACCATGCTTGGCCTTTTGTCCTAAATTTGTTGTTGTTATTTGTTTGTTTGTTTTAAGACAGCATCCACTCATTATGTGCCGCTTGCTGTCCTGCTACTCCCTATGTAGGTAGAGGAGGCTGGCATTGAACTCACAGGGCTGCCTGGCGGGCTCTCCCTCCCAAGTGCTGGGGTGAAAGACGTGCACAGCCACACCTGGCCCTTTTATCCCAGTTTGAATCACTAACACTAACCAGCAGATCACACATTGGCAGTTCACACAGGGACAGACAGCTCAGGTCACAGAATGGCTAGGAAATGGTTAAGAGGCTGCAGGGACCAGAGTCTGTGCTGAAGTCCCAGGTGGAGAGCTGAGGGAGGCCTAAGGGGAAGTCTGGAGGGACCAGAATTCTCATCAGTGCAGGTGTGGAGGTGTCAATTGTCCACTGGGAGGGCAGGCTGTGGGATGGGGAGTTTGAAGTGGGCTAAGTGTTGGCCATGAAGAAGTTGCTGGAGCAAGGTTGGGTTGGGGGACATGGTTAGCAAGGAGTTGAGAAGTTTTCTGGCCTTTGACAACTGACCCTGTCCTGACTCAGGCCTGCCACACTTTGGTGTTTTACAGTCTCAAGTTAGGGGGTTCCATCTGTTTCTGGATCAAAAGGGCCTGTGTCTGGCAGTTCTTGTATGATTTGGTATATTTTCTGGCGTTGTTACTTATTGGTGTAGTTAATGTCTCTTGGCGTGCTGGCAGATGGTGGGTGTTTGCCTAGGTAAACAAGCTGTTCTTCTATAAAGGTCCCTCTTTCCGGGCTCTGGTATTCTGTGTGTCACAAATCAGGTCAAGATTGCAGGCCCTGTCACTAAGGTGTTATTCAGCACTGCAGTAACCAAGAGCAGTCCCCGCCCACTTCCCTCCTTGTCTCTAGGAGAGTCACTGATTCAAGGACTGCTTCCTCTAAATTCTGTGATTTGCCCTTGGGCCCAGAATTATCAGGACTGGGAATAAATCTCTGACGTTCCCAGTGTTTCTGATGTTGCCAGACTCACTGAAAAGGGATGGGTGAGTGGACTTGACCTCTGTCATAACTGTCACTGTCCTTGAAGTCTTTCCAACTCTTGTTTTAAAAAGCAAGTTTGTGATGGAGCTAGGTCATGATGACGTGTGGAAGGAGAGTTACAGTAAGGAGTAGGCCCCAGTAGGTCTGCAAGCTTCTCTACAGTTTGACTGAAGAGGGCTGCCCTCTCTTAGGGAGGGGAAAGCAGAGCTAAGTATGGGAAAACAGAAGGAAGGAGAAGGGGAGGGTGTCGCAGTAAGTGGCTAGATCAGACAGCAGTTTTCTCTGAGGTTATCCTGTCTTTGGGGTTACAGTGAGGAATGGGCAACTCTGGGATCAGAGTGAGTATTGGTCAGCAGTCACTGGCATGAAGAGGACAAAAGGAAATCTACTTAAGTATTGTCTGTCTTCTGTTGAGTTCAGTGTTTATTATTGAAGGTAAAAGTTTGGATTTCCAAAGGGAGTGAAAACAAAATTATTAGGGTGTTTGCAATGTTTGTTGTTCCACATTACAAGCACAGTGAGGCAAATAATAACACGTGGAGTTGACACCTGTAGGGGTTCTGGTATTTGAACCTGGGTCCTCCAGAAGAGCAGCAAGCCCTCTTAACCATTTTCAGCCCAAAGATCTCTCTCTTAGAACAGTGATTTCTCTTTGTTAAGGGCGCAAAACCCTTTGTTTTTCCCAACAACACTGGGAGGAGAGCAAGCACAACCCCTCTGTTTCTCTTTCCCTGCTGGTCTCTGAGTTAGACTGAGTTAGTCAGGGGAGTAACTTATTATCCAACTTTAGAGATACCTTCGCTTCTTGTCTATAATCACTTCCCGTGATCCTTTTGGAATATCCTTTTTTCCCCCTTCTTGTAACGATTTTTTTCAATTTAAGGCTGAGTCTCAAACTCACTGCACAGCTGTCCACTATTCCTGAACATGGGGGATGCCCTGTAGTAAGTACTTCAACCCAGAGTTGCTCTGTTGGAAATAGGCAGCTTTCCCTCTCCTAGCTGCCTGGTTAGGAGTGGGACATCGTACCCACTTCTTCCCCATGCTGTAATCTTTCCTGACTTGGTCTTTTGTATGCTGTCAGTCTCTCTGAGTTCTTATGTGCATCAGTCCTGTTGTGTTTGGCGGATGTCGGTCCCTTGGAGTCACTCACTACCCTTGGCTCTTAAAAAAATTTTTTTTCCACCAACATAGATCTCTAAGTCTTGAGAAGGAGGGATTTGAGTCCGTGTTCTTGGTGTGATTTTTATTGTTTTGTTTGGTTTTGATATTTTTTTCCCGTTTTTGTTTAAAAGAGAGAGAGACAGATTTAAAGCTGGAGGGATAGGGAAGTGGAGATGACCCAGGAAGAAGGGTGGGGAGGGAAAAAGAATATGGTCAAAATATTTTGTATGAAAAATTAAAAGAATTATTTTTATTTGTGTGTATGTTTGTCATGTGTATGTGTGCCTGTCCACGTGTCTGCCTGCACATGTGTGTGGGAACCCAAGAAGGTCAGAAGAGGGCCTTTTTGGATGCCTATCATTAGAGTTGGTGCTGGAAAATCAATCTGGTGTGTTAGAAAAGCAGCAAGTGCTTTTAACCAACAAGCCGTGTCCTCCATCCCTGAAATATTATTGTTCTTTTTTTTTTAAAGATTTATTTATTTATTATGTATACAGTATTTTTTCAGTACTCTGCCTACAGGCCAGAAGAGGGCACCAGATCTCATTACAGATGGTTGTGAGCCACCATGTGGTTGCTGGGAATTGAACTCAGGACCTTTGGAAGAGCAGACAGTGCTCTTAACCACTGAGCCATCTCTCCAGCCCATTATTGTTCTTTTTTAAGATTTATTTTTGTCTGTTTGTTTGTTAGTGTGTGTGTGTGTGTGTGTGTGTGTGTGTGTGTGTGGCTTTTCAAGACAGGGTTTCCCTGTAATGGCCTTGGCTATCCTGTAACTCACTTTGTAGACTAGCTTTGCCTCGAATTCACAGAGCTCCATCTGCCTCTGTCTCCTCCTTATTGCTGGGTTTAAAGGTATGTGCTACCACGCCCAGCGATTTATTTTAACTTTTAATGACATATATGTTTGTATCTTTGTGTGAGCATGTGCAGATGAGTGTGGGTGCCCAGAGAGGAACAGGCATTTTATTCCTTTGGAGCTGGAGTTATAGGCAGTTGTGAGTTGCCTAATATGGGTGCAGGAATTGCACGGGTCCTTCGGTAGAGCAACAGGGCTTCTTGTCCAATGGGCTCTCCCTCCAGCTCCTATTTGTCCTCTTTTGTACCTGTAAAACAGCAATTTTAAAAATGCTTTAAAATATTTTGCTTTCTTTGTGGGTGCTACCTGTATAAATGTGTTTGCGGCACATGGTGTTTGCAACCCTCTTGGCGCCAGGAGAGGGCGCTGGAGAGGGCATTGAAATGGCGCTGGGTGCTGTGAGTGCTGGGAAAGGACGCGGATCCACTGGAAGGGCAGTCCGTGCTCCTAACCATGCTGGGAAAGGACGCAGATCCGCAGATCCGCTGGAAGGGCAGCCCGGGCTCCTAACCATGCTGGGAAAGGATGCAGATCCACTGGAAGGGCAGCCCGGGCTCTTAACCACGGAGCCCCTCGCCAGCCCCTTGCCGCTTTTTTGCATTGCAAAGAATGTTATGTTTTTTAAAATTTTAATGGTGGTTATATTCAGCTCCTCCTGGTGTAGCTTATTCTTAATCAGCACGTTGACTGATACCATAGTATCTATTGATTCTGACTCTGGGAAACTAGGAGACGACATATATAATAAACATATATATATAATTATAGTAAACTTAGTCATATGTATTCACCTTTTTTTTTCCTTGTTTGTTTGTTTTTCAAGACAGGGATTCTCAGTGTTAACAGCCTTGGCTGTCCTGGAGCTCACCTTGTAGACCAGGCTGGCCTCAAACTCACAGAGATCTAACTACCAAGGGCTGGGATTAAAGGTGTTAGCCACTACTGCCTGGTCGAGTATTTTGCTTTAATATGTGTTCCAGAAATTTTAGAGATGACGTGTTGCCATGTTGATGAATCTAAGAGGTGCCATCATTCCTTGTTTTGTTATACATCAATTTTCTCAAATAAAAATGATGTCATGGGCCAGTGAGATGGCTCGGTTGGTTGGCAAATTGGCACACCTGAGAAAATAGGAATCTCAGCTGAGGAATTGGCTCCACCAATTTGGCCTGTGCACATGTCTTCAGGGCATTTCCATGATTGTTAATTGATGTAGGAGGGCCTGCTCCAATGTGGGTGTTGCCATCCCAGATCAATGGGGCCTGACTTGTACAGGGAGGATAGCCCAGCAAGCCAGTGAGCAGTGTTCATCTCTGCTCTCTGCCTCAGTTCTTGCCTTCGCGTTCCTTCCTTGAGCCTTCTGCCTTGGCTTCCCTCAATGACTGATTGTGAACTGTAATCCATAATATCGCTTTCCTGCACAAGTTGCAGTTGGTCATGGTGATGTAGCAACAAAAAGTAAAATAAGTCACTAATAAATGAATTACTTGTCAGGGGGCCTATTGGGTGTTTGACTAGGGATGAACCAAAGAACCCAGCTATATACTTTGTAATCCTGGCTTTTAGTTTAGTGCAAAGACAGACCATGTATTTAGGTTCCTAACTAGGTTCTAGTTGTAAGAAGTATTAACTAGAGGCCTGCTGAGGTGGCTCAGCAGGGAAAGGCACCTGCTATGCAACCCTGATGGGCAGAACCCTTGCTAAGATGGGAAGAGAGAACCAAGTCCCACAGTTGTTGCTGATCTTCACTAGAGCACTGTGGTGTGCTCACGCTCGCTACACTCACGCTCACCACGCACACGATCGCCACGGTCACGCTCTCCAAGCACAGTACACCAAGTCAAGGTTTTAGAAAGATGTACAGATACTGTCCACCAAATCAAGTGATGTATCCTCTTCATCTAGAGAGGATGCTGGGTTTTAAACAAATTGCATTCCTCTGACAATCCTGTGAAATTGTTGCTAGACTCTTAGGGAGAAGATGGTGTTGTTTTTAACTTGGGGTACAGTTGCCATCTACTATTTGAGAAATCTCCCTAATTCTTCACAGCTATGGAGGAGGGGTCATTCGAGATCTCACTTCCCATTCACTGGGAGAATTGTTTTGTCCAGCATTTCAAAGCACACACATTTTTTAAAAATTCATCATTTATTTATATTTTATTTATTTATTTAGTTAGTTAGTTAGTTGGTTGGTTGGTTAGTTAGTTATTTGCGGCAGGGTTTCTCTGTGTAGCCCTGGCTGTCCTGGAACTCCCTCTGTAGACCAGGCCGGCATCAAACTCAGAGCTCCACCTGCCCCTGCTTTCCCAAGTGCTGGTATTAAAGGTGTATGCCACCACCACCTAACAAGCACACACATTCTAAGGACAGTTGCTATCGAGTCCCTGGTGAGTAGTAGACAATCAGATTTTGTGATGAGCGCTGTTAGGAAGATGCAGGACAGAAAGAGAAACTAGCAAGATTATCTGCACAGAGCTCGCACTGTCCTGATGTTTCCTTCCCAGAAGGCTCCAGTTTACGTGCAGCATTTGTGTCTGGGGAATCTTAGTCTGTGTGAGCAGTACAGTGATGACCAAGACAACTTGGACACTTGTGGAACACAGTGTCATGTCAACTTCTTATTAATCCTGTGTGCATCTCCAGTATCATGAGACTGACTGTCCTGGAAATGTATGTGTGTGCTTTTAGGAGCCAGTGACCTTTGAAGATGTGACTGTGAAGTTCACCCGGGAGGAGTGGGCTCTGCTGGATCCATCCCAGAAGAAGCTGTACAAAGATGTGATGCAGGACACCTTGAGGAACCTGGCTTCTCTAGGTACACCTGAGCATTGCCTTTCCTAGTCCATCACAGGACAAGTGTGTCTAGTTTATCCGTGCTGATGTATGAACTGGATTATGGAAGGGGGATGGGGTGAATGTGTCAGATGGGATCACTTATGCCTTCAATTTAGCTGTTGTCTAATTTTTTTTCTGTTATTAATTCTTAACAATTTCTCTTGTTCTACATTTTAGGAAACAAGTCGGAAAACCAGAAGGTTGTAAATGAGTATGAAAATCTCTGCAGAAAATTAAGGTAATTTGTTTCCCAAACCACATTTTATAGTTCTGTTGTGATAGAACATTTTATGAAGAAGTAAAAGATGTATGTGATATCCAGCATCAAACTAATTTTGTCTCAGGAAATTTTTTCCAAAAAATTAAAATGTTAACACATTTTAATCAGCAATAGTCCACAGCACACATTCTAATTTTGAGAACTAGAATATGAGGCTGTCACGTGTGATGTGCTGTCATAGTTCATACACTTGATGCCATACCCAGCGTCTTAGTTTGGTTTTGAATTGCTGGGATGAAGACTATGAACCTAAGCAACTTGGAGTGGAAATGGTGAATTTTACCTTGCAGTTTGAAGTCCATGATCAAGGGATATCAGGGCATAAAGTCAAGCAGGAAGTCTGGGCATGACCTGAAGGCAGAGGCCGTGGAGGAATGCTGATTGCTGTCTTGCTCAGTTTGTTTTCTCATACACTTCCTGACCCCTTTCCCAGGAGTGGCACTGCCCACGGTGACCTACACACCTTCACACTGATCATCAATTAAGAAAATGTTCCACGGGCTTGCTTACAGGCCAGTTCGATGGGGACATTTTCTCAACTAAAGTTCCCTAGGTTTTGTCAAGTTGACAAAATACTAACCGGCAAAATGTAGCCAGAGACTGTGTGTTCATGTCCCAGCTGCCCAGACCCAAATACTCACAGAGAAACTAAATTAATTAAAACACTGTTTGGCCTATTAGCTCAGGCTTCTTATTAACTAACTCTTACATCTTAAATTAACCATTTCTATTAATCTGTGTATCAGCACGAGGCTGTGGCTTACTGGTAAGGATCCAGCGTATGTCTCCTTTGACAGCTACATGGAGTCTCTCATACTCTGCCTGCTCTCTATGTCTCTGCCACCCTGGCTGTATTCACCCTGCTATTGGTCAAAACAGCTTCTTTATTAGCCAATGGTAATAAAACATATTCATAGCATAAGAGGGGAATCCCACATCAGGAAAATTGACTCCTTGTCTTCATTACACACAAAGACCTCAGTGTTAAACCGTAACCTGCCCTTTATGTTTGTTCACAAGATGTCATGATAATATTGATGTCACAATTTAAAACATAAAAGACAGTCTTAATAAATGTCAACAGTTTAAGTCCAAGTTCTCCTTAAAAATTCAGCGTTTCTTACAAAAGTCGAAATTTACCAAACTGTGGGCCCCTACAATATCCAAAAACATTTAATCAGCTACATACTTTTTTACTCTAGGAGGAAAGAACCAGGGCATCGTCAAAATCAAGGCAAATCAAAACAAATTTCCAGCAGTATAACAATCAGTGTGCCACATCCCGGACTGAAACACCAGCTCCGTTACTGGCAACACAAATAGATCGTCTGTCAGACTCAGGCCAGTTCCACATTATCACGTATTGTCCTGAATGGTTGTCCCACCCTACTGGTATCACCAATATGCTAAGGAGTCCACTGTCCCTGAGGCCCCACCTTTTCCTATGTAGACAGAGCAAAGGCTTCTATTTGGCTTATATGTCCTGATCATAGTCCTTCATTAAGGGATGTAAAAGCAGGAGCTCAGGGCAGGGCAGGGGCCCAGAGACAGGGACTGAGACAGAAACCATGGAGGAAACTCCTTCCTCACTTGCTCTCTAGGGCTTGCTCAGACTGTTTCCTTTCCTTTTCTTTCTTTTTCTTTCTGTTTTCTTATATAATCAGGACCACCTGGTGCCTGGGGCCAATACCACCCGCAGTTGGCAAGTCTTTCCCACAATGATGATTGATCACGAAAATGCCCCCACAATTTTGCCTAAAGACAATCTAATGAAGACATTTTCTCAGCTGAGATTTCTCCTCATTGATGATTCTACACTGTGTTAAGTTGACAGAAAACTAAGCAGGGAACACTTTAGCATTTCAAATGGGATACAGAGGGACCAAAAGATTCCCTTGCCAGTATTAGGGATGGCCATGCAATCACAATGGCCTGAGTTCAATTGCCAGAACCCGTATAAAGTGACACATATCTGTAATCCCTATACTTCTAAGTACTTCTAAGAGAGCCCCTGCTTCAATGACATGGAAAGAAACAGTACTACTGAAAGATGCCGTGAGCTCCTCCCTCGTGCTATAGCACACATGCATATCCACAAACACAATAAATGTACACGTTGTTCATACTTAATGTTGTATTGATTTATCCCCCAGTCATGGAGCCAAGTGAGGAATAGCTAATTGTCAGTTTATTTCATGCACATGCAAGTATTTAAAAAGAAAAAAAAGATGATTTTGACTGATACCATTGCACATCCAAAACATGCATAAGATTTGGACTGAAATTTGTATTGAAATGCTATGTAAATATTTAATGTTCTCAAGAAAACATACTCCACCATTCATCAATAGCATTGTTTCTGCTATAGCTGTCCTCAAGTGGTCTCTTAAAGCATTGCAGTCCAAACATGTAACAGGCGATTTCTCAGCATGAAGCCAGCATTGTTTCCCTCAGTCGTTAGTAAACAAAGTCTTAGTCATGTGCTCTTCACCTGTTTTGCAGCAGTCAACTGGAAGAGAAATTCCGTGACTATAAAGAAAATCTTCAGTATCCAGAAATCTTCAGCTGTATTCCAGAGTCTTCTGTGAACCTGAAATCTTGTCCAGGACTTGCCACATGTGAAAAGAATGTGTGTGGAGAAAGAAGCATTGGTCGTCCATCTCTAGATGTGCCCCTGAACCATCAGGAAGGACAGAAACCTCATGAAGACCAGGACTATGGACAGAAGTTGTATAAGGGGTTTGAAGGCAGCTCCAGCTCTCCTCTGTCCCTTCAGACACATAAACGTGCTCACACTGGAGGGAAACCTTCTAAAAATAAGAACTGCAAAGAAGACCTTCTTTGTCTCCAATCTGGTCAAAGGAATGAAGAACAAGCCCATGCAAAAATATCTTACGCTCGCAAGCAATGTGGGAAAGCCTTCACCCATCCCAACCCTTTACAAAGACATGTGAAGATTCACAGTGTTAAGAAGCCCTACATGTGTGAACTGTGTGGGAAAGGCTTTGCTCGGTTAGGTAACCTTTTAAGACATCAGACCACTGACACGGGTGAGAATCCTTTTCTGCCTAATCATTATGGGAGAACTTTTCCTCGTTCTGCTTGCCTTCGAAGACGTATGGGAATTCGCAGTGGTGACAAACCCTATGTGTGTGATCACTGTGGGAAAACTTTCCTTGATTCTACTTACTTTCGAATACATAGGAGGATTCACACTGGTGTAAAACCATATGTCTGTCAGCAATGCGGGAAAGCCTTCACTGCTTCTCGTTACCTTAAGTCACATGAACTCACTCACACTCGGGAAAAATCTCACGTGTGTGAGCAGTGTGGAAATTCCTTTACATTTTGGTATCAATTCCAGAAGCATAAAGTAATTCACAGTGGTGTGAATCCCTATGTTTGTAAACAGTGTGGGAAGGGCTTTACCTATTCCAGTTCCCTAAAAACACATGAAAGAATTCACACTGGTCAGAAGCCCTATGTGTGTGAGCACTGTGGGAAAACCTTTGGTAGTTCTGGAAACCTTAAAAGACATGGAAGTACCCACACTGGAGAGAGACTGTATGTATGCCAGCAATGTGGGAAATCTTTCAATAATCACAGTTCCTTTCAGTTCCATAAAAGAATGCATGCTGGGGATAACCCCTACAAGTGTAAGCAGTGTGGGAAGGATTTAGCGTCTTCATCTTCCCTCCAGAGCCATGAAAGGAATCACTCTGGAGAGAAGCCCTTTGTGTGTTTGCAATGTGGGAAAGGTTTTAGCTCTGACAGCTCTCTTCGAAAACATAAAATAATGCACAGTGAGGAAAAGCCCCATGTATGCAAGCAGTGTGGGAAAGCTTTTCGGCGCTTCTTTGAGGTTCGAGTGCATGAGCGAATCCACAGCAGCGAGAGACCCTATCGGTGTGAGACGTGTGGTAGAGGCTTTTCCAGTGCAACTCATTTGCGAAGACACACACCAATTCATGGCAGAACAAATAAAGATGCTTGTAAATAGCACGAGAAAGTCTTCTCTTGCTTAGCTCTCACAGAAATCAAACAACATGAAACAGTTTGTGCTATCAGTGTGGGAAAATGCCAAACAATTTCTAGAGAAGCTATTCTTTTGAATCAATATGGCTTTAGTTCTAGAAGTTCCCTTCAAATACATGGATGTAGACACACTGGAGAAAAGCTGCAAGGAACGTGACAAAGTCTAATGTGTTCTTTTCATTTTGGAGAAGATGCAAAATAGCTCACACTGGAAAAAAAAACCTTATGCACACAATGTAGACAGCCTTTAGTTCTTAAGGGGCCCTCAAAACACATTGTAGTAGTCATTTTGGAGCGAAACCCTTCATGTATAATGTAATGGCTTAAATAAGAATGTTCCAGACATGTTTATATATTTGAATGCTCAAGTACCAGGGAGTGGCACTGTTGGAAAGAATTAGAAGATGTAGCCTTGTTGGAGTAGATGTGAACTTTTTAGAGGAAGTGTGACACTGGAGGTGGACTCTGAGGTTTCAAAAGCCAATGCCAGATCCACTCACTCTTGCTCTGCACCTATGGTTCAGGATGTGGCTCCCAGCTACTGCCCAAGTACCATGTCCCAGCCGTGATAACAATGGACTAAGTCTCTGAAGCTGTAAGCAAACCCCCAATTAAATGATTTCTCTTATAAGACTTGCCTTTGTCATGATGTCTCTTCACAGCAATAGAACAGTGAGTAAGACATAGGGAATCTTACAAATCTTTCAGTTACCCTGTTGTAGAAATGAAAGAACTCACTGAGGGTAGCCTAAAGTACAGAATTTGTGAGGTCTCCTTTGGTAGCATTTGAAAGAATGTATTGAGAGAACTCCTGGCATTGGAAAGCTTGTGGGAATATTTCTTGGTTCAACTCAAAATTTAAGAAATTTAAAGTTTGGGAAATAAGTTCCATTTAAAGAGATACTTGATTTTAATGTGACAATCTCACCCACTGAGTCTGAGTGCTGTCTCGGGTCAGCCATGCCGGGTGGGCTGAGATCCACTATGAATGTCACGACTGGGTGTGGTGGCACAAGCATGTAATCCTACTTGGGAAGCTAGTAGGAAGGATTCCAAGTTTCCAGAACTGTCTGGACTATATTTTAGTTTCTGGTATTCCCAGGGAAACTGGGCTCCGCTTTTGGAAATTGTATCTTGTTAATCATAGAATTTAACCATTGAACCCAGAAGAAATCTCTGTGACTATTTAGTAAACTTGGAGTGAGTAGCAACCTACCAGGCAAGCTATAGGTAGTTGTATTATGTTTCCCCAAACTCTTTGCCTCCCTCCCCCCACCTCTGTGTGTGTGTGTCTGTCTGTCTGTCTTGTCTATCTGTCTCATCTTCCTTCCCTTTCTAACTTTTAAAATTTCATGAGTAGTGTTTTGCCTGCATCCATGTCTGTCCTGCATATGTGTACCTGATGCCTGATGAGGCATTGAGTCCCCTGGAACTGGACTTACAGGTAGTTTTGAGCCTCCCTTCTGGGGTGCTGGGGATTAAACCTCTAAAGAGCATCCTATGCTCCTAACCATTGAGCCAGCGTCTTCTCATCCCCTCTTGGCTTCCTTGAAGTAGGCAATAGCTAGGAAATAGCTGCTAACTTAATTTTTATTGTAGCCCAGAATGACTTCACATTCACTTACAATGCTCCCGTCTTATTCTACAATCACATTTTGAAGTAGTATTTTGACAGGAAGTATATGTCCTCATTAAAAATACACAGCAAAAAAAATATTTATTTTCCCATTACTTCATTTTAGACACTTTCCCCCTTTATTAATGTCTAGTCTACTTAAGAAGACATATGAATATAGTAACCTTCTGTTCCACCCTATTACACATATTTTATTAGGTTTTGATACTAGAAATACCTGAGTGCAGCATCAGGTTTATTTAGCCACTAATGGGCATTCAACCATCAGACACTGCTCCAGTTTGACTTGGTTACCTCCTTGCCTGCTGGTTTGGAAAGGTATAGGCTTTTTAAAGCAATCTGGATGACAAACACAATCCTATCCAATAGCCTCTGGGGACACTGCTCTCCCTTGCTCATACCCACACAGACATACGTGTATAGACATAATTAAAAATAAATATTTGTCTTAAGTATTTTGTTTTTAGTTTTTTTTTTTCTTGTCTTATTTTTAATGCAGGTGTGGTGGGGTCGTGGTCGGGGGAGGGGGCAGGCCTTCATGCATACTCAGCAAAAGTTCTACCACTAAGATGCCTATCTAGCCCTGTGGTCCTCCAGGAAGGTGCTTGGCCTTTGAGGGAGACCACAAGAGTCACAGAGCAGAAAGGCAGATGCAGCCGCTGATTCTAGTTCTGAAAGGAGTTTTTCACCCAACCCCAAGGTCTACAGTTGCCTTCGCGCCCTCAGGGTTTCTTCAGCACCCTGTACTAGCACTCCATGGGGCTCAGACACGGGTGACAGCAGGATTCAGGGATCTGGAGAAGCCTAGAATCTGTAATTTGATCTCTATCTTGCTTAGTAAAAGTTGTTTCTATTGTCCCTCGAGCTCCAGGAGGCGGGCCTAGGGTTCGCTGGCCTATCACTGTCTTATTTGAATGCGTGGCCTACCCAACGAGGAGTTTACTCCGTAGGTGAGGCTATCTGTGGTTATCAGGTTGGTTACTTTCCTTCCTGCATCCCCTCCCAGCCCCCGACATTAGGCACGTTTGTGTTCTTTGGAAGTAGATCCTAGATCCCAGTCCTGGGTATCCAGGTCGCCCTCACTGACTTCAGGAGCCTCAGACGGACACCAGGACACCCAGAGGCTGGAAATGGTGCGTGCTAACGCGTTCCAGGTATGTGGAGAAGGCAGACGCGATCTCAGGCCGTAACGGGTACATGACCTGTTGCACGCAAATGCGTCTCATCTGGCTCTGCTGCGCCACGCTGCCCAAATCCCGCTTGTTGGAGCTGGACCAGCAGGCAAAGCCGCGGTCCTGTCCTTACCTGAGCGCTCAGTTAGCTTAGCGGCCGCAGCCTACGGACACCGTAGAGGGTCATGAGTAGGCAGCCTTAGGAGTCGAACCGGAGCTCATGAGCCGAGGTGAGGGAATGCAATCTGCGTGGGTGGTGACTGTTAGGTCACTGGCCCGCTCTCCCTAAAACTTCCCCGCACCCCATGCAGTGTCTCAGGGCCCAGCTATCCAAAGCACCTGTAAGTCTGAATGTAAAAATAAATGAAGCAGAGAAGCAGCCAAACGTGATTACAACGGACTGAGACCACTTTATCGGACTGAGACACCTTTTTTCCGGGAAGGTTGAGTGCACTTTAGAGGGTCTGGGGAACATGTATTTATACCTAGTAAGCCACCGGGAAGTTAAGCTAATTTTTTTTGTGGTTTGACTGGGAGCAGAGTATACGCAGGCGTACTGCTTCTGTAGGCGTAGGGGAATGAATGGGGTCGGGCTACAACCTGACTCAATTCCTCACGATCTGAGACTTTGATCCACGCAAGAAGCAGCTCTTTTTAAAGTGGGGAAACCAGCCTTTGTGGACTCTATTTTTGTCCTCCCTTCCGGCTCTAGTCTTTGGTTGCTCTTTGTTTTTGTTTGTTTGTTTGGTTGGTTTGTTGGTTGGTTTGTCCACCAGATCTGAAGGTTGTTTCTCCCTTTAGGACTTCACCATGGTCGCCTGTGACTTGATGTATAACTCTCCCAAAGAATCGCTCCTCGGCTCCCTTTCTGCTTATCCTGTAACATTATTTATCTAACAGTAACCCCAAGAGCCTTGAGGCTGGGATATGAGCAACAAACAGACATGTTTGTGTTCTTGAACTTGGCGTTCCCAACTTAGGCTCCAAGTCAGGCCCGCTCACCTGTTCTCAATAAGCCAATAAAAAGAGCAAAGTTATTAGTGAAAAGCAGAAAAAGATTAATTTCGTAAATGCACATTGGAAGAGGGACAGAGAGATCTAGGGAGGGCCCTGAAGTGAGAAAGTTTAAAGAGGACCAAGGACTTGCACAAGCAATGCAGGTCCTGTAGTGCAGGTCAGGGTGAGGTCCCGCCCTCTGCTCACCCCCCAGTGCTGGGCTTCAGTCTCTTCCCGGCAGGGGTCTGACAAGGTGTTAGAAGGGTGTGAAATCCCTTTCTGGGAGACAAGCTCCCCCTCTCTGATTGGCACCTTTGCCTTCCTTAAACTTGAGATTCCTGAGAAAACTCCCATGGGGGCGGGGGAGGGGTGTTCATTGTTTCAGGGTCTTTCGAATATCCTCAGTTCTGCCAGGCAGGTTACAGTCAGAATTTATTGACCACTCATGTTCAACAGCATTGGTGGTGGTGGTAATTTACCAAATAAGCCTGACTTTGCTTTCTACCTGGGCAGTGGTAATCCAAATGCTTTTATTCCAATCTTTTATCTTGTTTGTTTTTTCTTTTTCTTTTTTCTTCTTTCTTTTCTTTTATTTGTGAGACTAAGCCTCACTATGCTTGGCCTGAAACTGCTTATATGAACAACACCGTTGTGGAAATTGAATGAAAAAAAAAAAAAGGAAAATGGAAACAAGACTGTTTCTAGGTATGGTAGTAATGGTGAATCAATCCTACACCAGTTAGGTTTTAAAGGGGATATTTATTTTGGGGGGTAAAACTTACATATACACAAACGGTCAGGAAAGGAGCCTGGCCGCTGGAGCCCCGGCCAACCAAGCCCCGGAACCAAGAGAGTCGAGCCGAGGCTTGCTGCTCTTCTTTTAAAGAGAAATATACCATGCCCCAGTGGGCTGGTATTTCAGCGGATATTGGCTGACGGAGAGGAGGGTGCTCCCGCAACACTGTGGGCTCCTGCTTCAGCGACTATTGGCTGAAGCAGCGGAAGGTACTCACGCAGCACCTCCCCCTTTTGTTTAAGTAAGAGAGTTCTAAGCCTACTACAAAATTATATACAGTAAGTACAATCCTACACAATTATATACAATAAGTACAAATATCCTATTCTAACTAGCTAAAGTCTTGTATAATAAATAACTTGGCCAAGTCCTGAGAGGAAATTAGCTACATTTATCTAATTTTCAACCCCATAGAAGATCCAAGAAGGGAAATAATGTTACCTGAGTAATTAGGAAGTGCAATCAAAGAACTTCCAAAACATGCAACAAATCACAGAGACAACTGGCTACCTGGGCAATCACCAAAGACCTGTTTGCAGCGTTGAAGCAACCAACTTTGACTAAGGCCTAGAATAACAGATTATTTTTAACAGGCAAGAGATTTTTCAAAACCATCTTACCCTGTCTTGGCAAGATTTAACAGTTCTGTTTATCCATTTCTGGATTTTATCCATTTCCGGATTTTAACAGGCAAGAGATTTTTCAAAACTGTCTTACCCTGTCTTGGTAAGATTTGACAGTTCTGCTTATCCATTTCCGGATACCGTGTATTTGTCAGTAGTTGAGGTATGGGCAGTTCCTTGCCCAGAGGCCAGTTTTATCAAGAAGACAAGCTCCAAGTGGAGTGTCTTTGGTGTTCAACAATCTCTCGGGAATAGGTCGGTGTTGCCAGGAGTGATTGTGTCTCACTACACAGAACTCTAAGATTAAATTAAATGCCATTTTCTACAGCTCTTCGAAGAGGTTGAAGACTATTTATATATAACCTCTATGTATCTAAAGAACCTGATTAGTCTAACCATAAATATGACAGACATAGATGACTATTGATCTACAATTCTTAACATGTATCTAACTTAAAGACTAAGAGAATAAACAATTGTGCAATAAATGAGGACAATGACCTCCAAATGTAAACAATAAATATCAATACATAAACAATATATGAGTATCTTAATCAGAGGTAGAAATGTACACTGCAATATGGTATACAATATATATCAATACATAAAAATGTTTTAAATAGGTAGAAGCATGCATACATACAATATTCAATATAATTTAACTTTGTATCCATATACAAAAATCTATAACGATGTAATTATCTATAAACAATAACTCACAAATACCATTATTATCTATCCAATTTTCCCTCTTATTTTTTTTTCAAAAAGATCCCTGAGCTTATAAAATTCCTTTCCCAACTTTCAACTGTATACTAATTATAATCAATCCCTAAATATTGTTCATAAACCTGAGGATAAACTTTGCTGACAGAGGGGACATCGTCCTCTAGAATTACTTCCAGCTGTCATGGGGGTGAGGTTCTTTCTGGAGGATCCTGTGAAAGTAAAATGATGGTTAAATTTCAAGATCAATGTCTTTTAAAATTGCAAACAGTCTCTGAGTATTTTGTGGAGGTCTGGCCAGAATGTTGTACAAGATGCGCACCATTTCAGCTAACCAAGTTGGAATCATCTGTGCAGCTGATACCCGAAACAGGACTTGTAGTAGCACTATCAGTATCATGACGTCATATCAACCAAGTGGAGTTGTTGTTATGGGGGTCCCATCTTCTTCCTGAAAACTTCAAATGTCAGTGCAGAAAGAACTCATTGTTCATTGTAGAAAACTTAAACATTAATTATATAGACATATACAAACATATATTCAATGAAAGGTATGATAGACATATTCAATGAAAAGTATGATAGATATGAAGAAAAGCAAAGATGTTTTCTAAACTCATATTTCTTTCTGTCTCATATCATGGCTCTTGACATAAGACAGAAACTCCAGAAACTCTGGGTTTTTCTCCTAACAACAGGCTTGGAATTAGAGAGGGACCGAGCCAAGAGTCCAACTCCAAAACCAGCTCTATAAATTCAGAAATATGATTTAGTATATTCCAGAGCTTCATACTCACAGGACATATTCAGTTTTCTTGATAATCCATATTGGGTAGTTATTTTTCCATCTGTCAGTATTCAAACATCCAGGGTCCTTTGAATTTTTCAAAGACGAGTGTTTTCCTGTGGAGATAAGAACAGAACCCTGCCCCCATTCTATGTTTTTCTTACCACCTGTATGGTCATCATCATCGTAGATGCTGTCATTTCTCCTTTCCAAGAGGTTTCTTCTCTTCAAATCTAACCTTTATTAATTTTGATGGTATCCACAATTTTTCTTCTCCTGTGGAAACAAGAGCAAAACCCCTTCCCCAACGTAGCACATCTCCTGGCTTCCATTGAGAGGTCAGCACATCCTTGATATAAACCGGTTGATTTAGTTCAGCAGACTTTTCCATTATCCAGTGTCTTTCTGCCGCTGTTGTCCCCTTCTCATTAGCGTTAAGAAAATTCAAGGTTAATTAGGCATTATGTGATCTATTTCTGGGGGCATTTTCCACCCCTTTCTGTTTATTTACCATATCCTTTGTAGTTCGATTTGATCTTTCTATGATTGCTTGACCTGTAGGATTGTATGGTATACCTGTAACATGCTTAATATTATAATAAGCAAAAAACCGTTTCATTTTCCTAGAGACATAAGCTGGACCATTATCTGTTTTTATTTGTGCAGGTATTCCCATAATGGCCATAACTTCTAATAAATGTGTGATTACTGAGTCAGCTTTTTCTGAGCTTAAAGCAGTTGCCCACTGAAAGCCTGAATAAGTGTCAATTATGTGATGTACATATTTTAATTTTCCAAATTCTGCAAAGTGGAAGACATCCATCTGCCAGATTTCATTCCTTTGAGTACCCTTCGGGTTAGTCCCTGCAGGTAGTGGTGTTTGGTTATATAAAGAGCAAGTAGGGCATCTCTTTACAATCTCCTTAGCTTGTTGCCAGGTGATGGAAAACTCTTTCTTTAAACCTTTGCTATTGACATGATGTTTTTTATGAAATTCTGAGGCCTGCAACACGCTTCCAATCAATAATTGATCAATTTCTGCATTACCTTGTGCTAGAGGACCTGGCAGACCCGTATGGGACCGGATGTGTGTTATGTACATTGAGCAAAGCCTATTCCTGATTATGTCTTGTACCTGGATAAACAATGAAGTCAACTCTGTATCATCTGGTATAAATTCAGCAGTTTCAATATGCAAGATAACTTTCTGCATATTGTGAATCTGTAACAATATTAAGAGGTTCTTTAAAATCCCTTAGCACCATAAGAATGGCATATAATTCGGCCTTCTGGACAGAAGTATAAGGGATTTGTTCCACCTTACTCAATTCATCTGATTTGTAACCAGCCTTCCTTGATTTATTAGCAACAGTATAAAATGTGTGGGCTCCAGTTATTGGAGCATCATGTACAATTCAAGGAAGAATCCAAGAAGTTCTCTTTATAAGGTTAAGTCTACCGCTTTTTGGATAGTTGCTATTAATTTCTCCCAAAAAATTAGCACAAGCCCTTTGCCATGGTTCATTGTCTTCCCATAACTTTTTTATTTCATCAGTAGTGAAAGGCACTATAATTTCTGCTGGGTCTATACCTGCTAGTTGACGAAGTCTCAGTTTACCTTTTATAATTAATTCAGAGACATTTTCTACATAAGTTTTCAATTTTTTACTTGGTTTGTATGGTAAAAAGATCCATTCTAAAATAGTATCTTCCCTCTGCATTAAAATTCCCGTAGGAGAAATTCTGGAAGGCAATATGACTAGAATGCAACTAAGATTTGGATCCACCCTATCTACATGTGCCTCCTGTAATTTTTCCTCAACCATGGTCAGTTCCTTTTCTGCTTCAGCTGTTAACTCTCTGGGATTATTCAAATCTTTGTCACCATCTAAGGTTTTGTTTAAATGAATTATTAGATCAGGTGTTATCCCAACAGCTGGTCGTAGTCTGGAAATGTCTCCTAATAATCTCTGAAAATCATTAAGAGTCCGTAATCGGTCTCTTCTAATTTGTGCCTTTTGTGTCCTAATTTTCTGTAAACCTTTTCTGTAACCTAGGTAATTAACAGAATCTCCTCTTTGAATCTTTTCAGGAGCAATTTGTAATCCCCATTTAGGCAAAATTATCTTTACTTTCTCAAACATTCTTTCTAAAGTATCTATGTTTGAATCGGATAGCAAAATGTCATCCATGTAATGGTATATTATAGATTTAGGGAATTGCTTACGTATTATTTCCAATGGCTGACTTACAAAGTATTGACACAGGTTGGGGCTATTGAGCATTCCCTATGGGAGGACAGTCCACTGGTATCTCCTAGTAGGCTGGGAGTTATTATAAGTAGGCACTGTGAAGGCAAATTTTTCTCTATCCTTTTCTTGTAATGGTATGATAAAGAAGCAATCCTTCAAGTCAATAACTATAAGAGGCCATCCTTGGGTAACAGAGAAGGCAGAGGAAGTCCAGACTGTAGATAGACATGTGGGAAATCATAGCCAGAGTCAGACACAGGGGCATCTGGTAGAGTCCAGACTGGATGTGTCCCTTCAGCCATGTGAGAAGAGAGGGGACGGGACAGGACAGGAAGGGAGAAAGGAGAGGGGAACCAGGTGCAGCATGCAAGAGGCCTGAAGGTTCAAGGAGAGCTAGCAACCAAGGGAAGGGCAGCCCAGCCCCGGGGTTGGAAAGTTCAGACAGTTCAGGGTAGGGGGCATGGTATGTTATAGAGGAGGACTCTGTAACAGGTAGAGACTGAGTGATACTGGGAGAACCTGGTAGCCAGGTACCCTTTGGTGTATTAAATACATCTCAGTCATTTGTCCTGGGTTAGAAATCACAGAGACCTATCTGCCTGTCTGGCCTCCAGAGTACTGACACTAGAATTGATGTCCCACCATTTTTGCCTATGTATTTTGCTGTGTTTGTTGGTTCATTTGTTTGTTTAAGATATTGTGTAACTATTTTGTACTGGCTGGCCTGCTACTCCCTATGTAGGTAGAGGAGGCTGGCATTGAATTCACAGAGCTGCCTGACTGACTCTGAAAGACCCAGCTGAATCCAGATCCATCTAGCTGGAAGAGAAGAGCCAAAAATCTAGGTTAGCTGGTTCAGTGACTCTTTTTCAGGAACTAGCTGAAGATAAAGTTAGATTATAATCTTGAAAATAATCTTGAGAAACAGGGAGTTACCCCTCCCTCTTGTGATTATCACTAGTATTTTCGGAATTTTCCAATTATGCCCTCCCTACCCCTTTTGGATCACTGGGTTATGGTTTCTTCCCTTAAATATCCCTTCTCCCAGCTACTTGGGATCGAACTCTCTACTCCTGCATGGGAAACGAGTTTTGGCCCCAGTGCACTGGTTCCTTTCCTGTCAATAAACCTCGTGTGATTGCAGCAAGGACTGTCTCTCATGAGTTCCTGGGGGGTCGTGTTATCTCGAGACTTGACTGAGAGTCTCCCCCGCTCCAGAGGCCTTTCAGCTCTCCCTCCCAAGTGCTGGGGTGAATGATGTGCACAGCCACACCTGGCCCTTTTATACCAGTTTGAATCACTAACACTAACCAGCAGATCACGCATTGGCAGTTCACACAGGGACAGACAGCTCAGGTCACAGAATGGCTAGGAAATGGTTAAGAGGCTGCAGGGACCAGAGTCTGTGCTGAAGTCCCAGGTGGGGAGCTGAGGGAGGCCTAAGGGGAAGTCTGGAGGAACCAGGTAAGAAGTCCTAGCAGTGCAGGTGCAGAGATCCTGTGTGAATTGACACATGTCTGTTTTCTGGTATAACTAGGGGAAGCTTTTTGTTTTTTTTTAAGATTTATTTATTTATTATGTATACAGTATTATTCTGCATGTGTGCCTGCAGGTCAGAAGAGGGCACCGATCTCACTACAGATGGTTGTGAGCCACCATGTGGTTGCTGGGAATTGAACTCAGGACCTTTGGAAGAGCAAGCAGCACTCTTAACCACTGAACCATCTCTCCAGCCCTAAGGGGAAGCTTTTTGCTGTGGTTATGAAAGGAATAGCCCAGGGCATCTGGAAGAGTCCAGAGCAGGGAGAGAAAGTAGACTGGACGTGGACAGCAGACTGAACGTGGGCAGCAGACTGGACATGGCCAGCAGTCTGAACTTGGCCAGCAGACTGGACATGGCCAGCAGTCTGAACGTGGCCAGCAGACCGGACATGGCCAGCAGTCTGAACATGGGCAGCAGACTGGACATGGCCAGAGCTATCTGGGAGATCGGGCAGACTAACAAGGGGTTACAGAACAGAGAAACCATAGTGAGGGAAACAGGAGCAGAGCACAGGGAGAGAGAAAGATTACAGCAAGAATAGCAGGGTTAGAATGAGTAGCTGCAGATGGGGATTTAGTGGGGGAAGGGAAACCCATGAACTGCAGGGAGTTTAGGATAAGAGAGATGAGAAGGGCTTGGACTTTGAAAAGTCCAGCAAGTATTTCCTACACCAGCATGCCTTTTATATGCTAATAGGTGCAACTGACAGCCAAATACCTGCCGGAGGTAAAGGAAATACCTCCTTTTGGTAGAGGGGAACTGACTTCTCAGTTCCTAAGGAATACTGGCTTTTTCTTACAGCCAGAAATGCTCCTATATTGCCCAGGATGAGCTCTTTGGACTGATTAGTGGATTTGGGGAATTGGTATTTCCTTTGGATCTGACATTCCTGTCTTTTGTTGATGATAAGGGAATATGTAAATCTCTTCTGTAAATTCTTTTCAGCTGAAATTAGGGACCCAGGGAGTCCAGGTCACCCGCTGGGAGCGGGAGGAGATTCAAGCCCTGGTAGGCTGCATTTGTAGGAAGCAGCCGGTTGGTTTACCCAGCCTAAAGAGACAGGGAGCAGTCACTGTGGCTTTCTGCAAGACCAAGGCTCAATGATTCTACAGACCCTGGTTGGGCTAGCATGGTGTAGGTCTCTTTGGAGCAGTTTACAGGCAGCAGTTGATTCCTGGATGGTGTCTGTTAGCTAGCTGTGTGAAAATCTGCTGGAACAGAGTTCCTAGGGGCTTAAGTAAAGGTAAAGAACTTAGGGGAAAATCTTCATCTTGTCTCCCAACCACTGTCACTCCTGAGCCTTCTATTCAGTTTCCCCGCAGCTCCACCTTCCCAACCTTCAAGCACTTCCCATGCAGCTTCCCCAGGCCAGTGTGCCTCCCAGCAGTGTGGCTGGGCAGAGGCTCCTCCATTTTCTATAGTGCAATCTTCCAATTTTCTACCCTTTCTGGGTGTGTTATCTTTTGTTTGTTTATCTGCTGTTTACCACCTGAGGCTGGTGAAGCCTCCTCCCTGGGGCAAACATTTCAGTTTGGAGACTATGTTTCAATTTGGAAGAAGATGCCTTTAAGACTTAGTGTATTTTTTTTTTAAACCATAAGGGTTTGCTTTGATCATCGCATAAACCAACACTAAGACAGGGACCCTTGTGAAAATGATCAGAAAGATGTCACCCCATGAAGAATATACAAGTATTTGGACTTCTTGACTTCTATTTGTATTGTATAACGTAAAGACCACATCAGTCTCCAGCAGGAGTCTAGAGACATCCAATTTCGTTTGTAGTTTATTCCAGGAAGGCCACATTGAGTCTTTAAATGTGTGTTTTCTGGGCCTGGAGAGAAAGCAGTTCAGAATTCATACTGCTTTTGCGGAGGACCCAGGTTTAGTTCCCAACACCTACTTAAAACTGGCCTGTAGCTCCAAGTCCAGGGATAGAGTCAACACCTCCTTTTGGCCTCTGAAGACACTACACTCAAATGCACATACTCTTTGTAATGATCTGCTCTGTCCCTTTAAGAGACAAGCCACATCCTCCCCCTCCCCCTCTCCCTGTCTCCCAGGGCAAGTTGATCTTCAGCTTTCAGCCTGAGTCCCTTTACTTCTCTCTCTCTCTCTCTCTCTCTCTCTCTCTCTCTCAATCCCTGTCTCCCTCTCCCTCTCCCTCCCTCCCTCCCTCCCTCTCCCTCTCTGTCTCTCACAGCATATGCCTCGCTCCATTCTCCCCACTTCTACCCTTACCTCCCTCTCTGTCTCTGTCTCTCTCTGTTTCTCTAGACTCTTCTCCCTCACTCTGCATGGCATGCCTAACCATGTCTCTGTCTCTCGCCCGCTGTGTGGCTCCCTGCTCAGGACCAGCCACCTTCAGAGACTTCCGGTGTGGTCTCATGGCATGCCCATCTCTCTGTCTCTTCTCTTGAGACTGGCTTCCCCATTGAGGTCTCTCACCCACCACTCAGCTCCCTGCAGCCACGTGGCCTGCTGCCTGCCACCTCCTGGGAACCTGTAGCATTTTGCTTAAACCATTACACTCTCAACACATACACACACACTTCTGAAATGAAACCAAAATCTTAAATATATATATTAAAAAAAAAACCACTTTCTGTCCGTTGCTGATGTTGTTTCTCCTGTTAGCCTATCATAAAGTGAAGGCTGAGCTTAACCTATAAGGGCTGCCAGGATCAGGACCTTTTGTTTTAAAATTTTAATTACACTGTAAAGTAGAAGGATTTTGACCTAATTTCAGAGTTCTAATTTAAGTAATGATCCACTATTCTTTTTCAAATATTTAAAATTTTATTTTAAACACGCGTGTAAGGTGAGAGGCATTGGAGTTACTGAGTTACAGACAGTAGATCTCCACATGGTGTAGGTGCTGGGAATTGAGCTCGGGTCCTCTGCTAGAGCAGCCAGTGCAGTTGCGCTGTCTCGCCAGACCTGCACTCACTCATAAGTAAGTGCTTATCCTGTGTGTGCAGAATAAAGACGTGGACGTTCCGGCAGTATTTATACACAGAGCTGTCATAAAGAAAACTAAGTCAGAGATTTTAAAGCTTCTTGCCGGACAGTGGTGGTGGCACATGCCTTTAATCCCAGCACTCAGAAGGCAGAGGCAGGCGGATCTCTGTGAGTTCGAGGCCACTGGTCTACAAGAGCTAGTTCCAGGACAGCTAGGGCTTTTACACAGGAAAACTCTGTCTCAAACGCCCCCCAAAAAAGAGTTTAAACTTTTTACTTAAAGCTGTGGTTTGTCAATTTTTATTGTAGTGTAATTTGAGTTTAGCTAGAGTGTAAATTTGATTGTTGTAAAGTTTTAATTAGTCCTTAATCTAAACCTGGTATGGGAAAGACAGGAATTCTAACAGAAACCATGCAGACAACTTCGATGTAAGGACACAGATGCTACATTGAACTCTAAAAGTATGCAATAACTCTTTGGCTTGGCTTTATTTGTTTGTTTGTTTATATTTATTTGGTTTGTTGGTAGATTTTTTTTTTTGAGATAGGGTTTCTCTTGTAGTCCTGGCTGTCCTGGAACTCACTTTGTAGACCAGACTGACCTTGAACTCACAAAGATCCACCTGTCTCTGTTTCCTGAGTGCTGGGATTAAAGGCATGCACCACCACCACCCAACTCATTTTATTTATTTTCAGAGATGCTATTTTTATATATGTTTTCTGAATTCCATACATCTTGTAGACAATGTTTTGAGCACATTCACACACAGCTCACTCTCTCTTAACTTCTCCATTCCCCACCTAACTTTTTGACTTTTTATTTTTTTAAATAACATACTGAATCTAGTTTTGTTGTTGTTGTTGTTGTTTGAGATAGAGTTTCTCTGTTGCTTTGGAGCCTGTCCTGGAACTAGCTCTTGTAGACCAGGCTGGCCTCGAACTCACAGAGACCTGGGTGGTGGATGGAGGTGTGGTGTAGATGTCCCCTTTATGCCTGAGGGCTCCATGCACACTTAATTTACTTCACTTTCACATGTCGTGAATTTCTGCATTAATCACTGTCCACTGCACACAAACATTTCTCACAATGAGAAG
This sequence comes from Myodes glareolus, assembly GCF_982192425.1. Taxonomy (NCBI): domain Eukaryota; kingdom Metazoa; phylum Chordata; class Mammalia; order Rodentia; family Cricetidae; genus Myodes; species Myodes glareolus. Next base: position 49,413,061 of record NC_142031.1, on the reverse strand, counting down.
TGTTACACTCTGTGAGTCTAGAGATAGGTATTAAGATTGTTACAATTTAGTAAGTTAATAGTAGATTTTCTACTGGGGCCTGTGACCTCTCCAATTCTGAGTCAGATCTACAGAAACAGACATGTTTTTCCTAGTGGGGAGTATGGCTTAAATCCATTCAGAATTCAATCTGTTACCCCAATAGCCTTGATATGATTACACCGTGGACTTATTGTATTCTAGGCTGGCTGTAGGTCCCCGTGGACTCATTGCATTATAGGCTGGCTGTATGTAGCTTTCAGGGTTCATGGGTAGTGAAGGGTGGTAGTGGCTTTTCTCCCTCTGCAGTAACATTGTAGTGGGCAGCAAAGAGCTGTGATGAGAGCCTATTTGGGGTTTTCATTTGGGGAGAAGGGGCTTTTGGGACAGCCCCGACCAACAACTCTAGTGCAAGTAATTAACATCTGTCACTGGTCTTCGTATTTGACAATCTGTGACTTCTAGGAGGTGCAGAGCGTCCAGCCTTCTGCAAGTCTGGGAACAAGACTGGGAACAAGATGCAGAGTTGGCACAAAAAAACAGAGTTCTTTTCTGAGGGATAAAAACTTCTTTTTTTTAGTATTCGCTCTGTTCTTGTTCTTCTCCGTTCCTTTCCTGTTCCGTTCTCCTACCCTCATGTTTCCCTTCTTCTCCTTCCTGATGACTTCCTTCTCTACTGCTTCCTGGTGTCCCCTCTTTTTTCCCCTTACAGCTTACACACCCCAGAATAATCTTCTAATATAAAAATTACCGTGTAGTTACATTCCATTTTTAAGTGAAGGATTACAATGAATACAGGAAGAACATGTTTTCCAACTCTCTTACATGATTAAACATTTTCCATATTATAGGTGAAAAACAAACTATCCCCAAGAACCCACATACAGTTAACCATTTATCGTTTAGACTTCTCACAGATCAGGAGCCTTCCGGCCACAACAGTTTACACAGGCAGCAGTTTTTATAATTGCCAGAAAAACAGGTTCCTAGTTTCACTTTTCATAGTTCAGAGTCCATCCAATTAGTCTTTGTTTTCTAGTTAGAGGGAGTCAGTTGTTGAAAGCTTTGCTTTAGCTGTGATGCACAGAAACCCGTGAACACATTTCCCAATATCAAAAAGAACTTTAGCTAGCCTAATTCCTGGGGCTCAGTTGTTTTCCTTAATCATTAACCTAAACCATAGTCTATACAACTCCTCAAGAGAAACTCGTAAGTCCTAGCTGTATGACACATCCTTGGTCCCGTTTTTTTTATCCCCTGCAACCCCTGCTTTGTCAGGGGTTGGGGAAACACTATATCCTACCTTTGCCTATATTAATTTTCCCACTAAGGTAACTTCTCTCATAATCCCTTACTATATTTCTTAAAACTCCTTAATCATCGAAATTTTATTTAAACAAACACTATTATAGTATAAAATCACTGCCTCAGTTAAACAGTACATCTTAAGAGGAAATCATCTTCATAATAATCCACATGTAAAAGGGCCCAGTAGAATGGGATATTTCCATGAGATACTCACACTAAATTATGGGTAGTGGGGATTCCCCACAACTGTTCACACCATGCCAGATACCAGAGAAAGCTGGAAGCAACACACATGTAAAGGCACAGCTGTAGCAAGAGACATCCTGGAGCCGAAACCCTCGGCAGGGCCTTGCCTATCCGTAATTCAGCCAACATTGTCTTGCTTCCTGGTGGCCCGAGTTCCCGAAGTGCAAGTGTCATACGCTGCTCTTCTGACTTGGCCACCGTCGAGATGGAAGCATAGTACTCTGTGTAGGGAACTGGTTTTAGACATTGATTGCATACGTTAGTTGCAGGTAATAGGTTTAATCAAGTATTTTACTTTAAAGCAAGTTTTACAAATTACAGAAGCGACGTGTTAGTGACATTAGAGCCCTATCTAAGAACATGTGCCATCTTTCCACTGTTTAACAGTCCAGTGGCATTCTCAAATAAAGATGATGTGATGGGCCAGTTCAGTGGGTTGTCAACTTGACATCCTGGGAAGAGGGAATCTCGGTTGAGGAACTGACTCCGCCAGATTGGGCTGTGGCATCTCCTTCTTGAGTCTCCTGTCTTGACTTCCCCCAGTGATTGGCTATAACCTGTAATCCACATAGACACTTTCCTGCCCAAGTTATATCTGATCATGTTTAATCACAGCAACAGAAAGCAAATAAGGATACAAATGAAATGAATTATTCACCATGAGTCCTCTTTTGTTGTCTGATGAAGAATAGGACAAAGAACCCAGCTATGTACTTTCTAATACTGGCCTCTAGTGCAACCACAAGAGATGTGCTCAGCTTCCTAACAAATTTTAAGAAGTATTAACTGGAGGCCTGCTGAGATGGCTCAGCAGGGAAAGGCACTTGCTATGCAAGCTGATGGTATGAATTCAATCTCCAGAATCTTTGCTAAGCTAGAAAGAGAGAACGTGTTCCCTGCTCCCACACGTTGTCACTGACCTCCACAAGAGCACTGTGGCATGCTTGTTCACCCCTATGCATACACACACTAAAATTAAGGCATAAAAACATTGTAAGTAGTGTCTACCAAACTAGGTGGTAAAGATTCATCAGCTAGAGAAAATATTCAGGATTAACCAGAAAACATTTATCCAATGCCCGTGAAGTTATTGCAAAGATTCTAAGGGAGAACAGGTGTTGTTGTGCTTTTGTTGTTGTTGTGGTTCCTAGGGTTTTAGACTTAGGGTGTAGTTGTCATCAACTGTCTGAGAATTCTCCCTCATTTTTCACAGCTGTGAGGGGAAGGACTCACTGTAGATCTCAGTTCCCAGACACCAGGGGACAGTTTTGTCCAGCATTTCTAAGCACACACATTCTAAGGACAGTTGCTATCGAGTCCCTGGTGAGTAGTAGACAATCAGATTTTGTGATGAGCGCTGTTAGAAAGATGCAGGACAGAAAGAGAAACTAGCAAGATTATCTGCACAGAGCTCGCGCTGTCCTGATGTTTCCTTCCCAGAAGGCTCCAGTTTACGTGCAGCATTTGTGTCTGGGGAATCTTAGTCTGTGTGAGCAGTACAGTGATGACCAAGACAACTTGGACACTTGTGGAACACAGTGTCATGTCAACTTCTTATTAATCCTGTGTGCATCTCCAGTACCATGAGGCTGACTGTCCTGGAAATGTATGTGTGTGCTTTTAGGAGCCAGTGACCTTTGAAGATGTGACTGTAACATTCACTCAGGAGGAGTGGGCTCTGCTGGATCCATCCCAGAAGAAGCTGTACAAAGATGTGATGCAGGACACCTTGAGGAACCTGGCTTCTCTAGGTACCCTGAGCATTGCCTTTCCTAGTCCATCACAGACAAGTGTTTCTAGTTTATCCATGCTGATGTATGAACTGATTATGGAAGGGGGATGGGGTGAATGTGTCAGATGCGATCACTTATGCCTTCAATTTAGCTGTTGTCTTAATTTTTTTCTGTTATTAACTCTTAACGATTTTTCTTGTTCTACATTTTAGGAAACAAGTTGGAAAACCAAAAGGTTGTAAATGAGTATGAAAATCTCTGCAGAAAATTAAGGTAATTTGTTTCCCAAGCCACATTTTATAGTTCTGTTGTGCTAGGACATTTTATGAAGAAGTAAAAGATATATGTGATATCCAGCATCAAACTAATATTGTCTCAGGGAATTTTTTTCTAAAATTAAAATGTACTAAGTATCAGCAATAGTCCATTGCAAACATTCTAATTTTGAGAACTAGAATATGATGATGCCACATGTGTTATGCAGTCATAGCTCATATATACACATGTATACATATATACACTGACCCAGTGTCAGTGTATATACCCAGTAAGATACCCAGTGTCTTAGTTTGATTTTGTCGTACTGGGATGAAGGCTGAGCCAAAGCAACTTGGAGTGGAAAGGGTTAACTTTGTCTTGCAGTTTGAAGTCCATGATCAAGGGAAATCAGGGCATGAACTCAAGCAGGAACCTCTAGGCATGAACTGAAAGCAGAGGCCATGGAAGAATGCTACTCACTGTCTTGCTCCCCATGGCTTGCTCAGTTTGTTTTCTTTCTTTCTTTTTTTTTTTTTTCACTCTTGAAGCAAGAATGCCAATTTTATTGTGTTCCTGGGCAGCTTACATAGTGCCCTTCTTGACTAGTAGCCACTCCCTATCTCTCGGAATTTTCTACTGCAAGCCCACCAGAAACCACTTCCTTGTTATCAGGAACTCATGAGGATCTCATGCTCAGAGCAGCTGCAAGCATAGGAAAACAAGTTGTTTACTCCTGTAGGCAAGAGGTCATAGAAAGTTCAGGGTCTGAGGATGTGCAGCACCTTTCAGTGGGCATAGAAGTCTGTCTTGGAGGGGCCTAAGAATATTGGGTGCTGGTCACATCCTGGGGTAGCTGATCACTTTGCTCTTATCCATGATTCGTGGTGTGGAACTGTCAGGTGTCTCTTGGACCTGGCTAGGTGTTGGCAGAGCAGACGACAAAGTTAAGTTTAGGAAGAAAGGGAGAGGTAGCTTCTGTCTCTCTCTAATCTCTCCCACTTCTCCCCTTCCCCTCCGTAACCCACTAAATAAACTCTATACCTCAGCTCTCTTTGCATGGTATATCTGTCCATCTGTCTCTTTCCCACCAAGGCCTCAGGCCACCTGCCACTGCCCCTCGTGGAGCCAGCCTCGGGTCATGAGTGTTATGAATGATAACAGGTCCCATGAAAATCTAGAGGTGCTTTCCAGAAGGTTACTGAAAATATCCATGTTCAGACAAGTGTGTTGTATATTCAGTTTGTTTTCTTATAAACCCTATGACAAGCTGCGTGGGAATGGTACCGCTCACAGAGAGCTAAACACTTCCACATTGATTATCAATCAAGAAAAGCTCCATAGGCTTGCTTATAGGTCAATATGATGGCGACATTTTCTCAATTGAAGTCCTCTATGATGACTCTCGGTTTCGTCAAGTTCAGAAATACCAGCACAGTTGGCTCCTTGTCGATGTGAGACACAAACACCCCATCATTCAGCCATAATGTGTCCTTTTTGTTTGTCTCCACGATGTCATGTTACTATAAATGCCAGCTGCTCTACAGAGGGCTGCATGGTCTGCAGACTAAGTTCCAGGACTACACAGAGAAGCACTGTCTCAAAAAGACAGAAAGAAAGAAAGAAAAATTAAGACCACAATTTAAAAATTAAGGAACAGTCTTACTTCAGTACTTTCAAACATCTAAGTTCTCCTTTAAAAAAATTATTTTTAAAAATTGAAGAGTCTTTGAACTGTAGACTCAAAAAGTCAGTTACATAATTTTATGCTCAGAGAGGAAGGAACCAGGGCATAGTGATAATCACATCAAGGCAAGCTCAGCCTCTAACAGTGCAAACAATCAGTGTCCCATCTCTAGTGTAGATTCATCATTTCTGGGTTCCCAAGGTCTTAGCCCCACTTCTCCAGGTCTGCCGCTGGTAGCACACGTAGATTTTCCTAAACTCAAGCCTGAATCACACCACATCAGCTACTGTCCCCAGGGGTCATTCTACTCTGAAGGCATCTCCAATATGCTGGTGGGTATACTCTATTGAAGCTCATTTAGAATGTGCATAATATTGTGGATTCATATTTTTGTTGAACTGTTATGGGAATATCTAATGCTCTCAAGGAGAAATTCTCCAACATACATGAATACCATTATTTCATTCGTAGCACTCCTTAAGAGGTCTTGGAAAGCATTGCAGTTCAAACATGTTACAGGTGATTTCTCAGCATGAAACCAGCATTTGTTTCCCTCAGTCATTAGTAAACAAAGTCTTAGTCATGTGCTCTTCACCTGTCTTGCAGCAGTCAACTAGAAGAGAAATTCCATGACTATAAAGAAAGTCTTCAGTGTCCAGAAATCTTCAACTGTATTCCAGAGTCTTCCATGAACTTGAAATCTTGTCCAGGACTTGCCACACGTGAAAAGCATGTGTGTGGAGAAGGAAGCATTGGCTGTCCATCTCTAGGTGTGCCCCTGAACCATCAGGAAGGACAGAAACCTCGTGAAGACCAGGACTGTGGACAGAAGTTGTATAAACATAAGGGGTTTGAAGGCAGCTCCAGCTCTCCTCTGTCCCTTCAGACACATGAAAGTGCTCACTGTGGAGGGAAACCTAAAAATAAGAACTGCAAAGAAGACTTTCTTTGTCTCCGATCTGGTCAAAGGAATGAAGATCATGACCATGCAAAGAAGTCTTACGTATGTAAACCATGTGGGAAATGCTTTTCATATCTCGATTTCTTAAAAACACGTGAAAAGATTTGTTGTGGTAAAAATACCCATGTGTGTGAACTGTGTGGGAAAGGCTTCGTTAGGATAGGTTACCTTATAAGACATAAAATAACTCACACTGTTGAGAAGTCTTCTGTATGTAATCGTGGTGCGAAGTCCTATGTGTGTAATCAGTGTAGGAAAACTTTTTCTCGTTCTGCTTCCCTTCGAAGACACACAAGAATCCACACTGGAGAGAAACCATATGTATGTAAGCAATGTGGGAAAGCCTTCATTACTTCTAGTAACCTTCAAGTACATGAACGAACTCACACTGGGGAAAAACCGTATGTATGTAAGTATTGTGGGGATGCCTTCAGGCTTTTGATTCAGTTGCAAAAGCATGAAGTAATTCACACTGGCGTGAATCCCTTTGTTTGCAAGCAATGTGGGAAAAGCTTTACTTGTTCCAGCTCCCTAAAAATACATGGAAGAATTCACACTGGTGAGAAGCCCTATGTATGTGATCACTGTGGGAAAACCTTTGCTTATTCTAGTACCCTTAAAACACATGAAAGAATTCATACAGGAGAGAGACCGTATGTATGCAAGCAATGTGGAAAAACCTTTCGTTATTCTTTTTATATTCAAAGACATGAACAAATCCACAAAAGAGAGAGACCCTATGAGTGTAAGCAATGTGGGAAAGCCTTTAGGTATGCTTTTTATATTCAAATACATGAGCGAATCCACAGCAACAAGAGACCCTATGAATGTAAGAAGTGTGGGAAAGGATTTATATATTCTAGTCAGCTGGAAATACACGGGAGAACTCACACTGGAGAGAGACCTTACGTATGTAAGCAGTGTGGGAAGGGCTTCATAACATCATATCGTTTGGGAAGACATGCACTAGTTCATAGAAAAAATAAAGATATTTGTAAGTAACATAAGACAGTCTTTTCTTTTTTTAATGTACTTTTTTAAAAGTAATATTTATTTATTAGTGATGTATACAGTGTCCTGTCTGCATGTATCCTTGTCCGCCAGAAGAGAGCACCGGATCTCATTACAGATGGTTGTGAGCCATCATGTGGTTGCTGGGAATTGAACTCAGGACTTCTGGGAGAGCAGCCAGTGCTCTTAACCTCTGAGCCACCTCTCCAGCCCGAGACAGTTTTCTCTTGGTCAGCTCTCACAGAAAACAAACTATACAAGAGTGAAAGTTTATGTTTAAAATGTGGGAAAATGTCATAGTGGAGAGAAAGAAGTGGGCTTTTGTTGTTGTTTGTTTGTTTTGGGTTTGGGTTTTTGGTTTTTGAAAACAGGGTTTCGTTGTATAGCCCTGGTTGTCCTAGAACTCATTCTGTAGACCAGGCTGGCCTTGAACTTAGAGAGATCCACTTGCTTCTGCTTCCCCAGTGCTGGGATTAAATGAGCATGCCAGCACAGTAGGGCTTGAGAAGCTTTTTTTAATTTTTTAATCCAATGTGGCTTTTAGTATTAGAAAGGCTCCAAGTAATGAGGGAAAGTCGTCTTCATTCTTTTAATTGTGAAAAAAAAGTAAAATAGCTCACACTGGAGAGAAGCCTTATGCACGCAGTGTAGAAGGCATTTAGTTCTCTCAGGGTCCTCAAAAGATATTCAAGTTAATATTTGGGAGAGAAAGTGTTCATACATGGGAAATCTTCCAAATTTTTTAATTATCCCAGGTTCTTTTAGAGACATGAATATACTCACTGTAGGTTAATTCTAAAATAAAGAATTTGTGAAATATTCATTACCAGTTTCATAGCATTTAAAAGAACGTATCTTGAGAACTCATTATTGCAAAATATGTGAGAACATTTCTTGGATCAACTCCAAAATTAAGAACTAACAAGGTTAGGGAAACAAGGTTGATTAAAAGAGACAATTGGGGTCAGGCAGTGGTGATGCTCATTTTTAATTCCAGCACTTAGTAGGCAGAGACAGGCATATCTCCAGGACAGCCAGGGCTATACAGAGAAACTTGAAAAACGAGATTTGGGTCCAGGGTGGGGTGTGAAAAGATGGGGACAGACCACCGAAGTCTAATAAATCAGAAGCAAGTTTTATTCCAGAAACCAGAATCCAAGAAAAAATAAAAAAATCTTCATGGAGCACAAAAAGTTTATCAGCTAGCTGAGACCACAGGCAGAGATGGATTTTGTAAGGCTGTGGCAAAGGCTGGTTTCTGAACCCACCTTTTTCTTTATCTACTAGGGGCACCAGGCATTAGGTCTGAACAAAGGAATTTTTACAATCTCAAGGTAAAACTCAGATACAGATTGCCTAACTTTACAATCTTCATTAATAGAGTTTTTCAATTAAACTAGTGTTCGTACTTAATCTATTGTCTTCCTTGGTACTTCCTGGTGGTGTTTACTGAAGCCCTGTGATCTCCCCTTTCACATGGCAGGGATAATGCGTAACCCAGAGGTCATATATGTTATGACTTTTTAAAAATGCTGCAAGATCCCCAGCGGCAGTAGGCAGCAGAAATGCTGTAGGTCCCCAAATGGTGGTAGTGGGCCATGTGGCGGCAGACAGCGGGCCCTGGGAGCAGCCAGTCCCAGGCAGAGATGGCTGCTGTCCCTGAGCTGTGGCTGGTCCCAGGCAGGGAGACACATGGCGGGTGGGCAGGAGACAGAGACATGGATAGACACAACAAGCAGAGTGAGGTTGAATATGTATCCAGGGGGTTATGGAGGGGAAAAAGAGAGAGAGTGGGGGGAGGGAGAAGGAGAAGAGGACAGAGAGAGAGAAAGAAGGGGGAGAGCAGAAAAGGGAACAGAGAGAGAAGCCAAGATGGCGAAGGAAGGAGGGGCTGCAGGGAGTGGGCGTGGTTTGTCTCTAAAAGTGACAAACAATCATAACAATATATCTATTTTTTAAAAGTTGACTCAGCTGATATCTGTAGGCTAGCTCTCAATTTGCAGAGAGATGCTTTGGTCTTGTAAATAGAGCTATGGGTTATAAAGCAGAGTAACCCACTGTTAATAGTTAATCCTTAAACTACTGAGAAAGCTGCTGACAGTCTGTGCTCATTCTCCTAGGCTTACAACTTTATATTTCTTTATTTCTACCTTCCTATTTCTGGAATCTACATTTTTATATTCTTATTCTTGAACTCTTCAATTGACACACATTGCAGTCACTTCAGATCTAATTTTCTGCTATAAGAATAACAAAAATCTGTGACGTATCAGGTGTCAGAGCAAATACTGGAGAAGTCCCTTGAAAATCGCTCAGGCTCATACTGACAAATGCCAACAATACAAAAGATTAAATATTTGGGGGGGGGTGTTTCTTTGCTTTATCCAGAAAATCCATACTGTGAATGAAACGTCATATTTTCCTGTTCTGAGTTGACCCTGAATTGGCCATCTTCTGGCTTTAGCTTTCCCCATGTTCCCATGCAAGCTGTCAGTCTCTGTATCCAGCAATATTGTTCATTTTTAAAGATCCATGTCTGGGGTCCAGACTTCTAATTTTTCTTGTTGAAAGTTAGCACTAATCCATCCATGTAGGTGAAGTGGAACAATCACTTTCACCCAGCAGGTGAGACCTTCATCTCAAAAGAAAATCATGAGAATAAAGCACAGTATAATGAAATAATCTTCTTGTTTGCTGAAGAGCTAGTGTGTAAGTTTAATGAATGATGTGTTTTTATACATGAGTTAGTTTTATCTTTCATTTGGTTTTGTTTTATTTAGCATCCCATTGATATTTTAATATGGAAGTATTTATTAATACTATTTTATTATGCCAGGCAGTGATGGCATATGTCTTTCATGCCAGCACTTGGGAGGCAGAGGTAGGAGGATCTCTAAAAGTTCAAGGCCAGCCTGCTCTACAAGGCAAGTTCCTGGACAGCCAGAGCTACATAGAGAAACCGTGTCTTGAAAAATGAAAAAATAAAAAATAAAAAATAAATAAATAAATAAAAACAAACAACAAAAAAGTATTTTGTTCTATCACTTTAATTAGTAGTTCAATTATTTTTTTATGAATATTGAGATTATTCTACTGGTTTCATGGGGCAAAGTCTGACATTCTTGGCTATAGCCTTATTCATTTTTGCTTTTGTTGGTATTGGGTTTTTTTGTTTTGTTTTTGAGACAGGCTATTACTGTCTAGCATGGGATAACCTAAAATTCACAATGTAAAGCAGGCTAGTCTTGAGCTCCCAGAGATCCAACCACATATGCCTCATGAATGTCTAAGTCATTATTTTTCATGAATAAAAAACCATTTAAAGATTATACGTGGTGTGTGTGTTAGTGAGTTATGAACATGTTTTCTTGCTCTATCACACCACTTTCTCTCTTGAAATGGGGTCGGAGCTGGACTGGCAGTCAGGAAGATGTGATCTATTACCTGTCTGTACCAATATAACTCTGAGGATAAAAGCAGGCTTGTGATGAAAACCCACCTTCTATGTATGTACTAGGGATTCAGGCTCAGTTCCTCAGGCCTGCACAGCAAAATTCTCCTAACCCACTTGAGTCATCTCCTGAGCCATAGCCACTTTTATTTCCGTATTGATTTATATCCATTCTGTTATGTGTATGCTTATTTTTCTCTTTGATGACTTCGATGTTTTCTATTTGCCTACCTGTCTTCAGTTTTGATCGATTTTCCATTCACTTTTATAATAACAAATGTTAACCTTCCCATCTAATCAGATGGTAGGGTTAAATACATTATACATATACATATATACATATACACATACATATATATATATATACATGCAGTTTGGGGGGATTGGTTCCTTTTGAATTTTGCAACAGGATCTTTCTTTTATTTAAAAAAAAGATTTATTTATTTATTATGTATACAGCATTCCTTCCATGTGTGCCTGCAGGCTAGAAGAGGGCACCAGATCTCATTATAAATTCCTGTGAGCCACCATGTGGTTGCTGGGTTGCTGGGAATTGAACTAAGGACTTCTGGGAGAGCAGCCAGTGCTCTTAACCTCTGAGCCATATCTCCAGCCCCAGGATCTTATTTTTATGTAGCCTGGAATTTGCTGTGTAGACCAGGCTGGACTCAAACTCACAGAAATCTACCTGTCTGTTCCTCCCAAGTACTGAGATTAAAGGTGAGCATCACCAAGCTAAATCATAAGTCAGATCATGTTTACAAGTTGGCTATTTTTTGCTTTTCTTTTATGTGGCTAGCTACCTGTATTATATACATCTAATTCCGAAGTTTTTCTTTTGTAAATTTGTGTTTACAATCATTTTTATCCTTTTTATTGTCATTTCTTCAATCATTCTAAAAGATAAGTTGGTATTTGTGTCCTCTTGGTAAAGATCGTGTGCACCATAGACTTGGTAATTTTTACTAAATGTGTTCATATGCAGTGAGTGAGCCATCTCTTCTCAGAAGCATTATAGTTTTCTGGCAGAGGACTAGCAGGAGTGATTCCGTGTTGAGTGTAATTCTATGTTTGTGAAATTATACCTGTGAGTTTTTTTTCAAAGGCTACAATAATGGAGTGAAGAGAAATTTAGTGTTTTAGACATAATAGGTAGATTGGTAAGGAGAGGGGACTGTGTTCATTGCTGTGACTCAACAGGTTTTATGCTTAGCAGATTTTACAAATAACCTAACAGGATGCCCCCTGTCTTTGCTGTAGTCTGTAAAGAGCGGTGGTCAGGTGACAGTGATATGGCACATGTAATTTCGGCAGCTTTGCCCATGCTGTGTGAGATGAAGACTGGGGCTCTAGTGCCTTATGAACACTAAAGTATTTCCCATCATATATTGGATGCTGTTCTTTAGAAATACAAATTTTCCCTGGTTTTCCAATAAGATACATGATCATAGCCTCTTGGTAAGGTGAAAATATACTGAGAAATGCACTTTACACTCAATTCTCTGATGATTACATCCCTAACCATTTTCAGATTGTTTACATTAACCTGTGATGTGGGAGGACATTTTTATGTTTTTTGTTTGTTTGTTTGTTTGTTTTGACACATGGTCTCACTGTGTAACCCTAGTGGCCTGGAACTTGCTATATAGACCTAACTAGTCTCAGACCACAGAAATTTGCCTACCTCTGCCTCCTGAGTGCTGGAATTAGCAGTCATGTGCCACAGTGCCTGGCAAGACAGGTCTCCTTTGATGAACTGTCTCTTTTTGAAAAAGGTTTTGAACCATTAGCAAGCATTATTTTATGCAAAGTAATGGTAAACTAGCTTGCTTTAGGTTGCTGGGATAAACATCAGGGCCCAAGGCAGGAGAAAGGAACATGTAGGGCGAAAAGGTTTATTTCATCAATGTGGGGATCAGTGTAGGCACCTAGAGGCAAGAACTGAAGCACAGGCATGGAGAAATGCCGCTTGCTGGCTTGTTCCTCATAGCTCCCTCAGTCTTCTTTATTATATAACCTTGGGCCATTTTCCTAGGGGTAGCACTATCTACCATGGACTGGGGCTCCCACATAGTATTTAAAATGCCACACAATTGTCCTTATAGGACAATCTGATACAGAAATCTTCTCAGTTGAGTTCTCTTTTCTCAGGTGACTCTAGTTTATGTCCAGTTGATAGAATCAGAACCATCACAAATGGGTTTGTTGTCATGGCATGTTTGTGTTTCTTAGCTTCTCTGATATGTTCACTTTTCTGTGTCTGTCTATCTATCTCTATGTATGTATGTATGTATGTATGTATGTATCTATCTATCTATCTATCTATCTATCTATATCATCTATCTATTTATCTATCATCTATCTATCATCTGTCTATCATCTATCATCTATCTATCTATCATCTATCTATCTATCATCTATCTATCTATCTATCATCTATCTATCTATCTATCTATCTATCTATCTATCTATCATCTATCTATCTATCTATCTATCTATCTATCTATCTATCTATCTATCTATCTATCTATCTTATTGAGATAGGGTCCCTCTATATAGCCCTGGTTTTCCTGGAACTACTGAGAATAGGTTGGCCTCAAACTCACAGTGATCTTCCTGCCTCTACCTCCTCTGTACTGGGATAAAAGATCTGACTTTCAGTACCTCATTCTTATAAGTATATTTTGGAAGTTGGAACAATGGCTCAGCAGATAAGAGCACTGGCTGCTCCTTCAGAGGACTCAGGTTCAATACCCAGCATCTGCATGGTGGTTCACAACCACCCGTAACTTCAGTCTCCGGGAATCCAACGCCCTCTTCTGTTCTCCAGGAGCCCCAGAAATAATGCAAGCTAAAGACCACATGTCAAAATAATAACAGTCGATAGATTTTTAAAGTAAAACTCTGGACTCTCACTTCTAATTTCTCTAGAAAAATAAGCATTAAGCTGAAAAGTAAACCAGGTACAGCTATCAGCCTCCTCTGCTTGTCTTCCCATCCCACTGCAAGTGTCTAAGGGCCAAAGTCTCCTTAATCCCAGGAGATAGAGACCAGTGAGATTGAACAAACAACTCCAAGGGTACAAAGAAAATGCGCTAGCTTAATTCTGTAAGATTTGTTAAAGCAATATTCATTGCTCATGTATGTATGTTAGTGCATGCCTGAGTGTATGTGTGTGTGTCACACACGCATGCAGGAGCCTTCCAAGTTGAGAAGAGGTGCCGGGTCCCCTGGAACTGGAATTACAGATGGTTGTTAGCCACTGAGACCATCTCTCCAACACCTTGTGTTGGTTTTAAATTAGAGCAAATGCTGAAGAAAAGTGAGAAAGAACCCCTGACAGTGAAAGTTGCTCCAAGGGAGAAATACCAATAGTGTTATATGTACTTGGTGATTTCTTTTTTTATGTCAAATCAGGTAGTAATTTCTCCTTTTATTTTATTGTTTTTATTGAGTTATACATTTTCCCCTCTCTTCCTCCTCTTCCTCCTCTCCCCCTCTACCCTCTCCCATGACCCCCATGCTACCTATTTACTCAGGAGATCTTGTCTTTTTCTCCTACCTATGTGGATCCACATATGTCTCTCTTAGGGTCCCCCCCCTTTTTTTTTAAATCTGAGTCGTTGATGTTTATGATATACCCATCTACCGAATGATGTTTTCAAGGTGGGAGGGTGAAAATGGCTTTTTGTCAATCTTGAATTTTTCTACTGGTCTCACTGGTAGGTTTTACCATTGTATGAAAACACTAATTCTTTTTTGTGAACACAAAAGAAAATACTTTTGGATCCTTTCCCCATTTCCTCCACCTCTGTGTCTGTGTGCATGCGCCCACGTGTATATCTGTGTGTGATGTACATGACTTACATTTGCAGAGGTCAGAAGAAGACGTGCAATTCTGCTTTCATCACTCTCTACTTTTCCCCCTCGAAGTAGGATTCTCACTGAACTTGCAGCCACATTGGCAACCAGGTCAGTTATCAGCCTTCTTCTCTCCTCTTCCTATCCCACAGCAAATCACTGGGGTAACAACAGGCTCACATGTACCTCCTGCAGCTTTGTGTGTAGGTGCTGGGTACTTGAACTCAGGGCCTCACACTTATGTAACAAGAACTCTTACTCATTGAGCCTCCTCCTGAGCCCTAAAATCACTTACATGTTGATATTAAATTATCGATTGTGTGTATGTTAGTTTTTCTTGTAACATTATTTTTCTGTATATCCTCATAGAATTTGACTTCTGTTCAAACTACTTGTACCTGAGCATATGTTAGCCTTCCCTTGCTCATAGGATAGTTATAAGTGCCATATTCTAATAGTAGATCTGATCACATTTACAAATTTCCCTAGTTTCGTTTTCTGTGTCACAGCCTGTCTATGTGTCTGTATATGCTTGTTTGTAGCCAGGAATTGAATTATTTATTTATTATGTATACAATATTCTGTCTGTGTGTATGCCTGCAGGACAAAAGAGGGCACCAGACCTCATTACAGATGGTTGTGAGCCACCATGTGGTTGCTGGGAATTGAACTCAGGACCTTTGGAAGAGCAGGCAGTGCTCTCCAGCTCCCTTGCTTTGCTTTTCATACATATAGTGTTACATATTTTACTTTGCAGTTTCTCCTTGATTCATTATATCCAGAGATAGGCAGGCATTAGTTTTTTCCTGCTAACATCCATGAGCACTGCACGTGTAACATATTGTAGCATTTAATCTATGCATACATATTGAGTACTTCCTATCAGGGAAGAGCAGTCTTCATCATTTCTGGCAGGATTAAGGATACTTTAGAGAGATTTATGTAGGCTGATCAGTATACATAAGTGTCTCCCCATGTTGGATAATTGAATTCTTTTTATTTATTTAGTGTGTCAAGATAGGGTTTCTCTGTGTATCACTGGCTGTCCTAGAACTCACCTGTAGACTAAGCTGGCCTTGAACTCAGAGATCTACCTGCCTCTGCCTCCTGAGTGCTGAATTATTTTTATTTATTTATTTTGGTTTTGAGAAATAGGATTTCTCTGTGTAACCCTGGAACTGAATTCCTTATTTGGAATAACTAAACAGTAGTTATCTGAGAGTCTGATATTAAAGGAAACTTCAATTCATGAGAAGTAATTTGTAGCCACATTAGTGAAGAAAGGATATTTTCCTTTCCCTGATTCACAGTATTTTATGCTTTGTCAATGTATAGACAACCTCATAGAATGCCCTTCTTAAGAGCCAATGAAAATGACCACACAACATACCCAAATTTATGGGACACAATGAAAGCAGTGTTAAGAGGAAACTTCATAGCACTTGATACCTACATAAATAAGATGGAAAAATCTCACACTAGTGAGTTAACAGAACATTTGAAAACGTTAGAACAAAAACAAACTCATCCAGGAGGACTAGATGGCAGGAAACAATCAAACTGAGAGCTGAAATCAACCAAATAGAAACAAAGAAAACAATACAAAGAATCAATGAGACAAAGAGTTGGTTCTTTGAGAAAATCAACAAAATAGACAAACTTTTAACCAAAGGCAGAGAGAGAATCTCCAAACTAACAAAATCAGAAATGAAAAGGGGGACAGAACAACAGACATGGAGGAAATACAAAGAATCATCAGGTCATATTTCAAAAACTTGTACTCCAAAAAATTAGAAAACTTAAAATATAAACAATTTTCTGGATAAATATCATTACCAAAATTAAATCAAGACCAGAGAAGCAAATTAAATAGATGTATAACTGCTAAAGAAATAGAAGCAGGCATCAAATATCTCCCAACCAAAAAAAGCCTAGGACCAGACAGTTTCAGCACAGAATTCTACAAGATTTTCAAAGAATTATTACCAATACTTCCCAAATCATTCCACACAATAGAAACAAAAGGAACATTGCCAAACTCTTTATGAAGCTACAATTATCCTGATACCCAAACCAAACAAAGACATTACTAAGAAAGAGAATTACAGACCAATCTCATTTATGAACACTGATGCAAAAATACTCAATAACATATTGGCAAATCATCCACCATGATCAAGTCGGCTTCATCCCACAGATGCAGGGATGGTTCAACATATGAAAAGCTGTCAATGTAATCCACCATATAAACAAACTGGAAAAAAAAAAAACCATGATCATCTCATTAGATGCTGAAAAAGCCAAAATACAACATCCCTTCATGATAAAGGTCTTGGAGAGATTAGGGATACAAGGAATATACCTAAAGATAATAAAGGCAATATAAAGCAAGCAAACAGCCAACATCAAACTAAATGGAGAGAAACTCCCAGCAATCCCACTGAAATCAGGAACAGGACAAGGTTGTCTACTCTCTCCCTATCTATTCAATATAGTTCTTGAGGTCTTAGCTAGAGCAATAAGACACACACACACAAAAAAAAAAATATATCAAGGGGATATAAATCAGAAAAGAAGTCAAACTCTCACTGTTTGCTGATGATATGATAGTTTACATAAGTGACCCCAAAAATTCTGCCAAGGAACTTCTACAACTCATAAACACCTTCAGTAATGTAGCAGGATACAAGATTAACTAAAAAAAAAAAAAAAGTAGCCCTCCTCTTTACACATATAATAAACGGGCTGGGAAAGAAATCAGAGAAACATCACCCTTCACAATAGCCAAAAATAACATAAAATATATTGGAATAACTCTAGCCAAACAAGTAGAAGACCGATATAACAAAAATTTTAAATTTTTGAAGAAAAAAATTGAAGAAGACACCAGAAAATGGAAAGATCTCATATGCTCTTGGGTAGATAGAATTAACATAGTAAAAATGGCAATCTTAACCAAAAGCAATCTACAGAGTCAATGCAATGCCCATCAAA
This sequence comes from Myodes glareolus, assembly GCF_982192425.1. NCBI lineage: Eukaryota > Metazoa > Chordata > Mammalia > Rodentia > Cricetidae > Myodes > Myodes glareolus. The sequence continues at coordinate 49,395,536 of NC_142031.1, read as the reverse complement.
ATCCCAGCAAAATTCTTCACAGACCTCAACAGAATAATACTCAACTTCATACGGAAAGGCAAAAAAAAAACTCAGGATAGCCAAAATGTGCTGTACAATAAAGGAACTTCTGGAGGAATCACAATCCCTGACTTTCAGTACTGAGCTACAGTACTGAAAACAGCCTAGTGTTGACATAAAAACAGACAGGAGGACCAATAGAACCGAACTGAAAACCCGGATATCAATCCACACACCAACAATCATCTGATTTTTGACAAAGAAGCAAAAAATATAAAATAAAAAAGAAAGCATATTCAACAAATGTTGCTGTCATAACTGGATATCAACATGTAGAAGAATGAAAATAGATCCATGTCTATCACCAAGCACAGAACTCAAGTCCAAAAATTTATTTTCGATAAAAAATCTTCAAAAATTTAAAAATCTAAATATAATATTAGAGCGGAACATTTCCATGGTTTCCTGAGTAGACAAGGATAAAGAGAAAAAGTGTTTGTTTAAAATGAAGGAATGTGCAAGTGAAGACCAACATATTTTTTTCTGTGTATTACTTTAATAAGTACTATATATTTCTTGTTAAAATACTACTTAAACATGTCATGATAGAAGAAGACAGGAGGGCTGTAGTGAGCTTAAGGCCACCCTGGGCTACATGATAAGTATCAAGGTACCTAGCAATGGCTTCCTAGCTAGAAGCTTCAAAGAAACAGAAGGCGATGCTGGAGAGATTGCTCAGAGGTTTGGAACAAAGGCTGCAGTTTAGAGGACCTGGGCTTAATTCCTGGCACCCCAACATGAAAGCTCAAAACCATCTGTAACTCCAGTTGTGGGGTGGGGGGGTCTAATGACCTCTTCTGACCTCATCAGGCATCACACAAATGAACACACCCAGAAAGAAAGGAGGGAGGGCACATAGACTCAGTGGGTGAGATTGTCTGATTAAATCAAACCTCTCTCTCTCTCTCTCTCTCTCTCTCTCTCTCTCTCTCTCTCTCTCTCTCTCTCTCTCTTTCTCTCTCTCTGTTTTTGTTTTTTGTTTTTTGAAGACAGAGTTTCTCTGTAGCTTTGGAGTCTGTCCTTGACCTCCATCTGTAGACCAGGCTGAGATCTCGAACTCACAGAGAACTGCCTGTCTCTGCCTCCCAAGTGCTGGAATTAAAGTCATGCACCGCCACCACCCAGCCAAATATCTCTTTTAATGAAACTTGTTTCCAAAACCTTGATATTTCTTAATTTTTGAGTTGAATCAATAAATGTTCCCACATACTTTCCAGTGTCAGAAATTCTTTCAATACATTAAGTGCTACCAGTGTGAAAATGGAAACTTTACAAATTTTGTACTTTAAGCTTCCCTTGGTGAGTTCGTTCATGTCTATAAAAACCTTGGGGTAACAAAGATTTATAAAATTCCTTATAAATGAAGGCCTTATCCCCGAAATGACTACTAGAATGTCTTTTGAGAGCCCCTAAGAACTAAAGGCTTTCCACACTGCACGCATAAGGCTTCTCTCCAGTGTGAGTTATTTCCCATCTTCTCCAAAATGAAAAGAACACAGAAGACTTTGTCATGTTAATTGTAGTTTTTCTCCAATGGGATTTTCTCCAGTGTGTCTGCTTCCATGTATTTGAAGGACTTTTCTCCAGTGAGTCTGCTTCCATGTATTTGAAGGGATCTTCTAGTACTAAAAACTATATTGACTCAAAAGAATAACTTCTATTAAGACTTCTTTGACATTTCCCCATATGTTAGCATAAGCAGTTTCACTGTCTTGTGGTTTGATTTCTGTGAGAGCTAACAAAGAGAAGGCATTCTTCTGTTACTTATTAATTCTACTACAAGTTAGTGCCAAATGAGATATCTTCAAATAACCCCTCCCAAATGTCTTACATGCATAGGGTCTTTTGCTGCTGTGAATTGATTCCTTCACATACTGGAGCCTCAAATAAACAACTATACGCTTTCCCACGCTGCTTACGTTCATAGGATTTTGTTGCACTAAGAGTTACTGAGAACTCTCAGAACTGAAAGCTTTCACATGTTTCAAACACACATAGGGTTTCTTTCCATAGTGAGTTCTTCCATGGCCTCAAAATGAAGAAATAAGAAGCAAAAGCCTTCATCGAGGACTTACACTTGCAGGTTTTCTCTCCTGTATGCATTTTATTATGGAATTCAAAGGAATTGTACTCATTGAACATCATCGCACATGGCTTCCATGTGAGGGTCTCCATCAAGTGTGAATTCTTTCATGTCTTTTATGGTTACCAAAATGAGCAAAAGTTTTTCCACAGTGCTTACACACATAGGGCTTCTCACCAGTGTGGATTCTCTCATGTGTTTTTAAAGAACCAGAACAAGTGAAGTTTTTGCCACATTGCTTACAAACATAGGGATTCACACCACTGTGAGTTACTTTATGTTTTTGAAATTGATTCCAAAATGAGAAGGCATTCCCACACTCCTTACATATATAACGCTTTTCCCCAGTGTGATTTTGTTCATGTATATGAAGGTAACGAGAAGCAGTGAAGGCTTTCCCACATTGCTTACATACATAGGGTTTCTCTCCAGTGTGAATACGTCTATGAATCTGAAAGTAAACAGAATGAAGAAAAGTTTTCCCACACTGCTCACACACATAGGGTTTCTCACCACTGTGAATTCTTGCATGTCTTCGAAGGCAAGCAGAACGAGAAAAAGTTTTCCCACAATGATTACACAGCAAAGCCTTCTCACAATTCGGATTCATCTTATGTCTTAGAAGGTTACCTAACCGAGCAAAGCCTTTCCCACACAGTTCACACACATAGGGCTTCTTAACACTGTGAATCTTCTCATGCCTTTGTAAAGTACGGGGATGGGTGAAGCCTTTCCCACATTGCTTGCAAACATGAGAGTTTTTTGCATGGTCATGTTCTTCACTCCTTTGACCGGATCGTGGACAAGGAAGACCTTTGAGGTCCTTATTTTTTGAAGGTTTCCCTCCAGTGTGAGCACTTTTATGTGTCTGAAGGGACAGAGGAGAGCTGGAGCTGCCTTCAGACCTCTTATGTTTATACAACTTCTGTCCACAGTCCTGGTCTTCACGAGGTTTCTGTCCTTCCTGATGGTTCAGGGGCACACCTAGAGATGGACGGCCAATGCTTCCTTCTCCACACACATGCTTTTCACGTGTGGCAAGTCCTGGACAAGATTTCAGGTTCACAGAAGGTTCTGGAATACAGCTGAGGATTTTTGCAGAATGGCGAGTTTCTTTATACTTAAAATATTTCTCTTCCAGTTGACTGCTGCAAAACAGGTGAAGAGCACAGGACTAAGAATTTGTTTACTAATGACTGAGGGAAACAAATGCTGATTTCATGCTGGGAAAAGTCTGTAACATGTTTGGACTGCATGTTTTCCAAGACTATTGAGGGCAGCTACAATAGAAACAATGCTATTCATGTATAGTGGGGTATGTCTCTTTGAGAACATCAAATATTTACATAACATTTCAACACAAATTTCAACCCAAATTTTATGCACATTTGGATGTGCAGTATTATCAATCAAAATCATGATTGTGTGTGTGTGTTTCAAAACAGGGCTTCACTTTGTAGCCCTGACTGTCCTGGAACTCACTCTATAGACAAGGTTTGCTTCAAACTCATAGAGATCCACCTATCTCTGCTTCCAGAGTGCTGAGATTAAAGGCATGCACCACCACCCATGCAATCTTTTATTTTTAAGCACTTGCATGTTCATGAAATAAACTGTTATTCCCAATTAGGAAATTCTATTTTCTTTTCATTCCCAACTTGTCCCCATGGTTGCGGATAAGTCAATACTGCATTAAGTTTTTTTTAATTTTTATGATTTATTTATCTTTTTATTATATGTGCATTTGTGTGAAGGTGTCAGATTCCCCGGAACTGGATTTTCAGACAGTTGTGAACTGCCATGTGGGTGCTGGGAATTGAACCCAGGTCCTCTGGAAGAGTAGTCAGTGCTCTTAACCACTGAGCCTTTTCTCCAGCCCCCTGCTCCTTGCATTAAGTTTTTAAAATGTGTTTATTTACTGTGTTTTGTGGGTGTGCATGAGTGCTATGATACTTGGGAATAGCTTAGGACAGCTTCCGGGAGTAATGTTTTCTTCCATGTCAGTGAAGCAGGGTCTCTCTTAGAAGTTCAGGGATATGTGTCATTTTATGTGGGTTCTGGGAATTGAACACAGGCTGTTATGATTGCATGAACAGCCCTAATGCTGGATAGACAATCTTTTGGTCCCAATGTATACCATTTGAAGTGCTGAGGTACGCCCTGGTTAGTTTTCTGTCAACTTAACACAATGTAGGATTATCTTCAAGGAGAAATCTCAACTCAGACAATGACTCCTTAGATTGTCTTTAGACAAATCTGTGGGGGGCATTTTTGCGATCAACCATCATTGTAGGAGAGACTAGCCAATGGGGGAGAGGGCGGGTGGTATTGTCCTATCCTCACTCTCGGCACCAGGCGATTATATAAGAAAAGAGTCCGAGCAAGCCCTGGAGAGTAAATAAGCAAATAGTTTCCTCCATGGGTCTCTGTCTCGGTCACTTGCTCTGGGCTCCTGCCCTGTCTTGAGCTCCTGCTTTGGTGTCCCTTAATGATGGACTCTGATCGGGATATACAAGCCAAATAAAACCTTAGCTCTGTCTGCATAGGAGAGAGTGTCCACTCAGTTACAGTGGACATCTTAGCATATTGGCGATCCCAGTAGGATGGGAGAAGCACCCGGAAACGTAGCCAATGTGTTATGGTACTGGCCTGAGAGTAGAGAGTAATCTATGTGCTGCTGGTGGCAGAGCTGGGGAAAGGGAGCTGTAAAGACCTTGGAAGCCCAGGAGATAGCGTGCCAATTTCAGGCGTGGGGCACTGAGTTACGGATACTGAAGGAGGTTGGTTTTGCTGTGCTTTGATTGTGACTATGTCCTGTTGCTTCTTTCCCTTTAGAGTAAAAAATGATGTGTAACTTCTTTTTTTAAATATTGCAGGGGCCTACATGTCAGAGATTTTCAACATTTTAAAGACACATTTGGATGACTTACACTTTTAAACCATTGAAATTTTATTTTTTGGTTTTTCAAGACAGGGTTTAGCTGTAGTTTTAGAGCCTGTCCTGGAACTAGCTCTGTAGACCAGGCTTGACTTTAACTCACAGAGATTCGCCTGACTCTGCCTCCCGAGTGCTGGGATTAAAGGCGTGTGCCACCACCGTCCAGCCCGTTGAAATTTTTAAAGACAGTTTAAAATTTTGTTTTAAATTATATTTATACATTATATATGTTTTAAATTATATTTAGATATTAACATGGCATTGGACAAACAAATAGGAAAGTTTGTGGGTAACAGAGCTATGTTTGTGTGTCAAGCTGACAAGGGGTCAATTGTACTGGTCAATATTTTGCAAGCTTGCTGAAATGTAGAGTACTCTGAGTGAGCGTCAATTGAGGAAAGTGCCCGCTCCAGATCTGGCATGTAGGAAAGCCTGTGCAGCTCTTCATAATGGATGATTGATGTGGAAGCAACCAGCCTACAGAGTCAGTCTGGGGTTAATGGTCACATGATATACAAGACACCAAACTGAGTAAGTCAAGGGGAGCAAGGCAGTAAATAGAAATCCTCTTCAGCCTCTGACTTCAGTTCACACCTATAGGCTCCTGCTTGAGGTCCTGCTCTGACCTCTCTTGATCATGGACTGAGAACTACAAGGTATAGTTAACCCTTTCCTCCCCATGTTGCTTTGGCTCATGGTCTTCAGCACAACGATACAAAGCCAAACAAGGACACTCTGTATGGCATGAAGTTTGTATATATCAACTATGAGAACAAATCAACATTGTACCGTTTTCAATATTGCAATATTTGACAACTTCTAGTGCTGATGTTTAAGACAAAGTTTGAAAGAAATTTTCTTGAGATGAAATTGGTCTGATGTTGGGTATCAAATATATCTTTTATGTCTTAGTAAACTGTTCTATTGTCCCAGCACTCTGAAATATGGCTGTCTCTTTGGAAACAAATTACCTTAGTTTTCTCCAGAGATTTTCATACTCTTTTACAACCTTCTGTTTGCCCGACTTCTTTCCTAAAATGCAGACCCAGAAAAAATTATCAATTATTAATTATAGAGAAAATTTGGATGCCAGCTACAGTCTTGATTTAAGTGACACATTCATCCCCATCCCCCTTCCATAATCAGTTCATACATCAGCACGGATAAACTAGAAACACTTGTCTGTGATGGACTAGGAAAGGCAATGCTCAGGGTACCTAGAGAAGCCAGGTTCCTCAAGGTGTCCTGCATCACATCTTTGTACAGCTTCTTCTGGGATGGATCCAGCAGAGCCCACTCCTCCCGGGTAAACTTCACAGTCACATCCTCAAAGGTCACTGGCTCCTAAAAGCACACACATACATTTCCAGGACAGTCAGCCTCATGATACTGGAGATGCACACAGGATTAATAAGAAGTTGACATGACACTGTGTTCCACAAGTGTTCAAGTTGTCTTGGTCATCACTGTACTGCTCACACAGACTAAGATTCCCCAGACACAAATGCTGCACGTAAACTGGAGCCTTCTGGGAAGGAAACATCGGGACAGCGCGCGCTCTGTGCAGATAATCTTGCTAGTTTCTCTTTCTGCCCTGCATCTTCCTAACAACGCTCATCATAAATCCCGACTTCTACTACCCACCAGCTGTCCTTTAAAAAAAAAGTGCTTAGGAAAATGCTGGACAAAGCAGTTCTCCTGGTACCTCGGAAATGAGATCTAGAGTGATTCCTTCACCTCATACCTGCAAAGAGTAAGATAGATTTCTCAGAGAGTTGATGACAACTATACCCCAAGTTAAAAATATCAATACCTGTTCTTTCTAGGAATCTTAGCAATAATTTCACATGGTAATCAGAGGATTGCAATTTGGTTAGGACTCAGCATATTCTTTAGATTATGATTCTGCATTACCTGGTTTGGTAGACAGTATTTGTTTTTTGTTTTTAATATTTTTTTAAAAAATTTATTATGTATAGAGCATTCTGCATGCATGTATGCCTGCAGGCAAGAAGAAGGCACCAGATCTCATTGCAGATGGTTGTGAGCCACCATGTGGTTCCCGGGAATTGAACTCAGGACTTCTGGAAAGGTAGTCAGAACTCTTAACCCCTAAGCTATCTCTTCAGACCCAGTAGACAGTATGTGTACATCTTTCTAAAACCTTGATTTAGTGTATTGTGTGTGGAGAGCATGAGCGTAGCAAGCGAGTGTGAGCCCCGTGAGTGTGAGCGTGCCACAGTGCTCTAGTGAAGATCAGCAACACCTTGTGGAACTTGGTTCTCTCTTCCTATCTTAGCAAGGGTTCTAGAGATTGACTTCTGCCCACCAGGGTTGCATAGAAAGTGCCTTTCCCTGCTGAGGTGGTTAATACTTCTTCTTACAACTGGTTAGAAACCTGAATACTTGTTCTGTGATTGCACTAAAGGCCAGTATTACAAAGTATGTATGTGGGTTCTTTGGTTTGTCCTTAGTCAAACACCAAATAGGCCCCCTGACAAGTAATTCCTTTCATTAGTGTCCTGTTTTACTTCCTGTTGCTGTATCACCATGACCAAATGCAACTTGGGCAGCAAAGTGATTATATGGATTACAGTTCACAATCAGCCATGGCAGAAGACTCAAGTAAGCAGCATGCAGGCAAGAACTGAGGCAGAGAGCAGAGATGAACACTGCTCACTGGCTTGCTGGGCTATCCTCCCTGTACAAGTCAGGCCCCATTGATCTGGGATGGCAACACCCACGTTGGAGCAGGCCCTCCTACATTAATTAATAATCAAGGAACTGCCCTGAAGACAAGTGAACAGGTCATATCGGTGGAGCCAATTCACAGCTGAGATTCCTCTTCTCAGGTACTCAGTCTTACTAGCCCATCACTCTGTTATTTTGTGTTTTGTTGTCATTGTTTTGAGAAAGTCGCTGGATAATGAAACAATCAAAATGTGGCACATACTCTTAGACAAAGGTCTAGTTCACCAACATCTCACCTCTAAAATTTTTAAAACACACTCAAAGTAAAATATTTACCAAAGCTATTAACTGCAATGAAGGCCTGTAATAAATGAATAAAACCAGCTCCCTCCACAGGGCACTACGCTCACTCCTGGAAGCCACAGGTCGTCGACTAATGGGTAACAGATTGCATTCTGAATGGATTTAAGCCCAACTCCACAAGAGGAAAACCACATCTGGTCCTGTAAATCTGACCAAGAACTGAAGAGGTCATAGACCTGAGGAGTAAGTCTACTATTTTACTGTGTGCTAACACTTTCAAAATAACTATCTTAGTCTCACGAGAAATGTTTCTGTGTGCAGTGGATGTGGCTTAACGTAGGAACCCACAACTGGTCAATGTGAACTGAATGACTGTATGTGTATGGTGTGCTCAGGCAAGAATGGGTATCCACAACACACCTCTATTCCCATCCCGGTCCCTCAGGCTCAGGGAACATTGAGGAGGAAGGGGCAAAATGACTGTAAAAGCTAGTGGTGGAGTAAAACTGTGCCTACTGGGCATGACAGGACTACACTCTAAAATAATAGCACCTGTGTTTGTCGGCACACACTCAAGCAAGTCAACATTCCAGCATTATTTGAGGAGCTATCATCAGTGAAAGGCTGCTAGCAGGGGGGAGTCAGTTTGCTCTAAAGGTATGGCCCTCTGTAAATCAGCTATGCTCTCGTGCATGGCCTTGCAAGCATGCATAAAAGACCAGCAGAAACTGAACAGTAGATTTTTTAGCAGTAGATCAAAAATAAATAAATAAAAAGACAAAACATTTAGTGGAGTGTGGAGGGATGGGGAAGTTAGGAGAAAGTGAGATTTGTGCGAATATATTCAAATGTATTGTCTACATGTATACAATTCTAAAAGCGTAAATAAAAAAAAGTACCTTTAAAAATAAAAAAGACGGGTAGTGGTGGCACATTAATCCCACCCCTTGGGGATCAGTGCCAGATGGATCTCTGTGAGTTTGAGGCCAACCTGGTCTACAAAGCAAGTTTCAGGACAGTCAGAACAGTTACACAGAGAGAAACTTTGTCTCAAAGAACAAAAACAAAATAATAACAAAATAAATAAAACCATAACCAAATCGTTGCTCCATGCTTTTAGGGATCAGGGTAGTAACCATGTCCCTGCATCTTAGTTTTCTGCATTGTTCCTATTCAAATTCATGCCCTTAACTGGACTCAATTCAGATTAAGACTCATTAAGACAATAAATAAAAATCAATTAACAGGCTAGCATAAAAACTGACAAATCATACTCTAAGTAAAAGCCATAAAAACTTTGAGAGTTATCTTTATAGCACCTACGTGTACATCAATATTGTCCACTTGTTCTCATGTCTTTATATTGTAAACACAGCACCAAATCTGCTTGTAAGATGAGTCTCAGCTGGAGAGATGGTTCATTAGCATTCGCTGCCTTTGCAGAGGACCTCAGTTCAAATCTCAATACCTACATTGTGTGGCCTGTAACTCGTTACCTCCAGGAACCCCAAGATCTCTAACCTTGCCTACATATTTAAAAAATAATAATTGTGGGGCTGGAGAGATGGCTCAGTGGTTAAGAGCATTGCCTGCTCTTCCAAAGGTCCTGAGTTCAATTCCCGGCAACCACATGGTGGCTCACAACCATCTGTAATGAGATCTGGTGCCCTCTTCTGGCCTGCAGACATACACGCAGATAGAATGTTGTATACACAATAAATAAATAAATATTAAAAAAAATAATAATTGTAATTCAAAACAGCTAGACAAAGAATAGTGAGTCCTCAAACAGCACTGACAAGGGGCATAAGGTGTTATTTTCTTTCTTTTTTTTTTTTTACAAGACTTTAGTTTTATTTCGTGTGTGTGTGTGTGTGTGTGTGTGTGTGTGTGTATGCATGAGAGTGCAGTGTTTGTTATGCCCAAGTTACTGATCCCCAAAAAGAAACTCCACAGAACCAGATTCTGATGTAAAGCACACCAATGCAGTGCACACCAAGGAAGTGGGTGAGAAAAGTGCAGTGGCAAGCCTGGGGAAGGGGAGAACTTTTATTTTTTATTTTCTTAATTAATTAATTTATTTATTTATTAAAAATTTCCACCTCCTCCCTGCCTCCTTTTTCCGTCCCCCTCCTCATCTCCCCCTCCTCTCAAGTCCTAAGAGCGGTCAGGGTTCCCTGCCCCGTGGGAAGTCCGAAGTCCTCCCCCTCCATCCAGGTCTATAAAGGTGAGCATCCAAACAAACCAGGCTCCCACAAAGTCAGTCCATGCAGTAGAATCAAAACCCAGGTCATTGTCCTTGGCTTCTCAGTCAGCCCTCATTGACAGCCACATTCAGAGGGTCCAGTTTTATCACATGCTCCATCACTCTCAGTCCAGCTGGCCTTGGTGAGCTCCCATTAGATCAGTCCCACTGTCTCAGTAGGTGGATGCACCCCTCGTGGTCCTGACTTCCTTGCTCATGAGGGGAGAACTTTTAAAGGAGAAATGCCATAACCAGGGGAGTTCATATCTTGTCCTCTTGGGATTGGGTAAAGAGGGCATAGATTAAGGTAGTTTCTGAAACCATTGGGCATTTTTGGGCAAGAAAACCCTAACAAAGAGCCATTAATAACTGACAAGGTATCTTCAAGGACAGGATTCCTAGGAACATCTGGACCTCCTTAAATTTTATAACCCTGCTCCCTAGCTCCTTAATTGCCTATTTTCAGGTATCTGTTTAAATTTTGCTATCACAGCACATTTCTGGAGCTGAGATCAGCTCCCATTCATTATATGGTTTAAGATGAAGCCCTTTCTTTAAAATCAGGCCCTCACATGTTCTCAGAGGCCAGGAAAGAGTGTCCAATCTCCCTGGGCCCAGAGTTTCAGCAATTTTGAGTTACTAGATATGTGTGCTGCGGAAAGAACCTGGGACCTCTGAAAGAGCAGTATGAGCTCCGAAATGCTCAGTATCTCTCCAGGCTTAGAAAACATAAATTTTTAAACTCAATGTTGTAATGGTCTGTACTGTCCCTTTAAGAGACAAGCCCAGCCCACTCCCTTTTCCCCTCCTCCATGGAGGTAAGGTTTTCCTTTAAGCCCCTTCCTTTTCATCCCTCTCCTGAAGAGGGAACTTCTCCTCTCCTCTCCCCCCACTCTCCCCTTGCTTGCTCTGTTTCTCTCTCCCTCTCTCTCTCTGCTCTTTCCTCTTCTCCCCGTCCCCCTTTCCCTTTCCTGTCCATAACCCACTAAATAAAGATCTAACCTCATTCTGCATGGTGCGCCTGTCTCTGTCTCTCCCCTGCCATGTGGCTTCCTGACAGGGACCTCTGGCCCTCGTGGCCTGCCACTGCATCCCTCAGGGAACCGGAACTGAACTGAAGTGTTTATTTAAACCATAACAAATGTAACCATCTTGGGAGAAACAAAAATGAAATATCTTGGGATGTTAGGAACTGATGTGGTTTCTGTTAAGTTAGGAGTGTAGCTCCCAATCCCTTGTATTCATTTCAGGCCCCAAGCCTGAAATTTGTATTGGTCTGGATTCCAAATCCCAGCATGCCAGGTCCTGACCCCTCCCTGTGGGGGTCAGGACCACTCCTAGCACTTGGGAGGCAGAGGCAAGCAGATCTCTGTGAGTTTGGGGCCAGCCTGGTCTATAAGAGCTAATTCCAGGACAGGCTCCAAAGCTATAGAGAAATCAAATAAATAAATAAATAATATTAAAATAAATAAATAAACAAACAAACAACAAACTAGCTCCTGTATGGTGTGTTCCTTCAAACTGAAATGTTATCCCCAAGCAGGTAAATAAAAGGTCACAAATCCAGAAAGAACAGAAACTTGTAAGGCTATGGAGCATCCCATTCAGCTGTATAAAAGAGAGTAAACAACCCCTGGGGTAGAACCTCTGTCCTGCCAAACTGCTGGAAGAGATGTTGTCCCTGTGGCTGCATGGAAGCTGAAAGGAACTGAAGAGACTAAAGGTGGTGGGGGCCAGGAGTCTTCCCCAAGGCTGGGGCCGGCTTTCTGCTGAAGCAGCTGCTCTTGAGTTGTCTCTGCTGTTTGCAAGCCCTGTCCATAATTCTCTTAGTAGCCCCCAAATAAACACACATTGCCTCACCAACTGGACTCTGGTTCAATAATATTTTGGACTATTCTGGGCTCCTTTCTAAGGTGAGTAGATGTGTACTGGATTGAGTATCCCCAGAAAAATCCTGGCACATAGCAGTCTAAGCTCAGTCTAGGGTGGTTCTGTGAGGCTCCACCACCCCTACATTCCAAGGCAGTGAGAGATTTAGCACATGGACTCTGTGCTTTCAGCTTTCCAGAAGGAAGAAGCCACAACATGAACAAGACAGAGACACTAAATGCTATGTGCTTTTGTAGCCTTCCAAGTCAAAAGAAAAAGGTTTTCATCTGCTTGTTTTGAAAGCTCAAGGACAATTTTATTCACGTTTAAATGAAAAACTGCAGGGCATGCAAGCTGTAAAATATCAGTACAGAATAGAGGAAGAGAGTGGAATTCAAATTGTCAAAGAGGTCCCCCACATGGTGGACAATCAGCTACATAGTGGAGATGGAGGCTTTAGAGAAAGAATGGGGAAGCCAAAATAATAGAAGGAAAACCTGAAGCATGAGCCCCAGTCTGAATCCCACGGTTCCCCACGACTCTTTGCCCTCTCCAGACTACAGAGACCATCCGGACTGCGTGTGCCCAGTTGACCCGACGGGTAGCAGCACTGAGCGCTCAAACAAGGGACAGGACCGCAACTCTACCAGCTCCACCCAGCGGGACCCGGGCAGCGCGGCCCAGCAGAGTACAAAGTTGCAGACTCAGCAGCTTGGAAGGCCGGGTCTCCTTGAGATCTCTGTATGCAGTATCCATCTTCCCTACATCCAAGATGCGGGCCAAACTTACCATTTCCAGCCCCGGAGTGCTCTGGTGTCCCTCCGGCTCCTGTCAGTGAAGATGACTTCGATATATAGGCCTGGGATCTAGGATTTGCTTACAAAGAATACACAAGTGCTTAATGTGTGAGGGGGTGCGGATGGGCGAGGAAACTAACGGACCTTGGCCAGGCAGCTTACCCGCACCTAAGAAGCACACTCCTCATTGGCCAGTTCATGTACTCCAATAATTATCCGATAGGCCGATGAATTCTTGCTTCGGGTCCTGGAACTCTAGTGACAGGAGACACAAGCTTTTTCTAGGCCCTAGCTTTTTATCTCTGTCTGGGGGAAATAATTCCTATTATTTAAGCATAATTTGTCCTGGCCTCCACTTGCTAGGGACAATTCCTACTTCTTTCCCCTCAGAGTGTTGTGACAGCAAGAGTTTAAGAATTCCAGACTCGGTCACCATGGAGACAACTCAAAGGGCTGCCTTGAATAGGCTGGTCCTGCTGGAGAAGGAGGGCAGGCCTCATTAAAGGAAATGCCCTGCCCCCATCACCCCACAAGCCACCACCTCACCCACCAACCTGCCCAAGACTTCAGCAAAGCTTCCTCCCATGGAATTTATGAAAACAGACAATCTGGTTTACCTTACACTCTGCAATTAACAGGGGAAAAGGAAGGAAGGAAGGAAGGAAGGAAGGAAGGAAGGAAGGAAGGAAGGAAGGAAGGAAGGAAAGAAAAGAAAAGAAGAGGAAGAAAAATGAAAGAAAATCAGTTTGCCCAGAAAACCAGTTTCTGAGCCTCTTGTAGCCAGTACGCCCCCCCTCCCCCCGACACACACACACCTCTACTGCAAAAATTGATTCTCAGCCCCTGCACGGTGTGTTCAGGTCTGGAGGTCTCAGTTTCTCAGACTAATAAAAGTCTACTCTCACCTGGGCAGTGGCAGCACAAATCTTTAATCCCAGCACTCTGGAGGCGGCAGGACGTTCTCTGTTTGAGGCTAACCTCGTTTACAGACTGAGATCCAGGACAGCCAGGGCTACACAGAGGAAGCCTGTCTTGGGGCGGGGGTGGGGGGCAGTCTGCTCTTGCTATTTCAAGTTTATTATTCATTTTCGTTTCCTGATTTCTTATTACACTGGTATTTTCTCATCTCAGAATTTAAAATGAGTCAGGTGCCCAGGGCTTTCTCAATCCCATACTCAATCAATAACTCAAAAACACACAAGCAAGCGATGACAATTATTCAAATCAGGGAAAAAGTGGAATTTATAGTGAAAAACTGGCCTCAAATAAAAACAAAAATCCCTGTTAGGTATCAACCCCAGAACAAAAGGCTGACTGAGGAGCCTGTTAATGTACTAAAGCAGCCACTGTCTGCCAGGTTTTCCCAGCATCTCTCAGTAGCTGTTCGAGTCTTCCTGGCTGGCATACCATGTGCCACCCTAAACTACACCCCAAGGACTGAGGTGGGCCTTTCCTTCCCCCAGTTTCTCTGGCTCCTGTAAGGGTTTTCCCAGAACGGTGGATTTCCATGGATTAGGTCTTTGTTATCGTTTTGGCTAGTGGAGCTGTCTATGTGCTGAGTTTTACAGGTGGATGGCACTTCCATCATGGAGTCAGTTGTGCTAAGATCTGGAGGTCTACTAAAGTCTGGGGCCCTGTTACAAATGCCCCCTCCAAACCCTGGGGCTTAGTATCCTGGGGTACAGGAGAGTGAGCTAGTTGGTCCAGAGAGTCAGTGGATGTGGAGAGTAGAGAGGGTTCACCTGACACAGAAACTACTTCTTATTTTTTTAAACTGCAAAGTGAGAGATAAGCCAGATTTCAGGGGTTTTTGAATCGCCAGGTGTTGGAGAAGGACCACTTGTTGACTCCCGGCCGCCCGGCTAGCTTAGACACAAAATAATCACACAGAAACTGTATTAATTAAATCATTAGCTCTAGCTTCTTATTGGCTAACTCTTATATTAATTTAACCCATTTCTATTAATCTGCATATCTCCACGTGGCTTACCGAGTAAAATTCCCAGCTTCCCAGTGTCTGTCTCTATCAATTCCATGGCTCCTCTCTGACTCCGCCCTCTTTCTCCTAGAATGCAGCCTAGCTTTTCCTGCCTAGTTCTGTTCCGACCTTGTCATAGGCTCAAAACAGTTCTTTATTCATTAACCAATAAAAGCAATAAAATAATTCAATAAAATTCAATTTTTCAATAATTCAATAAAAATGAATTTGGTTAAATTCATTAACAAAAAATAAAAAATAACATAGACAGAAGGACCTTCCACACCAGCCAGGTTCCAGGCACATCTTAGGGGCTAGCTGCTTTCCAGAAACTCCATGGGCAGCGCATTTTTGAGAACTTGGGCCTGTTAAGTGGCCCTGGTTTGGGGTGAGGGTTTCCTTTGAACATTCTGCTCTAACCTCGGGAATACAGAAACCCTTTCTCCACAAGACTCACACTGTTGAAGGCTTTCCCTAAGCCAGGCCTTCACAGAAACTGCATTTCAAATCAAAACATTACCCAGAAAATGCCACCTCCCCAGTAACCACCCCTTCAGTCACATCTGCACCAGTTTCCTGTGTCCCTGCTTCCTACTCCTGTTCTACACACAGACACTTGTGTGTAGGGACAAAAAGGTCAACATGAAAAAAAGGCCAAACTAAGAAGCAAAATTTCCCTCATAATAGCAGATAAACCCTAAGGACTCAGAGGCTGGTCCAGTGGGTTGTGATAACTTGGGTTTTGTTTGTTTGTTTCAAGACAGAATTTCTCTGTGTAGCCCTGTCTGTCCCAGAACTTGTTCTGCAGACCAGGCTGGCCACAACTCATAGAGATCTGCTTGTCTTTGCCTCTGAAGTGCTGGGATTAAAGGTGTGAGCCACCACAGCCCAACCATATCTTAAATAATTAGTGCCTAACTTCTAAGGTCTTTACCTTGGTTCAACTACTCAGGGTAGACAAGTGTCATTGTGAATTTACTCCCTCAGGAGAGTAGTGTCATGGACCAGCTTTGACAAAAATATCTCTTACCAGGGTAGGGGCATGGGAATCTTGAAATATTAGTAAAGAATATGAAGATGCATGAAAAATAATAAGACAGAAACTATAGAATAATACTGGGAGGACATTCCAGTGATTACTGAAAATTGCTGCATTTATTTTTCCATAGCTTTTATGCCAAATGTAAATGGGGGGAGGGGTGAGACGATAACAAAAGACTTTATTAACATGTTACAAAGGATAACTCAAGCAGTCAATCACTTTATCACTCTGAGACATCAAATCATTAGCATTCTGTTGTCTAGGTAGTGAAGCTGCTCTAGATCATGTATCCTGAAGGCCACCCCTCCCCAGGTGACCTCACAGTTACAAAAGAAGGAGCAGAAGTACATTTGCATATCCTGACCACCTGTTGGGATGGCATGGACCTACTCAAATGAGCTATTTTAGTGTTCAAAGAACCAAGCATTCACATCCTGAGTTGGGATTATTTGAGCAACCTCCAGCTCTCTGACCATCAGACAGAGTGAAAATGGGCCCACATTTTTGGGCCTCCACAGAGTAGACCCCTTTCTTTTGCTCTAGTCAAGTATGTGGACATATCATAGACCATGCATGTGGTCCATGAGGCAAAGCCAGGTAACTTTGCCTACCTCCTGTAAAGGATCCATGTCTTCTCATGGGCAGAATTTTCCCTTCCTCTTTCTCTTTTTGTTCACTGTTTTACTGTCTGGAAATCTGGCCCCACACTCACAGAGATCCTCCTGAGTGTTGAGATTAAAGGCAGGTACCACACTACTTGACTTTATATAGCCTATGACATATGGACTGGCCCCTCCTCTATAAATTAATAATCAAGACTCCAAGTCTATCTATCCACTGGCAAATCTGACCTGGATGATCAATTGGGGCTGTCATCTCAGATAACCCTAGGCTGTGATGAGCTGATAATGTTAATTAGGACACAGTCTTTCTCTGCATGCTGGCCTGTACATGCTTCATTGTTTTGTATGCTGCCTAGGTGGAGGAAGGGATTTCACTCTTTTCTCTGCCAGCCGGATTCTTTTTTGTAATAACATTGATGTTTCAGTCTCCAATCCTTATTCTCTGGCCAAAGTCACGCTGGGGAGAAAAAAAAAAATCTCTTTTTTCTGCTTTTCACTATTGCTTGTCTCCTTAATTGGCCTACCCAGGACTAGTGGCTCAGGCTCTAACCACAATGAGTCTAGAAACCACTCGAAGCGGGAGGTACCTCCCGCAATCGCTCACCACAAGCTGCTGCCCTAAGCCACTTCTGGTCCTGCTCAAGGATACAGAGGTATCTGTCTGGCCTGGAGTTGGGACAGGCCCTCAGGCGCCTGAAGGTGGCAGGCGTGGGGAACACTGGTCACACAAGCAGACCACAGGCTGGTCCAAAAGGCCCCACACAGAGGCAGACGCAGGAAACCACGAGCGAGCATCCACAGCCTGAGTGGAGCTACACATTTGATTGTCCAGCATGTGCAGGTGCCGGGCCTGCTGGAGTGAGGAATGGGAAGTAAATGTTTTCATAAACACATTCCAGAATAAGAGAGATGAAGAGAAATGCCTGTTTGTAGCTTCAGTTCTCAGCAAGGAGAAGCGGAAGACACGAACTACCCTTCTACCCAAACCACCGGCATAGTAGATTTTAACTGCATCTCGTTCTGTTTACTGAGGCAGAGACTGTGGGGTGTCATCCCACCTGTTCCATCCCTGCTGCCAGAAAATGGAGACAGAAACACCATCTTTTTCTGTTCTAACAACTGTGAGCCGTTAAGCCCTGTAGATTTTGCTTCCTCCTGGTAAGCCACCACCTCGTGGTGCTACACAGATTATTAGAAATGGGTTAGATCAATATGTAAGAGATAGCCAATAAGAGGCTACAGATAATGGGCCAGGCAGTGTTTAAAAGAATACAGTTTCCGTGTAATTATTTTGGATAAAGCTAGTCGGGACCCGGGCGGGAACACAGCCTGCAGCTCTTTTTACAGAGTGGCGCCCAACGTGGTAACTAAATCCACTTAAAAACCTGAGAAAGCTTAAAAATAAGGGAAAGAGAGTTTAACACAGCTTTTTGCTGTTTACTAATATGTGCTGTAGAGAGATTTCCTGTTTCAGCATTAGTGGCAGAAAAAAAAGCTGCGCCATTTTAAAATGCGGCTTCCTGGGCCCTGCCACTGGTGCAAACTCCGGCTATGGAGCATTTCTGGGCCCGGACCTCTGTGTGCCCACTCGGGGTGGGGAGCAAAGTAGCTGAGACCATTCCCGTGGCTCAGCTCTTCCTGCCTGACTAGACAGAGGGATCAGGTCTACTAAAAAGTGGCAGTTTTGAAATACCAGTTTTGGGGCTATGCCGCCATTAAGCTCTCTGTCTGGCTCATGCAGGAGACCAAGATTTTGAATGGAACATTTGGAGTAAAGTGCTGCGATTTGTTTGATGGCAACTAGACTCACTGTGTGCCTAAAAGGGGGACATTGCGTGCTACGGCTCAGAGGCACAAGCGCCTCCGCCATGCTAATAGTACAATGTACAAAGCTCAGCGGCATGAGCAGCTCTGCCATGTTGGTCTGGGCGGGGTAAGCAGGCAGTACCTGTTTTTGACCTAGGAATGTCACAGCTTAGATTATTAAGTGCTTAGTGATTTAAAAATGAAAAACAAAAGTGCTCCTGGATAGTAAAAAATTACAGATTCACAATAGGACAGATTCAGATTTAAATGACCTCTAAATGGGTCACAGTGTTACATAGAGTTAGACATACGTAGACTTGGGAGAGAGGAGAAAAAGAATATAGAGAATAAAGTTAATGCCTTAAAAAAAGGGTAAAGTCTTTAAAGAGACAGAGTACAGATTGTTATAGATTAAAAGAAATAAAGGAAAATATGCCACGTAAAAATGGAAAATTCACGAAGAGTCTGGATTCTTTGTATTATTGTGTTTTCTTTGAATCTTTTGACTGTAAAGGAGCTAAGTACAGAGAGACATTTCATTATATGGGCTGCCACGCAGAACCAGAATGGATTTCATAAGGGTATTATGACTTCAGAATTTGTGTCTAAGGATATGATGCTTTGAAGAGGGTCTTCTTTTGTTTTCACAGAGGATGAGACCCTGTGGATTGCTTCTATTCCAATATGGTATGATAGACCACGCCCTCCTGAAAGGTTGCTGTGAATACCCTCAAAAAATTGTTTCATTCAATTGCCAGTTGAGATGAACCTAGCACACAGGTTTTACCGTGAAAGACTTGATTAACAACGCCCCCACACAGCAGGAAGCAGTTTGGAGAGAAATAACTACGCCCATATTCCCAAATATTGTTTAAAAGTGTTCTTTTACATTTAAAGGGGGTATGATATAGATATGAATAATTTGCATTGGTATGGATTTTAAGGTCAATTTTGTTATATGTATATATATTTCTGATCTTGATTAAGGTATTGTGATTGTGTAGTTCATTTAAAGATGTAATGTATAATTAGAAAATATAGGTTGTTAATGGATAATTATCGATAATAGTCAAGCTTGTAGTCATGTTAGTTAGATTTTCTAGATATATAGAGATATATTTCAGTAAGATAGGCATTCTTCATATCTTTCAAAGACTACAGAATATGGCATTTAATGTTTTAATAACTTAGGGCTTTTCTTTTTTTTTTAACTTAGGGCTTTTCATGACAATGAGACACATCTGCTCCTGGCAGCACCACTCTACTTCAAGAGGAAGATGGGCATTGAAGAGGCTCCTTATGGAGTTGGTTAACCATTTGGGCAAGAAACTGCTCTTGCCTGAACTGATGCATAGACTAGATACAAAGACCCCGCAGAGAGAGGACTGCTAAACTTGCCTAAAGGTGAGATGGTCTTTCCGGGTTCCTGATTAATGAAAGAGTCTGCGAGACATTCTGCAGGACACAGCAGAACACTGAACTGCCTTTGAAATTTCCTGCTTCATGGAAAAGTCTCCTGGAAACTATGGGCCTGTAGGCTGAAGATGGATACCCCAAAGGTACAGAAGAACTTTGGGTGACTGTACAGGCTGCAAGATGTCTCTGTCATTTATAGAGTTTTGGAAGCTGCTTATTTCTTGTTTGCTTAGGTAATATTATATCCTTCTGGAGTCTTTGATGGAGTTGAAGAATGATTAGTTATAGTTTTACTTAGTTATGATAAAAGATAAAGTAGATATAAATATTGTAACTATAATTCTTGCTTTATAACTGTTTTGCTGTATATAATTTTACTATGTTAAAATGAAAACCTTTCTTTTTTGTTTAAACAGAAAAAGGGGAAATAATGTAGGAGAGTCTTATGTATTTCTGTTGCTTTCATTGGCTAATTAATAAAGAAACTGCTTGGCCTGATAGGCCAGAATATAGGTGGGTGGAGTAGACAGAACAGAATGCTGGGAAGAAGGGAAGTGAGGCAGTCGCCACGACTCTCCTCTCCGAGACAGTCACAGGTTAAAATCCTCCTGGTAAGCCACCACCTCGTGGTGCTACACAGATTATTAGAAATGGGCTAGATCAATATGTAAGAGATAGCCAATAAGAGGCTACAGATAATGGGCCAGGCAGTGTTTAAAAGACTACAGTTTCCGTGTAATTATTTCGGATAAAGCTAGTTGGAACCCGGGCAAGAACGCAGCCTGCCGCTCTTTTAACAGAGCATGTTGGAAGAGGTGTGCTTTTTGGGAGGAGGTTCGTTACTTTTATTTTTATTTTTTTCATTTTATTATTTTGCGTGGTTTTTTGAATGAAAGTGGTCCCCAAAGGGATGGCACTATAAGGAGATGTGGTTTTGTTGAAGAAGGGGTGGCCTTGTTGGAGGAAGTGCCTCACTGTGAAGGCAGGCTTTGGGGGAGTCTCACATATGGTTAAGTCATGCCCAGTGTCTCAGATCACTTCCTATTGCCTGTGAGTCAAGATGTAAAAACTCTCAGCTCCTTCGCTAGCACCATGTCTGGCTGCAAGCTGCCTTGCTTCCCACCATGTCTGTAATGAACTAAATCTCTGAACTGTAAGCGAGGCACCCCAATTAAACAGTTTCCCTTATAAGCGTCATCTTGGTCATGGTGTCTCTTCACAGGAATAGAAACCCTAGCTAAGGCTGTGTGGGCGTTTTGCCTGCATGCATGTCTTGGTGTCTTTGCAGGCCAAAAGAGGGCATCAGGCATTATCTCCTGAAACTGGAGTTACAGACAATTGAGAACTACCACATGATTCTATAAATTGAATCTGACTAATTTAAAAGAAAATTAACTACTGAGCTGTCGTCTCCCCAGCCTCAATCCTTTAATATTTAGCCTTGTAGGGCCATCAAGGTATCTTGTGAGGTGACATTGAAGCATGGGCTATAAATAAATTTACCAAAAGGGAAAGGCAAAAGTAGCAAGTTTACTAAATACACTGTATGACAGCTACAATCATTTGATAAACACAGATTCCATAAAATGACTGAGAGATGGTGGGTATCTTTTATAGCAAGTGAAAGGGGAGATTGTTTCATCCCATCTTAAAGGTAATTTGTGGGGTTCATACCTGATGGGCCAGAATGACTTGTTACATATTTATTTATTTATTTATTTTTATTTTATATGCATTGGTGTTTTGCTTACATGTATGTCTGTGTGAGGGTGACAGATCCTGGAGTTACAGACAGCTGTGCATTGCCATGTGGTTCCTGGGAATTGAACCCCAGTCCTTCTGGAAGGGCAGTCAGTGCACTTAACCGCTGAGTCATCTCTCCAGCCCCCCAGAATGGCTTCCTAATGTCTTATTAAATACTGAAGCTTTCCTGCCCACTATTCTCTATTGAGACTGCCCATTCGGGCCAGTTGCTACAGATCGTTGTAAGTGAGGCTTTAGATCAGTGGTTCTCATCCTTCCTAATGTTGGGGCCCTTTAATACAGTTCTTCATGTTGTGGTGACCCCCAACCATAAAATTATTTCCGTTGCTACTTCATAACTGTAATTTTGATACTCTTATGAATTGGAATGGAAATATCTGCTATGCAGGATATCTGATATGTGACCTACAAAGAGGTCTTGATCCACAAATTGAGAACCACTGCTCTGGATGTTTGGATTCATGGATCACGAGTCCTTGGTTTAGGTTGCAAGCACTGGAAAACCAATTGTTAAAGAGTAGGGATTTTTCAATTTTCTTTTTGGATTTTTGTCTCCACAAATTTCACTTTTTCTGTGTCTTGAATATTCTCATCCCTTTGTTCATATTTATTGATTGAGAAATTATTTGTAAGAAAGCCTTGAATATCTGCTCCATTCCCCGTTTCTGAGATGTGATAATATTAGACCCTCCTTGTTATCCCAGGGATTTCTAAACTGCCTTCGTCAGTTTTCTTTGAGGACGTGGGTGGTCGCCAGAGACAGTGTGAGATTCTCTAAGGCAACCTCACTTTGAGGAAAAAGCGGCAGGAATTACCCACTGAATAAGTATCTGCAAAGCCAAGATTACCTGCGCTTTAAATGCACGTTTTTTCCCAGGTCGGGCCCGGAGCCCTCTAGAGTAAGAAACGGGATCAGTTGTGAAGTCTTCAGCCAGGACTCTGTCAATGACTTTAACCTGTGAGGAAGGAGATGCTTCCCCTGTCAGTCAGGATCCAGGAGGCGGGCCCACGAATTTTTGCCCAATCAGAGAGAACGTTTGGTGGCTTTGTGAACTGTCCAATGAGGAGTTTTGGTCTTCGGTGACGGAGGCTGCACAACATTTGGGGTGCCATTGTGTGTCCCCGCCATATTGTCATCCTGTGTCTTTGGCCGAGGCCCCCAGATCTCTCCCCTCGGTATCTGCGTCCTCTTCACTGACTGCAGGAGTCTCCGGAGGGCATCAGGACTCCCGGTCTCTGGAAATGGTGCGTGCCGCTGGGCGTGAGGAGGAGGCTGCTGCAAGCCGAGGCGACAGTGGGGACTCATCGGGCTCCGCTGGGCCGCGCTGCCCGGGTCCTGCTGGGTGGACCTGGGTGAGCAGGCAGAGTCGCGGTCCTGGCCCTCGCTGAGCGCTCGGTGCTGCAGCTTCTCGGGTTTCCTGGGCGCCCGCGTCTTTGCAGTCTGAGTCGTGTAGGCGGAGAGTCGTGAGGAATACTTGGTTTAGGGCTCGTGTGCGGGGAGGGAAGGAAGAGAGCTGCGGGGTGTGGTGATCCTGGGTTCTGTGCATGTTATCTGGAATATAGGAGACCATTATGTCTCTACAATATCCTAATATACTTAATAGCCAATCATTTCGCAGCCTTTGTGAGCTTCTTTGGATCCGATTTGACGAGTACACCTGGTTATCCTTGCGAGATGGCCATTGGCAACCACGATTCTTTTATCTCAGTCTTGACCACTAATATCAACAGGCAGGCAGGTTACACACGAACACTTCACACTATGGCGTACAAATGTACAGGTTGCTGAATGTCTAGGACACGGTTAAAGAGGCTGAAGATAAGGGAGGTTCTCTTCAAGATTGAGGCAGAGAACTGATAAGATTTAGCAATGAAGATTCGGAGATGTCCAAAGCTCCTCCGGAGCGGAGGCCATTAGACCGGCCTTTTGAAGAGAGCTGGGGCCTGTGGCAAGAGACTTTACACTGGCTCTGGAGTCCTGCAGCAGAGGCAGGGGTCCTTTCCTGCGACATGTTTCCTGCCACTTAGTAGTTGAACCTCTGATCCTTCAATAGACCAGCTACACTTTCTGTGGTCGCAGACAGGGTTACATGCCTGATGAATTAGGTTGATGAATTAGTTTTAGTGGGGCTTTATTTTAATGATCTGATATATTTTCAGGTGTCATTATTGAGATACATTATTAATTTGTTCCTTATGTGTTTTGTTGACATTGATACTCAGAATAAACCAATGCAGAGTTGTTACTTAACAAAATAGAGTCATATTAGTCTTGGCACCGTCAGAAAGCTGGTAATCCCCACAGTATTGAATAACGCAGAGCAACCCCAGCCGGTTTTCTTTTCTTTTTTTGGGGGGGGGGGAGGCGTGTTTTGAGACAGGGTTTCTCTGTATAGCTCTAGCTGTCCTGGAACTTACTCCTGTACCCCAGGCTGGCTTCAAACTCACAGAGATCTGCCTGCCTCTGCCTCCCTGAGTGCTGGGATTAAAGGAGTGCTTTATCCTGTTTTCTGTTCTCTCTCTCTCTCTCTCTCTCTCTCTCTCTTTCTCTTTCTCTCTCTCGTTTCAATGGCATCTGCTTTCCTATAACCCTCAAGTTTCCTCTAAATTCCATGACCTCTATCCTTGGCCTAAAGATTTTCGTAACTCTGAACAAAAGCCTAACTTTCCAAACCCTTCTGCCGTTGTCAGACGTCCTTGTGAAGAAAAATTTGATCCATGTGCATAAATGGCTTGGATTGATGCCTACATGGCAGGAGAGGGCACCAGATCTCATAATAGATGGTCGTGAACCACCATGTGGTTGCTGGGAATTAACTCGGGACCTCTGTAAGAGCAGCCAATGCTCTTAACCTCTGAGCCATCTCTTCAGCCCCTCTAGACATCGTTTTTTTTTTTTAATGTTTACTTACTTATTATGTATACAATATTCTGTCTGTGTGTATGCCTACAGGCCAGAAGAGGGCACCAGACCTCATTACAGATGGTTGTGAGCCACCATGTGGTTGCCGGGAATTGAACTCAGGACCTTTGGAAGAGCAGGCAATGCTCTTAACCGCTAAGCCATCTCTCCAGCACTAGACATCGTTTTAACATGAACTTGTTTCCTCAAGTAAAACCGTAATTGTGTGTGGATGGAGCATTGCAATAGGATAAAGTCCTGCAGGGTTGACCCACAAGCTTGCCAGTGGTTGGGCTGGGGAGGAGTGTCTCTGTGGGGAGTTAAAAACAGTTGTGAATATGGACAAATGAGAGCAAATGGAAGGCAGGCGAGCCTGATGAAATGGGGGGTTCCACAGTCGGCCGCTAGAGAAAGGTTTTTCTCTGAGGTCATCATGTCTTTAGGGATCTGATGTGTGCTGGCCCAGCCTGGGGTGGCTGAAGGATCAGAGCAAGGAGAATCTTAAGGAAAATCTACCCAGACATTTCTACTGATAAATTCAGGTGTTCAGTACTGAAGCAAAAGTGGGCATTTGGAGGCTTTATTGGGGTTAAAACTTAAGAAAGGTGTTTTCAGTAATGGAGTTCCTTAGATCACGAACACAGCTGGTCCTGCAGTAATAGTCATAATCACAGTAATAATGATGATAGATGATAGTAATAAGTAGAGTTATGTGAATATAGCCCTTAACCAGGACTGCAGCACTGTCCAATTCAGCCTTTTCATGTGTTCGGTTTTGCACCCACAGTGTTGTAGTCAGAATATAATGTAGATAAGGGCTTAGCATCTGTGGTTCAGATGGGCATGCAGTATAATGGACTATGTGGTCTTTGTCCTGGATTTTGGAACAGAACCTCAAGAACTCTTGGAGGTTCCTGTGTAATCAGAGTGTCTTTGTTTCTGATAAGCCCCTTTCAGGCAATTGCTGAATTTCTGTTGGTGGATGAGCATGTATTTAATGAGCTTAACATTTAACTTTTTTCTTCTATTAATGTGTACAAGTGTTTTGCCTGCCCATGTGTTTGTCCACCTCATGTGTTGTTGTTGCCTATGGAGTCCAGAAGAGGGCATCAGATCCCCTGGCGTGGCATTGCCTTGTAGGTGTTGAGAATTGAATCTGGATCCTTTGCAAGAGCAACCAATGCTCTTGACCACTGAGCCATCTCTCCAGACCCAGTATCTAACTTTCTGACTTTTGTGTAACTGTGAGCAACACAGGCTGCTTTGCCTGGATGCTTCCCTTGTTATATAATTTTTAAAAATAAAATAATTGGGTTATTTCAGCATTTTAAAATTTTCTTTCATGATTAAGTCGGTCGTAGCAATTTCTGTGGTTTGTAGGTGAGTAGCTACGATGATGAGGCCTGTGAAAGCCAAGAGAAAGGTTACAGTAAACCATTTGTTTCACACTAAAATTCATTGTACGTGTGTGGACCAGAGGAGCCACATGCAGGTGAGTGAATGTGTTGGGCTCTGTGGCATCCTCGTCTCCTTTGGCTTTGTATCTGGAGGAGCAGAGTGGAGTGTGTGTGTGTGCGTGTGTGTGCATGTACGCGTTCCTTTTAGCCTTCCATGCATTTTATCACTAAGCAGAGTATTGCCCTCTTTGAATTATGAGTGAATTACCATGCCCTCTATACAACACTTGTACAAGGCTGAAACTTGTGTGCTTGTGAGTTGTGGATTCTTTGCCTTAATCTCTTGTGTATATGGTGCAAGATAAAGTGAGCTGGGAAACTGGTCCATGCTACCCATCACTTTTGGGAGCCAGTGGACAGAGCTAGCAATTGAATCCTAAAACTGTGTCTTATTCAGAGAACCAGCAATCTGAGAAGACAGTGGAGTAACATCCCAAAGATCTGTCCTACCCAGCAGGTTAGATAGGGCAGGGAAAGGCAGCCAGGGAGTGGTATCATAGTTTACTCTTGCCCTTCTTGGCAAGGAGGTCAGTGCTGTCTCGGATTTATGGTTGTTGGTGCTTTTTCCTCCATCACCTCCTCTCTCTGTGTATCAGGTTGTCTTTTGCATGAAGGCCACCCAGTCTTAAATTCCTCATTAGTCACCCTTTGGATTACATCTAAATCAGAGGTTAACTCAGAATACAGACATAGTTGGCGGTGTGTGCAGTGTGTATATTCTGGGCGACCTACCACTGCGCATGCACAGATTCCTTTTTATAAAATGAAGTACAGGTGTGTTCTTCTAGCACACTATAGTGTTCCGATACTCCCTCACTTTCGTCATAATCCTTGCATCATTAGCAGCTGTTTCGTATGGAAGATAGTTTCCTATTGCTGCGAATCAAGCCAGCTGCCTTTGGCAGAAAGGTGAGTGCATCAGAGCATGCTGTATACACCAGCAGCCAAGAAGGATAAGAAACAGGAAGACTTGGAAGGCCTCGCTGAGGCAAATAATACTCCAGAGCTAGGAAAGGATAAGTCAACAGTGAAAAAACTCTCTCTTCTTTATATTAGAGCCGAATAATTTCATTATTAATATATTAGAGTTAATTAGCTGATTAATATATAAGAGTTAATTCATATGTTAGAGTCTAATAAATAGTCTAAAGACCGCTTTAACTTTTGGGTTAATCAGTTAAGTATTTAATGTCTATCAAGCTAAAAGATTCTTTAAATTCTTCCTGTGTGTGGTGTGTCTCAGGAACAAATAATCTGTCGTAGTCTGTTTTTCAGGCATTTATTACTCATAAAAGCAGACTCTCTAATATGTGATTAAGCTTTAGATAAATTTAAAGTCTGCCCAAGTTGATCATTTGATTCCAGCACTCCGGAAGCAGAAGCAGGTGGATCGATGTGAGTTCCAGGACAGTCTGATCTACAGAGTGAGTTTCAGGCCAGCCAGAGCTACATAGTAAGATCCGGACTCAAAATAAATAAAGTCTGCCATACAGAGCAATCATAATTTTTCTAAAGCAGTTTATTATTTATTGTGCATGGGAGGAGGTCTGTGTGTCATGGCATGTATATGTAAGGTAAAGGACAGCTCTCTGGAGTTCATTCTCTCCTCACAGAGGCTTCCAGGAACTAACTCAAATGCTCAGTGTTTACCCAGTGATGCATCTCACTGACCCATGTCCAGATTTTAAACTTTCTTTCCTATTGATTTTATTGAGTTATATATTTTCTCTGCTTCCCTTCCTTCCTCTCCCCTCCCCTTCAACCCTCTCCCGTGGTCCCTATGCTCCCAGTTTACTCAGGAGATCTTGTCTTTTTCTACTTCCCATGTAGATTAGATCAGATTTTTAACTTTTAATTCCTGCTCTGTGATAGTACCGTCAGTTTCAGGGTGGCTGTGAGGGCTCAGGTTAAGCCCGTTTGAGGTAACTACTACAATTCTTAGCAGGACAGTGTACAGGACTCGAT
Organism: Myodes glareolus; assembly: GCF_982192425.1. Lineage (NCBI taxonomy): Eukaryota > Metazoa > Chordata > Mammalia > Rodentia > Cricetidae > Myodes > Myodes glareolus. The sequence continues at coordinate 49,367,597 of NC_142031.1, read as the reverse complement.
TCTAAGGAAGATCTCTCTCTTGGCACAGTGTAGCCTCTGTGTTTGATAAAGTGTGTTCTCCCTTTATACATTGTCTGAGACTTGAACCCTCCAAGCGCTGTGGAAGCATGAACCTGGAGGCAAGACCTGAAACAGAGGCCGCAGAGTGCTGCTAAGCCAACTGACTTGTTCACCATGCCTTGCTTAGCCTGTTTTCTTCTCCCTACCCACGGTGGCACTTCCCACACACAGTGAGCTGGACCCCACCGTGCAGTCAGTAATGAAAGTGCCCTCAGACTTGCCTGTAGGCAAATTTCGTTGAGGCATTATCTCAATTAAGAGTCTCCTTCTGTAAGAGTCAAAGTTACATTTTAAGTTTTAGTTAGTATGCTTTAGAGATCCATGAAACAAAAATGCCTCTGATCTGCAAGCCTCTTGCCTAAGGACAGGTAGTTCCTGAAATGCTGGAGGCCACGTGTACCTTGACCCATCTGTACCGGATGTGCTTGGTTACATTCAGGCAGGAGGTAAGTAGGCAGGAAATATGTCAGGATTTATGCTTGCCCAAGATTGGACCTGATGGGAAATGTAGTGAATTATGGGTTTTTTTTTTCCTTAAGCCCTCACCATACTTAATTCTGGGCCATTTCCCAGGAACTTGGGTAGGAACTTGGCCAGAGCCAAGATCCATCTGCCTCTGCCTTCCAAGTGCTGGGTTAAAGGCACACACTATAACACCCAATTGGAGATTTTTTTTTTTTAGATTTATTTATTTAGTATGTATACAAACTTCTGCCTGCATGTTTACCTGTATGCCAGAGGAGGGCATCAGATCCCATTACAGATGGTTGTGAGCCACCATGTGGTTGCTGGGAATTGTATTCAGAACCCCTGGAAGAACAGCCAGTGCTCTTAACCTCTAAGCCATTTATTAAGAGACATCTAAAAATAGGGTACGGGGTTTATTAGAAAAGAGAGACTCCAGGGAAAGAATAAGACATGGCTGACTGTAGATATAGGCATCTTAAAGAAGAATGTCAGTTAATTGCCTTTACAATGGGTATATGTAGAATTTGGGTGCTTGGAAGTTGCATGTTAAAACCCTTACCTCCTCTATTTTTTTCTTTATTCTTCTCCTGCTGTTCTTCTTGTGTAAAGTTTCCAGTTTACATACACATACAAAAAAACCAAAGTTCCATTTTTAATACATTTAATCTTTGACAATTTCATACACATAAATTATGTATTCTGGTTATTTTCCCCCATTTCATTCTGCCATCCTTATTCCGCCTTTCAGATCTCTTTCCCATAGGCATCGTTACTTGTTTACTGTCCCTCAGAGTTTAATCGAGGCACCTGTGTGACTCTGAACTTGGAAATAGCCATCTGGGTTTGGTGGGCTTTCCAGTGGGTGTACAAGTAGATACAAGTGTTCCTCTCCTGAGAGTTCCTGGTTGCTATGAGCCACCTCTTTTTAAGTTTTATTTCTTATTTGTGTGTACTTATGTTGTTGTGTCCAGACTTCTTGTCCCCCCAAAGAGACCACCAGGGAACCGGGACTTGGAATGTATGTTTGCTTGTTCTTATATGCATGATGGTGGGGGCAGATATCCATGGAGGTCAGAGAGAGCCCTGGAATGAGAGTTACTGATGGTTCTGAGCTGTCTGGTCTGAGTGTTGGACCCTCTGCAAGAGCAGCAAGTGCTCTTGACCCATGAGCTATTTCTCCTGCTTCCAACCCCCTCCCCATTTTAACATTCCTAAACAAATGTAGTTTACAACAAAGTTAAAAGTTTAAGGAAATTTTCTATAAAGTTGGAAGGTGGATTTATGACGGGTACTTTTTAGATTTGGGAACAAGAAGGAAGTACTGAAATCTGAAATTTATATATAATTTTTATTGTTTTTACACAAGTAAGCACAATATGTTTATTGTCTTTGAGAAGATTATTTTTCGAAAAACATATATTGCCTCTGCAAGCAAGTATGACTTTATTAGTATTGCCTCTAGTTTCTTGTTTGTTTACTTGTACTGTAGATTATTCTTAATGCGTTCCATTCAATTTTTATTTTATTTGTTTTTTTTACAGTTTATTTACATTTATGTTTGTTTGTTTGTTTTGAGACAAGGTCTCACTATGTAGCTCTGGCTATCCTGGAACTCTTTACGTAGATGGCAATGTCCTTGGACCCACAGAAGTTCACCTCTGCCTCCCGTGTGCTGGGATTAGAGGTGTGGACCAGCATGCCCAGCTTTCAGTGTTTTTCATTAAGAGTGAGCTATAAGAAACCAGGTGCATACTTCCAAATATTTTTCAGTACATTCATTGAGAATGTACTAAGGTCCCTAACAAGTTGTGACAAGAGATGAAATTGTATCCACCAAACCAGCTTCTTTGAAACTCATCATGCAAAGAAAGTGTTATCCAGTCACTATTTTCTGATGATCATGCAAAAATGCTGCAAAGATACTGAAGTTATAAAAGTAGCATATTAGGGACTAGAGAGATGACTCAGAGATTAAGAGCATTGAATGCTCTTCCAGAGGTCCTGAGTTTAATTCCCAGCAACCACATGGCAGCTCATTCACCATCTATAATAAGATCTGATGCCCTCTTTTGGTGTACAGGCAAACATGCAGACAGAATACTGTGTACATAAAATAAATACATTTTAAAAAGCATATGGTTGGCATCAACTGTTTGGAAAAACCATACCATTCTTTAGAATTAGACTGAAGAGGCATTCTTCCTAGTACCAGTTTCCATACCACAGGAGAGGTAGAACATTTTCTCCAGCATGCATAAGATAATGTAGTCTCATGACAATCAATGTTGTCTCTCTTATGGGTATTAAGTAATCCTAAATTGCTATAAAAAGTTTAGGGCTATCTGTGTAGTAGAAATTTTCAGCACAAGGGGTGATCTCATTCTGCTTTTCATTAGCAGATATCTCCAATCTGCTGTTAGAATTGCTGTGTGAAAAATCAGCATGTGTATAAAATTGTATGTATGGAATAAGGACATGATTTGAACACCCGTGGAACATAGCATCCTCTCAAGTTCTTATGAATTAAGTCTAGATCTCCAGTACTGTAAGGCTCACCCTTTCTCCTGGAAATATATGTGGGCTCTTTTTAGGAGTCAGTGACCTTCGAGGATGTGGCTGTGAACTTCACCCTGGAGGAGTGGACTATGCTGGATCCATCCCAGAAGAACCTCTATAAAGATGTGATGCAGGAAACCTTGAGGAACCTGGCCTCTATAGGTGAAGATGCCATTATTTTCTTGCTTAGTCAATGAAACAATAAGTAGTTTTTGCTCATTAAGCCTACTACATGAATACGATTATGGAAAGAAAAAACCACTGTGGGTGAATATGTCAGGTGGGAATCACTTTATACTGTGAATTTAGCTAGAATCTCTTTTTTCCCCTGTAACAGTAATTCATTTTTCTTGGTCTGTATTTTAGGAAACAAATGGGAACACCAAAACATTGAAAATGAGTATGAAAATCTCTGGAGAAAACTAAGGTAATTTGTACCCTAGGAGACAGCAGTGCTCCTCGGGACTCTGTGTGTGCTAGTGCATTTCACAAACAAGTGATTTAACAAATCTTCTCCAGATCTGCTTACACATGAACCTTCGGCAGTCAGAACTAGTATTAGTAACAATTGGAGCGTGGTGATGCCACAAGTAATACTTTATCATGGTTCATATATACTGTCTTTCTTTGTGCATAATATTATTTAAAATGTTGTGTTGACTCATCTCCAGACTTTGTGTATACATTATATACGAAGTAAAAATAAAATTTCTTTTTAGAATAGAATGAATTATCAAGATAACTCATAATGGATGTACAAGTATGTCAGAGTCCAACATTATTTTAGTCAGTACATCAAAAAGGTATACAGTATTAGATATTGAAAATGTATTTAAATGTAATGCAGACATTCAGCTTTTGTCTGTAGTGAAGACAATGTAACACAACTACTCACGAATACCTCTGTTTTTATTCTAAATATCCTTAAACCATATTGCAGAACATTCAGTTCAAACATTTAAAAAAATTATTGCAGGGGATATAACTAGCACTCCTTGTGATAAATCATTAATAAACAATTTTTTAGTAACACACTTTTTATTTTTTTGCAGTAGCCAGTTGTTGGAGAGACTCTGTGAATATACAGAAGGTCACCAGTATGCAGACATAATTAACTGGACTCCAGAGTGTGTTGTGGACCAGAAATCATGTCCAGGAGTTCCCACATGTGAAAGCCATGTGTATGGAGAAGTGGTTATTGGCCATTTGTCTCTAAATGTCCCTCCTCATCCTAACCCAGGACACAAACCAAATGACACTCAGGAATATGGAAAAGAATTGAATAAACTTAAGGAATCTGAGAACACCTCCAGTTCTTCCACAGCCTTCCAGGAGAATAAAGGAATTTCCACTAGGGAGAAATCTGAAACTAGTCACGGTAATGAAGATGTTAGGCGCCTCATGTCCAGTCAAAATGATGAAAAGACCTCTGCTGGAGAGAAACAGTATGAATGTAAGCAGTGTGGGAAAGTATTTACTTCTTCCAGTTCTTTTAGAAGGCATGAAGAATATCACAGCCGAGAAAAATCTTACGTTTGTAAGCAGTGTGGGAAAGCCTTCCCTTTTCCTAGTTCCCTACAAATCCATGAGAGAATCCACACTGGTGAGAAGCCCTATATGTGTAAACAGTGTGGGAAAACCTTTGCCCGTTCGAGTTCCCTCCTGACACACGAAAGAATTCACACTGGAGAGAAGCCCTATGTGTGCAAGCTGTGCGGGAAAGCCTTCACTGACCGCAGTTCCCTGCGGTTCCATGAGATGATGCACAGTGGAGAGAAACCCTATAAGTGCTCGAAATGTGGTAAGGCGTTTGCTTCTTCGGGTGCCTTTCGCAAACATGAACGGACTCACACAGGAGAGCAGCTCTTCGTGTGTTTGCAGTGTGAGAAAGTTTTCAGTTGTGAAAGTGCTTTTCGAACACACAAAATAATTCATTCTGGAGAATGTGTGTGTAAGCAGTGTGGTAAAGCATTTACTAGCCACAGTTCGGTGAAATACCATGAATTGATGCATAGTGGGGAGAAACCCTATGTGTGTAAGCAGTGTGGAAAAACCTTTAGGTCTCCTAAGCAAGTTCAGATTCATAAACGAACTCACACTGGAGAAAAACCTTATGTGTGCAAGGAATGTGGGAAAGCTTTTACCTTTCTTGGTTCCCTTCAGTACCATGAATTGATTCACACTGGAGAGAAGCCCTATCTATGTAAACAGTGTGGGAAAGCCTTCAGGTCTTCTCGTCAGGTTCAGATACATGAACGCACTCACACCGGAGAGAAACCGTATGTATGTAAGCAGTGCGGAAAAGCCTTCTTTTCTCTGTATCATTTAAGAAGGCATGAAGTAATTCACAGTGGCATGAACCCCTATGTTTGTAAGCAGTGCGGGAAAGCCTTCAGTTGGTTCAGTACCTTCCACAGTCATAAACAGACTCACACTGGAGAAAAGCCCTATCTATGCAAGCAATGTGGGAAAGCCTTCTGTAGTCGCATATCATGGAGAAGACACGAGAAAGCCCACACTACAGTGAAGCCTTATGCATGTGTGCAATGTGGAAAAGCCTTTCGTTCTCCTAGTTACCTCAAAATACATGAAAGAATCCACACTGGAGAGAAACCCTTTATATGTTCGCAATGTGGGAAACCCTTCCGTTCTTTTCGTTATGTCAAGTCACATGAAAGAAGCCACACTGGAGAGAAACCCTTCGTATGTACAGAATGTGGGAAAGCCTTCAGTTACTATAGTTCTTTCCACAGACACAGAAGAACTCACCAGACAGTAACCTTGAATACAGAACTTGAAAAGTCTTCATAACATAGGACTGCATTCAGAGAGGACTATAAAGGTTAAGCATGTGGAATTTTTTTGGTCTTATTCTTGGATTAAGAAAGAATATGTTTGGGCCAGACATGGTGTACCATACCTTTAATCCCTAAATTTGAGAGGCAGAGTCAGGGAATCTCAGAGTTCAAGGCCAACCTGATCTACATACTGATTTCCCAGCTACATAATAAGACTATTTCAGAGAGAGACGGCGGGGGGGGGGGGGGGGAGAGAAGAGAAGAAAAGAAAAGAAAAATTATGTTTGTATGTTTGACTAGAAAAGATGTCCAGCAGCTTCTCTAGTGAGAATCTTGTCAAAGCACCAGAAACTCAAATAGTAGCACTGACCTATGAAAATTTCTCGTATGTTAATTTCCATGAATGTGAATAATGTGAAGAACTGGATACAAATTTTTATCTGTTTTTGAAAATCCAAAATCTGAAGAAAACTTTGTAAAGATACTGTACTTACTGAAATTTACTAGGGATTTGTTTTTGTCTTTCAGAAATAGTCTTACCATGTAACCCTGGCTGGTCTTGATCAAATTATCTTCCTGTTTCAACCTTTAGAATGTTTGGGCGAAAGATGTCTGCTTCTACATCCAGCATCAGTAGTTCATTCTTGTTTTGTTTTGCTTTGTTTTGGTTTTTCGAGATAGGGTTTCTCAGTGCAATAGCCCTATCTGTCCTGGAACTAGCTCTATAGACCAGGCTGGCCTCGAACTCACAGAGATCTGCCTGCTTCTGCCTCCCAAGTGTTAGGATTAACGGCGTGCGCCACCACTGCCCAGCTCAGTATTTCATTCTTAAAAGAACCTTTCTGATCTCCATGCTTTACATGTTTGCTCTAGGAAAATTATCTTTTTAAATTAATTTGAAAGATTATCTGTATAAACATGTGTCTGTGTGTGAATTTGTGCACATTCATGTAGTGCCTGCAGAGATCAGAAGGAGGTGTCAGATCCTCTGGGGCTGGAATTATAGGCAATCGTGAGCACCTCTGCAAGACTATTACACACTCCTAACCACTGGGCCATTTCTCCAGCCCCTGGGAAATTATCTTTAAACTGAGTATGTGAGGTAGAAGATTGCTTGAGTACAGGAGATGGAAACTAAAATTTAAAAAAAAAAGGAAAAACGTACATTATCTTTACATTAATTTAATAAGGTTTCTTAAAGCAATGGTGCATACAAGTTTAATGGGTGAATCATTTTGCATTAAATCAAGTAGTTTTTTCTTTTAATTTCTGAACATTGATGAGTTGATAGTTACTTGAAATGCCAGAAGGCATAAAGAAAAGTCTTGCTTTCAAGTTCTTGAGATTAATGCATCATGGGAAAATGACTTTTTGTGAATATTGAGATTTCCCCTCTTAATTCATATGGCAGGTTCTTACCAGTTTGTAGGCTGTCACTCTCTTTCATGAACAAAACCCACTTTTGTATACTTTTGTTTCTTAACTTCCTCTCTACCTGATTTTTTTTTCCCCTAACATTTCTTGTTTCTATGTCCTTTAAACTATTTTCAAGCTGTTTGTAGATTAACAGGTGTTAATTCTTAGTCGACTGGGAAGGTAGGCATGAATGTCACTCTATAATTGTAGATCACAGCACATTTACAGGCGTTCCTAGTTTTCTTATGTCACCAGCCATTTTAATTGTACATATATGGATGATTTTTTTCTTGTGTAAATGTTGTTTTGATGTTTATATTGTATCATTGATTTTTTATTGTACTTTCTCCTCTAGTCATTATACTAAGAGATATGTTGGTATCAGTGGCTCCTTCCAAAGACTATGAGTACCATGTAATAAATTGTACTAAATCTGTTTGTACACAGTAAGCAAGTATGTCTCACCAGTAAGAACATTCTATAGACCTTCTGGCAGGATTGGTGTTTAGCTTCCAGAGATGTATGGGGTTGGCTAGATCATAGTTAGGTGCCTCTGTGTTGAATATAATGAGATTTGAGTATAATTCTCTATTTGGTAAGCATAGAAATTGTTCCAGAAATTTGAATTCATGAGAATTACTACTCATATTAGTGAAGTGAAGGTGCTCTGTTCATTTTCACGATTCAGGATGTCTTGTACTTTGTTGGTTTTACAAACACGTTTTCTTTTGTCATAGTTGTCAAGGAGCGGCGCCCTGTGGTGTGAGCATGGGACACGTGCCTTCACGGCAGCGGGTTTGTCTTTGCTCTGCTCCAGGTTTTACTTTCCTGAGTTACCATACCAACATAACAGTGTTTCCTCCAACATACTGTTCTTCACAAATACAGATGTTCTCAACTATCCATTTGATTATAGGAAGGGGTAAACATAGCAAGAAGTTATAATCAACCCAGTGAACATTAAACCTTAGACTAGTTATTTTCAGGATGCTTACATTAGGTCCAGATTGGGAAAAATAATTTCTCCTGCATATTATTTTTTCCTCTAAATTAAAAAAATGGCATGTATTATTGTGCAAAGTAATGGGGTTTTGTCATGATGTTTTTAACACATGCATATTGTGTGGTTTTTTTTTTTTATCTTTTCTCGCCCATTTTTTTTTCTCTTTTCCTCTTCCCTCTGCACAATGGTCTTCATCTTCTCCCAAATGGACGTTTTTTTTTTCCCATATAGGGTTTCTCTGTGTAGCCCTGGCTCTCCTGGAACCTGCTCTGTAAACTAGGCTGGCATTGAACTCAGAGATACACCTGCCTTTGCCTTCCAAGTGCTGGGATTAAAGGTGTGCACCACCACATCTGGCTCCAAATAGACCTATAGTTTCATGTCTCTTTCTTGCTAAAGTGTAGAGTCTGTATATGCTAAAACATACAAACTGTTGACTTGTGGAGTTCAAAACCACTTTGGTCTATAAAGTGAGTTCCAGGACAGCCAGTGCCATGCAGAGAGGCCCTGTCTTCAAAAACAAACAAACAAAAACCCAAAAATCAAAAGCAATTTAAGGAAGGAGGCCAGTGTTTTGAGTCAAGATTTAAGAAGGCCTATAGTCCCTCATGGGAGGGAAAGCGTGGTGAGAAGAGAAGCTTAGCTGTGCGAATCAACGAGACAACTGGTTGACCATATTCCCTCTACAGTCAGATTGGGGCTCGTTTCGTGTCTCCCATACTCCACCCCTCTATTCAGTCCCAAATCCCAGTGCTCGAAATGGTGCCACCCATATTGAGAGTGGGTCTCCCTGAAAACACCCTTCATAGACCACGAGGTGTGTGTCTATGGTGATGTATACACTCAAACTAATGACGATTCATCATCACCCTGTGCCGGAGGATAGGAACTCATCTGTTTATTTCTGGCCCCAAACTCCTCTTACACCATCCACTATCAATATAAAAGAGCCTTCAAGATCTAATGGAGATCTTGCCTCCCTCTAGCTGGCCCCCTTACTCTGTCACCTGGCTTGTTTCAGGAGGCTCTTGCCTGTCTCCTGATTCTGCACTGGCCCTGAACAATGCCTTCATCTTCCAGACTACCTTTCAAACCTGATCTTCCTCTTCAAGAATTCTGTTATACAGACAGAACAGGTTCCTTATACCAGTGACTCTGATGCCTACACACCCCTCCCTGCTTACCTTTCATGTAGGACCTACTGCTTGTCAGGAAGGGTCATCCTAGAACTGCTCCATGGAGTTTTCCAGGTGTCTTCAGGGTCCCAGAGCTGCCTGGAGACCTGCCATCCCTGGTGCTTCTTAATAACACTGTCTGGACTGTTAACAGTGACTACAGAGATGGCTGAGAAACCAGGAGTGGAGGCAAGAGAATTAAGACAGTCAAGGGTTCAAGGTCATCTTCCGTTACAAAGTAAGCTCTGTTTCAAACCCAAATGACAGCGTGAGTCAATAGTGGTGGTGGATCCAAGAGATGCTTGCGAAGGGGTAAGCAGAGTATCTAAATCCTCAGGCCCAGAGACCTCTGACAGCCACCAGCTGGGGAAAAGGAGAACTAGAAGCTGAGCAGAATGGAGAGTTCATACCAGTTTTGTCCTTTTCCATGCTGGTGTGTTTACCTAGAACCAACTACCAACTTCACATTGCCAAAGAATAGGCTGCTGCCCTGTCTTTAAATTCATATGAACAATGTCTTCGAGCTTTCTCCACTTCATAAGTGAACGTAGAAGTAGAATGGGGGAGCATCCTAGCGTTTAGCTAAAATATTTTGGGTCAACATCCTTGTCTCATGACCCCATTGTTGGTATGAAGCAGGTCACTAAGTGAGTGGGCAGAAGACAGGCCCCCTCACTGAAAGCGTGTGACTTCTGCTGGTTAGAATTGCTACCCTAGAAGGGCTGGTTGTGAGGAGCTGCAGGGCACGAGGAGGGCAGGAGGCCAGAGTTAGGTGTAGCTCCTGGTTCCCATGGGTGCGGTAACAGACTTAAAGGTGGTGTTTTGTGGATAGTATTTTTAGTGCAGAGTCTCTAGGGTCATCCTGTAACTTGTCTACGTGAAGAAAAATCTGTGAAGATCAGACTTAAAGACTCTTAGGATAGGTAGTACCTTGGATAAAGAATTCCTGTGAGTAACCATTTAGGTGATGTGCAGAAGAACGTCCCTTTGGGAAATTTGAAGGTTTGGGGAGGCACCGTTACAAGTCTGGGGTTGTGCATGGCAGAGGATTGCATGCCCCCCCCCCCCCAGTTATTTATTTATGTGTCCTTGACCATTCTCCAGTGCTCTGCTCTGGGTCTCGATTTCAATGTTAAGTCTGGTGTTTGAACTTGAGAATGTACAAGATCTTGAATTTCAACAACCTGTTTATCTGAGTGTGTTCAAATGTTTCCTTTGCTTCCACTTGATTCATTTTTAATGCAGGTACCTTATAATTCTGCCAAAGGTAGACGGTGCTGGCAGGCCAGGAACACACAGGCTGCAAATGAACTTTAAAAAAAGAAAAGGAAAGAAAGAAGAGAGACAAAAAGAAAAGTAGAAAATGTTTTAAGTATGCAATGATGGAGTCACAGCTGGCTCCCTGATTTTGTTGCTTTTGTGAAGGAACGCATCCCCAACCTCAAAAAAAAGGAAAAGGAAAGAATAAGAGGGAAGGAGGGAGGGAGGGAAAGAGGAAAGAAGGAAGGAGGGAGATAGAGAGAGAGAAAGGAAAGAAAAGAAAAGAAACCACTTCACCTTTGAGCTGCAGAGATGGCTCATTGATGAACACTTTCTGCTCTTGCAGAGGACCCAAGTTCAGATCCCAGCACCCACATCAGGCTGCTCAAAAACAACTATAACTCAAGCCTCGGGATTTGGTACCCTTTTGAGCCTCTGTAGATACCCACACACATTTGCATACTCACACACATGTCCACACACCCATATATAGAAACATGCATACACTATATACATAAATAATTTTTTGGACCTGGTGGTGAATGCCTTTAATCCCAGCATTGTGGAGGCATAAGTAAGTGGATCTCTGAATTAGAGGCCAGCCTAGCCTAAATAGCAAGTTCAGGCCAGCAAGGGCTGTATAGTGAGACTCTACCTCAAAAAAAAAAATTTTTTTTTTCAATTCAAAAGAAGAAAAGAGGGCTGGAGAGATGGCTCAGTGGTTAAGAGCACTGTCTGCTCTTCCAGAGGTCCTGAGTTCAATTCCCAGCAACCACATGGTGGCTCACAACCACCTGAAATGAGATTTGGGCCCTCTTCTGGTGCATGGGCATACATGGAGGGAGCATGGTGTATCCATAATAAAAATAAATAAAATCTTATTAAAAGAAAAAGAAGAAGAAGAAAAGAAGCCACATTGAACTTTGAATGCTCTATAAAGGTGATTACATTTTCAGTGACTGGAGAGGTGAGGTTGTCGGCCCAAAGCTTAATTTGTCTTGGGCTATCTTTAACCCTCTTGCTAGCCATTTTTGCCCACTTCCGTTGTAGTTATCAGAATCTTTTTAAGGATATTAATTTAGCACACTACTTGCTCCACCAACCAGCAGGCTAAAGTCAGGTCGTCTGAGACATAGAGTAGAAATGTCCTCGTTTTCTGTAATCTACCTATACAATGTTTCCACCAATATATTTCAAGTCTCTTGACTATCTTTGTTTTGTAACTATAAAATATCATGATACTGTTACTACATTGGAACATACCACTGGGGTAACATGAGTCTTTTCAGGGTATGGTCACTCATACTCGGCTCTGCAATAAATTATCTCTTATTTCCTTTGGAGTGAGAGTTGTGTTTGCTTGCTTTCACATATTGCTGTAAGGGTAGAAGTCTTTTTTATTTGTTGCTTTTTTTTTTGGTATTTTATTTTATTTTGAGACAGGGTTTCTCTTTACAGCCCTGGACTGTCCTGAAACTTGCTCTGTAGACCAGGCTGACCTTGGACTCATAGATATCTGCCTGCCTCTGTCCCTCAAGCAGTGGGTAGAAATCTTTTAATTAATTGTTTTTTTTTATATGTGCATTGGTGTTTTGCCTGCATGCATGTCTGTGAAGGTGTCAGATCCTCTGGAACTGGAGTTACAAAAAGTTGTGAGCTGCCATGTGGGTATTGGGAATTGAACACAGGTCTGGGCAGCGTTCTTAACTGCTGAGTCATTTCTCCAACCATTTTTGTTACTTTGTCTCCCCCCCCTCCCCGCCCCCAGCTGAGGACTGAACCCAGGGCCGTGTGCTTGTAAGGCACGTGCTCTACCACTGAACTAAATCTCCAACCCCGGATGAAGTCTTATAGCAATTAAGTGGGAATATTGTCATCTCACAGGCCTTTTAAGTAGGATCTGTATTGTCAGATATGGCCAGCTGTCTCTGAGGTCACATCCCTCTGCAGCAGCCTCTCTACCCTCAATGCTGATGCTGTAATTCTCACAGCTACCGAGGCTTGTTTGTCAAGCACCCAACTATGATTCTGTGATTCTCAGTAATTAACCTGGCGTGATTCTGTAATTTTCACTGTGAGGTGTGATCGAGGACACTGAAACAGAAATTGTTTCTTGAGACCACAAGATTTAATGACAGTATGATGTGGCCCGTCTCTAAGTTTCTTGGCCTGTCACTCTCTAATCAGGACAGCAAGGGAGTTTGATTACAAACCCAGCCTAGCTGTTCAACTATCCCTGCAGCATCAGGTACCCCAGAATCAGCTCTGAGAACCAGATTATGCAATGCGGAGTTGCTTTATCTCTAGGAATTAGCACTTCCTTCCTCAAATCTGAGTCAGCGTCACAGACATACTTACAGTAGGGAACCTGCCAGTATCTGAAACACTGCAGGAAACTGTGGCCCAATTAGCGCCTGGCCAAAACTTAACACCCCCACCACAGAAATGAGCAAGCTCCTCAGGCAACCAGATCCTAAACCACCAAGAACTTTGAATGACTTGTCCCTTCCTTCCCTCACATGCTCAGAGTCACACATCAACAAGACTTCTTCCTCCCAGTGCATCACCCTTCTTTCCCTCAAAACCTTAAAATAGATCCATTGCTCTTTCTGAGTAGTCCCAAGTTATTTCCTTTCAGGTCCCACCATTCTGTTTGATGTTAAATCTTGTGTCTCTGTCACTAACCTGACAGAAAGGAGTATTTTCTAAGGAGATGCTCTAGCTTTAACGGTATTAAAACAGTGAACCCCAGCTAGGCAATGGTGACACAGGTCTTTAATCTCAGCACTCAGGAGGCGGGGCAGGTGAATCTCTGAGTTTAAGGCCAGCCTGTTGTCAGAAAAGCAAAACAGCAATAACAACAAGAGAAAACAGAAACCCAAGAAATTGAGATTTCTCCAGGAATCTCATGTTGGGAGAAGAAAAGCCTAGACAAGTCAGAGCTGGAGCTCTTCTCTCCAAAAATGCTTCCCTCCTCCAAAAAAGAGATTGGAAACCTCATAGAAATGATGACATTTGAATAATGGATGGGATCATGCCTTGTCCTGGACTGCTTAATGTGTCTAGGTCCCCTAAACTTCCTTCTCAGTTTAGTAATCCCAAGATGTACTGATGGGGATCACTGAATCTTCTTGCTCCTCTTCCCAATGTAACCATATCGAGTAGTTCTTTTTACTATTAATTTGTATGCTTTAACTGTCTCCACAAGATTGGATGGTTGAATCTGACTTCAGATAGACTGTGATCTCAGGTTTGGTGACAGCCACCAGGAGCAATCTGACTCAGTGTCCCTCTTGAATCTGACCCTCGTGTGTATCTGAGGGCCAGGCTGAATTGTCTAACACCTGCTGCCTCTCAAGACTGGCTATTTGGAGGCAGGTGATATTGAGCTTCTAGAAGACATCAAAAGTCATTGTTGAAGTATAGGACTTTTGCCAGTATGCTTGGCCTCTGTCTATAAATTACACTTTATGTCTTCAATAGTTGCGTTCCTTCACATATATGTTTTCTATGTTACTGACTGAATATGGGTAGGTAGAGAAATCTGCGTCATTTCAAATTCCTCTAGTGTGATGATATCAGTTTCTCTTATTCCAACAAGACCTGGTCTTTCTTTTGTCTTCTATGAAGGATTGAGTTGTTTCCATAGAGGCTGGAATTCCCTGAACACATCTGTAACCTCGTTGGAAGCAGAGGAAACAAGAATTTCCTGCTGAGCAAGTGCCCAGTCAGGAAAGCCAGGACAGGCTCTGCTTATGCCCTTTTCCCCTAGTGGAGCCTTTGTGGATCTAGCCGGGTAAACTGGGCTGTCGGAGCAGGCTTGTGCCTAGAATTCCTGACTGGAATCTCACTCGGGTAGGTGGGTGTGCTCCTCCCGTCACTTATGCTTTAAGGGGCGGGTGGTCTGTGTCTTGATGGCCAACCAGACAAGTTGTTTCGGGATGCAAATCCAATGAGAAATCCAGACATTAAGAATATGGCCGCTACACATCACTGAGACATCCCTTTTGGTCCCTGCCGTATTTGGGATCTGGGTCCTTACGACTGTGGAGGGACTCTCCCGGTTTCTCCCATCGTTTTCGGCCTTCCTTCCACTGACAGTAGGAACCACAAGAGGATACTAGGACACCATGTCGCTGGAAATGGTTCGTGTGACCGGGTGTGTGGGAATAGGGTGCCGTTTTAGTCAGCGAATGAGTCTAATCTGGCTCCGATGAGCCTCGCAGCCGCGATCCTTCTGGGTGGAGCTTGGCCTGCAGCCAGAGCTACTGAACTGTCCCAGGCTGAGCGCTCGGTGCAGCTGGTTCATCTGTGCCCTCCTCCCACAGCAGCACCGAGTCCCTACCGACTGGCGGTCTCCGCAGAGGTTGGTGAAGATTAGGTACACGGGTTGGGAGAGCGTACACCAGAGGAGAAAAGAGGTGTGGTGACTCCCCTAGTCCTTTCACAAACATACAGGGACGTGTGTTTTTTTACACTGTCGCGATTTATTAAATAACATTAATGTTATCCTTGGCTGGGTTTTTCCAAGTAAGCCCAATTTTGCTGACTCGCAGACCCTGGGCAATCTTTTATTCCAACCTTAAGTCACTGATACTAAATCACCCAAAAATAAACCAAGGCGCAGCTTGCAGAATGGCTAAGTGTTAGAAAGGCTTGGGAGTCTAGGCATTGGGGGACAAAGAAAGGTCTGTTGGGGACTGAGTAAGTCTTATCAATCAGCCTGGCAGGAGAAACTGAGCTGAAACCAAGGACAAAGGCAGGGGACCTTGCCTGTGGTTATTTCCCGGCTCTTGACAGCTGACCATGTAATCACTATCCAGCCGCACTCTGGTCTTGGGGTGCTCCTTCAAAATAGGCTCAGGTGAGGGGACTGCACATAGTGTTGTTGCTAAGCAGGTGTGTCTGGTGTTGTTGATGAAATGTGGTAGGTTTTCAGGAGTTGTTTATTGATGTAGTGAGTTTGGGCCCCCTGGTGTGCTGGCAGATAGTAGTTGTTTGCCCTTTCTAGGGTCTTATGCTTAAAAGTCAAGTACATCAGGTCAAAACTGTTGCTTAATAAAATGGAGCCATCCTAGGCTTGGCACAACCGAACGCTGATGTGCTTACAGCGTAAGTTAGCTACGGGCAGTCTCCCTCTTCATTGTCCTATGTCTCAGCGTCTCAGCGGCTTCTGCTTTTCAGATTGCTCTAGTTTCATTCTGTTCCTGTAAAATACCCGACTGAAAGCAGCAGAGGGAAGGAAAGGGTTTGTTTGGCTTATCCTTCCAGGTTACAGTCCATCCTTGAAAGAATTTGGAGGAGAGACTCAAGCAAGAACTTGAAGCGGAAATCATGGAGGTATGCCGCCTGCTGTCTCAGTAATAAACACATGCTTACCGAGCTTTCGAGCTTTCGTATACTGCCCAGGACCAGCAGCCCTAGGAAGGTGCCTTTCCCAGTAGGCTGGGCCCTACAATTAGCTGTCAAGACAATCCTCCACGGACAGGCCCACATGCTAATTTGATTCGGATAATTTCTCAATTGAGATTCTCTTCTCGGGTAACTGTGGACTGTGTCAGGTTAAAGCGAACGGGAGACAGGATGCAAGGAAATCCCTCCTCCAAATTCCCTGACCTGTGCCCTTAGGCCAAGGATTCTTCGGGCTGACAGTGAATCCCAAGGTCTCTTGACATTGTCAGGCTCACAGGAAGTGAGATCCACGGGCCTGGGGAGGTTGGAGTTGGCCTCTATCATAATAGTTCTTTTATTAGGTTTGTTTCTAAATACTGTTTTAAAATGGAAAGTCCTGATAGAAGTAGGTAGATACTTAAGTGTGTGAGTGAAGTATTGTGATAAGGAAACCCCCTAAGAGTCCACAAGCTTCCCTACAGTTAGGATAAAGAGAGCTGTTCTTAAACCAGAACTAACAAAATAGAGAAGAGAGCCTGCGTGTTAGAGGACGCCACAGTTAGCTCCTAGATTAGAACAGTTTTCTGTGAGGTCATCCTGTCTTTAGAGTGCAGTCAAGGACTGGAATGTGCTGGCTCAGGCTGGCCCTGGGTCCACAATCACGTGCCTAGAGGAAGGACACAAACTTCAGGAAAATCTGCCTAGGTAAGTATTTTGTGTCTCACCCAGTTCAAGTGTTAACTATTAAGGCTAACTTGTGGGGATTTGGAAAGCCTTATTCTGGTTTTCTCTGAGTAGCTGGTATTTATCTGTCCAGATCAATGTATTATTTCCCAGAGCTAAAGATATCAATCAGGTTTGTTCTTGTGTGGATAAACAATCCCTGAGGTTATTAGATTGTATTTATTTATTTATTTAGTTAGTTAGTTAGTTACTTTGTTTTTCGAGACAGAGTTTCTTCATGTGTCCCTCACTGTTCTGGAACTCGCTCTGTAGACCAGGTTGACCTCAAATTCACAAAGATTCACCTGCCTCTGCCTCCTGAGTGCTGGAATTACAAGTATGCACCACTACTGCCTGGTGTAGATTGTCTTTGTTTTAACTGATGTTAAGAGCTCCACAATTTGGAGTGTATAAATTCTCAGCACCTTTGTTTTTAGCTTTTCTTAATGTGTGATAAAGATTGGCTGACAGGATAAGCATCTACCAACATCTGACCATAGATTAAAGCTAACTTTATCATGTACACCACATTCAAGTTTTATCTCCTATAAAGCTTTTTTGGTGACCTATTTAAGCTTTCTGGCTTTGCCCACACTGCTTTAAAAATATTTTTTTTGCTATTGTGTGTGTGTGGTGTGTGCTGTGAATGCACATGCCACAGTCTCCTAGAGGAGGTCAGAGGGCAACTGTTCAGAGTCAGCCCTCTCCTTCCACATTTGTGTGAGTTCCAGGGTTTAAACTGAGGTGGCCAGGTATGCCAAGTAAGCACCTTTAGCCCCTGCACGGAACCATGTTGCTGACCCACTTCTTCTTTTAAAAATTAATTTGTTTTGTGCATTTGTGTTTTGCCTGTGTGCATGCCTGTGTAAGGGTGTAGGATCCCCTGGAAATGGAGACAGACAGTTATGAGCGACCATGTGGGACTTGAACCTGGGTCTACTGGAAGAGCAGCCTCTGCCCTTAAGTGCTGAGCCAGTTTTTCAGCCCCCACCCTCTTTTTTGTTTGTTTGTTTTAGTTTGGTTTTTTTGTTTGGTTGGTTTTTTTTGTTTGTTTGTTTGTTTTGAGACAGATTTCTCTGTGTAGTCCTGGCTGTCTTGGAATCATTCTTTAGTCCAGGCTCTGGGGCCTCGAACTTAAGAGATCGACCTGCGTCTGCCTCCTGAGTGCTGGGATTAAAGGCGTGCGCCATCACCACTGCCCAGCAACAGTTCCTTTCTGCTTTAACATTCTTCCTCCAAAACTACATCGTATGCTATAGCTTTAGATGCCTTTTTGTAAACTTGGTGGTTTCTTTTTGTCTTACAGAAATTAGAAAACATTTTTCTTTAAAAAAAAAAACTTCTTAGTTTTAAAGATGTTTTTTTATTTTAAATTATTAATGTTAGCGTGCACTTGAGTGCAGGTGCCCATAGACTCTAGAAGAGGGTACTGGGTTTCTGGGAGCAAGAACTAGAGGCGGTCATTGTCAGAACGCTGCTCTAGAATGGAGTCATGGGGGGATTTCTGAGTATTTGTGAGAAAACCCCAACAAAACAAATCTTGTGTCCTAGGTTTCTTCAGAACTCTGAATTGTTCTTCGAAGGTGTTTGTGTGCCCTTCCCAGGTATAGCAGATAGGAAAGAGTTGACTCCAGATTATTCATGACAGCTGGCTACTGTTATTGTTTATATGCCTCTATGGAAAAGTACAGTCTTGCCATGAGTGGTTTGTCTGCCTTTGTGATTGGACACTTCACTCCTGTGACTCCTCTTAGCCCTCAGAGTACCCATTGTCTGAGGTTGTAAATAAAGTTGGCTATGGCATAAGACTTCAGTTGCTCTCCTTTTATGGGCTCCACTCTCCCAGGTGCTACTGCCTCCTGAGCGGTGACAGTTGTGAGGCTCCTTAATATCAGTGTTGGGAAACGAAATCAGGTTCTCTGTAAGACCAGTGTTCTTAATTGCTAAGCCATTGCTCCAGGTCTCACAACTTCACATTTTTAATGGAAACCTAGAAGCTCTATCTGATATGCCTCTGAAGCATGTTAATCATCCTAAGATACATGATTAATTAGCTTATGTATTCACTTATTTTTCCAGCTAACTTTAATTAACCAACATGTTAGTGATTTAAGTCCTCGGCCAGGCAGTGATGGTGCATGCCTTTAATCCCAGCACTCGGGAGGCAGAGACAGGTAGATCTCTGTTAATTCGAGGCCAGCCTGGTCTACAGTGCAAATTCCAGGGCAGCTAGGGCTACACAGAGAAACCTTTTCTTAAAACAAACAAAGAAAACCAAAACTCAAAAATCAAAAAGATTTTGTCTTGTTATAACAGGCAGCTAGAAAGTGATTTTCTTTAAAAAGGACCAACTTTTCAGTTGCCCTCTAAGTCAACAAGAAAGCAGTAGAAAACTCTTGCATCTCCATCCAGTTTGGTACCCGTCCCTGTTCCTTTGCAAAGGTTGAAAGCACACCAACAGCCATTGTCTTAAAGCTGTGGCTGTCTTAGATTTTGGGAGCTGCAGAACATCCTTAAACCATTCCTACATGAGGCCCCACCTGAGGACAAGTTAATACCTAGGAAACAATAAGAATATTTTTTTAAGATTTATTTTTATTCTATGAATATTGGCTTCTTGCCCACGTATATGTGAGTGCAGCACATGCATGTCTGGTATTCTTGGAAGCAGAGGACAATGAATTCCCCCTGGAACTGGAGGTTCTAGGAAGCAAATCCCAGTCCTCTGGAAGAGCAGCTCCCACTCACCAAGTCATCCATCACTCCAGCCCCACCAATACGAATCTTTGACGGCCTTAGTCTGCCATGATTACCAGAGTCAGAATGTTGAGTTTTAAAATTCTAGCTACATTATGAACTAGGAAATATTCTGACAAATTTAGCTTATTGATCTTATGAGCCTTTCTGTTTTTATATGTACAATATAAAAATGCAAGCACTGCAGACTATGTGTGTGTGTGTGTGTGTGTGTGTGTATTCATATAGCCATACAAAAGGAGTTTTATTTCTTGAGCCAGCAATCGAAAGTGCAGTCCATCCTGGTGGGGAAATCAAGCAGCATCTGGTCACATCATCTACAGCCGGGAAGCAGAGAGGGCCGAGTGATTGCTAGTGCATATCAGGGATGTACACGTTTGCGATTCCCTCCCTGGGGAGCAGTTCAGCTCATTCTAAACTCTGTCAAGTGACAATTAGTATTAGCCATCCCCCTTTTGATTGTTTGTTTTTGTTTTTCAAGATAGGGTTTCCCAGTGTGTAGTCCTGGCTATCCTGGAACTTGCGCTGTAGACCAGGCTGACCTCGAACTCACAGAGATCCGCCTGCCTCTGCCTCCTGAGTACTGGGATTAAGAGCATGCACCACTTTTGCCTGGCAACATCACACTTTTAGTAATTATGGAATTTCTTACATACCTTTGAGGGGTAAGAGCTGTTTCTAAGAACATGAGCTATTTTTCATTGTTCATTTGTATTCCCTAAAAATATTAACTTATTAGAAAATGAATAACCCTTAATCCTCTATAAGTTCTTGTATCGTTGTTGTGACAAAATTCTTGAGAAGGAAATGTAAGAAGCAGAGATTTATTTTGGATTTAGTTCAAGGTTGGGGTCTATCACGTTGGGAGAAGCTTGACAACAGGAGTTAGAGGCAGCTGCTCACGTTGTATCTGCAGTCAGAAAGCAGATGGCAGTAAATTCCAGTGCTTGGCAACGGCTGGCCTCTGAATTCACTTTAGCCCAGCCCAGTGAATGGTGCATCTCACAAACAGACTGAGCTCTTCTGCCTAAAATGGAATCAAAATAATCCCAGACATACTTAGCAAGAGTCCTGTCTCCTAGGTGAATTTTAGATCCTGTCAAGTTGAAAATTAGTATGTACCATCAGGATTTAAAAAAGAAAGTAAAATGGTTATTATGTTTTATTTTATGTATATGGTTGTTTTGTCCTAGTGTGCATCCGTGTGTGCGTGCATGTGGCATGTGTACCTAGTGCCTACAGAGACCAGAAGAGAGGATCAGATTACCTGGAAATGGAGTTGCACAGTTGTGTTACTGTGTGGGTGCTGGGAATCAAATCCAGGTCCCCTGGAAGAGTAGTCAGTAATCTTAATGGCTGAGCCATCTCCCTAGTCTTACAAGTCTTATTATTATTTAAGAATGCTCTATGAGGGGGCTGAAGAGATGGCTCAGCGGTTAAGAGCATTGCCTGTTCTTCCAAAGGTCCTGAGTTCAGTTCCCAGCAACCACATGGTGGCTCACAACCATCTGTAGTGAGGTCTGGTGCCCTCCTCTGGCCTGCAGGCACACACACAGACAGAATATTGTATACATAATAAATAAATAAATCTTAGAAAAAGAATGCTCTATGAGAAAGCAGATACACACTTCTAAGTTTTGTTTATAGTGAATCATAGATGATATATTTGAGTTCCTAACAAGTTGTGAGAAGAGCAAGTACAGTGTTCTATTTCTCTGAAGAGATGCCATGACCATGGCAACTCTTAGAAAGAAAACATTTCATTGGATGTTTGCTTACAGTTTCAAAAGTGTAGCCCATTTTCATCATGGCAGGGAGCATGGTGGCACACATGGAGTTGAAGCAGTAGCTGAGTGTTATAGACTGGAATGGCATGGGGGAGGAAGAGAGAGACAGAGGTGAAGAGAGAGAGGCAGAGAGAGAGGGGGAGGACGAGAGGAGAGGAGAGGAGAGGAGAGAAGAGGAGAGGAGAGGGGAGGGGAGGAAAGAGGAGGGGAGGAGAGGAGAGGAGAGACTGGGTCTGACTTGGCAGGGGATTTTGAAGCCTCAAAGCCCACCTCTCAGTGACACACCTCCTCCAGCAAGGCCACACCTATGCTAACAAGTACTCTTCTCTGGATCATTCTAACCTTTCTCAAGTCACTCCCCAATGACCAAGCATTTGATTACATGAGTATGTGGGTACCAATCTTATTCAAAAGACTGAACCAGTTTCTCAAAGATTCATCAATCAGAAAATACACCGAGTCTAACCAGTTTCTCTGTGATAATCACATGAAAACATAGTATGGATTCTGAGAGAAAAATATAAAAGTGATATAAAAATCTGGTGTAGGAGTTCCTTCTGTTTATGTGTTGCTTTCATTGGATGAATAAAGAAAGTGCCTTGGCCTAGTTGATAGGAGAGAACTTAGGTAGGCGGAGTAGACAGAACTGAATGCTGGGAAGAAGGGCAGAGTGGCAGACACCATGGGTCTCCTGCCTGAGATGGATGCTGGTTAGAATCTTGTCGTTAAGGCCCAGTTATGTGGCAATACACAGATTAATGGAAATGGGTTAAATTAAGATATAAGGATTAGCCAATAAGAAGTTAGAGCTAAAGGGCCAGGCAATGTTTAAATGAATACAGTTTCTGTGTGATTATTTCGGGTGTTAGCTAGCCTGGACGAAAGGCAGGTCCTCACTCCTTGCAATAAACGTCACATACGGTTGGCACTAACTGTTCAAGAAAGCCACATCATTTTTATAGTTGTATAAGAAAGAGCTGCTCTTAATCACAGGTCCCAGATACCAAGAGAAATGGAAATTTTTCCTTCAGCATCTGTAAGGATATGCAGTCTTGGGACAGCTCATATTGGATTTTCTTTGGGACATTAGATAGTCAGAATTTGTTAGAAAGTTTGTCACAATGACCCAGTGGATGAAGAGAGTTAGCACAGCTTATGGGGGCAAAGGTGGGCTTATTCTGCTGTTGCTTTACTCATTTTTCCAATCTACTGTCAGAATTACTATATTAGAGAATCTTAGTGTGTATGAACAGTAACCGTGTGGTGAGCAAGACATCTTGAACATGTATGAACATAGTATCACAATAACTTCTTATAAAGTCTAGACAGCTGGTACTGTGAAGTTAACCCTTGTGGAAATGTGTGTGTGTGCTTTTAGGAGACAGTGACCTTTGAGGATGTGGCTGTGCACTTCACCATGGAGGAGTGGGCTATGCTGGATCTATCCCAAAAGGAGCTCTACAAAGACGTGATGAAGGAAATATTGAGAAACATGGTCTCTATAGGTAAAGACATCCATTCTCATAATAGGTCAGTCAAACAAAGTGCTTCTATGTTCATCACTGCTGCATGAACTGAAATATGGTAAAGATTTGGGGATGCTTACTTGGCAGAGGAGACACCAAGATCAGGAAGCTGGTTTTCTTAGAGTAAGGCTCAACCATTTTCACTGACTCCTGCGACTTTCCCAAATGTAGAAAAGTTGACTGTGTAATTTGTGGTAGTGGGAGACTGTGTTCACATTCTGCCCCCAAAAAAGAAAAAAAAAAGGTGGCAGGGGTGAATATACGAGATGGGCTACTTTATACCATGAATTTAGTTGGAATCTACTAATGTTTTTCCTGTAGTATCATGATTTATAATAATTCATTTTGATCTGTATTTTAGGAAACATAAGGAAACACCAAAAGATTGAAAATTCTGGCATAAAGCTAAGGTAATTCAGGTTCCTCAATGTTCAAGGTGTCATAGGATATTTTACAAAGAGGTAAAAGAGACAAATATGTCAAATTTCAATCTGCGTTGATCTCAGGAAATTGTCTCCGAAACTTCCAATATGTTTCAAGTCGTAAACAAGAACATCTTGGATACTCAAGCACTGAAAACAACTTGAGTATCACGATACATGCATACATACAATATCATACTTCACACGTACAAACTTTATACCATATACAACATGCAATATGAGAGATGAGTTTATCTGGCATCTTTGGTATGAGGTGCATATGAAACAAAATAAGATGTCATTTTTAGACTGAAACTAACCGTTGAGAGAACACGTATAGACAGCTGTGGGGCCACACTTTTAATCTCAGCACATGGGAAGCAGTGGCAGGTGAATCTCTGATTTAGAGGTCAGCCTGGTCTACTAAGTGAGTTTCAGGACAGCCAGCACTTCAAAGTGAAATCTTATCTCAAAAAAAAAAAATAAATAAAACAAACAGAAAGACAACTCAATATGGGTATTTGTCTTTTTTTTTTTTTTAAGATTTATTCATTATGTATACAGTATTCTCAGTACTTTGCCTGAAGGCCAGAAGGGGGCCCCAGATCTCATTACAGATGGTTGTGAGCCACCATGTGGTTGCTGGAAATTGAACTCAGAACCTTTGGAAGAGCAGGTGGTGCTCTTAACCACTGAGCCATCTCTCCAGCCCCGGGCATTTGTCTTAAGGTTTCTATTGATGTGAAGAGACACTCTGACCATGGCAACTTATAAAGAAAAACATGTATTTGGGTCTGGTTTCCAGGCTCAGAGGTTTAGTTCATTATTGTCATGGACTTGTAGCCAAGCATGGTGCTAGAGAAGGAGCTGAGAGTTCTACATCTGGACCCACAGGCCGCAGAAAAAAGGGCATGACACACTGGGTCTAGATGGAACATCTGAAACCTCAAAACCCATCGCCAGTGACACACTTCCTCCAACATGACCACATCCCCTAATAGTACCACTCCCTATGAGCTTATGGGAGCCATTTTTATTCAAACTACCATAGCATTCAATTAGTTCAAAATGCAACATCATTTTCATCATCAGTATTGGACATCAAATTGTGCGCAATATTGAATATTGAAATGGGTATTTAAATATGACATATACATTCAATGTTTGCCAAATGTGGATACAATATAACTTCTCATTGTGTTTATTATACCATTGCTGTTATTACAGCTATCCTCAAATCATGCTGCATAGCATTCCGTGAAAACATGTTCAGAATTCCTACAGTACACAGAACCAGTATTTCTACTTGTAAATCATTAATAATCAAACACTGAGTAATCTACTTTTTTATTTCTTACAGATGTCAACTGGTGGAGAAACTCCATGAGTGTAAGCAAGATCATGAGTGTGCAGAAATCGTCAGCTTCTCTACAGAGGGCACGGTGAACCATAAATTTTATCCAGGAGTACATATATGTAAAAGAAATGGGTTTGTAAATGTAGTCATTGGCTATTTAGCTCTAAGTGTGCAGCTAAAACCTAGGCCAGGGCAGAAAACAAATGAAGTTCAGGAACATGGAAAGGAGCTGAATAGTAATAAAGAATCAGAGGACACCTCCAGCTCTCCCCCAACTTTTCAGAAGCATAAAAGTGCTGACACGGAAGAGAAATCTAATAAAAATAAGCAGTCTAATGAAGACGTAAGAATCGGTCAGACTCATGAAAGAACCCCTGCTGAAGAAAAGCACCACAAATGTAAGCAGTGTGGGAAAACTTTTACTTCTCTCAGGTCCTTAAAGGGTCATGAACAACATTACCATGCAAAGAAGTCCTTTGCATGTAAGCAGTGTGGGAAAGCCTTCCCTTTTCCCAGTTCCCTACAAGTCCATGAAAGAATCCACACTGGCGAGAGGCCCTACACGTGTAAGCAGTGTGGGAAAACCTTTGCTTATTCCAGTTCTCTTCTAAGACATGAAAAGACCCACACAGGCTCGAGTCCCCATCAGTGTCAACTGTGTGGGAAAACCTTTACTCGTTTCAATTCTCTTTTAAGGCATAAAATAATCCACACCGGTGAGAAGCCCTACGCGTGTAACCAGTGTGAGAAAAGCTTTTCTCGCTCTGCTTCCCTTCAAAGACATACGAGAATCCACACCGGAGAGAAACCCTATGTATGTAAGCAATGTGGGAAAGCCTTCATTACTTCTACTCATCTTCAAATACACGAACGAACTCACACTGGGGAAAAACCCTATGTATGTAAGGAATGTGGGGATGCCTTCATGCTTTGGAATCAGTTTCGAAAGCACAAAGTAACCCACAGTGGTGTGAATCCCCATGTTTGTAAGCAGTGTGGGAAAACGTTCACTCGTCTCAGTTCCCTACAAATCCATGCAAGAATTCACACTGGCGAGAAGCCCTATGTGTGCAAGCAGTGCACAAAAGCCTTCATGTCTCTGTATCAATTACGGAGGCATGAAGTCAGTCATACTGGTGTCAAACCCTATGTGTGCAAACAGTGCGGGAAGGGGTTCTTTTGTTCTACTACTTTTCGAAGTCATGAGAAGATACACAGCGGCGATAACCCACATGTGTGCTCACAGTGTGAGAAAGTCCTGAGTTCCGAGAGTGCTTTGCGGAAACATAAAATGATTCACACTGGGGAGAAACCTCGTGTGTGTAAGCAGTGTGGGAAAACCTTCACCCACTTAAGTTCTCTTCAGTACCACGCGTTGATGCACAGTGGTGAGAAACCCCATGAGTGTAAGAGGTGTGGGAAAGGCTTTAGGTCTCTTAGTCACCTTAAAAAGCATGAAAGAACACAACACTGAGGAGAGACCATCCTCATGTAAATGATATGGGAAATCCGTTCCTTAATATCTCTTATGAAGACAGTCATTCTCCGTGGTTTACATCCCTAGCTTTGAAAGCAATGCTTACACTTTTTGAATCTCTGTCATGTCTTTCCCGTGATGACAGAGATTCGACTGCAGAGGAACCTTGTGCACAGTTTCAGTGTAGAAAGTCTCCCCTTCTTCCCTGGTTCCTCCAAATATGTGTGAGTCAACCAGAGGGGAGCAGAGTGACGACTCAGCAGCTAAGAGTGCTGGCTGCTCTTCCAGAGGACCTAGGTTTGATTCCCAGCAGCCACATGGAAGCCTACAACCGTGTCTAATTTCAGTTACAAGGGATCCAGTGTCCTCTTCTGACTTCAGTGGCCTCTGCATGCTCGTGGTACACAGACATCCATGCAGGCAGATTACCTATACCCATAGTTATTTTTTAAAAATCCACACTGGAGAGAAACTCTTTGTATGTAGGTAATATTAGAAAGTCTCCCAGTGCTACTGTTCCTTTTACAGAAATGAAAGATCCTACCACGGAATAACCTTAAATACAGATTTTTTTTAAAAAAATAGACTTATTTGTATTATTTCATGTGTGTGAATGCTCTGCCTGTCTGTGTGAATGTGTGTGGCGTGTGTGCTCTGCCTGCGCTGCCATGAAGAGTGAGTGCCCCAGACCCTCTGGAACTGGAGTTGCAGATGGCTATGAACAGTCACATAGGTGCCCTTTGTAAACATAGTGAGTGCTTTTAACCACTAAGCTAAAACTCTCTGACCTTCAGACAAGGTGGAAATAGGCTTACATTTTTCGGGCCTCCCCAGCTATGTTTATTTTTCTCTCAGTGTTTATTTTCTAGCATACTTTCTTGCATGTCTATGATGGTTGGTTTTAATGTCAACTTGCCACATAACCGAAACACCTGAGTGTGGACCCTCACTGGAAGAACTGTTCTAATTTCCTTGACTGATGTGGGAAGACTCACCCACTCCACTTGTAGGTGTCACCTCCTGGTCCAGATAAAAGGGGTATGGCAGAAGGAAGCATTTTGCCTTTTGCTCACTTGTCTATCCATCTTGTCGCCTCGTTCTGTTGTCCTGTTGCTATTGATGTTTGCTTCACAGATATCAGATCTAGTGACTCCAAACTTTCATTGTGTATCGGGCCAGCCGACCTGTTGAACAGAACCTGAATAGGGGAGAGAGGAGTATGAAAGAAAGAAACAAAAGACAGAAGATAGAATCGGGAGGGTCTCAGTGAATACTACAGATGCTCTGAATTTATTTCTCATAACCCTTTTATAGCAGAAAGGGGATGGCAACAGACTTCCTTACCTTGGTTCAAGAAACAAACAAGCCCCCTTACCACATTTAGGAATCTCGTCTTTGGCCAAACATCCTTTTTTTTTTTTTTTTTTTTTTTTTGGCCTTCATCCTGTTAATTGGCCTTGAGGAGCAAGAACAAGCTTGAACTCTCTGACCTTAAGTCAAGATGGAATAGAGTCACTGTGATCTCCCACAATTGTTACTAGGGAAACAGGGTAGTTGAGGAAAATTCTAGGCTCATTGTGCCAGACTGGGACTGCTGAAGCCCATCCACCCACCCACTTACCCCCCACCTACCCACCCACAGACCCTCCATCCACTCACCCAACCACCAACACTGAGTGCTATGGCTCCAGCCTTAAGACCTAGGAATAACCACGTTATCAACTCCCTGGTCATTCTGCCTTTGTCACTACTTTGAAGCCGACTTAATTCCATTTCTCTAGAGAAGCCTGCTGGATACAGTGCCCTTTTAAGGTTGAACTATTTTAAGATTGCTTTTAGAATAGGAAATGATAACTTTTTCTTTTTACTCCTAAGCAAGATACATATATTTTACAGATCAGGCCATGTTTAGTAGTTTATTTAGTTTGTGTTGTATGAAACATGAAGGCCCCTGTCTCACAGAGATCCACCCACCTCTGCCTCCTGAATGGTGGGATTAAAGGCGTGGGCCATCCCCACCAGTCCAGTGGGTTGTTTTTTTAACAATGGGACATGAAGATAGACATCCGATAATCAAGGCTTTGCTCATCGATGGAAGGAAAGTACAATGAAGAGGACGAACCTTGGCTTGAGGATAGTGGATAAAGTTGAAAGTGATGGGTATCAGTGGGCCAGGCGTCTTCTTTTGGACCACCAACCAGCCCCCAAATTCTTGTTATTGGTTTTGAATGCTTTACCTAGTTTAGGCACGTTTCTGGCTAGCTCTTTTAATTTAACCGTTTTCTCTCTATTTACCATTTGCCTCAGGGCTTATTACCTTTCTTATTTCTGTATACCTTATTTTCACTGCCTCCTTATGTCTGTCTGTCTGGCTCTCCCTCATTTTCTCCTTCTTCCTTTCATTCTTCTCCCGAGGCTAGCTTTCTCCTCCTTATTCTCTCTTTCTGTTAACCCTGTCTATCCTTCCTTCTATTGGCTATTTAGCTCTTTCTTAAACCAAACAAGTGCCTTAGGCAAGGTGAAACAAATGCAACACATCTTTACATAATTCAACAAATGCAGCATAAACAAAAGTGACACACTTTACACAGGTAAACAAGTGTAGCCTAGTTAATATTCCACAGCACATCAGCATCTAGTAACGAGATGAGTGATTTGATGTGGGAATGACTCCAGAGGTAGGATGTTAGTGTAATGTATGTCTTAATCACTCTTCTATTGCTGTAAAGAGACACCATGACCAACGCAGTTCTTATAAAAAGAGCCCTTAATTGTTGGCTTGCTTACAGTTTCAGGGGTCACTCCATTGTCAACACGGCAGAGAGCCTGGTGGCATGCAGACAGGCGCGAAGCTGGAAGAGTAACTGAGGGTTTTATATCCTGATCCAAAGGCAGAGACAAAGAGAGAGAGAGAGAGACAGAGACAGAGACTCTGGGCTTGGCATGGGCTTTTGAAACCTGAAAGCCCACCCTTCCTCAAACAAGCCCAGGCCTCTTAATTCTTCGAATCCCTTCGAATAGTACCACTTTCTGGAGACTAAGCCTTCAAATATGTGAGCCTGTGGGGGTTTAATATACATGTATTAAACATAGGAAACCAAAAGTGAACTTTTCACATACGTATAGTTTTTTTGTTACCTGAAATATGCTCTGTTTTCACACCTACAACTGGCATTCCACCTTTGCAGACACGCTGGTGTCTCACAATTCTATTGAAACGTCACACTACCTGTATGTAGTACTGACTCCAGAGGTCAGTTTGTGTTTCTTAGCAAAAAATGGGCCCAAGATATTAGCCAGGGCCATGGTGTTTTGTAAAGAACCTCAATTCTGGTTAAATTGGAACAATTTCTGTAACTATAGTAATCTGATTTCCAGTACTAAAGCAATTCACTTCTCTGGAGTATTGCTGTCCCTGCTCCATGGACTCCAGGATTAGATCCATCACTTAACATTCTTTAACTGACTACTCATTGGCTGTGTCTTGCCATGGGTAACTGCAGGCCTCTGTCTCAGTGAAATTCTTAGGAGTCCAGTGGTGTGGGGGCATTAGAGCCAAAAGCCATAAAGTTGTTGGTGAAATCACAATGCCAGTGATGAGAGACCTCTTTATACGTTGTCAGTGAGTGAGCCCGAAGGCCACAAGATTTCTCCTTTATCTGTCTTTTCCTTAACTTGTGTTTATGTTCTGTTGGAATTTATAAGGCATTTGTGGTCTCTCTCTCTCTCTCTCTCTCTCTCTCTGTGTGTGTGTGTGTGTGAAATCATTACTTTGATTTCATTCTCTAAGATTTCATCTGATTTACTTGATTTGGAGACCTTTACAATGGGATTAGTATTTTTGGTGGAATTGTGTTATGTTAAGATATTTTTTTTATTTTGAGTTAAATCATTGGTTGTGTGTGTGTGTGTGTGTGTGTATGTGTGTTTATGTGTGTGTTTAATAATCACATTGCTTTTTTTCAAATAGAACTCTATGCAATTTTCAGGATATAGCAGGGCTGAAGTTTTGTTTGACTCTGCTCTATAACGTTTTGGTCACCAGGCTAAATGGAAAAGTTTCTGCAAAAATACTCACTATCCATGGGTAGGCCCCATTTAAAATAAAAGAATATCTAGTAAAAAAAAAAAAAAGACCAAATTTATCATCCTTCAAATGCCAATCATTCTAGGATAAGGAGGAATATTGTGACTTGTCTTTGCCCAAGTGTATCAGTCGTTACATTAGGAATGAGTAGAAAGGAAAATAAATATAAATAAAGGTGGTGATTATTCCTTTGTTGATGACAAACAGTAGACAAGGAAAAGGTAAACACAAGGAGACAGTAGGGACATGAGAGTGAAGAGGAGGTAACTTTGTAGAGGGATAAGTAAAGAAATATAATCGGATAACCTAGCGCAGACCCAGGCGTTAGAAGACTGAGACCAGAAATCGTGAAAACCAGGCCAGCCTGTGTTCTTTGGGCAAGTCTCTGGAAAGGAAAATAATACGGATAGAATAGAGACCAGGAGTAGAGGGGAAAGAGGAAAAAGAGAAGACCGAGCAGGACAAAACTGGCCTGCTAATTTGACAGTAGATATTAAATAAGACTCTTATAAATGCGAAGGCGAGAGGGCGGGATGGGTTCTGAAGTATAAAAGTAGGGAGCTGGAGAACTGTCTCTATGGTAGTTTAGAGCGCAGTACTGTTTTTGCAAAGAATCCAAATTCTGTCGGCTTGTAACTCCATCTCCGGGGATACAGTGCCCTCTTCTGGCCTCTATGGGCACCTCATACGTGTGGCAGGTACACAGACAAGCAATATATATAATTAAATTCTTAAAAACTAAAGATGTCATTTAGTCAGCTTGCTGATTGCAGCCTCAAGTCTCTCAGCTTTCCTTTCTCTGCTCCCGTCTTTCTAAAAGGTCACTTAAAATACCTCTGTCTGCCGGCTCTCCGGACCTTGCTCTCAGCCTGAACGCTTCAGCTGTTGCACGCAGAATCTCGTGCCTGCTCATTGCTTGTCCCTAACCTGCTACAAAGAGCACCACCAGAGCAGCCTTTCAAATTTAATCTTCTCCTCTCACCAAGCCTTCCTTTCTAACTTCTACTCGTTCTTTGTGAGCTTAGTTCCCTGCAGTCAGGCTGGTGGTCCTGGGAGCAGGAATGATTGTCCTGGAAGTCACCTGTGGTATTTTCCAGGTTTATGTGGTTAGTGTCGTGCAACTTCGTTGGGACCTGTCTAACCCTTACAATTCCTGAAGAATCCCTGATACGTTTCTAATGACTCTGTGTCACTCCATTCCCGAAATGTTTGGCTATAGAAATGACTATGTGAGGTGGGTGGGTGCAAGAGAGACTTTCAAAGGGGTAAGCAGAACGTGTAGACTGCCAGGCACTGGAGACTAACATCGACCTCAAAAGGAAAGGGAACGCTAGAGGCTGAGCCAAATAGGAATAACTCACATCGGATTTATTCTTTGTTATGGCATTTTTCACACATGCAAATAGAATTTAGCTGATATCTTTGCCTTGTTAAAGAATCGGCTTCTTCCTATTTTTAATTCCATGTAAAATACAGCGTTTCACCCCTTTCACATGTAAAGCTAGAAGGAGAGTTTGGGAATCTCACAGCCGAATGGTACCCCAGGAAAGCTTACGCTGGGATTTGAGATTTGGCGCCACAGTACACGCTAGAGGATGTTTTCTCTGTCATTTAAGCATTAGGAGACAGGCATGTGACTCACTGGCCAATAAGAAAAGTTGCTTGGCTGCATAAACCATCCAATGAAGCTTTCAGATGTTGGGAGAGGGCGGGTACAGCAACGGGGATGCCACTTCCCGTCCAGCCATTTTAGGCGTTTGTGTCTTCTCTGGAGAGAGACCCGCAGGTTCTGCCCCCAGTGTCTGCGTCTCATCCCCGGAGTACAGGAGCCGCTGGACAACACGAGGACACCCCAGTGACCGAAAATGGTGCGTGTGGCCGGGCGTCCCGAGTGTGGGGAGGAGGTTGTTGCAAGCGAAGGCAACAGTGGGGACGCGGCCTCCCCGGGCAGCTGAGTCTGCGTCTGCGACTCATCGGGCTCCGCTGGGCCGCGCTGCCCGGGTCCCGCTGGGTGGAGCTGGGTCAGCAGACAGAGTCGCGGTCCTGTCCCTCGCTGAGCGCTCGGTGCTGCAGCCTCTGTAGGCATCTGAACACCCACAGCCTCGCGACTCCGCAGCCTGGGCGGTGGCAGCAGTGTCGCGGTGACACTCGGGACTCTGGGGTTCGTGCGTGTGAGTGTGTGTGTTGGGGGGGGGCAGGGTGTGGTGACCTTGGATCCTGAGGGACAAGTTGATGTGTTTCCAGTGCCAGAATTTATTGGATGAAAAAAATAATTTCACAAATTATGTCTGTTTCGTTGTTAACAATTAGCCGAGTATGCCCGATTTTGCTTGGTAACCAGCCATTGGCAATCACGGGTTCTTATATAACAGTCTAATTACTGACATTAACTGGCAGATAACATGAACATTTCACATAAAAATACACAAATGTGCAGGTCACAGAATGGCTAGGAATTGGAGTGGTGGAGTTGAGAGTCTGTTCTGAAGTAGGAGGCTTTGGAGCAGAGACAGATGCAAAGAAAAGTCTATAGGGGATCAAAGGTGATGTCCTAGCAGCGCCGGCACAGATGTCAAATGTATATGCAGTGGGCATGAGTAAGTCAATTTAAGTTGATTGAGTGACCTGGACAGGAGGAACCGCACTGGAATTGGAGTCCAAGGGCGGTAAGGCTCCTGACGGTTGCCTGCCGTACTTTGTCTTGGGATGTAACTTTTGTGGTCCCGGGTGAGAGGGTTTCATGAGGGTTTGGCTGATAAGTAGATTTGTGTGCTGTGTCTAATATGATTTGGTATATTTTCAAGTGTCATCGTTGATGTTGTCAGTTTATCCCTCCTGGTGTTCTGGCAGATCCTGGTTGTTTACTGTGCTGCCTTCCTTTTGGGGGAGGAGTTCTTATAACTTCAGATTGGAGTCACTTTGGTCGGGGTTGTTGCTTAATAAAATGGAGTCATGCTTGGCTTGACACTGTCGGAAAGCAGATAGTCCTTATGGTATAGAGTGTCACTGAGCAGTCTGCTGTGTCTTCCTCGCTGTCTCTCCTCGGTGACACCTGCTTCTCCTGTAAGTCTCACAGATTCAAGGGACGCTTCCTCTAAGTTCCATAACCTGTACCCATAAGTCAGGGGATCATAGTACTAGCAACAAACCCTGAATTTGTGCCTTCTTCTGACATTCCCAAACTCGTTGGAAAGGGAGATCCACATACATGGATGACTGGAACTGGACTCTGTCATAATTGCTAGTGCCTTCAGGTGTTTCTAGATATTGCTTTTTGGTTTTAAATTGTATTTATGTATCACTATTGTTTGCACAATAATAATGCATAGGGTGTGTGTGTGTGTGTGTGTGTGTGTTTTCCTGCATGTTACGACTTGCATTTTGGAGGTCAGAAAACAACTTCATGAGATACTTTCTTTCCTTTACGTGGGTTCCCAGGATTGAGCTCATATCACCAGGCCCCTGCCTTTACCTTCTGAGCCACTGTCCTCGTGTCTACACATCATTTTACAAGGCAGAGTCCTGGTAGAGGTAGGCCTTACAGTATGTGAATACAATATTGCATTAGGAGAAAGCCCTATGTGTTAGGTCTGCAGAGTTCCCCATGGTTTCCGTAAACAGGGCTTTTCTAACTCTAAAGGAGAACAGAAGTGAGCAAGTGCATCAGATGTTCACAGAAGGCTCTAGAGCCTGGTGTGGTGGTCGAAGGTGGCACAGTTCTAATTAGAGCTCTCAACTTTCTTTACACATGCTGGCTGCTTTGTCTAGACCATTTACCAGCTTCTGGCGCCCACCTAGAGCATACATTCATTAGTCACCTAGGCGGGGTGGAGACTGGGGCCGAAGAGTGCCAGAGAGCCTGGACTCCGGCCCACCCACCCCACTCATCTTGGCTGCTGAAAGAAGGTAATGTTAGGATGCAGCTATTGCTTAGGAAGCACTGTCTCCAGCAGCCTTCCCCTCTCACAGATACTAACATCCATCCACCTTACTAAGACAATGTCCAAGTCACTAGCTAACAAACTTCACAGATTTTCTCACCCGGAGAAGTAAGCTTACATCAAAGTGGGTACTAGCGGCCATACATCCTGCTCCCCCCCCCCCCCCCCCCCCCCCCCGTTCACTGGCCCACAGACTCCCCTGCCTCTCCTGCCCGGTAATCAGAGACTCTGTAGCCTGGCTCCTGCTTTGAAAGCAGTGAGATCGCCTCTCCCAGGCAGGTCCATACTCATCTCTTTAGAACTCAGGCCATGCTCTTGCTTCTCTTGTCTGCTCCAGAGAACCTCATGGGACCCTTCTGGCCACCTTCCAGAATAAGACCTGAGACAATGATCGGCTAGAGAACAGAGCAGACCGACAACCACCCTGGCCAGGACTGTCTCTGTGTACAACTTGCCTTCCGTCTTAAACCTTTCTCTTTTTTAGTTATTACAATTTTTTTAAAAAATAGAAGTACAAGCCAGATGCCAGATCTGGAATCATCAAACCCGTTGATTTGTTCTCCCTGACAGAGCCAGATTGATTTATAGAACTGTTGTTCTTTGACTCTCGTTACTGTGTCTCTAATTGGCATATTGGGACTGTTGGCCAACTTTTGTCTGTCATGATTACCAGAGTCAGGATGTTGAGTTTGAAATTTTTTAGTCACACTATGAACTAGGAAATATTTGGACTAATTGAACTCCCTTAATTTCATTTGTTATAATTTCTTTATTTGTGTTTTATATGCATTGGTGCTTTGCTAGCCTGTTTATCTGTGTGAGGATGTCGAATCCCCTGGAACAGGAATTATAGGGAGGTGTAAGCTGCCGTGTGGGTGCTGGGAATCGAACCTGGGTCCTGTGAAAGCGCATCCTGTGTTCTTAACTGCTAAGCCATCACTCTAGCCTCTGTCTTAATTTATGTGAACACTTATTATGAGCCAATTTGTTTTCATACATGCAGTATAAAAATGTAAGCATGTGTAGACAGGATTGAAACTCATATAGCCATTCACAGACTTAAATATAAAATGTTATAGCATTTATTTAGATTTGTCTTTTGTCAGTCATAAACTAAACTGCTATTTTTTTTCAATATTTATTTATTTATTAGGTATACAATATTCTGTCTGCATGTATGCCTGAAGGCCAGAAGAGGGCACCAGACCTCATTACAGATGGTTGTGAGCCACCATGTGGTTGCTGGGAATTGAACTCAGGACCTCTGGAAGAGCAGACAGTGCTCTTAACCTCTGAGCCATCTCTCCAGCCCTAAACTGCTATTTTTTTGTTTTATTTTTATCTATTTAGTGTGTGTGTGTGTGTGTGTGTGTGTGTGTGTGTCTACTAAGCATGTCTAGATACTCAAGATGGCCAGAAGGGGGCGTCAGATTCTCCAGCGCTGAAGTTACAGGTGGTTGTGAGCTGAGCTGCCTAACTTGGGTTTTGGGAACCAGACTAGAGTCCTCTGAAGAACATGAAGGACTCTTAACAACTCAGCTAATTCTTAAGCCCCTGAATATCTTTTCCTATCATTAAATGTTGCTTCCAAAATCTGTGCTTTTATAGATATGACTTTAAATGTCAGCAACATAGAAAATTTAAATACTTAATGTCTTTGAAAGTGTATCACATGTATTCAGTGTATTTGGATTATGTCCATCCCATGATTTCCCCTCCCAGTCTCCTTCCGGACCTACTGCACTATACCTGTCTCCCAGCTTCATGTCCTCTTTAATCCACTGTGTTTAATTAGTGTTTCCAGTATGTTTGGGGGTGTGAGGCCATCCACCAGAGCACCAACAACCTAGCAGGAACAACATCTCTTAAGAAAACTGACTCTCGGGGCTGGAGAGATGGCTCAGAGGTTAAGAGCATTGCCTGCTCTTCAAAAGGTCCTGAGTTCAATTCCCAGTGACCACATGGTGGCTCACAACCATCTGTAACAGGCTCTGGTGCCCTCTTCTGGCCTGCAGGCATATACACAGACAGAATATTGTACACATAATAAATAAATAAATAAATATTAAAAAAAAAGAAAGAAAACTGACTCTCTCTCCTCCATCAGCTGTTAACTGCCAATAGCACCTCTGTTAGCCCCTCCCCATTTATTCTGAAATTTTGATTAGTTTAATCTTGTGCTGTTCTTATGCAAGCAAGGAACCACAGCTGCTCTGAGTTCATGGGAGCAACAGCCTTGTCATGTCTGGAAAAAATGATTCCCAGTAGTCCTCCCTGACCTTTGACTCCTACAGTGTTTCCCCCTCTCCCGTACTGAGGTTTGTGGGGAACAAGGTGTGATGTAGATGTCTCATTTAGAGCTCAGCTTTCCACAGTCACTGTCTCTGCATTTTGAGGAATTGTGGGTCTCTGTGTTAACTTCAGTGAGATGCAGGCTTCTTTGATGAACATTGAAAGCTGCACTAATTCTTGCTATAACCGTAAGTATTTGGAAAGCAGTTTGACATTCTGTCCATTTAGCAGAGTTAAATAGCATTACATTCTCCCCTAAGGCCCAGGACCTAGCCAGCTGTGATTTTTGGGTAGAGTGTATAGTACCTACCAGCCATGGGTTCCATCTTGTAGAGCAGGCTGTGAATTCAATCAGAAAGTGGTTGGTTGGTACTATGACATTGGTGCCACCCTTGCACCAGTGAGCACGTCTTGCCAAGCAAGTCATTATATCAGAGAGCTCACTGCTGGGTAAGACCTTTCCCCAGCAACCTACACAGCACCTTTGGCATATGAGTACCAAGTTGATTTCTCTATTTCTTGTGGCTCAAGTATGAGGTGTCTTCAGCAATAGGGTCTTACTCTCAAGTTCTGGTGGGTAGCCAAGAGCAGTGGTGATAACCTGTATTGTAAAGCTTAAATCTTGAAAACACGGACTCTCCCCCTGCTCTCCAAGGAGGCAGTAACACATAGGTTCTCAAATGACATTTTTATTTTTATACTTCTACACTGGCAGTGGCAAGAAACTTGAAAAAAAAAACTTCTGGTTTTGTTTGTCTCATGGAGGAGAGAGAACACGCATGCAAGTGGTCATATGCTAACGGTGCAATTATATGGTAGAGTTTTTCTGAAAGGGCTGGAGAGATGGCTCAACAGTTAAGAGCACTGGCTGCTCTTCTAGAGGTCCTGAGATCAATTCCCAACAACCACATAGAGGCACACAGCCATCTATAATGGGATCTGATGCCCTCTTCTGGAATAAAGGTGTACATGCAGAGAGAGGACTCATACATAAATAAATCTTAAAAAATCGAATTTATCAGAAAAGTGGAAGCAGGGCTACTTTTACTTTTTAGTAAAACATAATCCTTTTTTTTTAAAGCTTACATAGAGTAAGCTTAGCTATCTGCTGGAGGCTACTGGTTTCTTGTGGCTATATCTTCTGAAAAGGCAATTAAATGTCAATCTATTAGATATATTTTGGAGCAAACCAATATAAAGGCAAATTGGAGACATTTTAAAACTTAGATAATAGCACAGATTATTAGAGAGATGTTCAGGGGATGAGACTGGACATGGGCTTCTCAAGGGCGAGTCTCAGGTAAGTGCCCTCCCTTTCTCTCTCTCTCTCTCTCTCTCTCTCTCTCTCTCTCTCTATATATATATATATATATATATACATATACATATATATACATATATATAAATATATATATAAAGCTACCAAAATTTCATATATATATATATATATGAAATTTTGGTAGCTTTCAAGTTATATTTCCAAGTATTATTAAGATATACAGCATTCACCAACTTTTTTAAAAAAATTAAATTTAATGTTGTATCTATGAGTGCATCTCTGGCATATATGTATGTATACCACTTGTGTCCACAGAGTCCAGAAAAGGGCTTTGACTCCCCTAGAACTGGAGTTAGACAGTTGTTAGCCACTGTGGGAGTAGTGGGGATCACACCCTTCCTCTGGGAGGGTAGCCAGTCTCCTTAACCTCTTAGCCACCTCTCCATGCCCCCCTCCACCATTTCTTAAACATTCCTCAGAGAGTATAGTTTAGAACAAGGTTAAGAGTATAAAGAATTTTATTTTGTAAACAAAGTTGTAAAGAAGAGGAGGGACTTATGAGGGGGTTTGTTTAAATTGGCAATGAGAAGGCGTTACCGGCTTTGACCCTACTTAGCCCAATTTATTCTCTTTGATAAGGTGTCTTAAAGAAAACATGTAATGTTCCTGTAAGCAATTTTGGCTTTGTCATTGCTGCCTGGTTTTTCCTGACCCCGAAAACAGAAATGGCAGACTAGACCTTGAATGGCCTAGTTATTTTCCTCATACTTTCTCTCCCAGGCCCCAATTCTCTCCCAGGCCCCAATAATTTCTCGACTTTCTCATTATACACATACACACACACACACACACACACACACACACACACGTACATATAAATATAAATAACTATATTACAATATATATAAATATACAACAACCCAATACAACATTCACAATTTAAAATTCTTTCTCACTCAAAGCATCTTACATTTCTATTCCACATCCTACTAAAAACACACCCCAGTGCCTATGAGTTGACTTGGAGAGTAAAGGTATTTGCCACCAAGCTTGACCACCTTAATTACATCCCTCAGACCTAATGGTGGAAGGAGAGAACTAACTCCCAGAAGTCATTCTTTCAGCTCCACAGGTGTGTCATGGTACTGGAGGTCCCTCGCCTCACCCTCCTCCCTCTCTCTGCCTCTCTGATCTCTGCCAGACATTGCATAATACATACATATATGTAATTTAAAACACCAAGAAAATATATACATCCCCCACTTGTATCTGTTTTAAAATATGTTTAACATTTGTGTCCATTTCTCTTCTCCCTGCTAGGTTCTTTTTCTTGTTTTTCTTCAGCCTCATAAGACATAGGGAAAAACAAAGTGACCTATTAAACAGGAGTTAGCACTCAGTTCCCATGTATGACGTAATGGGACAAATGCAACTACAATGGTTCAACTACAAGGCTTTGTTCGTTTCTGAGCTCAGACAGACTTTTGTCACTTGGGTTTTTTGTTGTTGTTTCATGTATTTTAGTTGTTTTTTTTTTTTTTTTTTTTTTTTTTTTTTTTTTTTACTAAATGTTGTGTGTTATGTGCTGTCACTTGGGGAAGTCAGAAAACAGCTTCAGTTCCTTACTTCTTGCGTGCGGGTTCGTTCTGGGGTCCAACTCAGGTTGTCAGATTTGTTGAAGGCACCTTTACCCACTGACTCACCCATTTTGCCGACCTACTATGTTGTTATTTGTTGGTTTTTTTGTTTTGTTTTGTTTTTTGTCGTTTGGGTTGTTTTTTTGGGGGGGGGTGGGGTCCCAGCAATTTTTTTTCAGGCTTGTTTGTGGCATATATAACCCAGACTACCCATGAACCCTAAATCTCCTGCTTTAGTTTCCCAAGTGCTGGGATTATTATTTTTTAAAGATGTATTTATTTATTATGTATATAGTGTTCTGCCTGCATGTATGCCTGCACACCTGAAGAGGGCATCAGATCTCATTGTAGATGATTGTGAGCCACCATGTAGTTGTTTGGAATTGAACTCAGGATCTCTGGAAGAGCAACCAGTGCTCTTAACCTCTAAGCCATCTCTCCAGCCCTCTGGAATTATTGTTGCCCATTATTTTAGTCAGGCTGACTGTGACTTTGAAGACTAAATATTTGATCATTGTCCATGGAGTAGAGGGAAATATAGTGTATGTTCCCAAGCTGGTGCCAGTTTGTCTTTGCTTTATGTGTACGGATGCTGTGATCTTTTATCTGGTCTGCCATCTGTACTCAATAATCAGTTCTTCTGTTTCAAGATTGCTGGGTAAAGACTGATTTTCTTCATACAGTTCATTTGTGTCCATAGCTTAGTGCCATGATCATTGTAGTTTCAGTCTTTTGTTTATTTTAGACAAACTTTTATTTCCTTACTTAAATAATAAATAACTGTTGGACATTGATTTCAACTACTTTGATAAAATAGATGTATCATATTCATTAGTTATTTTTCCTATAGCTGTGATTAAATAAGAATCTGACAGGCAAGCTAAGGGGGAAGGGCTCATTCTGGTTCACAGATTACAGTACAGTCTGCTGTGGTGGGGAAATCAGGGCATCAAGCAGGTGAAGTAGACGTGCCTGTCGTCCAGTCAGAAAACAGAAAATGATGGGTAAATACTGATTCTCAGGTCACTATCTTCACTTTACATGGCCCAGAATCCTCTACCTAGGGAATGATCCTACCCACCATCAAGGTGGATGTGCCTACATCAATTAATGTAATCAACATAACCTCTCAGAAACATCCTCAAAGGCTAACCTCGGTCTAGATACCCCTCATGGGAGCCTGGGTCTTGGGCAATTCTATAGTCTGTCAAATTGATAATTAATATCAACCCAGCCCTTGTCAACTTGACACCCAGACTTATCGTCACTTTTAAGCCATAACCTTCCACTCTTTATCTCCACAGACTGCTGACCATGTTATAATGAGATATGTGTTTATCCCAACATCAAAACTGCCCATAGTCATTAAGCATATTTATATAATTTGAGATTCCAAAGTATCTTAACTGTGAGCTCCTATAAAATGGAAAACAAGTTACATACATCTAATATATACATTTATTTATTTACTAATTTGTTTTTCTTTTGTGTGCAGCAATGTTTTACCTGCATGTATGTCTGTGTGAAGGTATCATATCCCTCTGGAACTTGAAGTTACAGTTGTGAGCTGCTGAGAATTGGATTGGGTCCCCTGAAAGAGCAGTCAGTGCTCTTAACTGCTGAGCAATCTCTGCAGCTCCGCATAATTCCAAATTGTAATGATGCAGAGGGAACAGTCCTATTGTAAAATGGAAGAATTGGGTCAAGTTGTGATTGGACCAAAGTAAGATGCAAATCCTACATCCCTGTGCCTGACAGCTAAATCTGATGAAATCGTCAACATTCCAAAGGTTAGGTAGCCCCCACCACTCCAGAGCTGCCACCTGCAGCATGTGTAGCCTGTGTTTCTGACTGGCTTCTCTCTGTGCCTGTAGCTGTCCTTGGCAGGCAGCTGGGGTCGAGGTCCTGACATTTCGGTATCCGGTGGTCTCCAATGTCACTTTGACTTCACCTTCAGAGCTCCACACAGTGACTTCTAAGTCCCACTTTGCGGGACTTTGATTTTCCTATGTGGTCCCAGACCTCAACTATTCTGTATGACCTCCCT
Source organism: Myodes glareolus (assembly GCF_982192425.1). Lineage (NCBI taxonomy): Eukaryota > Metazoa > Chordata > Mammalia > Rodentia > Cricetidae > Myodes > Myodes glareolus. The sequence goes on along the minus strand of NC_142031.1, from coordinate 49,326,138 downwards.
GTCTTACATCCTTCATTCCTTCAAAACTCATACCATGTGGATGCCACCATGTGGATGCCAGTGCCCAGTTTCACTGCCGCCTCAGCCTGGAGCCTCTGCTTTTGCCCTTACACCATCTTTCCTGTTGTTCCACTGCGCCCCAATATGTTTTCCTCTAGTGACACCGATATTTTTATCAACTACAGTTGCTCTCAGCATCGTTGATTTTCAAACATCCACAAACATTGCCCAAGATGGTCATGTTTATCATGTGAATAGCCCCAGTATAGGGTACCAGTTTTCTTGTCTCTCCTGGTTGCTGTGATAAAATAGCCTGGTAAAAGTAACTGGAGGAATTGACTGAGTTACATGGCAAGGAGGTCAGGATGTCAGGAGCTTGAATCAACTGCCCAGATGACCCACAGATGGGAAGAAGAACTTGATGAATGAATGAATGAATAAATGAATGAGTGAATATTGGTACTTAGCTCCTTTCTTCATTTTATACAGTTCAGGTTCCCCCTGCCTAGGGAATGCTACTACCAACACTTAAGATGTTTGTTCCCACATCAGGCAATGTAATCTAGAAAATCATAGGTGTGCCAGGGGCTTGTGTCCTATATGATTTTAAAGTTTATAAAGTGACAATTAACATTAACCATCACACTTCTTGAAAGTTTGTTATAGAAAGAAAAGAATTTTGTGCATGTCTGTGATAGGTGACATGGTGGCTAGTTAGAGCTGCTTCTAGAACATGTGACATCCTTCTTGTTTCATTGCCTACTGACATTCTCCAATAAAAATGGTAACGTTAATGTATTAGTACAACAAACTGCCCATAATCAGCCCTGTCTTAAGTTTTGTGTCTAATTGCTGTGACAAAATTCCTAAGAAATGTTTTGTTTTTCAGGATTTATTTTTTGTTACTTATTTGTGTGTGTGTCCCACCAAGAGAAGCCAGAAGAGGGCGTTAGGTCCTCTGGAGTTACAGGTGGTTTGTGAGTCGTGTGATGTGGCTAGGTAAAATACTATAATCAAAAGCAACTTGGGCGGGCGGTATTATTTCACAGTTCTGCAGTCCCGTCACTGAGGGAAGTTAGGGCAGAAACTTTAATAAACAGGAACCTAGAAACAGGAATTGATGCAGAGGCCATGGAGGCATCTTGGTCCCCGTGGCTTATTCTGCTGGTTATTTTTATAGCATCCAGGATTAACTGCCCAGGGGTGGTACCATCCACAGTGAGCTGGACCCTTCCACATCAATTATTAGTCAAGAAAATATATTGCAGGTTGGTCCACAAATCAATCTGATGGCGGTATTATATTATTATTATTATTATCACCATCATCATTATTTTTGAGACAGGGTCTCACTATGTAACACGACTGTCCTGGAACTCACTATGTAGACCAGGCTGGCTTCAAACTCACAGAGATATGCTTGCCCCTGCCTCTCAAGTGCTGGGATTAGACATGTATACCACTATGCCCAACCCTAGGGGCAAATTTTCAGTTGAGGTTACTTCTTCCAAGATGACTCTAACTGGTGTCAAGTTGACCTAAACTAGCCAGCATTTTGGTCCTCACAAGAACAGCAAGTGCTCCTGGTCCCCGAGCCATCTCTCCAGCTTCCTTAAGAAGAAATCTTGGGGGAGGATAGACTACTTTGGCTTATAGTTCCTGGATCCAGAGCTTCATGGCTAAGAAGGCACTGCACGAAGAGCTTGAGGTCCCTCATCACTCTGGGTCTCTCATCAGGAACTAGCGATGAATGCTGGTTCTCTAATCCCTGTGTTTTCTCAATATATTGGGTTCTAAGCTGTTTCTGATGAGCTTAAAAACATTAGCGAGAATTCTGAGAGAAAGTAGGTATGATAAAGGTAGTGTGTAATTGATATCGACTGTTGGGAAAGCTACTTTATTCTTTACAGTTGGGAAGTGGGAGGAGTCCCACTGAATAGTTGCAGATACCAGGAGAAATAGAATTGCCTTCTTCCGCATTACTAAGAACATGCAGTCTCAGGGAAGCTGTTGTTGACTGGGTTTGGGGCATTAGGTAGTCAGAATTCATTGTAGCTGTCGAACCAATGACCAAAGAGAGGTTAGCACAACCCATCGGAACAAGGATGGGCCTGTCCTGTTGTGGCTTTATCAGATAGCCCCAGTCTACCGTCAGAATCGCTGTGTGGGAGTTTCTTAGTGTGTGTGAGATGTAATTGTGATGACCAATATAACTTAATGCACATAGAACATTGAATCTTAACAATTTCTTAGTTAAGATTAGCTCTACAGTATTTTGAGACTCACACTTCTTTGTGGAAATGTACGTGGGCTCTTTTTAGGAGTCAGTGACCTTTGAGGATGTGGCTGTGAACTTCTCCCTGGAGGAGTGGGCTATGCTGAATCCATCCCAGAAGAACCTCTACAAAGATGTGATGCAGGAAACCTTGAGGAACTTGGCCTCTATAGGTAAGTATGTCATCATTCCTTTAATTCGTCAATCAAAGAAAAAGTGTTTCTGCATGAGTTTAAGTGTGGTAAAGAAACTTTTGAGTGAATATGTGAGATAGATTACTTTTTAAAAAAAAGTTTATTTTATGTGCATTGGTGTCTTACCATGGGTGTCGGGTTCACTGGAACTGGAGTTACAGACAGTTGTGAGTTGCCATGTGGGTACTGGGAATTGAACCCAGGTCCTCTGGAGGAGCAGTCAGTGTTCTTAACCACTGAGCCATATCTCCAGCCCCCAGGAGATAGGTCACTTTTTATTGTAAATTTTGCTAGAATCTCTTAACATCTTTACTATGATGTCATAATTTACAATGATTTCGCTTGGTTTGTGTTTTAGGAAGCAGTTTGGGGCATCATGTCATTGAAAATATATATCGAAATTCCTGGAGAAAACTAAGGTAATATGGACCTCAAGAGACAGCCATGTTCCTCAAGAGTTGTATGCTTGCACATTTTGTAAAGTAGTAAAAGACATGTGTATATCTAGTTTCAAACTCAATTGTTCTCTGGAAATTTTCTTCAAAACTGGAGACACATTAAACATTAAACATTCTGAAAACATTGTAAGGATTCCACTCCTGGAAATAATTGGAATATCATGATTGCCTGAAGTGATTTTTATCATACTTCATATCTATTAACTTTGCACCATGCAATATTATTAACATTTAAATATTGACTTATCCACAAACCTTTTATATTGTATACGATATATATGGTACAAAAAGCAGGTCTCCTTTTAGGCTTAGACTAAATATTACAATCTCCTTGTGGACTTTTGTAACATGAGGTCCTGCTTATTGGGGTTTCTGTCTTCCCGGTTCCCACAGCTGTTTAGCCCCAAAGAATCACACAGAAGTCTCCATAAGATTATAAACTGATTGGCCCTTTAGCTCAGGCTTCTTATTAGCTCTTGTAGCTTATATTAACCCATTATTATTATCTATGTTATCCATGTGGCTCAGTACCTTTTTCAGCGGGGCAGGTCACATCCTGCTTCTTCAGTGATCTGGGCAGGAGTGCAGAAAGAGCTTCCTGCTTCCCAGAATACTCCTGTTCTCATTGCCCCGCTTCTACTTCCTGTCTGGTTGACCCGCCTATACTTCCTGCCTGGCCAGTCAGCGTTTATTTAAAACATGATTGACAGTGTATTCTGACAGTTCTCCCGCACTAGACTTTCAAGTAGTTCATGTAACATGATTGTGGTCATTTGTACAGTGCATCAAGATTGTACAGTATTGAGAACTGAATATGTTGTTAATGATTTACAAATACACTTTTATTTATTTTTCATTAGTTTAGCCCTATGAAGGGTACAGTATCATTTGGATTCTGTGTCCAGTGGCCTTTGCAGCAAGTTTTCTTCACAATTTGACTTGAAGTATGCCACTGTTTCATAGAGCTGAGTTACCTTTGTTTTTCTTCCAGGAGTCACTGTGCTGCTGTTTTGCTTTACACATGTATGCACACCTCTTATCTAAGTAATTTGCCCTTTAGAAATCCTATTTAGAGCAGGCTTTTTCAGGTACCAAGATGGCATCAAGAATTGAAATATATATTTTAGTGTGACATAAGACATGTTTGCTAAGCCAGGCGATGGTGGCGCACGCCTTTAATCCCAACACTCGGGAGGCAAAGGTAGGTGGATCTCTGTGAGTTCAAGGCCAACCTGGTCTACAGAGCTAGTTCCAGGACAGGCACCAAAGCCACAGAGAAACCCTGTCTCGAAAAAAACAAAACAAAACAAAAGACGTGTTTGCTATACATGTAAATGATATAATACAACCGCCTGTGACTACCACTGTTTTTGTTACCGTTGTCTTCAGAATTGCTGAAAGCATTCAAGCAAACGCGTAAAAAAAAAAAATAACTTTCAACTTTGACAGCATAGAGCCAGCATGTCTACTGATAGCTAGTTAATAAATATCAGTGACGCATGTTTGCTCTCTTACAGTGGCCAAGTGGTGGAGGGACTCTATGACTATAAAGACGATCATCAGTGCGCAGAAATCTTTGACTTCACTACCCAGAGCATTCTACACCAGAACCCCTTCCCAGGAGTGCATATATGTGAAAACAGCGGGTGTGCAAGAGTAGTCATTGGCCATTTATCTCTAAGCGTGCTCCTTAAGCCTGACACAGAGCGTGAATCCTATGAAGAGCAGGACTACGGAAAGGGTTTGTACAACACTGTGGAGTTTGGAGCCTCCTCCAGTTCTCTCCCACCCTTTGAGAACCATGAGAGTACTTACACCCTGGAGAGACTGTATAAAAGTGAGAACTGTGATGAAGACTATAGATACGGTCAAAATGTTGAAAAGACTTTAGCTGAAGAAAAGCCCTTCCAGTGTAAGCAGTGTGGGAAAGGTTTCAGTTCTTCAAGGTACTTTCGGAGGCATGAGCGACGCCATCGTGCGAAGAAATCCTATATATGTAAGCAGTGTGGGAAAGCTTTTGCTTTTCCCACCTACCTACAAACCCATGAAAGAATTCACACTGGGGAGAAGCCCTATGTGTGCCTGCAGTGTGGGAAAACCTTTGCCCACTCTCGCTCCCTTAAAACACATAAAAGAACTCACTCTGTTAGGGACCTCTTTGTGTGCAATTACTGTGGGAAAACCTTACGTCATTATAGTTCTCTTCAGATTCATACCAGAATTCACACTGGAGAGAAACCTTATGTATGTAAGCCATGTGGCAAAGCCTTCATTACTTACCGTTCTTTTCGTATCCATGAACGAATCCACACCGGAGAAACGCCTTACGAATGTAAGCAGTGTGGAAACACCTTCATGCGTTGGATTCAGTTACGAAAACATGAAATAATTCACAGTGGTGTGAAACCCTATGCTTGCAAGCTATGTGGAAAAAGCTTTACGTGTTCTGGTTCCCTGAGAACACACGAAAGAATTCACACTGGGGAGAGGCCTTATGTATGTGACCAGTGTGGGTATAGCTTTACTCGGCTGAATTCACTTTTAAGACATAAAATAACCCACACTGGTGAGAAACCCTATGTGTGTAATCATTGTGGGAAAACTTTTCCTCGTTCTGCTTCTCTTCAAAGACATGTAAAAATTCACACGGAGGAGAAACCCTTTGTATGCAAGCAGTGTGGGGTTGCCTTCACTACTTCCACTGACCTTCTAGAACATGAGCAAACTCACGTGGATGAAAAGCCTTACGTGTGTGAGCAATGTGGGAATGCCTTCGTCCTCTGGAGTCAGTTTCAAAAACATAAAGCACTTCACAGCGTCCCAGTTTCTTATATTTGTAAGCAGTGTGGGAAAAGCTTCACTTCCTCCAGGTCACTGAAAACACATGAAAGAATTCACACTGGTGAGAAGCCCTACGAGTGTAAGCAGTGTGGGAAAACCTTTCTTTGGTCTTATTCCCTTCAAAGACATGAAAAGACTCATAGTGATGGGAAACCCCACGTGTGCAAACAGTGTGGGCAAGCTTTCGCATATTACAGTCATCTTCAGGTGCATGAAAAAATACACATTGATGATGAACCTTATAATTGTAAGTACTGTGGGAAACCCTTCTTCACTTTGAACCATTTACATAGACATGAATTACTCCACACTACCATGGATTCCAATATTTTTTAATAATGAATGAGCAAAAAAAAAAAATTGGCTTGGTGGCTTTCCAAAAAATAAGCAAAATCACACTGGGGGTAAAAGCTGGGTTTGTGCTAGCAGTGTGGAAAAACCTTTTGCTTTGTTTCATGGAAACAAACATGAAGTGCCACAATGGAGAGAAACTTTTTGTAAAACTCAGTATGCAAATGGTTTTTGTGCTTAAAGTTCCCTGAAGTCCATGAAAGGACAACAGGCCTGTGACTGCGAGTGATGTGGTGAAGCCTTCTGCAGTCCCAGATCATGGAGGAGACATGAGAGAGCTCTAGAGAAACTTTTTACTTGTATATGTGGTGTTGTAAAAGAGCCCTTCACTTCCCTGTTCCCCTTGACTACATGGAAGGAGTCACGACGGAGAGAAACCCTTCATATATGTAGGCGATCTTTGATACTCTTCAATTACCATCACATTCTCTCACAGACATGAAAGAACCTATGGTAGAGAAACTTTCAAACTAGGATTTGTGAACTCTTCATTATCCCAATAGCACTCACAAAAATGTATGTGGGGAGAATTCCTGTCAAAGGAAAACGAGTATGGCCACCACTTGGTTCAACTAAGAGATAAGGAAAGAACCTGATATGAAGTGTTGATTTGCTTGAAAGAGATGTTCAAGGTTTCGTTTGGCACACATGGAAACAAAACATACCAGATGAAAACCTCTGCTGTTGAAAACATTGAAAGTCTGGAATAGTAGTGAATATAGGAAAAGTTCTTTGAAATCTTTTCATATTTAATCTGATAAATGTCAGTATTATGAAGGACTGGACATAATTTTTTTTGTTTTTTGTTTTTCCTTGTAGCATGCTCCAGGAAATGCATACACTGAAAAGAATGTTGTCAGTACAGTATTTTGTATTTATTGGAAAATTTCAGGGGCTGATAGGGATGGCTTAGCCTTTAAGAGCATTTGCTGCTTTTCCAAAGGACCTCCAATTTGGTTTTCAAGCACCTGATCACAGGACTCACAGCTGCATGTGACTCCAGTTCCTGGAGATCTGATTCTTCCCACATACATGTGACATAGGTTCACATGTACACATAAAATTTAAATTTTTCTCGAGCCCCTCTTCCCGCCCAAGAAAAGCTTTTGCTATGTATTCCAGGTTTCCCTGGATCTGGTAATCTTCCAGCTCCTAACTCTTACGCTTAATGAAAGTTGTCTGCTTCCACATTCGCAGCCATTGACTCCTGTTCAACAGTTCATCTCTTGACTCATTTCTAAATCTTACTCTCCAAAGCAAGCCTTAGGCAGAGCGTTGTGGAATGTGGAATGGCAGCTAAAACCCATGAACTGGAGACCAGAAAGACCTACATATGAAAAAAGTAGAAAGTGCATTCTCTTAAATTATTTTGTGAGGTTTCTTAAAGCAATCATGTGTTAGTTTAATGAGTGATGTCTTTTTGTATCAAATAAGGTAGGCGCTTCCTTCATTGTACATTATGTTGAATTTATTGATGAATTGATATTTGAAATATGCCAGTCCATTAATACCTTTAAAAAGCATTTTAGTATCTATGTATGTGTGTAAGCAAGAAAAAGAGAGTAGGTATGTGCTTGTAGAGGCCAGAAGATGGTGTTATATCCTTTGGAGCCATCTGACAGATATTACAGATATCTGACATGGTTGATGTGTGTGATAGGAACTAAATCCTAATCTTCATGCTAGATCAGTAAGTACTCTTAACTGCTGAGCCTTCCCTCAAGCTCCTGCGTAAATCATGTTTAATGGGTGGTTAAAATATGACTTTGTGAATATTGGAATAGTCCTATTGGTTTCATTTGCCTGATTTTTCTATACTCTCATTTTTCATGACAAAAAAAAAACAACTTGGGAGCATTGCTTATGTGTTGATGGTATGGTTTATGTGTTGGTGGTGTTCACAAAGAAATATTTTGGGTGTCTTACTCTATTGCTATGTTATTCCCCCAAGACCAGTCTCTTTGATCCTGGAACTAGACAGGCAACCAAGAAAACCCAGCATTTCTTGTCTCTTCACTCCCCATAGTGCTGGGTGGACAGACACATTCAGTCATTCCCAGTTTTTGTTGGTAGGGAATGAAACTTGAGTCCTCACAGCAAGTGGTCTTACCCAGTGAGCCTCCTCCTCAGGCATAAACTACTTTCAAATTGATTTCATCTCTTGTGTTTATGTTTCTGATGTCTTCTCACAGTCTTTAAGTACATGTTCTTTCAACTTTGAAGTATTTTCAAAATCCTTTTAGAATAGCAAATGTAAGGGTGTGTTTAGTTTTGTTTTTCCTAGTCAGAAGGTAGGTGTAAGTATATTGTAATCATAGGTCACTTTTCCAAGTTGGCTTATTTTTTTACTTTTGAGAATTTCATACATGTATACAATAAAAGATGATCATATGTATTCGCTATTTCTCCTTCTAACTCTCCCTATATTTTCCGTAATTCCCTTCTTGTAGCTTTATGTCTTTTTAATTAACCTACTAGGTCTCATTGGCATTGCTCATACATGTGTGGGTATGGGGCCATCCACTGGAGGATGGGTGACCTACCGGTAGTTACATCCTCACAAATGATTCTTCTCACCCCAGCAGCTATTCACTGCCGGTAACTTGTCACTAAGGGGCGGGGCCTGGAGATAACCTAGCCCATCTATCCTGGGATTTTGGACTGCTTAATTTTATAGGTTGTGTGCATGCAGTCACGTGGTGCTATGAGTTCATGATCCTAGTAACCATGTCAGAAGCCCCGGCACTTCACAGTTTTCCCCGCCCTTTAGTTCTTGCATTGTTGCTTCTTCTTTGGCTTTCCCTGAGCCTTGGTGGGGATTAATATAGCTGTCTCATTTAGAGGTAAATAGTCAGTCTGTTCCTAGTCCTTTGACCAGTTAGGCATCTCTCCCTTGACAGTTCTCCACAGTAAAAAGAAGCTATTCTGACCAAAATTGAGAGTAGCCAAGGTGTGTTGATGCCAAGAGCTGAGTGGATGGTGGAAACATGGGGGTTTTTTGGAGTTGATGATGCTGTGTAGCCTTGGTTAGCCTGGAACTTTCTCTGTAGGCCAAGCTGTTATCAAATTGCACTTAGTTTTGTTTTTTTTATGTCATGAACTATTTGTGTGTGTGTGTGTGTGTGTGTGTGTGTAATTATGAAATTTCACTGTGTGAATTTTGCATTTTTGTTGTAATTTCTCTAGTCATTCACTAAAGGATATACTGATCTTACTGCCTTCTTGCCCCAGACTGTGTTCAATAAATTCTACTAACTCACTCCATACATGACACGTGAGTGGCTCATCTGTAAAAGGATTCTCCCTAGATGTTTTAATTAGGGGGTCTTACAAGGATTGATTCTGCACTTAGGTATCCCCCATCTTGGGTGCGGTGAGGGCAAATGTAATTCTGCTCTTGTAATCACAGCAGCAGTTACCCAGAAGACCGCAATACTGGAGTTCTGGGTGATGTAGTTTGCGAGATGTGCTTGTCAGTGCATCAGTGAGTAGCAGGCACTTCCACGATTCAGAATGTGTTATGGTTTTTCAGCTTACGGATGTCCTTATAGAATGCCCTTCTGTCAGTCATTACGGAGCATTTCTCATTGGTGGAGACTTGTGACATGGCCTATAGTGGCAGAAGATGTGGCCTTGCTGAGTGAGGTGAACTAGTGTTTGGATTGTTTTTGCATTTCTTAGTTTCTATATAAACACTAATGTTTAATACGATGGATGCAGTTATCCACAAATGTAGGTGTTCCTAGAGTTTCCTTCCTTAGGGTTACATTATGACAAGCCCATAGTAAAGTGAAAAATACAAGAACAGCACTTTACATTCACCCTAGTGATCATCGAACCTCAGACTAGTCTACACCAACATTTTTGGACCAACTTACATTTTTCTAAAGTTGGGGAAATTTTCGTTTTCTTTATATTTAATTTTTAAAAAATGTTTTAAAATTAGTGCATATGTTGGCATAATTATAGGTTTTGTCCTGACATCGTGGCCCAGGTTTCCATGTACTTTAACCATAATCACTCTCTTGTTCCCTTCCTTCTCTCTAGTGGGCCTGTTCTCTCTTCACAAACTCACTTATGGTTTCGTCTCTCTCATTTGTTCAATCTAGATTCTGTTCTGTATACAGGGAGCACCATTTGGGGGCTGTCATTTATGTGGTGATTTCCAGTTCCATCCATTTTCCTGCCAAGTTTTCTGTTGAGTTCTCAGTGACCTGTTATAGTCTACATTTTATGTATGCCACATTTGAAATTTTTTAGTTTCTCTATTGATGGGCACTTAGGCTGATTCTGTAATTGAGTACTAGGAGGAGGAGTATATGAACCTGTATACAAGTATGCATAGTGTAATCTGACTTTGATTCCTTTTGCTGTGTCTACTAAACAATAGTAAGCAGGATCATAAGATTTTGAGTTTTTGATGAAACACTGTTTTTCAGAGTGCATATGCTAATGTACATTTCTAGGAGCAGCCATGCAGTCTCACCAGCTTGTTTTAGTTTGGGTCTTTGATAACTAATCACACTAGGTGAACTTAATTGTATTGAGAATATCATGATCCATTGTTTGAGAACTGATTTCATGATTTATTGTTTGAGAATATTTTGTGATTGTTTGAGAACTGATTTCATGATTTATTGTTTGAGAATATTTCATGATTTATTGTTTGAGAACTGATGGATTCCCTGTGTATTGATTCAGTTGCTTGTTGTTTGCAATGTGTGTGTGTGTGTGTGTGTATTTTCTGTACATTAATGTATAAAATGTACTCATTAAGATGAATGAGTGTCCAAGGATAGTTCCCCCCATCCTGTAGCTTTCTCTGACAGTTGATTCTTTTTTCTGTGTAAAAACTCTTTTATCTTCATGCAATGATTAAATTTGGTTTTTTTGTTTGTTTGTCTTTAACATTCTTGCTATGGAGGCCTGGCTGGCCTGGGATTTGCTGCATGTACCAGGTTAGCATCTAATTTACAGCAGTCATCCTGCCTTTGGTTTTTGGGTGTCAACATTGTAATCTTGAGGCTCTCATGGCTATTCCCTATTTGCCATTCTTCCTGTAAATTCTTACATTCAGAATACCATTGTCTGTGCTCCCAGCTTTATGTATTCTTTAGATTTTCCTCTATGAGTTACACATTTTTTAGGCCTTATGTTAAGGTCTTCGGTTCAGTTTGAGTTGTCTTTTGTACAGAATGCTAGAAGCACTTAGGGATATTCTTGTGCATACAGTGTTGTTTTCCTTGTTGAAGAGGCCATTTATTATACTATACATGGTTTGGATGCCTTTGCTGAAATCAGAAGATTGCAGCTATGTGGTTGTTTGGGCACTGTACTCTTCCATTGTTCTATGTGTCTGCTTTTACATTATACTGTTTCACTATGGTTTTATAGCATAATTTGAGTATTACGATAACTCTAGCTAGCATTGCTTTTTGCTCAGTGTTACTTTGACTATTTGGGGTGTTTTGGTTTTCTTACAATTACAGGATTGTGTTTTCTATTTCTGTAAATAATGACATTGGAGTTTTGATAGAGGGTTGTGTGAAGTCTGCAGAACACATTACACTTTCTCATATTATAATGGTGCTGATTTGTGAGTATAGGGATGTTTCCCATTTTTCAAAGAAGTCAATTCTTAAGTGTTTTTAAATTGTCATTGTGTACCCCTTTCACTGGCTTGACTAAGTTTATTTATTCATAGGTAAATTTGACTTTTTGTCTTATAACTTATTTCCTAGGCTTTTGGAACATTTTTTTCCTTGATTATTTTATTACTGTTTTCATTGTCATATAAACAGCTACTGATTTTTCTATAGTGACTTTATTGTACTACTTTGCTGAAGTAGTGATCAGATGTAGTCTTTTGGTGTGGCTGCTTGGGTCTTTTAAAAATATAATCACAGGAACTAGAGAGATGACTCAGCAGTTAGGAGCACCGGCTCCTCTTCTAGAGGCCTGAAGCCTGTTTCCCCAGCACCTACATGGCAGCTCACATCTGTAACTCCAGTTCCGTGGGATCCAGCTCCCTTTTCTGGTCTCTGGGCACCAGACATGCACATGATACACAGACATACATGTAGGCAAAATAGTTTTTTTAAAAGATGATCATATTGTCTACAAATAGAGATTTGATTTTTTTTTTCTTTTTTTTGGTTTTTTGAGACAGGGTTTCACTGTAGTTAGTTAGAGCCCGTCCTGGAACTAGCTCTTGTAGACCAGGCTGGCCTCGAACTCACAGAGATCCACCTGCCTCTGCCTCCCGAGTGCTGGGATTAAAGGCGTGTGCCACCACCGCCCGGTGAGATTTGACTTCTTATTTCACTTCCTTTTTCTTTCCTTATGTTCATGACTGAACTGAGGAGATCGTGTGTGGTGGGCAAGTGCTGGACCACTGAACTGCAGCCCTGTACTGAATCCCTTTCCTTTCTTTTCCCTTATTTTTCCAACTGAGAACTCAAGAGATGTATATTACAGTATAGGGAAGGTGGACACCTTTGTGCTAGTCCTGATTGACTTTAGTTTTCCTGTTTGGTATAATCTTTGCTCTGGTTTTGTCGTGTATAACTTGTTACAGTGAGCTGTGTTCCTTTTCATAGTCTTTTCAGGACTGTATCATCAAGGGACATTGAACTTTGGGCAGACTTCACTTCTCCGTGTAGTGCAGTGATGGGGGACTTCAGTCCTTGAACATCTATATTCTATCTGTGGAAACTCATATGCAAAGAATGAAATCAACCTGATCATAGTTTGTGGTATTTTTAATATGTTGAATTTGTTTGAAAGTATAATTTTGAGGGTTTTGTTTGTTTTTGATCTGTTTTCATCAAGGGTGTTTTTTTTTTTTTTTGTATTTTTCTTTGTTGTTGAGCCCTTCGTGATTTTGCTATCAGGGTAATACTGCCTTCCAAGAATAAATTTATTCCAAGAATAAATATAAAGTTTAGTCCCTTTATATTTAGTGAAATAGTTTAAGAAGCTTGGTTGAATTCAGTAGTGAATTCATTAAGTTCTTTATTTTTCCTTTTGGGGACAAAATTCATTACTAGCTTAGTTATGTTGCTCTTTTACATTGGTCTCATTCTCTTCATTTTTTCTTCATCTGTTCATTTTATTTTGTTACTGACTTGAGAATTTTATGCGTGCATTTTGATCAAGCCCACCTATTCCCATTCCTTGCCTTCGAATTCTTCTATCCCCGTCACCACTTTTCCCGCTCCATTTCCATTTGCTTTCTTCCATGTTTAACCTGTAGAGTTTCCTTAATGCTGCAGTGTGTGCATGGGTGCAGGCCCATCCACTGTCGCATGAATAGCCTCTCCCTGAAGAAAACTGACACTTCCTCTCCCAGCAGTCACCAGCTGTCAATAGATACTCAGGGGCGGGGCTTTCTAAACACCTCCCCCTTCCATGCCTGGATTTTTGTCTGGCTAGAGCTTGCATGCAATCACAGCTGTTGTCAGTTAGTATGTGCAACTGTCCTGTTAGGTGAGAACACATCATGTGACTATAATAATCCACTGGCTCTGGCTCTTCCAGTCTTTCTGCTTCCTCTTTCAATAATGGCCCCAGGTCCCCTGAGAGAAGGGATTTGATACAGATACATGTCACATTTAGGGGTGAGCCCTCCATAATCTCTTTTTCTCTGTATGATGACCAGCTGTGAGTCTGTCAATTGCCATCTACTGAAAAACAAAGGACAAAAACCAAACAAACAAAATACCCAGGCTCGTGATAAAGGTTGAGAGAGAGAAATTTTTCTATGGGTGTTAAGATACCCAGAAGAGATGGATTTAGCACCATGTCCTTTTAACAGAATGATAGTAGAAAGTTCTCCATATTAATGGTGCCAGGCATGAGTTCCATCTTGTGGAGTGAGTCAAAAAGTGGTTGGTTATTCCAACAACATTCATGCCATAGCCATGGTCATATCTTGTCAGACTGGTTATCATTGTAGACCAGAAGGGTCTCAGCTGGGTAGGCTTCCTACAGAGTCTTCTCCTCTGGTAGTAGGCACAGCCATTCCAGCACCATGAAGGCTAGCAATAGGATGAAGCCTCTAGGTCAGAATAAACTTGATTTCTTCATGTTCTGTGACTCAGTAAGTGGTGTCTTCAGTAATAGGGTCTTATCATCAAGTTCTGTGTGGTAACCAAGGACAATAGCAATAGCCTATAATATTGGGGAAGTTGTCTATGGGACTCCACCTCGACTTAATTTTGATATTTCATAACTGTCTTGAAATTATCCTTGATTTTTCAGTTTGTGATAGCAGCTTTCAAAGTATCCTCAAATCATCCTCTGCATTTTATTTCCTGTGTATTATAATGTCTCCCTTTCAACCCTAACTTTATTCATATGAATAAATGAATAAAACATAAGATAATAAACAGCAAAGTACTTAATTAAAATTTTGTAAATATTATGACTGCCTGAAAATTGCGTAGGGAGCAGCTATAGGGTTGGTTTTTTTTTTTTCTTTTTTTTTTTTTTTTGGCGTGGTCACCCTTCCTTGGTGTACTTTTTGGTGATGCAACTGACTTTGAGTCATTCATATGCCTGTAAGTAACCCCTCATTCATACTCCTGTAAGTAAATCTCAATAAAGTTATTGTTCTCCACGTTGGTCTTTGGTGGGATCATTGCTTTGGTGTGATGCTGGATTCTTACCAGTAGTAAGTAGCCATTTGTATTCTCCGCCCTGGAACTGCCACATTGTGTTCTCTGATAATGGACTCTTCTAGGGAGGAAAAACCAAGCAGGACCCCTTGCCGTTCTATCCTTTAAAACTGTCTCGTGGCATCTGAGGACAACCAGGTCAGAAGTTAAGTGTTAGACCTGCATGACGGCTCAAAGCATAAAGAGGCACTGGCCGTGAGGCCCAAAGACCCAACTCTGATCTCTGGTAGCCACATTGTGGAAGGAAAAAAACTACCTCCTGCAAGTTGCCCTTTCACCCACCTCCATTCACACAAATAACTGTCACTTAAATGGTTTTCAAAAGTTAGTTCGGCCAAGGAGCATCTTCGTTTTAGAGTTTTCCCTTTGCATGCTCAGAGCTGCTGTCAGAGCCCGCACTCCAGCACACTTCCCGACTTCCTTGTTGAGCCTTGCCCGCCTCAGTTCAACACCTAGTGAGAACAAATGCCCAAGCGCCAAGGTTCGCCCCAATGCTTTAGTGAGTGGAAAAAGTAAACTGAGCACTGACAGAGGAGGCAAACCGAGGAAACCTGCTTCTCTCTGCCAGCCCGAACTTTTTCTTTGTTTTGTTTTGTTTTTTTGAGACAGAGTTTCTCTGTAACAGCCCTTGCTGTACTGGAACTTGCTATGTACACCAGACTGGCCTCGAACTCACAGATAACTGCTTCTGCCTCCCGAGTGCTGGGATTAAAGGTATGTGACACCACCACCCGGGTGGTCTCTGTGCTCTTTACAAAAACACTCTTCCTATTCTGAGGAAAGAGGAGATGGGAAACTGATCACCCCAGGATGTGGGCTCAGGTTTAGTTTCAGTCACAAACCATGTGTGCCAGGGTGTCAGCTTCAGAGAGTCAATCACTGGCTGCAGGCTTGGGTTTATAAACTCTTACAGTAATACTTGGGCCAACTCTCCATAGTCCATAGGTCCCTTCTCAAGGGTATCATGGGAAAACTAGCATATAAAAGCCGCTAGCATCAAGCCTGATGACCTGAGTTTGGTCTCTGATCCACATAGTGCACAGAGAGAATAGGCTCCCTAAAGTCGTGCGGCCTCCATACTCAACTATGGCCCCTGTATATGTACGTACATGCACACTAAATACACACAAAACAATTTAAAAGAAAATTTTGTCAAACTAATGGTTTATATGAGCGAGCCCATAGAGACTTACACCTTGTGTTCCTACTGATTAAGAACTTTTTGTCTCAAGGGAAAATGAGTAGTTCTATTTCTCAGTTTTTTCACTCTGGATTGACTTAATTTGATCCTATGTGTCCCAGAATGAGAGACTCCTTCATTGTATAAAGTTCTCCTGAATTTGAAATATTTGGATGCAGTGTGTTCTCTAAATATAGTTTCCTAAAATCAGATCACAGTAAGACCTTCAGGACTAGAAAAATGGCTCAACTTAGCATTTACAAGTGCTTGTTGCTTGTCTGGAGGACGGGTATGGTTCCCAGCACCCATGTCAGTTCACAACTGCCCTGAACTTTAGGGTCAGTGGGTCTGGCACCCTCTTCTAGCCTTGAGGAGCATCCACATGTATGTGGCATTTAGACAGACACACATATAGAAATGAAATCTTTAAAAAGCAAAAAACCAAAACCCTATCATACTGAATCATAGTTTTTCCTTTTTTTGTTTTGTTGTTTGCTTGTTTATTTTTTTGGACAGGGTTTCTTTATGTAACAGCCCTGGCTGTCCTGGAATTTGCTCTGTAGACCAGGCTAGCCTTGAACTCAGTGATCTGCTTACCTCTGCCTCATGAGTGCCGGCATTAAAGGCATGCACCACCATGCCTGACTCCCTTTTTGTGTATTAAAGACCAGGCCTGATGTTTTCTCTTTCCTCACTTCCATCTCACTGTCTTCTTTTATGTGAATCTTCCTGTGAATTCCAAGGTTGGGATCTCAGGAAGGGCTCCCTGCATTTATCCAATCTGTACTCTATATCCTTTGCATCCTGCTAGGTATTAAGAAATGCCAAATTAGCCAGGTGTGGTGGCACACACGTTTAATCCTAGCAATTGGGAGGCAGAGGCAAATCAGATCACTGAGTTTGAGGACAGCCTGGTCTACAAAGCAAGTTCCAGGACAGCCAGGACTGTTACACAGAAACCCTGTCTTAAAAAACAAAACAACAAAAAATGTAAAACCAACATCAGCCCATTTTCATTTTTTTTTCTACTTTGTCTGCCAAGTAATAGGCTATTTCAAAGGATACATGCATGTTCTTTCTCCATTGTTGTCCAATTTCCTATTTACATATGCATGTTATTGGGTTTTGGAGTGGGGAAGGGGGGTAGTGGGTTGGGCAGACAGCTCAGTCTCAATTCTATGTCTAAATGCACATAGTAAAGTTACTGCTGAGAGAACCTTGTTAGGTTTCCTGCCTATGCACGTTACTAGTAGGAATTGCAGTATATTCTTTGGCCCGTCAGTTTTTTTGAAGCACCTGTTAGTGTGTGTGGCGTGGGTGCATATGGATAGCCAGCTGCGCATGCTCAGGTATGCAGAGGGGAAAAGTCGACCTCCAGTGGTTCCTCAGGAGTTGCCAACTTTATTTTTTTGTGATAGATTCTTTCATGGGTGTTGTGATACTTTGTTTTTGTTCTGGCAAATAAAGCTTGCCTGGAGATCAGAAGGTGGAGCTAGCTACTAATTAACCATAGAGGTCTGGAGGTCTGTCCAAACAGACAGGAAGTGATAAGGTGGGGGCAGAAACACGATCTTGGCCCTTTTGGTCTGAGGCGTCAGAGAACTAAGAGGTAGATGCGGTTGTTCCTTTGTTTCTTTGATCTTTCAGCTTTTACCCCGATATTTGACTATGAATTTTTATTATTAAGGCTAATTAGGATAATGCTGCGTTTTATTTGGTGTTCAATTTTTTGGGGCACAAATTTATGAAAAAGCTGCTGGCCTGTGGCTTTGCAGCCTCTGCCACGGGCGAGAGCTGCACGGGACTGGAGCCATTGTCCTGCTGGCTAGGTTTTTCTTTTCTTTTCTCCAGCCCCTCTGAGCGAGTCTGAGATTTTTCTGTTGCAGCCTCTCTGCAGCAAACTTCCCAGGGCCTTGGGCTCCAAAAGGTGCAGTGTTAGCCCCTCTAGTCAGCTCCCGCTCCACATACTTCTTCCCCACGATTGCCTATGTGCGTTACTCAGACAGCAGGTTCCCTCGCCCCGAGGGTTGTGGGCTTTTTCCCGGACTCCTCCTTGGCTACTGCCAAGCTAGGCAGCTGCTTTGAAAATGTGCTTTGGCTTCTACTGTTCTATGCAGCAGCAATTAATCTCATACTTCCCAATCATCTTCATTGCCATTGTCAGTAGATTTGGTGAGACAATTGGAAATTCATAAAGGGGGGGATTTTTTTTTTTTTTAAAAAGAGGGTTTGAGGGCTGGAGAGATGGCTCAGAGGTTAAGAGCACTGACTGCTCTTCCAGAGGTCCTGAGTTCAATTCCCAGCAACCACATGGTGGCGCACAGCCATCTATAATGAGATCTGGTGCCCTCTTCTGGCATGCAAGCATACATGAAAGGAATGTTATATATATAATAAATAAATAAATTTTTACAAAAAAAGAGGTTTTTTCCCATGGTAAAAAATGGGACAGATAATTACAATGGAGGGAATTAGATCTGTGTATAATTATACAATAGATGGTTTAAAGATGAAAAAAAATGAGAGGATAATTAACTTATGAGATTTACGTAATGTCAATTATAAACATCACTTTCATCATTCTTGTTTTCATCCTAAAAAAGTTGATTAATATGAGTGTGAAGATACAAGTCTTAGAAAAACTTATTAAAACAGATCATAGAGATATTCGGATCTAGACAGAGGGATTTAAAGGAGAACCAATCTCAGCATTGCTTTATAAGGTTAGAGAGGCACAAGGTTTTCAAACAATTAACCTTAATTTATCCACTCACCTTACAGGAAATGCCAAATGACTGGTATCCTGAAGGCAATGCAGGAGCTGAATGGACTCCTGTGGAAATATTAGATTTGAGGAGATTTAAAGAAGTGACAGTCTCATATGATATGCATTCGCCCTTCATGAAGCAGATGTTAAACTCAGGGTCAACTTGTAACAGAATTATCCCACAAGACTGGAGAGACTTGGTTACAGCAGTATTGGAGCCTAGCCCTCAATTTCAATGGAGGATCGGGTGGAAAGATTAGACTAGGATGATTGAACAATGAAGTAGGAATAGAGGCATTAAAATCTCCTAAGACCAATTTCTTGGAGAGGGAAATTATGCTAATGTACAAAGACAGTCTCTATATGAAGAGCACATCCTTGGCTCTATGCCATGCAGCAGTTTCGAATGCTTGGGACAGAATTGAAGAAGTCAGAAAGAGAACTGAAACATTTACTAAAGTTATACATGACCCAAAAGAAAACTTAACTGATTTTTTTTTTTACAAAGGTTGGCTTCAGCAATAAATAGAATGATACCAAATTCAGAAGTTAGACAAATAGTAATATAATCTCTGACTTTTGAAAATGCTCATTCACAATGCAAAGGGGTAATTAGGCCTTTAAAGGCAAGGTCAGCACCCAGAAAGGAATGGATCCAAAATCAATGAATATTGAATCTCATGACCATTATGGTGTTTAGACAGGAGAGGTGATTTCCAGAGTCTTGAAAAAAAAATCAAAATGTCAGATGTTTTAATTGTGGTAAACAAGGTCCACTAAAAAGGGATTATAAGCAGGGCATTCCTAGAAACAAGGTTATTTCTAAGAATAATCCAAACAGAACACTCCTCCCTTCTGAAGTATGCAGAAGGTGTGGCAAAGGCCAATGTTGAACCAATGAATGTAGATCAACAAGTGACAAAGTAACCCTTTGCCATTGGGAAATACCTTGGTTGACACTCACAGGCCCCCATATCAAATTTGGTTCAGTCATTCCATGTGACCATGGGGGAAACTCTTTCCCAGAGCAATTAAGGAACCTATGTCTATTGTAAAAAAAACCAAACTGCTGTCTGGTAGAATAGTTTCAGAAGATAAAACAAAAAGTTCAGAAGAAACCATAAAGCAAATATTTTGGCAAACTTCTATAAATGATCAAAGACCAAAGCCAAACATATGAATAAATGACATCATTGTTGAAGGACTAGTAGACACAGGTGCTATGTAGCAATAATTGCACCAGAATCTCGGCATCCAAATTAACCTCTTTGGGAGGTAAATGCTCAGCTTTTAGGGATTGGAATTTGCCTCAGGCAAAACAGAGCATGGGTTGGATCAGATGTATAGGACCAGAAGGACAGAGAGGAAAATTAAAGCCATATGTAGCTAATATCACAATGAATTTATAGGGACATGATTTGTTACAGCAATGAAATACCCAGATTAACATTCCTCCAATTTCAGAAACAAACAAAAAATCAAACATACTACATTTCTGGGAAAAATATTAAAAGGTATTATAAAGAACAGCCACTGCAATTCAGGTTGTACAAGAACAGGGTACAACAGCTGCTAATCTTTCAAAGGTACCAACAACCTTACCTTTAAAATGATTAACAGCAAACTTGTATGAATTGAACAATTGCTTTTAACATGAGAGAAATTGCAAGCCTTAGAACAGCTGGGATGGAAGCAATTAATTGCTCTACATGTTGAAGAATCAGCCAGGCTTTGGAATTCTCTTGTATTTATTATTAAAAAGAAATCTGGGAAATGGAGAATGGTAACAGATCTAAGAGCTGTTAATAAGGTGATTCAGCCAATGAACTCTCTACAGCCTGGAATTCTTCTGCCCTCCCTGTTACCAAAAGCATAGTCTATTATAGTAGTTGATTTAAAAAAACTTTCTTCACTATACCAAGAAAAGGACAGAGAAAAATTGGCCTTCATGGCCTACTTATAATAATTCTCAGCCTGTCAAGCGGTATCAGTGGAAGATTCTCCCGCAGGGAATGTTAAATAGCCCCATTCTGTGCCAATATTTTGTAAGATAGCCACTGGAAATGATACATAAGCCGTTTCCTCAATCTGTAGTTTACTATGATATGGATGATATTTTACTAGCTGATTCAAATGAAGATGTCCTATAGAAAATCTTTGAAGAAGAAAAATTTTTGTCTTATTGTGGATTACAATTTGCTTCTGAAAAAAATATGAAGAGGAGATTCTATTAATTTCTTAGGTTATAAAATAAGTCTACAAAATATTCAACCCCAAAAGGTGCAAATCAGGAGAAATCAATTGTGGACTCTTGATGACCTTCAAAAATTGTTAGGACACTGTTGGTATACAAA
Source organism: Myodes glareolus (assembly GCF_982192425.1). NCBI lineage: Eukaryota > Metazoa > Chordata > Mammalia > Rodentia > Cricetidae > Myodes > Myodes glareolus. The sequence continues at coordinate 49,305,040 of NC_142031.1, read as the reverse complement.
AGAGTTTAGCAATATCCTAGAATGAAGTATAACAAAGGTTTATTTATTTGGAGATAAACTAACAGAAAGTAGTGGTCCACAGTCCTCTACTAGTGCTGGAAACAGAAACTGAGTCCAGCAACCAAGAGGGCCATGCACACTTTACATCTGCATTTATAGCACATGAGATCACACCCAAAGTGGGCCAGTATTTAAAGGCTATTGGCTGAAGGAGTTCCCACAGTACCTTCTCCTTTTGTCTAAATAAGAGAGTTCTAAGCCTAGTACAAAACTATATACAATAAGAATGAATAGTAAGTATTGTTCAGGGAAAAGAACACACACACACACACACGTGTGTATCATTTAGAATTACAAACAGCACGAACATCATCAAACAAGAAGCATATGCTAAATGTTTCAATAGTTATCCTATCCTAAGGAGTCTAAGTCTTATATTAAAAATGGCTTGGCTGAGTCATAAGAGGAAAGTAGCTATGACTATCTAGTTTTCAACCCCATCAAAAACCTGAGAAGGGAAATAATATTACCTGAATAAACAGGAAGTACAATGAAGCAACTTCCAAAATGTGCAAGAAATGATAGAGACAACTGGATACCTGGGCAATCACCCAAAGGCACATTTGGCGAAGGCCTAGAGTAACTGACAAACCACTTTCAAAGGCAGGAAAATTTGAAACCTTACCCTGTTTTGGCAAGGTTTGTCAGTCTTTTTGCTTATATCCTGCTTGTCCAGTCTGGACACTGTGCATTTTGTCAATGGTTGAGGCAGAGGCAGTTCAATTTAGAATATTTCTGTTCTTGATTAAGGTATTGTAATTGTACAGCTCATTTAAAAATATGTATAATTAAAGATAAAGCTTGATATTTAAAATGGCATTTAAAATGTTTTAAGAGCTTTTGTTTTAAGAGACTTTTTATGACAACGAGACACATCTGCTCCTGGCAGCACCAATCTGCTTCAAGAGGCTGATGGGCATCGAAGAGGCTCCTTATGGAGTTTGTTAGCCATTTGGACAAGAAGCTGTTCTTGTCTGAACTGCTTGATGGTATGTTGTATGAACTGGACATGCAGAACCCGCAGAGAAAAATGACTGCTGAATTTGCTTAAAGGTGAGACAGTCCTTCAGGGTTCCTGTTTCATGAAAGAGTCTGCCAGACATTCTGCAGGATACAGAAGAAAGTGACTAACAAACTGCCAATATAGGTGGAACTGTCTTTGAAATTTCCTGCTTCATTGAAAAGTCTGCCAGATACTATGGGTCTATGTACTGAAGATGGATGCCCCAGTGTTGCAGAGAAACTTTGGGTGATTGTTCAGGCAGCAAGATGTCTCTGTCAATTCTAGAGTTTTGGAAGTTGCTTACAATGCACTTCCTGTTAACTTAGGTAATATATCCTTCTGGAGTCTTTGATGGAGTTGAAGAATAGATAGTTATAATTATAGTTTTCCTTAGTTATGATAAAAGATAAGTAGATATAAATATTGTAATCGTAATTCTTGCTTGATACCTTTTTGTTATATGTAATTTTACTATGTTAAAGTTAAAACCTTCCTATTTATTTAAACAGAAAAGGGGAAATGGTATAGGAAGTCCTTCTGTATATGTGTTGCTTTTATTGGTTAATGAATAAAGCTGTTTTTGGCCAGTGGCTTAGTGGAATAGAGCTAGGCAGGAAAACTAAACTGAATGCTGGGAGAAAGAAGGAAGAGTCAATGAGAAGCCATGTAGCTGTCTGCAGGAGACAGATGCACCAGAACCTTGCCTGTAAGTCACAGCCATGTGGTGATATACATATTAATATAAATGGGTTAATTTAGATATAAGAGCTAACTAGAAAGATGCTTAAACTATTGGCTAAGAGTACTGTAAATAATATAGCTTCTGTGTGATTATTTTGAGTGAGAGTGGCTGGGAACAAACTAGCGACCTCTGACTACAGTCATGGTGTATGATTTTTCTAATGTGTTCATGGATTCTGTTTGCCAGAATTTTACTAAGTATTTTTGCATCAGTGTTCATGAGAGAGATTGGTCTGTGATTCTCTTTCTTAGTTGCATCTTTGTGTGGTTTGGGTGTAAGGGGAACTGTAACCTTGTAAAAAGTTGGCAACATTCCTTCTGTTTCTATTGTGTGGAATAATTTGGGGAATATTGGTATTAGTTCTTCTTTGAAATTCTAGTAGAATTCTGTGCTGAAACCATCTGGTCCTGGACTTTTTTTTTATAGTGGGAGACTTTTGATGACTGTTTCTATTTCCTTAGAAGTTATAGGTCTATTTACTTTACTTATCTGGTCTTGATTTAATTTTGGTATGTGGTAGTTATTCAGAAAATTTCCATTTCCTGTAAGTTTTTCAATTTTGTAGACTACAAGTTCTTGAAGTATGACCTAATGATTCTCTAGATCTCCTCAGTGTTTGTTGTTATGTCCCCCTTTTCATTTCTGATTTTGTTAATTTGGATGTTTTCTTTCTGTATTTTGGTTGATTTGGACAAATGTTTGTTTATCTTGTTGATTTTCTTGAAGAACCAATTCTTTGTCTCATTGGTTCTTTGTATTGCTTTCTTTTTTTCTATTTTTTGATTTCAGATCTCAATTCGATTATTTTCTGTCATCTAGCCCTCCAGGGTGAGTTTGCTTCTTTTTGTTCTAGAGCTTTCAGGTGTTCTGTTAATTTTCTAGTGTGGGATTTTTCCATCTTCTTTATGTAGGCATTTAGTGCTATGAACTTTCCTCTTAACTGTGCTTTCATTGTGTCCCATAGGTTTGAATATGTTGTGCAGTCATTTTCATTGAATTTTAGGAGGTCCTTAACTTCTTTATTTATTCCTTGGCCCAGGAGTGATTCAGTTGAGCATTATTCACTTTCCATGAGTTTGTGGGCTTCCTGCAATTAGTGTTGTTGTTGAATTCTAACTTTAAGTCATGATGATCTGATAAGACACATGGAGTTATTCCATTTTTTTGTCTCTGCTGAAATTTGCTTTGTTACCAAGTATGTGGTCAGTTTTAGAGAAGGATCCATGAGGTGCTGAGAAGATGATATATTCTTTTGTGTTTGGGTGAAATGTTCTATAGAGGTCTGTTAAAACCCATTTGTCATAATATTGGTTTGTTTATTTCTCTGTTATGTTTCTGTCTGGCCAATCAGTCTAGTGGTGAGAGTGGGTGTGAGGAAGTCTCCCACTATTAGTGTGTGGGGCTTGATGTATTATTTAAGCTTTAGTAATGTTTCTTTTACAAATGAGGGTGCCTTTGTATTTAGGGCATAGATGTTCAGAATTGAGACTTCATCTTAATGGAGTTTTTTTGTGATGAATATGAAATGACCTTTTTCATCTCTTTTGATGAATTTTAGCTTGAAGTCTATTTTATTAGGTGTTAAGATAGCTACAACAGCTTGTTTCTTAGATCCATTTGGTTGGAAAATCTTTCCCCAATCCTGTACTCTGAGGTCATACCTATCTTTGTGTTTCCTGTATGCAGCAGAAGGATGGAGTCTGTTTTTGTAACCATTCTGTTAGCCTGTATCCTTTTATAGGTAAATTGAGTCTAATTATAATAAGAGATACTAATGACCAGTGATTGTTAGTTCTTATAATTTTTTTTGCTGTTGTTGGTGGTATTCTGTGTATGTTTCTCTTTTATGGGATTTGCTGGTATAGGATTATCTACTATTTATCTATTTATCTATTAAATGTGTTTTTGTGGGTGTAACTACCTTCCTTGGGTTGTAGTTTTCCTTCTAGTACTATCATTAGGGCTGGATTTGTGGATAGGTATTGATTTAATCTGGTTTTGTCATAGAATATCTTGCTTTCTCTGTTTGTGTTGATTGAATGCTCTGTTAGATATAGTAGTCTGGGCTGGTATCCATGGTCTCTAAGTGTCTACATTAATACATGACCAGGATCTTTTGACTTTCATTGTTTCTATAAGAAGTTGGGTATAATTCTGATAGGTCTGCCTTTTTATGTTGGTTGGCCTTTTTATTTTCAGCTCTTAATAGTGTTCTTTATTCTGTATGTTTAGTGTTTTGATTATTGTGTGGTTTTTTTGGTTCAGTCTGTTTGATGTTTGGTAAGCTTATTGTATTTTCATAGGCATGTCCTTCTTTAGGTTGGGAAAGTTTTCTTCATGATTTTGTTGTATAAATTTTCTGTAACTTTGAGCTGGACTTCTTCTCCTTCAATTCCTATTATTCTTAGGTTCATTCTTTTCTTAGTGCTCCAGATTTTCTGGATATTTTGTGTTAAGAATTTGTTGGATTTAACATTTTCTTTGACCTATGAATTGCCTTTGACTTGAGGATGTGGGTTCTACTTTTCTGCTTCACTTTACATGAGAACATTTGAATATTTTTTTCTGTCTCAGGGTGTGATTTGGATGTTGCCTGTAGAGAGAAATAAAATGCATAATTCCAACTACAGACCAGTTTGTCCTTGCCTTGTGTGTTTAGATACTGTGATTTCTGACTCTGACCTACCGTCTCTTCCTTATTTTTCCACTTTTCTGTTTCAAAATGTTCAATCAACAATTGATTTCCCTTTTGAACTTTTCATTTCATGTCAGTTGCTTAGTGTCTTGGTTAAAGGAGTTTTTAGACATTGTAGTATGCTTTTAAAATTTGCATTACATTATAATTTATTAGTTATGAGTTTATGTAGATCAGAAGGCAACTTGTGATAGTTAGTTTTCTCCATTCATTCTGTTGGTCCTGAGGATCAAACTCAGATACCAAAGCTTTGGCAACAGGTTTCTTTAACCACTGAACCATCTCATTGGCCTGGATTAATGTAGTTTTAGCCTTTTATCCATATTAGGCAATTTACCACTTTCTTATTGAAAATATTGGTTCATGTTTATTGCAGCTACTTTTTTTGGTAAACTAAGTTTACCACTAATCTTACTGGTTTCCTGCTTCTGTATCAAATACCCTGACAATTACAACTTAAGGGAGGAAGGTTTTGCTCTGGCTCACAGATCAAGAACCAGAGTGTTGGCTCAGGTTCCAAAAAAATCAAGGAGCTGGTCAAATGCTACCCACAGTCAGGAAGTGGAGAGTGATGAGTAAATGCTAATTTTCAGTTTATTTTCTTCATTTTATACAGTCCAGGTCCCTGTCCAGGGAATTGTCTTTCCTGCAATTAATTGTTTATTCCACATCAATTAATATAATCAACATAATCCCTCAGAGATGATCTCAAGGATTATCTTAATCTAGATAATCCTTCCCAGGTATGCATGGAGGCTTGTCTTCTAGGTCATTCTTGATTCTGCTGGTAATAACTCTAACATTGTCATGGCCAATCTTGGTTATTAATTTAGCTATATTTGGAATCAGAAAAAAAAAAGCCCAAGCAGCCATGTAGGATTTCTTAATTGCATCATTTTGAGGTCAGAAGACCCACCCTAAATCTGGGCTACACATTTGGTGGCAGCTCACATGAAAGGATTTGGAAGAAGGATGCTTTTGCTTTTTTCCTACTTGCCCTCATTTTGCTGCCGAGTTCATTTCATCTGCTGCTATCTCACTGATCTTGGAAGCTACTTCTTCAGGATTCCAGTGTAGACAGGGGACCAGCTGAGCTATCCAGGCCTGTGGACTGAACAACTTCCAGCTTCTTGGACTTTCTGTTGGGAGACAGCCATTTTGGATTAGCCAGATCACAGGCTGTAAACCACTCTAATAAATCCCCCTTTTAGACATACAGATTCATCAGTTGTATTCCTTTAGGCAATCCTGACTAACAAAATCATTATACTATTTAAAAGTTTGCCTTGGAAATCATAGAATGTCACTCATATCTGTGAAAGGTGACATGTTGTGTTAGATCTGTTCACGGGATATATGAATATGTACCTTCCTTCCCCTTGTTTTTTTCTTCGTTAGAATTTTCTATAGAAACAATGGTGTTGGGGCCTGTAAGATGTCTCAGCTTATAAATGCACTTGCTGCCTGAAAAATGGAAATCTTCCTTTGGTTTGAAAATGTAAATCTTAGGAACTGAGTTCAATCCCTGGAGCCTCCATATAGATGGAAGGAGAAACTGCAGAGTTTCTACAAACCCTACAGAGCTGCCCTTTAACCTTCACATGTGTACCCTAGAATGTTTGAACCCCCCCCCACATACACTTGCACACAAAATAAATAAAATATAAATGGTTGTGTTGATTTATTCGTGTATTGACTTATCTTTAATCAGGCCTGTCTAAGGTATTTGTCTCATTGCTGGAACAAATGACTTAAAAAGAGAACATAAGTGCACAAAGGTTTAGTTTGGCTCAGTGTTCAAGGTTACAGTCCATCATGACAGGAAAGGCAGGGGAGCAAGGACTTCAAGCGAATGGTCATAGTGCATCTGCAGTTGGGAAGCAGAGTGGCCATGCTTGTGTTCACCTCACCCTTGTATTTTGTTTGTACTCCAGGACCTCAGCCCAAGAAATGGTGCTGCCCACAGTTAAGGTAAAACTTCTCACCTCAATTAATATAACCAATGCATTTCCTCACACACCTGGAGGTTTGTCTCCTAAATGATATTAAATCCTGTCAATTTTAAAAAATGTGTACCTTCCAATGTTGTTTTAAATTTTCATGTGAATCCTTCTGAATCTAGCAATTCCTGGATACCAGGAGAGGTTAAAAAAATCTTTCTAAATTTTTAAGAACATACAGTATTTGGATCATTAGGGGACTCAGAATTTTATGAGTGTCGTGATAGTGACACAGTATACAAAGAGAAGATAACATGACCTATGAGTTCAAGGAAGTACAATTATGCTGCTGTCTTAAAGGAACCCCCATCTACTGTCACAAGTGCTGTGTGTAAGAGAATCTTAAAATGTGCAGACAGTAGAATATGATAAACAAGACAAGAATTAAACAGCTACAGAATATAGTATTCCAGCTTTTAATGAATTAAGCCTTGATTTTTCAGTACTATAAGGGTCAAACTTCCTACGAAAATGCATGTGGGCTCATTTAGAAGTCAATGACTTGGTGTGGGAGGTCCTTCTGTCTGTGTATTCAGGAACAAACAAGCGACCTCCTACAACAATGACCTTTGAGAATGTCACTGGAAACTTCTTATGGAGGAGGGGTTATCCCAGAAGAACCTCTATAAAGAGAGGATGCAGGAAAACTTGAGGAAGCTGGCCTCTGGAGGTAAGTATGCCATCATTTCTTTAATTAATCAATCCAAAAAAAACCTATTTCAAGTTTATTATTGCTGCTGCATGGATTGAAAAAAATGCTTAAGAAACATTAATGAATATGTTAGATGGGATCATCATATACTATAAATTTGTTTAAAATCTGTTCATATTTACACTATAACATAATAATTCATAATGGTTTCTCCGTATTCTACAAAACATGGAAAAACCAAAACATTGAAGATAAATAGCCAGAATCCAGAATCTATGGATAAAACCAAGATAACTTGTGTCTCGGGAGAGATGCACATTCCCTAAGAGCTATGTTGTGATCACACTTGTTACCAAAAAGATAAAAGATACATGCATCAAGATTCAAACCCAGTTAAGCTCAGGGAATTTTTGGCAAAACTGCAAACATGTTTAGCATCAGCAGAAAAACATTCTAAATATTCCTGTACAGGAAAACGATTGAAACACAATGCCAAAGATTATACTTCGCCATACTTCACACATACCAACTTTACTCCATAGAGTATTAAAATTAAAATAGTTATTTACCTACAAACCTTGTTCTAAGGTACATGAAACAAAAATAAGATTTTTTTAGACAGAGACCAATTGTTAAGACCTCTCATTTTATACATAATTCCAAATGCATCATGATTTTGGCCATTAATGTGGATCAAATTGTGCATGGTATTGGGTGTTAAATTTGTATTAAGTGTGACATAGATGTTTTTGCTTGGCATGGAAGTAATATTACACAACCACTCACAAATACCATTGATTTTATTGTAGCTGCCCTCAAATCAAGTTGCAGATCATTCAGTGAAGACATATTCAAAAATTCTCACAGCTCGTGAAACCAACATTTTTACTAGTAAATCATTAACAAGAAAAATGTAATGCACCTTTGCTTTCTGCAGAAGTCAACTGGTGGAGAAACTCTGGGGATCCAGAAAAGATTATCAGCATGCAAGAATCTTCAACTTCTCTACTGAGGGTATTGTAAATCAGAACTCTTTTTTGTTGTTTGTATGTTTTGTTTGTTTTTACAGACAGAGTTTCTCTGTATTGGGTGTCATGGAATTCATTCTGTAGACCAGGCTAGCCTTGAACTCAGGGATCTGACTGCCTTTGCCTCCCAAGTGCTGGGATTAAAGACATGCATCACGATCATCTGGCTCATACTTCCTTTTTTTAAAAACATTATTTACTTTTACTTTAATATGCCTCGGCATTTTGCCTGCATGTATGTCTTTGTGAGGGGGTTGAATCCCCTGAAAGTGGAATAGCAGACAGTTATGAGCTGCCATATGTGTGCTAGGAATTGAACCCTAGTCTTCTGGAAGAACATCCGGTGCTCTTAAACATTGGCCTATCTCTCTAGCCCCATAAATCAGAACTCTTACTCATGAGCATATAGCTATGATAGGAATGAGTGTGCAAAAGTACTTATCAGCCATTTATCACTAAGTATACACCTTAAACCCAATACAGGGCACAGATCATATGACGATCAGGAATATGGAAAGAAATTGTATAAAAATAAGCACTGTGATGAAGACTTCAGATTCGATGAAAATTATGAAAGGACTTCCACTGAAGAAATATGTAAGCAATATGGAAAAATCCTCAGTTCTTTGGAGTCTTTTCAAAAGTTTAAATAGCATTACCCTGTCCAGAAATTCCATGTATGTAGCCAATGTGGGAAAGTCTTCACTCATTCCTATGACCTACAAAGACATGGTTGAATTCAAACTGGAGAGAAACTTTTTGCATGTAAACAATGTGAAATTTTTTTTCTGTTTATACTTCATATCTTGTGACAGGATCCACCATGGAGAAAATCCATTCATGTGTAAGCATTGTGGGAAAGCCTTAATTACGTCTACTCCCCTTTAAATACATAAACTCACACTAGAGAAAAGCCTTATATATGTAAACAGTGTGGAAAAGCTTTCTTGTTGTCGTATCAATTACAAAAACATGAAGCAATTCACAGTGGTGGGAATCCTTATGTCTGTAAGTAATGTGGGAAAAAGCTTCACTTGTTGCAGTTCCCTAAAAACACATAGAAAAATTCACACTGGTGAGAAGCTCTCTGTGTGGAAGCAGTGTAGGAAAACCTTTAATCCTTCCTTTTCTCCGATAACGCACGAAAGAATTCACACTGGAGAGAAATCTTATCTTTGCACACAATGTAGAAGAGTTTTCACTGATTTCAGTTTACATCACTTCCATGGTAGCATACACAGTAAAAAGAAATCCTGCAAATGCAAATATTGCGGGAAGCCATCATTATTTCTACTTACCTTGAAGTGTAAGAACGAATACACACTGGAGAAAAACCTCATGTATGGAAACAATGCGGGAAAGTCTTCACTTGTTCCAGTTCTCTAAAATCATATGGAAGAAGCCACACCGGTGAGAATCCCTGTGTGTAAGCAGTATGGAGAAACTTTTGCTTGTTCTTTTTCCCTTCTAAAAGATGAAATAGCACTAGCGAGAACATTTCCGTATGCAAACACTGGGAAAGCTTCCACTCATTACAGTTCCTTTCACTTCCATGAAAGGATGTACAGTGGAGGAAAACTTAAAATACAAGTGTTGCGGGAAAAGCTTCACTTGTTCTGATACCTTTAGCAATGCAGCTAGCTAGCTTTGATTCACCCATCCTTTGTTGGAATCATTACTTTGGTTCATTCTTGATTCCCTACGTAGGTAAGTAGACATTTATTTGTGCATCTTTTCCCAGGAAAAATCACCCAACACTGTGTGTTTTAGTTACTTTCTATTGCTGTGAAGAGACACCATGATGAAAACATCTTACAAAGAAAGCATTTAATTGGGGACCTGCTTATAATTTCAGAGGTTGTATCCATGACCGTCATGGTGAAGAGCACAGTGACAGACAGGCAAACATGGCACTGGAGCAGTAGGTGAGAGTTTACATGTTAACATCCAGGAGACAGAGAGAGAGAGAGACTGGCTCTGGTATGGTCTTACATACCTCTAACAAAGGCCACATCAATTCCTTCCCCAGAACAGTTTCAACAACTACGGATCCAGCATTTAAATACTTGAGCCTATGGGGGCCATTCTGCCTATGTTTTCTAGTAGTGAAATCTTACCTAAAAGGGAGGAAGTGAGTCTGAAGTAGAGTCTTGTAATTCTTTCTAGGCTGGTATCCAAGAGCCGAGAACCACATCAAGAGTCAGTTCTCCCTTGAAGCTGCATTGGATGTGTAGGCTTCTCTTTCGTGTTTGGAACACCTATCAGAATCAACAACTTTGTGACCCGTAGGTGATGTAGATTCCATTCTGTGGCTCATGTTCTAACTGATCTTAATAATAAAACCCACAGAAAGATATTGGGATAAATGTTGAAAGATCAGGGAAGTAAAGGAGCCAGATGCTAGAGAGACCTTTTAAAACCTCTACTGAATCCTCAGACCAAAGTGGGCAAGATCCTGTCTCCACGAATCCTCAGACTGAATGCCATGCTCCTCTCTCCTCCTGCCTTATATTCCTCTCTCCACCTATCCATATCCTTTCCTGTCTCCACCTCCTTACTCCTTAGTGCTGATATTTTAAGGCATGTGACTCCCAAGTACTGGGATTAAAGATATTAGCTACCACCACCTGGCTCTGTTTCTCTTTGAGACTGGATCAATCTAGTGTAGCCCAGGGTAACTCACAGAGATCTGTCTGCCTCTGCCTCCTGAGTGCTGGGATTAAACGTGTGCACCACCACTGCCTGGTCTCTGTGGCTAACTAGTGTGGCTCTCTCCACACTCTGATCTTCAGGCAAGTTTTACTTGTTACAGCACAAACAAAATATAACCACACATCTCCTCATGGAGCCTCCCCTACAGCAGTCTGAAGACTGGTAGGAAGCAAATGTCCCAACTTCTTGACGTTGTACCACTGTTTGACTGATGAAAGTGAACAAGCTTGACATCTGTCCTTAAAGAGAAGACACTCCTCAAGGAGGTCAGAGTACAATTTGCAGGAGTTTGTTCTCTTACCAGCACGTAGCTTTGAAAGACCCCCCAGTTTGGGGAGACTCTCACTCGAGCCTCGGGAAGATGCAACCCCCCCCCAGTAACTCACGAGAGACCGTCCTTGCTGCAATCACACAAGGTTTAATGACAAGACAACAAGACAGGGACCAGTGCACTGGGGCCGAGACTCATAACCCACGCAGGGGAAGAGTTCGACCTTGAGTGACCGGGAGAAGTAGTTTTTATAGGAAGAAACCACATAGCCCAGTAATCCGAAAGGGGGGGCAGGGAGGATGTCACAGAAGATTCTGAAAATTCCAGTGATGATTACAAAGGGGCAATTCCCTGCCTCTCAAGATCATTCTCAAAGGTTGTAATCAGCTAGTTCCTATTCCGGTGATAATTACTAGGGGGTGACAATTACTAGGGGGATTCTCTTTGTCTCTCAAGATTACTCTCAAGATTACAATCCACCTTTATCTTCAGCTAGTTCCTGGAACCCTGGAACTGGTTAACCTTAGATTTCTGATTCTTCTCTTCCTGCTAGATTTTTGGCTCTATTTTCCTGTTAGGGGGATCTGGATTTATCCAGGTCTTTCAGCTTCAGGATATCAAACACAGGTTGTAAGGCTGGTCAGTAGGCAGGCTGAGTGATCTCACCGGCCCAAACCAATTTTAGCTCCTGAGAATTACCATTGGAAAGAAACAACCTAAGAGTCCATTTCAGTACTTATACCTGTGAAGTCACCTGATCTTCAGAAAGAACATATGGCAAAGAAGATTGGAAAATGGCCTTGCTCTCAGATATGGTGTATCTTTATAACTTAATTTTTTTAGATGTCATGCAATCAAGGTCATTGTCTTAGTTAAGGTTTTATTGCTATGAAGAGACATCATGACCAAGGTGTAGGCCCATATTTCTATATGGTGGCTGCCAGGCGCTAAAGCCATAGAGGCCCACCTGAGGTGGTCATGTAGACCTGCAGACAGGCTGTTTCTACCTAACAAAAGGTCAGGATGTTGTTGCTCCTTCCTTTGTAATTTGGAGGATGCCTTATAGAGATGCTAATTCAAGCCTACATGACAGCTAGCATATTCAGCAGACAGGTAGATGCGGATGTGACAAAAGGCCATTCACCTGGTTGCCGAGGAGACAGAATGCTGGTGTATCCCCTCACGTCCCCCCCCCCCCCCGCTCAGTTTATGTGTGGATATAAAAGCTGCTTGGATAATAAGCACGAAGACATCTTGAGGAAGAAGAAGCCTGAAATGCCCTTTCCGCGATGACTGTGTAAGCTGTGTCTAATTATTCCTTGCGCCTTCGTACCAGTCCAGTTAGGGAAAATAGTTATCTGTGTTGGAGTCACACAGGCTCTAACACCAAGACAATGCTTTTTTTTTTCCTCCTCTCTTCCCAGTCCCTCCCCCCAACTTGACTCCTCCCCATCCACACCTCCTCTTTTTTCTTCAGAAAAGGGTAAGTCTCCCATATCAGCCAGTCATAGCATATCACATTGCAGTAAGACTAGGAACCTACTTTCCAATTAAGGCTGGACGAGGCAACCCAGGATGACTGGGTCCCAATAGCAGGTAAGAGTCAGAGACAATCCGTGTTCCCACTGTTAGGAGTCCCACACGAACCCCAAGCTACACAACTGTAACATATTGTCTCTCTGCTCAGGTCTCCTGTCTTGTCAATAAGTCCTGTCAATAGGGATAATTGTGGGGGACTAGCTTTATGCAGGGTTGACTGCCCACTGTGTGGAAGAGGTCATCAAGTTGCCCAGACAGAAAGAAATTATCTCATCAAATGATTTATACACTTAGGGGACAGTTCAGGATGAATCCCATTATGAGAGGGAGAAGAGCCATGACGTCACAAGATTTCTATAGAACCGACAGTGACTATCCAAAAGACAGGTGTTCCCGAAGCTCTGCAAATCAGGTTCCTCATTCGAGGAGATACACTCCCATGAGTTTGTTTACTGATCTGTCAGCTGTACATTTGCTGTATAATGCTTGTGGCTCACAGCACATGGTCTCACTGTGTAGCTCTGACTGTCCTGGAACTTACTATGTTGACCAGGTTTGCCTCAAACTTACAGAGATCCATCTGCCTCCCAAGTGTTAGGAGTAAAGGCTGCACCACTCTGCTTGACTAGAACAAGTGCTTTTTTCATTTTTTGTTTGTCTGTTTCAAATAAATTTAAGCAATAGGGTTACTAGAAAGAGAAAAGAATAAGATATATTCAAGACTGGGTGCAAACTTCTCAAGGGAGAATACACACTTAATTGTCTTTACAATAGCAATAGATGTGATTATAATGTGTTCTTTAGTTATATCTTCAAAGGTTGCACAGAATTTAAATGAACTTACAGAGTGAGGACTGGAGAGATGGCTCAGCAATTAAAAACACTTGCAAGGTCAGTTTCCAGGCATTTACACTGGGGAACTCACAGCCACCTCTAGGTGATCCAATGTCCTCGTCTTGCCTCTGCAAACATCAGCACACATGCATACACATGCGCACACACATCACCACCAGCTCCAGGGGATCCAATGTCCTCGTCTTGCCTCTGCAAACATCAGCACACATGCATACACATGCGCACACACATCACCACCAACATCACCAATAATAATAATAATAATAAATAATACTTATAGTAAATCTTTTATAAGAGAGATCACAGAATAGATTCTGAGGCATATTGGATAGGACAGGATCTGACAAAGTAAATCCTTGAAACACAGGGGTTGCATAAGAAAACCAGATTATTTACAATTAGAAGTTAATAGTCTTGCTTGTGAGAGTCCCATAAAATATCTGGGACAGAAATATATGTAGTAATGGGACAGGACATACTCAAGGTCATATATATTCATACCTAAAGCTTGATTCACTGCTCTTTTAATATTTTTATCTCAAAATATCTCTATAGAAAAAGAATATTCTCTCTATGGAGAGATGGCTCTGTGGTTAAGAGCATGTCTTCTTAGTCAAGGTACAACTATTTCTGCCCCTAAAAGAATCAAGAACATCTGTTTTCTTTCTTTTTATTTTTTTCATCCAGACCCAACGTCCTGGAAGGGAGTCTGCACCCTTGTTGTGTACACCAATAAACACAGTCCTATATGCTAAAAGGTTCTGTCTTTTTCTGTTGCCTCAAAAAATTAACAGCCATTAGCAACTTCAGTTCCCGGATTTCTGACACCCTTTTCTGACTTCCTTGGGCACCAGGCACACATTTGGCACATATACATACATGCAGGAAAAACACTCACATGCATAAAATAAATAAATCTTTTAAAAATTGTTTTGACCCAAAATATTGTCTTGGTATAGACAACCTTCACAAAAAAAAATGGAAAGAGTACTGGAATTCTTTTCTTTTTATATTATATTTTATTTTACTGTGTATTTATGTGTATGTGCACATGCAGGCATGTGTGCTTGTCACAGCATTCACGTGGAGGTCAAAGGACAACTTTCAGGAGTCAGTTCTCTCCTTCCACAATGTAGGTCCTAGAGAGTGAGCTTGGGTTGTTCTGCAGGGGTTGGTGGCTTACCACTAAGCCACCTGGCTCCCGTGTTGAAATTCCTAACTCCCTGGTGAGAGATCTGAACCAGATCACCTCTGAAGGGCTCTTTTCCTTTCCTGTTTCCTCTGTATTTTCCCTTTCTCTCTTAACTTCATTCCTTCCTACTTGCTACATTGAGCTCTTACTTCGGAGGGATGAAGATTCTAATGATTTTCTGCCTTACTCTCTGTTTTCATTTATTGTATCATGGAGACTTATTGTGGTGGTCCTCTTAGAGACTACTGGGTCGTTTGTTTGTCTGGTGAACATAGGATGTGGCATTTTTTTAGGGGAAAAAACATGAAACAAATTATTAGCCGTGTGTGCTGTAGACCCCTTCCTACAGAATGAAATATAAAGGTGTTATGATAATATAAAATACGCGGGGCCCCCAACATTTGACCCTACCACTTTAACAAGAAGCAGAAATGATAGCTGCTTTGAAGCCAGGACAAAGTTCTGTGAGCAAATGCTTTTCCCTCTGGCAGACCGGGACTTTTGTGCATAGAATCTGTAATGCAGTCTCCTGCCACTAGGAATAGGACCCATAAATTACTACTCGATAGGTGATTATTGTGCAAACTGTACAACCAGAAGATTTGGCTTTAAGAGAGACGTGCTGCAAAAACTCGTGGGATGCCAACTTTTGTACTCTATTAAATGTCCATCCAAGACCAAAAGAGATTCCAGGTTTTCTCCCTCCTTGTCAGCCTCACGTCCATCCGCTGCTAGAGTTAAAGGAGGATCTGAGGACACCTAGTGGTGCCTGCTGCTGGGCGTCCTGGGTATGAGGAGGCAGCGGCGGCAGTGGGGAAGCAACCTCTGCGGAGCAGTAGTCTGGTTTCCCTGGGCCGGGTCCTACTGGGAGGAGATGAGCCAGCAGGCAGAGCCACCATCCTGTCCCTCTCTGAGCTTTCAGTGCTGCGGGCTCTCTAAGCAGCTGGGCGCTCGCCACCGGCATCCCAGGTGTCTACGTAGTAGTGGCGGAGCGGGTGAGGAGATTTGGAGTCAGTTTGTGGTTCATGCTCCGGAGGTGTGGTGATCCTGGGTCCTGACTTTTTTTTTTTTTTTTTTTCTTATGTGAGACCGGTAAACGGAATAATAAAATGTGTGTCTGTTTCGTTGCCATATTTTGCGTGCTAGCCAGGTGGCCACCAGAGATGATCTTGTAACAAATTTAATCTCTAATATTTCCTGGCAGATGACACATGAATGTTTCACACAATTATATGCAATCGTGCCGGTCACAGAATGGCTAAGAAAGGGTTAAACAGGTGGCAGAGACCAAAGATTCTGTCTTGAAGTCGGTGGCCGAGAGCTGAGACTGGAGCAAGGAAAAGGTGCAGAGGGGGCAGCGTGTGTGGGAAGCGTGTCCCCGGCAGGAGAAGCTCTATGGAACCGATCTTGGCAGTTGACCAGATCACTCAGCGCCTGCACACTTTGGGCTTGGGGTAGTCCTTTTTTTTTTTTTTTTTTTTTTTTTTTTGCCTCGGATAAAGGGATTACAAGTTGTGTGGTTGGTTGGTAAGCTCACCTGGCTGCAGTTTCTGATATGATCTTAAATATTTTCAGATACTATTTCTTGCTATGAGTAGTTGTTGAGTTTGTATCTTTGTGCCAGAGGGTGGCTGTTTACTCATGTAAGCAAGATACAAGGTTCATCTTTCTTGACACATGTTCTACCAAAATGAAGTAAATCAGGTTAAGACCGTTACTTAATCAAGGGAGCCATTACTTCTAGGCTTGACACAGTAACAAAGCCGATCTTTCCTACAGCGTAGAGAAACCCCGAGCAGTCAGCCTGTCTTCCTCACCCTGTCCCTCCGTCATATCAGTGGCCCCTGCTTTTACTATGACTCTCGCAGATTCCAGGGATGCTTTCTAAATATTACTGGCCTGTGCCTTTACCGCAGTGACTCTTAGAACTAGCAACAATTACCTGAATGTCCAATATTGCTAAACTAAGTGCCAATGGACTGTCACTGGGGATCAGCCCTTGGACTGGTTTTAGACATTTTACTTTTTTTGAGATAGGATCTCGCTATGTAGCCCTGGTTGGCCTGGAACTCTGCCTATTTCTGCTTCACCATATTCTAGGAATAAAGGTGTGGGCCATAACACTTGGATTAACACATTGTATTAAAGTGTGAAGTCTTGGTAGAAGTAAGCCATGACTGTACGGGAAAGGTGTGTTCCAGTAAGAGAAAGCCCAAGTGTTTGATCCACAAGGTTGCCTAGGGCTATGTTATTGGAGAAACTGAGGCATTGGCACTTGCTCTCTCTCTCTCTCTCTCTCTCTCATATCTTAGTGGTGGCACACCCCTTTAATCCCAGCACTTGAGAGGCAGAGGCAGATGGATCTCTGTGAGTCTGAGGTCAGCCTGGTATATAGAGCCAGTGCCAGAACAGCCAGGGCTACACAAACAAACCCTGTGTTCCAAAAATTTAAAAAATGACACAAAGACAACTATATTAGAATTTAAGAGAAAACTAACAGAGCAGGTGTGGTGGTTTGAACGAGAACGTCCTTTCCAGGCTCATATTTGGTCCCCAATTGACAGGGTTGTTTCAGAAGATGTTTATGAGTTAGGGCCTTGTTGGAGAAAGTATGTCGCTGGAAGTGGGATTTGAGAGTTTAAACACTCAAGCCATATCCGGTTTGGTCTCTCTGTTTTGTATTTCGAGGCCAACCTGGTCTACAGAGTGAGTTCCAGTACAGTCGCAGCTTCACAGAGAAACCCTGTCTCAAAAAACAAACAAACAAACAAACAGACAAAAAACCAAAAACCACAACCAACCAACCCCCCCCCCAAAAAAAACCCCAACAACAACAAAAACTTTCGTTTCGTTTAGATCTGCTATTTCCCTATGTTCTGCCTAACTTGAACCTCAGATTTCTGACTAGGAAGGGAAAAGGAAATAAGAAGGGACAGACACACAGACACACATAGCGAAGCTTGGGTTAGGTGGGGTATTCGAGGCAGAAAGTTCTGATAGCTAATCACATCACTTTCACACTCGAAGGCAGAGGAAAGCAAATCCATAAAAGTTCACGTCCCTGTTTGCTTGTGCTCAGTCCGATTGCTTTACTCTTGCACAATTCAGTACATCCCTGTCTGCCTAAGGAATGGTGCTGCGCACAGTGGACTGCCTCTCCTTGCACTGATTTACCTAATTAAGATAATCCCCCACAAACACATTCACAAATCAACCCAATGGTTTCCCCTCAGTGAAACTCTCTTCCCAGGTAACCTTAGGTGTGTTGATAGTAAAGGCTTACCAACACACCAGATAAGAGAGAAAGCATTTTTCTCTGGAATTTTCAAGACTGCAATTTCACAATAGGTGGGTTCTTTTGTTGCTGCTGTTGTTGCTCCTGTAGGCATCTGGTAGCCACAGTTTGTCATGAAAGTTGTAAAACAGACCCAGTATACAAAGAAAAACTAGAAACTACCAGCACAAAGCATGATCCTGCTCTGCTGTTGCTTTACCCGAGATCTCTAATAAATGGTTAGGATTGCTGTGTGAGAGACTCTTCAGATGTATAAATAATAGGAACATGGCCTCAGTCAGTGATCTATTGCTGTGAAGAGACATCACGACCATAGCAACTCATATAAAGAAAAACATTTCATTGGGACTTGCCTACGCTTCAGGGGTTTAGTCCGTTGTTATCATGGCAGGAAGCATGGTGGTGTGTAGTCAGGCAAGGTGCTGGAGAAGGAGCTGAGAACTCTACATCCAGATCCTCAGGAAACAGCAAGAGAGAGAACTGGGCCTGGCCTGGGCGTTTGAAGCCCCCAAACCCACCCTCAGCGACATTCTTCCTCCAACCAGGCCATACCTACCCCAACAAGGCCACAGCTCCCTGTTGCTCTCAAGTATCACCATTCCCTAGTGACAAGACATTCAAATATATAAGTCTATGGGGGCCATTCCTATCCAACCCACCACAAGAATGATGATCAGGATGGGACTTGAGCAGGTATAGAACATAAAGCCATGTCACCTTCTTAGGAATTAAGTCTGGATTTCCTGTAGTCTGAGGCTCACTCTTAAGGCAGCATACATTTGCTTATTCAGGAGTCAGTGGCCTTTAAGGATGCGGCTGTGAACTTCACCTGGGGGAGTGGACTATGCTGGCTCCAAACCAAAAGGAGCTTTTTAAAGATGTGATGTAGCATCCTTGAGGAACCTGGTCTTCATAGGTAAAGATAATATTGTTGCCTTAATGAAAGAAGAAGCACTTCTGGCTCATCAGTGCTGCCTCATGGATCGAAATATGATAAAGAAGCATTTGGGAAAATATGTCAAGTGAATCACTCTATACTGTGAATTTAGCTAGAATCTTATATTTTTCTATGATAATATTTTTATAATAGCATCATTTCTGATGATTTCTCTAGGTCTGTTTTTAGAAATAAACAAGAACATGAAAACAATGAAAATGAATACCAACATCACTGGTAAAAACTAGGTAATTCCTTCCCATAGGAGACAATATTAGTTCCCCAGAATCTTGGTATAAGATACTTCAGAAAAAAGTAAAGGACAAATATACTCAACTTCAAAGTGACTTAATCCTGAGTAATTTTCTCCAAAACTGCATGAATATTAAGACTCAACAATCGGAGTATCCCAAGTGTTCCAATACTGGAAGCAACTAGAATATCATGATGCTGAAAGCGATGCTTTCTTATATAGACAAACACAAACTTCATTCTGTACACATTGTTTAAGATGTTATGTTAATTCATCTGTAAACTTTAGGTATAAGGCATATACAAAATAAAAATAAAATGCATATTTTTAGAACTGGACTAATTACCAACATGCTAATGGATATCAATACCCAAATCCACCATAACTTTTGCCACTCAAATTGTGCACCAAAAATGTGCACAATAGGCCAGGCATTGATGGTGAATACCTTTAATCCTAGCATTTTGGAGGCAGAGGCAGATGAATCCCTATAAGTTTAAGGCCAACCTGGTCTACAAAGCAGGTTCAGGGACAGCCAGGACGGCTACACAGAGAAACCCTGTCTTGGAAACAAACAGATAACAAACAAAAAAATACGTACAATGTTGCGTATTTAAATGTGAAGTAGACATTCAATTTTTGCCAGACATGAAGATGATATATAATACAACAGCACATGAATATTATACTTTTTGTTTACCTATGCTTAAACCATTTTTGCAGAGCATATAATCTGAATAGCTAAAAATTTACAGGTCATGTTATCATTTTTATATAGTGACTCATTAATAACCAAAATCTTAATAATGTCTTCTTTTCATTTTGCAGCAATCATTTGGAAGAGAAACCATGTGGATGTAAAGAAGGTCATCAGTGGGCAAGAATTTTCAACCTAAGAAAGTTGGACTCGAAAATTACATCCAGAATATCCGTAAGTGAAAACAGAGTATGTGGAGACATAGGCACTGGCTATTTATCTCTAAGGGTCTCTTCATGGCTCTCCCAGCATACAAACTATATGAAGAGCAAGAAAATGGAACGAGACTGTAGAAACATAAGGAATCTGAGAACATCTCCAGTTCTCCCATGTCCTTTCAGAAGCATAAGGGGATTTAGACCAGAGAAAATCCTTGAAAAATCACTGTGATGAGATACTTTTGGTATTTTAGATATGGTCAACGTCATGAAAGTACTTTGGTTAGAGAAAAAAAAACCACCATGAATATAAGCAACGTTAGAAAGTTTTCGTTTCTTCCAGCTCCTTTCAAAGATATGAAGAATGTCACAGTCAAAAGAAACTCTTTGTATGTAAACAATGTAAGAATTCTTTTGTTCTTTCCAGTATTCTAAAAGACCATGGAAGAATTCACACTGGTAAGAAGCCCTATGTATGTAAGGTATTTGAGAAAGCTTTCTTGTCTATGAAGCAATCACAAAGACATGAAGTAATTCCTAGTGAGGAGAATTCCAGGCCAGGTGGTGGTGGCGCATGCCTCTAATCCCAGCACTCATGAGGTAAAGGCAGCTGGATCTCTGCTTCTCTATCCATCACAGCCCTCTTTCTCATACCAGTCATGGCTGAGTCTCCAGTCCCGCCATACTTGTATCGCTTGGCTACTCCATCCTCCCTGCCCCTCCATCACATGTTCTTCCTCTGTAGTGGAAGCTGTGATTATAATGCAGTATCCTGTTTGATAGAACAGCTTTCATTGCAATGAGTTGCTGATCGGGTTCAGGATCTCTGGCTTCTGCCACACCGTGGATACTGGACCCTCACGGAGACTCCTTTCAGATATCGAGCTGTTGCCCGAGTCATGGATATCCTCTGTAGGACTGACCCCTTAGCATACTCTAGTAGCTCATAGGTGGGGTGGATGTTGGGGTTGGCCAACTCAAAAGCCCTAGATCTATCTGGGTGGTAACTGAGTTAGTCAACCTGTGTCTCCATTGCCCCCAACCCACTGCAAGGGGTGAGACCAGCTCTCCTACACAGCCTGGCAAGGAGTGGTACAGCCCATGCCACAGCCTGATACCTCTGTGCAGTTCCTGTGACCGAGGTTTGGCAAGCTCTCCCTTGGCTGGCAAGGGGGTGGGGACAGCTCTCCATCACCCACATCACTGAGGGATGGGACCGGGTGAGGGTGACTGGTGAGGGCGGGGTCCCAATATGTGCTACTGCTCATGACTTCCATGTTTTGACAAGAATAAGTTTTCATCTAGAAATGCATTTTCACATCTGTACCAAATGGAGACTTTTAAGATATTTATCAAACTTGCTCTCCATACCACGTCCTTAACCTTTGAATTAATTCAAGAAGTAATCTCGCCATGAGTGTCCTTATGGGAGTTATGAAAGTGATAATCAAGACATAACAAATTCTGTCTTTAAGGTTACTCTCTGGTACAATTGAGCATTCTTTGGGTATATACCCAAAAGTGGCATTGCTGGGTCTTGAAGTAGGTTGTTTCCTAATTTTCTGAGGAATCGCCATACTGAACTCCAAAGCAGCTGCACCAGTTTGTATTCCCACCAGCAATGGAGTAGTGTTTCCTTTACCCCACATCCTCTCCAGCATAAGTTGTCATCAGTGTTTTTGATCTTGGCCATTCTTACAGGTGTAAGATGGAATCTCAGAGTTTTGATTTGCATTTCTCTGAAGGCTAAGGATGTTGAACATTTTCTTAAGTGCCTTTCAGGCATTTTAGATTCCTCTATTGAGAGTTTTTTGTTTAGGTTTGTACCCCATTTTTTTTATTGGATTATTTATTCTTTCGATGACCAATTTCTTGAGTTCTTTATATATTTTGGAGATCAGCCCTCTGTCTGATGTGGGGTTGGTGAAGATCTTTTCCCATTCTGTAGGCTGCGATTTCGTCTTGTTGGCCGTGTCCTTTGCTTTACAGAAGCTTCTCAGTTTCAGGAGGTCCCATGTATTAATTGCTTCTCGCAGTGTCTGTGCTACTGGGGTTATATTTAGGAAGTGGTCTCCTGTGTCAATGTGTTCAAGTGTACTTCCCAGTTTTTCTTCTATGAGGTTCAGTGTGGCTGGTTTTATGTTGAGGTCTTTGATCCATATGGACTTGAGTTTTGTGCATGGTGATAGATATGGATCTATTTTCATTCTTCTACATGTTGATATCCAGTTATGCCAGCACCATTTGTTGAGTATGCTTTCTTTGAATTCGTTCATGTCTGTGGTAAGAACTAGAACTGAAGGCTTCTCTACACTGTGTACATACCAAAGGCTTCTCTACACTGTGAATTCTTGCATGTATTTGGAGGGAAATGGAAGAACCAATGGCTCTCTACAATAAATATATGCATTGGCTTCTTGGCAATGTGACCTTTATTATGTCTTCGCAAAGATTGGAACTACAGAAGGCTTTCCTACATTGCTTGCAGTCATTGAGTTTTTCTTCAGTGTGACTTCTTCCATACATTTGGAGGAGCTTTTTGTTCAAAAACTACACATGAAAAATTCTACTCTGTTGTGAACTTTCCAATGTCTTTTTTGTTTGTTTGTTTTTGGTTTTGTTTTGTTTTTTGTTTTATGAAATAGGGTTTCTCTGTGTGGTTATAGAGCCTGTCCTGGAACTCTCTCTGTAGATCAAGCTGACCTAGAACCCACATAGATCCATCCACCTGCCTCTGCTTCCCGCCTGTTGGGATTAAAGGCGTGCGCCACTATCACCCAGTTTTCCAATGTCTTTTTAATTAAGCAGGACTGTAGACACGTTTTCCCACATTGTTTGTACAGATAGGGTTTCTTCTCCAGTGTGAACTTTTTTATGTCTTTGAAAGCTACCCAGACATTTGAAGACTTTCCCATATTGCTCACAAACATAGGAATTCTTTCTTCTCTCTCTCTTTCACACACACACATACACACACACACACATACTCTCTCTCTCTCTCTCTCTCTCTCTCTCTCCCCTTTCTCTCTCTCTTTCTTTCTTTCTTTCTTTCTTATTCCTTTGTTTTGTTTTTCACAACAGGGTTTCTCTGTTTATATAGCCTTGGCTGTCCTGGAACTCACTCTGAAGACCATGCTGGCCTCAAACTCAGAGAGAGCTGCCTGTCTTTGTCTTCTGTGTGCTGAGCCACAGCTAACTCATTCTTTTTTTTTTAAAAAAAATATTTATTTATTTATTATGTATACAATATTCTGTCTGCATGTTTGCCTGCAGGCCAGAAGAGGGCACCAGACCTCATTACAGATGGTTGTGAGCCACCATGTGGTTGCTGGAAATTGAACTCAGGACCTCTGGAAGAACAGGCAATGCTCTTAACCGCTGAGCCATCTCTCCAGCCTTAACTCATTCTTAAATTGTATTTCTGGTCTCCGTATTTTAATTTTTGCTCTAGAGAATTAAGTTTTTATCTGACTAGGTTAGATGAAAGGATTTTTTAAAATCAGAAGATGGATAACAGTGAGACCTACATCTGGATAAAGCACAAAAAATAAAATGAAGGGCACTAACGTAACACATTTTTGTAAGCTTTGTTATAATAATATTACATAAGTTTAAAAAGTGACTTTTTGAAAATCCAGTTAGATAGTTATTTATCTAACTGGATAATCCAGTTAGATAGTTAAAATATCCTGTTATTTTAAACTATGTTGAGCTCATTAGTGAGTTGATATTTATTTGTAATAGGTCAGAACTCAGAAATAATACCTTATTTTAAACCATTGTGATTAATGGTGATTTATTATTTTTTTCTGAATAACATGACTTCCCTGTTTATTTCATGTAGCAGATTCTGATCATTTTGTGTACACTTTCATTCTCTTTGATGCACAAAAATATTTTAATGTTTTATATTGATTTTATATTGTTAATTTTGAAATTGATGCTTTGAGAATTTAATACAATGTATTTTGATCATCTTTGTCTCCTTCCTTCAACTTCACCCAGATCTAATCTGTTTTCCATACCCATTCAACTTTTTGCACTAATTTTTCAAATCTGTAGGATCCTATTTGTGCTAGCCATATACTTGGGTGTCTGGGCATCTGCCGGAGCATGATCATCACTAGGCACACACCCTTAAAGAAAACCTGACTCCGAGCTGTGACTAGCTGTCAATAGCTCCTGGACTTGGGCAGGACTTTATGCTAAGCTTGCCTCTCCAGGCTGGGATTTTTGTGGGGTTGCTTGAGGATGGGCAGGTCTTGCGCATACTGTCCCAGCTGCCACGAGTCCATAGGCTGAGCTGCTCCACTGGGCCTGGAAAACACTGCTTCCTTGTAATTGTCCACTGCCTCTGCCTCTTGCACTCTTTCCCCCCCTCTCCCATGACGAACCTCTCCCCCCAGCTGAGCCTTGGAAGGAGGGAGGGTTAGATCAGGATTGATGGAGATGACGTGAAAATAAAGAGAGGCAGGCATCTCTAGACACAGGACTGTTCGTTTAATCAGAACAACTGAAGAAATAGTCTGGGAGAGACTTGCTGTGGGTGCTTGGAGGTTTTATAGGATGGAAAAGAGGGAGTTGGGGGATGGAAAGTTCCATCTACAAGTCAGTTCCCCTGCAGTCTTAAAGTGGTGGATATCAGAGGGTTGGTGTGTGGATTTCCTTATACATAAAGCTTATATATAGGAGCTTCTACAGGTGTTACCAGTCAAGTCAGCTTTCCAGTCTAGAATTTCTCAAGCCACCTAAGACTTTTAGGTAATGACACCTTCAGGGTGTGTGATATACATATCACACTTATTTGTTTGTTTGTGTTTCGAGACAGAGTTTCTCTGTAGCTTTGGAGCCTGTCCTGGAACTAGCTCTTGTAGACCAGGCTGGCCTTGAACTCACAGAGAACCTCCTGCCTCTGCCTTCCGAGTGCTGGGATTAAAGGCATGTGCCACCACCGCCCAGATATTTGTTTGTTTTTAAAGATTTATTTTTTATTTTATGGATAAGAGTGCTCTATCTGCATGTAGAACTTTTTGCTGGAAGAGGGCATCAGATCCCACTATAGATGGTTGTAAGCCTCCATGTGGTTGCTGGGAATTAAACTCAGGACCTCTGGAAACTGATGAGCCATCTCTCCAACCCCTAGATATCACTTTTAGAACTGAAAACTCCATTCTCATTCTCTGCCCTTGGACCACTTGTGGATTTCTGTGCTAACTGATATGTAGTATGGAAAGTTATGATAAGGGGTGAGAGAAGTACTAATCTGTGAGTATACCAATAACTTTTTAGGAGTTGGCTTAATACTCTATCTATTTAGCAAAATGGAGCCTTTGATCTACCTAGCTTTGTTTTTGTGTAAGACATGAGTTCTATCTTGTAGAGCCAACCTTAAATCCAACTAGAGTTTGGTTAGTTACTTCCATAGCATTTGTGCCAGTGTTATACTGATGGGTTTATCTTGTCAGGTCTGCTGTTTTCGTATCTCTCAGGATTCATAGGTGGGTAGTATATACTAGTGTACATAGCATCCTCCAGCACTGTCCAAGTCTTCCTATGGGTTCTTGGTTCTAGGAACCAATAAAGGACTCTACAGCATAGATTTAACCTGAACTATGCTCCCTTTGTATCCTGCTGTGCATAAGAAGTGGCAATGGCAAGCCAGCTTAGGGTTACTACTTCTGTGATGAAACAATATGACTAAAAGCAACTTGGGGAAGAAAGGGTTTATTTGGCTTCCATATCCTGGCTCATAGTCCACTGTAGGAAGCCAAGGCAGGAACTCAGACTGGGTCAGAACTTGGAGTCAGGATGCCATAGAGAGGCTCTGCTTACTAACTCTTCGTGGTTTGCTCAGACTGTTTTCTTATAGAACTGAGGACAACCAGTCCACGATAGTACCACCTAAGGGCTGAGTCTGCCCCATTAATCACTAATTAGCACAGTGCCTTACAGGTCTGTCTAAAGCCTGAACTTATAGAGGTGTTTTCTCACATGGGACTCCTCCACCTACCAAGAGAGGAAACTAAAAAAATTCACCACCATGCCAAGTTGGTGATATTTAAATCTTAATAAAAATAGACATTGTAGGATGAAAAAGAAAAGACACTGTGGTCAGACACACCCTAGGTGAATTCTTAGGAAAAGAAAAGAACCGTGCCCACAAGAAAGGTCGGGGCCTTTTACAGGTGAGGACTTTACTGGCCTTGTGTCTTGTGCCTTTTGATTAGAGTTGCACCCAGACTGACTGCTCACTCTCTTGAAGTAGTAAATCTTACAATACCATTTTTCCTCACAGAAACTGGCTATTTGGGCACGATGGCATCAGGAGTTAGGCTCTCATGATCCTTTTGGGGGTCAACAACCTTTTCAGCTAAGACAATAGGAAAATGCAGGCATTTGCATTATAATTCATAACAGTAGCAAAATTAGAGTTATGAAGAAGCAACAAAGTAACTTCATGGTTGGGAGTCACCACAGCACCAGGAACTGTATTAAAGGGTCACAACATCAGGAACGTTGGGAGCCACTGGTTTATTACTGGGTCTGTCTTCAAGCCTTATAGATCTGTCTGCTAGAGACTAGGGGACATTGCTTCTTTTTTCCTAAGGCCTTTTTGTCTTTTCAGAAGTTTTATCAGTAAGAAACTGTCGGGGACCAGGCTCAACAAAATTACCACTCACCGGGGTAGAGGTGTTGGGACTTGAAAATATTAGTAAAGAATACAAAGATGCGAATAAAAATAATAAAACAGAAACATATAGAATAGTACCAGGAGGAAGTTCCAGTGAATACCAAAATCACCCACGTTTAATTTCCAGTTGCTGAAGATACCCCGACCCTAAGAGGTAGGAGTAAGATAAAAAAAAAAATGAATAGACCAGCTGAAGGCCACAGGCTACACCTGTACTTAAACATTCTGTTGCTCGGACAAAACAAGTCACGCTCACACCCTAGACCAAAACATACTCCTAGTATGTGTGGCCTAATGAGTGTAAGTTTTCCTTGTGATCCTATATACTGGTTAGTTTTGAGGTGTTGCTTGTCTCTTTATTTGTTTTGTCAATTCGACACAAGCTAGGATTATCTGAGACAAGGGAACCTCAACTGATGAATGCCACCATCAGATTCGTCTATCGGTCATTCTATGAGGCATTTTCTTGATTAATGATTGATGTGAGACGGCCCAGCCCTCTGTGGGTGGTACCAACCCCTAGTCAAGCAGCTGAACCTGAACCTAGAGAACAATCCAGTAAGCAACATTCCTCTATGGTCTCTACTTCAGTTCCTATCTCCAGGTTTCTGTCATGAGCTCCTGCCTCGATTTCCATAGACTGTAACCTGCAAGCTGGCACAAACCATTTCTTTGAGTAGTTTTTAGTCAATATTTTATCATAACAACAGAGAGGCGAACCAGGACAGCCTTGCATTTTTGTAGTCTATTTATCTGAGAAAGTTTTTTCCCCTCTCAATTCATTTGTGGAATGCTGGTCACTTATGAGGTCACCAATGATGGACAATGCTGACAAACTGATGACACACAGGCTGAAGATGAATTTTACCAAAAAGACAAAAGTAATAAATTTATTAACTACATTGTTGTACAGTCACAGTGACTCCCTGAGAAGGGTGAATGAACCAGAATTGGTACAGGACACACCAAGACCAAGTGCTCAGCACAAAGGAGATTTATCTGCCTCAGAAGGACAGGGAATAAAGACAAGAGACAGAGAATGAGGATGTGGTGATATTTTGTTTGTACTAGACAAATAAAGCTTGCCTGAAGATCAGAGGGCGGGGCTAGCCATTAGTTAGCCATAACAGAAAGTTCCTATCTATACTTCCTGTACAGACAGGAAGTGATATGGCTGGGTGGAGAGAAGAAGTGAAAAGGCAAGATAGAGAGAGAGGAGCTCACTCTCGTTTGGGGCTTAAAATCATAGAGGTCAGATCTCTAGTGCCTGGTTGCTCTGTTTCTCTGATCTTTCAGCTTTCATCCCCTAATATCGGTCTCTGGGTTTTTTTTATTACTAATACCAATTAGAACTCATGCAACATGAGGGGGAGGGAGACCAGGAAGACGGGGAAGGATATTTGTCCTCGTGATAGAAAGGAGACTGATGTGGCCCATAGGCAAGTGAGGCAAATGTCAGTTTGAAAAGGGAAGAAGGGAACCCATGTTAGGATGAGGTGTTTAATTTTAATCAGGCATGTTAATTTGGGCAGCCAAAATGGGCTTTTGATTGCTGGACTTCAATTCTTTGAGCTGGACCTTGGTGGTCAGCCTCAGGTGGAAGAAGTGACCAAGTAAGGAAGTAGACCTTGCTGACTAGCTTTAGGGCTGTACTCTAACAGTTCAGCAAGGCAGAGGGAGTGGGAGAGAAGGACAAGGACTGCCAAAGTCATGTTTGCCGTGCTCAGGCCTACTAGAGCCCTTCACGGGACCCCACTGAATTCCTGGGAGTTAGTAAATGTCTCTCTCAACTGTTGAAGTTATTTACTTTTATCTCAGGAACCGTTCCTGTTGGTTCTGTATTTGAAGGGCAGAGGCTAGATTTCAAAACATTCACTGTCTCTCTTGAGAGTGATATTGGGTTCAGGGGCCATGTGTCATTTGGAAGGTAGGTTATAAATCTTTGCATATGACCCCGCAAGTCATTGGGCTAAGCTAAATAGTATCTAATCATTAAAGTGTGAACATTTTTGTTTTAATTTTTGTCTCTACAAATGCCACTGTCTCTATGCCTGGAGTAACTATATTCATTTATTTGTGTGTTTGTATTTCTTTTTTGGTTGAATATGGAGAGATTGAGAAATTATGTGTAAAAAAATATGTCTCATTTCAAATTCCTGAAGGTGGGGCTATCAGTGTTACTTGCATGGACTTGAGTCTGGAAGGCAGCCACCGACTTTCCAGATGCTCAAGCCTTTTTCAATGAGCTGTACAAGAAAGGAGATAGCTTATTTAAGGAGAGCTTGTGAAATCAAAACAGGAGCCACATTCTTGTTAAAGAGCCACAGTATTTGGCTTTTGGGGATCCTAGTCTATTAGGATGCACACCTTCCTAAGCCCGGATGGAGGGGGGAGGGCCTTGAACTTCCCACAGGGCAGGATACCCTGCCCTCTCTTAGGACTGAAGGGAGAGGAGGGAGGGTGAGTGGGTGAGCGGGAGGGAAATGGGAGGAAGTGGAAATTTTGAATGGTATTATTTATAAAGCAATTTTTAAAAAAAATGAGCCACAGTATTCATTGCTAGTGTTTCCATCCCTTACAAAGGTTTCTGTTTCCTAAGCCTAATGTATACTATGTATACTGCAAACCATCTTTTTCAACCTACACTGAACCTGTGACCCCATGATGTATGGCCACCCCTTTGCCTGGCTGAACTCCTGAACCTGCGATACACAACTCCCCTTTGTAATAGGAAAATGTGTCTTTCCAGATACCTTGATGACTCCCCTCCCATATAATGTATTCTTCACGTAAGTTTATTGCCTCCTTTCTCCACACAGCTGTTTTCTATCAACCCTAACGGTTCCTGTAGAAGCGAGCTCAAAAGCCAGTGAGAAGCTGCTCTCTGCAATGTGAGAGACAACCAACAGGCCAGTTCCTGGTGCATCTCTAAATAAAGCTTACTTTAATCAAACAGTTGTGGTATTGTTTCGCCACTCAGGTCTAACAAGATGCAGAGGAGCTCAGGGGTGTGTCAGATCTTTCCTTTGGGCCCAGTGCCAAGAAAAGGAAGGAGAAGGTGTAACATGAGGGCCGGCTTGTTGGGGTTTCTGTCCCACCCAGTACCCCAACAAGCCAGCAAGTCCCAAGGAAAATCACACGGAGTCTACATTAGGTTATAAACTGATTGGCCCATTAGGTCAGGCTACTTATTAGCTCTTATAACTTATGTTACCCCATTATCCTTATCTATGTTAGCACATGGCTCCGTACCTTTCTCAGCTGGGCAGGTTACATGCTGCCTCTTCAGTGGTCTGCACAGGAATGGCGAGAGAGTTTCCTGTGTCCCAGAAAACTCCCAGTCTCTTTGCTCCACCCCTACTTCCTGTCTGGCTTTCCCGCTTATACTGCCTGCCTGGCCAATCAGTGTTTTATTAAAATATGATTGACAGAATACAGATAATTCTCCTGCACCAGGAAGGGGCTAGGTGACTTTTTTTAAAAAATTATTTACTTTCATGAGCGTTGGTGTTTTGCCTGCCTGCATGTTTGTATAAAGGTGTAGGATTCCCAGATAGTTGTGAGCTGCCATGTGGGCACTGGAAATTGAACCAGGGTTCTCTGAAAGAGCAGCCAGTGCTTTTAACCACTGAGCCAAGTCTCCAGTCCCAGATATATGACCTTTTATGAGTCATCTACACAGTATCCATCTGTCCCTAATTCCTACTGTTAGGTTTCAAACCTGGGACAGATGGCTGAGGTGTTTATTTAACATATCAAAGTGGACCTGGCCAGCATCCCTCAGTCCTAATCCTGGCTGTCATACCCTGTTGTCTACCCTGAACATTCCAGTCCAGGGGGCTGGGTTGCCCTTCCCTATATATTCCAACCATTTTGATTCCCTGCTTTCTTTGTACCTTTGGGTCTCCTGGCTGTTGCACCTGGTTCCTCTCTCTTCTCTTTCCCTACCACTCTCCCCTCTCCTCACAAGGCCCAGCTCAGTCTGTTCTTGTCCACTCTGAACCCTCAGAGGTCCCCGCCTCTGGCTACACTCTCCCCCATGCCTATAATAAACTTTCTCCTCCACCATACTTAGGAACAGTCATGTTTCCTTTCTTTTTATTTCTTTATTTTTTTCATTCATTTGCTGTCAAACCCCAGAACCAGTCACATCCTTTCCTTTTTCATTCTTTCTATCATTTTCAAGCACGCGTCCTTGGATGAGAGAAGCCGGGGTGTGTCAAAGGGCTTCCAGTCTTCTGCTGCTGCCCACTTTCTTGTATTGGTGCTTAGAATCGCCTTCTCCAGCATCATCCAGCCCTCCTTTCTCCTCCAGTGTGACCTCATCTGTCCTATGTGGTCTTTCCTCTCTGATGTCACGTGCTATCTCCATGGACACGGGAGTCTGGAACTCCCTGAACATACCTGTGACACTTTGCAGAGGAAGAAACAGGAATTGCCCCGAGTATTAAGAGCAAGTGACAGGTCTGGAAAGCCAGGGCCAGGGAAGTGATATGGCTAGGCAGAGAGAGGGATATAAGGCGGGAGGAGACAGGAGCTCAGGATTCAGTTTGAGGTTTCATACAGATACCATTCAATCAGAGTCATAGAGACAGGATACCCCATTTGGTCTGAGAATTCAGTAGAGGTAAAAAGTCTCTCCAGTGGCTGAGTGCTCTGCTTCTCTGATCTTTCAACATTTAGCCCAATATCTGACTCTGAACTTTTATTAAGACCAATTAGATTTTGCACCACATGGCTGTGTTTTGGAAGGAGATCTGCTGGAGACAGAGACAATGGTCTTGTTGCTTTGAACTGGGATCTGCTATCCTGTCACTTTCTGAGTGCTCATTGGGGTCTTCGAGGGCACCTGGGTGCTGGCATCACTGTGTCTCCACAGCCTGGGCAGTACCTGTTAGGGTCACGGCAGGGATTTCAGACTTAGGTTGGAGTTTGTGTGCCGGAGGAGCTGTGGAATGTGGTGTCCGAGGGTCTTGAGCCTGTATGTCAGAAACATATTAGAAAAGAATGTTCTCAGTGTCGCACAAGGAAACACACAAGCAAAGCAACCCAGCAAGACAATTTCTTTTTGTATAAAGGATGCATCCTGATTCAAACCAGAAAGCAAGCACAGGCAAGGGTGGTGGTGGCAGGAAGTTCACTTCATGTTTATTCTAAAGCAGATGCTGATTGTGTCTCACTCCATTGGCGGGTGTTCTATTTCACCATCTCATGTGTTGACTACCTCTGAATCTGTGGAAAGAGGGAGCACATGTTAGTCAAGTCTCAGAAGTGTCCAGAGGCGGGGCAAACAGGCCCTTCACAAGATGCCACACACCTGTACTCCCCGCACTGGGGAAGCTAAAGCAGGAGAAGCAACCTGAAGAGTTCATGGGAGGGAAGGAATGAGGACAAAGCATCATGACACATGTATGGAAACGCCATAAAACCTTTGTTGGGAGGCTGGGCAAATGGCTCAGTGGGTAGAAGAGCTTATTCTGAAAGCTTGAGGACTTGAGTTTGAATCCCCATGACCCACGTAAAGTTAGGCATGGCTGCATTTGCCCATAATCCCTGTCTCAAAAAGCAGATACAAGCAGATCCTGAAAGCTTACTGGCCCAGCCAGCCTAGTTAAAATAGCAAGCTTCTGGATCAGAGACTTTGTCTCAAGTAACCAGATAGAGCCTGTCAGAGGGAGACAGTGTCTTGTTTTGACTTCTGAATGGCTGTGCCTGGGCGTGTGCAGTTACACACTCACATGAATATACTATAGTACATATACCTATCAAGACATGGCTCCACCATTGACCCATCATTGTTTGGGCTTCAGTCCCATTCTGTAAGGTGGTTTGATAAGTTGTTAGAGCTGTGTGAAATCCCTTTTAGGGAGACAAGTCCCTCTTATAAAAGAAGGTTTGGCAGAAGAAGGAACTTGCCAAGACTTACCACCTGCATATACTCCTTGGAGTCCACAGGTGGAAGGAGAAACAGATTCCCACAACTTGTACTCTGGATTTCATTCATATACATATGGTGGTGTGCTAATAGGGACATGATTGAACACAAAAATTAATTAAATGAATGCTTAAAAAATTAAAGATGTGAGGGGGTCCCCACAGGTGTCATGGTAGGCAGGTAAATGATCCAAGAAGAGGTGAGAATGAAAACTCAGTTCAGCCGAGCTTACTCTGCCAGGCTGGATTAAACTCCTAGAGAGTCTGATGCCCGGCAGTTTATTGCCAGCATATTTAAACACAATAGCAGTTGGGAAAATACCCAGGCAACAATCACGTCCATTCTGTAAGCTTCCAGTTTGTACTATTAGCAGGGTCCTTTGCCTTATAAAAGCTTTTCAGTCTCATGAGGTACCCTTTATTAATTGTTGATTTCAGTGCCTATACTATTAGTGTCTTTCTGTCCAGGAAGTTGTCTCCTGTGGCAATACATCCAAGGTTATTTCCCACTTTCTCTTCCATCAGGTTGAGTGTAACTGGTTTATATGTTGAGGTCTTTGATCTTCTTGAACTTGAGTTTTGTGCAGGGTGATAAATATGGATCTGTTTTCATTCTTCTACACTTAGACATCCAGTTAGATCAGCACCATTGATTGAAAATTCTCTTTTTCCCCTTGTGTATTTTTGACTTCTTTATAAAAAAAATAATCAGGTGTCCATAGATGTGTGAATTTGTGTCTGGGTCTTTTAGTTGATTCCATTGATCAACATGTCTCTTTTTATGCCAACATCATGCAGTTCTTTGATTACTATAGCCCTGTAGTACAGCTTGAAATCAGGGATGTCTGTATGTAGAAGAATGAAAATAGATCCATATTTATCACCTGGTATAGGAGGGTCTTCTTTCTATGTGTTGCTTTCATTGGTTAAATAAAGAGACTGCCTTGGCCTTTTGATAGGACAGTAGCTAAGATAGGCGGAGTAGACAGAACAGAATGCTGGGAGAAAGGCGGCAGAGACAGAGAGCCGCCCACCATGAAGTTGCCAGATCAGACATGCTGATTCTTTCCCGGTAAGCCACAAGCTTGTAGTGACATACAGATTATTAGAGATGGGTTAAACTAATATGTGAGAGTTAACCAATAAGATGCTAGATATAATGGGCCAGGCAGTGTTTAAATGAATACAGTTTCCGTGTAATTATTTCGGGGTATAAGCTAGCCAGGCGGCCTGGAGCCGGACGATGGGAACGCAGCCCGCCCCTCTTTACAGCAATCACTTCAACATAAAAACAGGCAAAGGACACTGCCAATAGGACAGAATAAAAGCTTACAAAATGCAAAAATAGTTTCCTTAATACTATATACACTGGAGGGCTAATATTCAAAATACATTTAAAAAAACAAATTCAAGAAACTAGACACCAACAAACCACTCTATTCACATACACCATTTAAGTGCTCTGTAGCAAGAACTCTCGAAAGATCCAGAGCTACCAGCATGAATTATGAAGTTTTTGCTACCAGTGCTGAGTTAGGAAGCCTTCTCTTAAAAGAGTCCCTCCTCTGCTCACCATCAGCAAACAGAGCCTATCTGAAAATATGTGGCTACCAAGAAGCTCTAATTGATTCCCATTTTTTGGGTCTAGAAGCCTTTTCTAAGCTTTCTTAGGCTTTATGTGAATGTATGTTGCTGAACATTGGTCTCCATTATGTAAAAGGAGATGCTTTTGTTTCCTGGTCACCTAGACCCAAAATAATCACAAAAATATATTAATTATAACACAGCTTGATGAACAGCCCAGGCATATTTCTAGCTAGCTACTACATCTTAAGTTAACCCATTCTATTATTTTATATTTTACCATGAGGCTCATGGTTTGTTACCTCGCATCTTCCTTCTTGGGTGGCTACAAGAATACATCTGCCTGATTCTACCTTCTTTCTCCCTGCATTCAGTTTAGTTTTCTTGCTTAGCTATATTCTGATCTGCCATAGGTCAAAGCAACTTCTTTATTAACCAATGGTAATAAAACATATTCACAGCATAAAAAGGGCAATCCCACATCACACACCTTTGAAGAAGGTCACCATGTCCTTGTCCTTTTAGGGTTGTAAGTCTAGTGGGATCAGGGACATTGATGAATTAGTTATTCACATGACAATGTGTTGAGCACTACAGTGGAAGAAGAGGTGTCAGAGCCCTGCAGTACATCCCTGAGTGCCAGGAGCATGGGTTACTCACGAGGCCATGCTCTGTAAGGCAGAGTGTCACAGTACTGCCTGTAGTAGTTGACTCTGGGACTTTTGTGCCCTGGGGAAACAGAGGGCCACCTTCAGTAGTTAACTGTAGGTCTTGCTTGCTAAATAGACTCTCAAGTTTAGGCTGGAAACTAGGCAGAAAAACCACCTGGGATCATTATTGCTCTGGTGTGGGTAGCATGGTTTCTCCATCTTAGCCTGGGCTGGCTGTGTATGCATCAGCCTCAGTTGTCTGCATCTCTGTGGCTGGTCCTCAGAGGTCTGTAATTTGTGCAAATGAAGGGGAGACTGGAATCGTCTGTCAACTTTTAATGAGTCCCCAGGAGCCACTTAAAATTCCCCCTGCTGTGAGCCCTGGCAAAACTTGGAATTGGTTTCCTGGGGATTGTTATGGAAAGAAAGTTCAGGAGTCTGTAAGATGTCCCATCTGACTATTTAAAGCCAGTGAAAACAATTGGACTTTGTTCTGATGTGTCCTCCAGGACAGAAGCCAAGGGGCTTTGCCTGATGGGCACAGAAAGTTTCTAAGCAGGGTTAGAGATGGCAGGTTCTTACAGAGCACTGTAACTGCTGGCACATGAATGCCAGGGCATCACCTCAGCTGGAGTCTCCTAGGCCTTTTGTGTTAAAACTGTGACTCAGCTGAGAAGTATTTCTGTTCATGCTTTTCTTTTATTGTGTGGTGTTAGGGATGGAACTCAGGACACAGCAATTTGCAAACACTTTAGTATCGAGACACACCCTGAGTTATATTCAGCTACCTAAACATGGATCAATTGTCATGGACTGACCTCGACAAACATATCTCTTGCCAGGGTAGGGGTGTGAGGTTTTAGAAATATTAGTAAAGATAAGGAAAATGTGGTACATTTACACAATGGAGTACTACATAGCAGAAAAAAAATAATGGCATCTTGAATTTTTCAGGAAAATGGAAGGAGCTAGAAAACATTATTTTGAGTGAGGTAACCCAGACACAGAAAGACAATTGTCACATGTACTCACTCATAGGTGGTTTTTAAACATAAAGCAAAGAAAGCCAGCCTACAAACCACAATCCCAGAGAACGTAGACAACAATGTGGACACTAAGAGAGACTTACATAGATCTAATCTACATGGGAAGTAGAAAGTAGAAAAAGACAAGATCTCTTGAGTAAATGGGAGCATGGGGACCTTGGGGGAGGATTAAAGGGAGAAGGGAAGAGGCAGGGAGGGGAGCAGAGAAAAATGTAGAGCTCATTAAAAATGTATTAAAAAATAAAAAATAAAAATATTAGTAAAGAATATGAAGACACATGTAAAAATAACAAGACAGAAACCATAGAAAGTACTGAGAGGGCGTTCCAGTGAATCCTGAAATCATCTGCATTTATTTTTCCATAGCTTTTATACCCAATATAAACAGGGAGTGGGAAGGATGTAACAGAAGACTTTATTAACATACTACAAAGAACAGCTCAATCAATTGCTTTAACACTTTGAGACATCAAATCATTACCAATCTAGTGTTTAGGCAGTGAAGCTGCTTTAGACAATGTATCCTGAAGGCAACCACTCCCCAGGTGACCTCATCATTACAAAAGAAGGAGCAGAAGTGCACTCTCATATCCTGACCACCTGTCAGG
Organism: Myodes glareolus; assembly: GCF_982192425.1. Classification (NCBI taxonomy): domain Eukaryota; kingdom Metazoa; phylum Chordata; class Mammalia; order Rodentia; family Cricetidae; genus Myodes; species Myodes glareolus. The sequence continues at coordinate 49,268,378 of NC_142031.1, read as the reverse complement.
ATGGCATGGACCTAGCTATAAGAGCTATCTCAATGTCAAAAAAATCAACAAATTTCATCCTGAGTTGGCATGTGCAACTATACTTGTCAATCACTTAGAGAAACCTCCAACTCTCTGACCATCAGACAAGGTGGAAATAGGCTCACATTTTTCGGCCTCCACTATTAGTAGCCAGGCATTACTACAATAATCAGATTAGAGATCAAGAACAACTATGATCCCTATACTAAATTTTGCAGTACACAGCACGCAAGAACAGAGAGGAATGAGGGGTAGAGGGGTTGTTTTCTCCAATAGTGTAGACATTGATTAATTACGCAAGCTCTAATAAATAAGTGACTTCATATTCATGTTCACTAAAGCAATCCCAATAAAGCTCAATGAATCATTAAAAGAAAACAATACCAAAAACCAGACATGGCATTGCCACAGTGAGGATCCCAAGTGAGGATCTGCCTACTGTCCTTTGAGTTACTGAAGGTGTTCTAGGAAAAAAAATATATCATACCCTCTGCTGAAACGTCTATATCTTAGAAATGTCTTGTGCTTTCTGTCCTCTTCAGCTGCTATGAATAGTAAGGGGAAACATGAGCAGAAGAAGATCAAAAGAAAGGCAATACCAAGTACCTCAGGAGAGCTGAAGTGAGGTTATTAATCTGTGGTACGACAAGACAGTGTAGTAAGAGGACAAACCTCCCCCAAATGCAATGCCTACACTACAATTCTTCAATTAAGGACATGTGCATTCGGAAGACCAATAAATTAGCCTGCCTTCATCTTGTGGTAAACACACACACACACACACACACACGCGCGCGCGCACACACACACACACACACGCATTCGGAAGACCTATGAATCAGCCTGCCTTCATCTTATGGTAAACACCACACACACACACACACACACACACACACACACACACACACACACCACAGACAGACACAGAAAAGAAAGGAAAACCCAACAACAAATGCTTGACTTGTTAGGTTTAATAAACCGGGAAATGTAGTTTTCACACACTGCAGAATCCCAGAAGGAGAGAAGTTTTGGGAGTAGAATGGAGGTCAAGACGATGGAAATGTACCTCAGTTTAAAAGGTTTTCTGAGCTCGAGACTGGCCTCCATCCTGCCCAGACACTTCCCCTTAGCTGTCTATTGTTCAAGAGAGTAAGCCCTGCTAGGTTGGAGGACAAAGCAGGACCTGTGAACAGCCAGAGGAAGTCAGGGGTCTTGGCCCAAGGCCTTCTCAGCCCCATCCCTCCTCCCAAACCTCAACTGTTGGTTCCCTGTTGTCCTTCAGCGCCTCCTGCTGGTATTCGGCGAGCCTCCAGCACAGGCGACTGTTCTTTTATTCTGGGATCTACAGAGGTAGGTGGATGGGTGAGATGATCCGTTCAAGCTTAGTGGTCACTGTGGGCTCAAGGGCTCCACGCGCAACCACAGCCCGCCCTCCGCGCGCAGGATCAGCTGCGGCTGCCTGCGCGGCTCCTGGTCGTCGGGCAGGACGCGGAAGCGCAGCAGTGTGAGAGCCAGCGCCACCTTCATCTCGTTCATGGCAAAAGTCTGTCCTATGCAGTTCCTGCGGGAGGGCGGGGTGGGAAACTTTGTATCCTGAATCTCATTCAGGACCCACCTATATCACTGACACCTGACCTAGGTACCTGGTCAGCCAGTTGGAGGGGCACCCAAGGGGAACTAACATATTCGGGATTCCTCATCTACATCTACATTCTGTATCCCCTGAACCTCAATCAGACTCTGAGTTTCAGTTGGGACCAACTGAAACTCTCAACTGGGTGGCGCCTGAGCACAGGGTTGTGGTTCTTGGACCTTCCCAACCCAGACACTGCACATCTTTGCTTAACTTGCGACGATGCAGGAACGAGACCTAGATTCTGTTTCAAATTTCCATCTTCTCCATCTTTCCTAAACCTTTGCCCCATCACCTCAAGCCCTCTGGCCTCACCTGGGCCCAGCAGAGAAGGGAATAAAAGCCAGAGGTGACCTGTCCTTGATGTTCTCTGGATCAAAGCGGGAGGGGTCATAGACCTGAAAGAGACAATGAATGGCATCTCCAAACACAGCCAGAGACAGAAGCCTGAGTGTGGTAGGGAAGGCAAGTTCTGATTTCCCCAGCTAAAACCTCCTCCTTCTGCTGGGATCATTGTGGAGAAAAAGAACGGGGAAGGGCGGTTGCAGCACCTCAGGGTCAGGCCACACAGTTGGGTTGTGGTGAGTCCCGAAAATACTGATCATGCAGACGACACCTGTGGTGAAGTGGGGCCAGGGGTTAGCCAGCTGCTGGATAAACTTTACTGTGTGCCCAGGGCCCTCCTTCCCTGTCCCGTGGGCACCTTTAGGGATGACCCGGCCGTCTGGGAGACCAACGTCCTGGGTGCAGCGGCGGGAGATGACTGTAACCGGAGGATGCAGCCGCAGACTCTCCTTGATGCACATGGTCAGGAAGGGCAGCTGGGCCAGGTCGTCCCTGAGGAAGCCAACACACAGTTGCCAGGAGCGAAACAGAGCCCATCAGGTCCCGTGTTGCCCACATAACCTTTCCCCACAGTCTTAAAATATCCCCACGAAAAGAAGAGACTTAGGAAAGTAGTGGAGAGAATTTAGCCAGGTATCTTTAGAAACTTTTTCTGAAGTAAACATGTCCAAATGTATACCATAAAAAAGGAACTCAAAAAATGCCTTTTAAAAAGAAATTTTCCTTTGGTAAGGCCAAAATCAAAGAACTAAGAGACAACACAGATAACATGTTTGCCTTTTTTTTCTTCTTTTTTGAGACAGCCCTGGCTGTCCTGGAAGTCGATCTGCAGCCCAGGCCGGCCTCAAAGTCACAGATCCACCTGCCTCTGCCTCCAGAGTGCTGGGATTGAAGGCGGTCCCAACACTGCCTGGCTGTTCTTACTCTTTTTTTTATATATTTATTTATTTATTATGTATACAATATTCTGTCTGTGTGTATGCCTGCAGGCCAGAAGAGGGCACCAGACCTCGTTACAGATGGTTGTGAACCACCATGTGGTTGCTGGGAATTGAACTCAGGACCTTTGGAAGAGCAGGCAATGCTCTTAACCTCTGAGCCATCTCTCCAGCCTCCCTGTGCTTACTCTTTATAACCTTTCTCTATCTGCTCTGCTGCCTCTGTTTGAGTCTCTCCCTCCCCGCTCACATCCTTGTATCCACACTGTCCTCTTTTTTTCTCTGTTCCTACCCTGCTCCTTCACAGGCAAGCTCTCCGTCCTCTCTCTTTTCATTTCTTCCCTTTCTCCTCCCTCCCTCCTTTCATTCTCTGACTTCTTTTTCCCCTGTTCCCCCTCCTCCCTATCCCCACCTCACTTCTTTCTTTCTCTTACACTCTCCCTGTCCTTTTCTGACAACCCTATCTTTCCTATTTCTCCTTTTTTTCTATTTCTCTTCTTCCAATTTCCCTCCACCTCATTGTGTAGCAAATTTGTCCAAACTAAGACATTCCATCCCAGGGGGAGCTCCAAAAGACTCAGGTCCTACACAAAACTTCTAAGACTCAAGGTGTGAACAACTCACAAGTCTTAGGAAGTTCCTGAAACCTAAACGATCTTCAAGGTTAAGTAAAAAGTAATAACTGCTGGACAGAGCTTCAGGGATGGAGCTTTCCTGGGTCCTCATCCACATTAGGGTGGGGCTTTCAGTGATACAGCTGTAATAACCCCTCATTCAAACTGATGTGAGACATTCTAATAAGTTCACTGTTTCCCTAAATTGGCCTTTCATAGAATCATTTCTTCGGTCTGTTGTCCAAGAGACAAATAGATATTTGCTCACATCTTCCCAAGAAAAGTCACACAACACCACTCCTCTTGTCTCTATCCTTTCCCATCACCTCTGCTTCTCCTCACATGGATCTTCAGCCCTGTACCCAAGTCCCAACTGGATATCTCTTCCTCCCCATTATGGGTTCTAGATGGAAACAGATCCTTTAACCCAGCCTTGCTTCTCTTACTCTAAATCTCACAGCTACCCATGTGTCCTGGGAGTGCCCTGAGGCAGGACTGTCCTCCAGTCAGGCTTAGAACTCCTGACAGCATTTCCTTCAGCTGTGTCCTTAGCACAGGATAGCTGCTCCTACAGTTGTCATGAGAAGGCATTGTGGGAGGGTTTGCTGAGTGGAAGCATAAATGATGCAACAGATTTCACAGCACACTGACAATGACTTTTGTCCCCACGTGTCCTTTATGAATTCCTATTCTCGCAGGAGATAGGGAACAGAAGAGCAAACAGACAGAGAGGTAAGACAATGAAAGCATGTTATATGAGACTGGGAAAGAGGAAGGAAAGTTTACATACATTGATTTTCTGCAAAGTGACATCATCTACCCTTACACACTGCTATATTGTCAGTCATTTTCTTAGAAGTTCAAATCTTTCTGTCTCAAAGCACAAAACTACTTCTTTTTAACGAGGTAGGCACTGTTCTCACCATTAAATAATGGAAGAATCAGCAAAAGAGCCCCTCTGCCTCCTGAGGAGTGGAGTCAGGAGAAGGACGCATTAATATATTAATATGCTCACCACTCAATCTCTGTAGAATTGCGGTTCCTCAGCAGCTCCTGCACCTCCTGTCGGCAGCGCTCCTGGTATTCCGGGTGCCTGGCCAGGTTGTACAGGATCCAGGAGAGCCCACTGGCTGTGGTATCATGACCTGAGTGACAGATAGGTGGGCTTGGATCTCAGAGTCACTTCAACATCACAAAGTGGGCAGCAGCCAGATAGGAAGGGGCCCAAGAAGGATAAGAAAAAGGGAAGACAGAGGATTGTGGGATTTTAGGGTCCATTCAATATGTTCCCGAAATGGAGACTACTGCTCCCCCTATAGTCCCACACTGGGACCCTCACCCTCAAACATGAAGGTGTCAGCTTCTGCTCTGATGTCCTCATCTGACAGCTGCTTTCCATCTTCGTCCTGGAGACAATGCAAGACTCCAGATCACAGCAGTTCTGAATCCATGTCTAACCTGAGACAGCTCTTTAAGATCCGTATACCAAGCCCACTGCACCTCTGTGCCTCTCTTGATGATCATCACAGTTCTTCACACCCCAGGGATTGTTCTTGACTGTGCTCTCTCCTGTTTGTTTTTTAAATTGGTGACTACTGGCTAGATCACAATTTCTCTATGTAACCTTTTATCTCTATAATATTTCTTTTCCTTCTTTTCCTCACAAGCCTTCCATGGCCCCCTAGGTATCTCTACATCAAACCTCAAATCTGAAATGTCTTTTTATTCCAATCCCATATTTGACTCTATCATTTATCCTACCACTTAAAGCCAAGAATGTGACAAATGCATGTAGTCCCATGACTTGGAAAGTTGGGATAGGAGGATTCATTCACTAGCAACACAGACCTCAACACAGACCTTTTGAGACTGACCTCAAAAAATGTGAACTAGACCTAAGTGATGTGGCACACATCTGTGATTCCAGAAAGTGCAAGGTGAGGGAAGGAAGAACATGAGACTGAGGTCAGTCAGGGCTGTTTAGTGAGACTCTATGTAAAAATTACTCCCACAAACAAAAAGACAGCTATTTAATGATTTAATAATTTAATAATTATTTTGAGATAGGGTTTCACCATGTAGACTTGGCTGGCCTGGAATTTAATATATAGATCAGGCTGGCCTCAAACTCTTCCTGCCACGACCTCTGGAGTGCTGGAATTAAGATGTGCACCACCATGTTCAATGAATTAAGTTTAAACAGCTCCATTCCACCTCTTGAGAACCCACCTTGGCCAGAAGCAGCACATCAATGAAATCCAAAGTCTTGGACTTGGCTTTGGCCTTGAGGACATCATCACCATCCTTACTGGGAAGAGCACGCCGCCGATCCTGGATGACAGCATCTGTGAAGTCGTGCACCAGGCGGCAGGCCTTACGGAAGCGCATCCCATTAGGGGTGAGCTGATAAAGTGAGTCTACGTGCAGAAGCAACTGCTGGAACCGTTTGGACACTAAAGCACTGAGTTCCAAGATGGCAGAAATATACTCACTGGACTTTCTGTATTAGTAGAGCATGAAGAGAAGAAACACAACTGAAGCCCAAGAAGCATCTCTCAACAACAAATGGGAATTACTTGCCAACAAGATGTTCAGTCATCAGAAATAGGTGGCCACACAAATACATGCCTGTAATTAGTCACAAGATTTGACTATAAAGTCTCTTATCTCTTTGTATCCCATCCTCATGAGCCTCCATGTCACAAGGCTTCTGGAGTGCAGCACAGACATCATGCCTCTCATTTCTCTCTGATCCTAGATCTAGATCTGACCCACCTGCTTCCCAGTACTTTCCACTAGTGAAGACCTTTTTTTTCTTCCAGTCTCTCCTACAGGGCTTCTGCTTTCGGTGACAATTTCACCTTATTTCTACAAGACAGTCAGTGTCTACAAAACTCTGATATGATCATGTCCATTTACTATGGTTTGGGGCTGTTTCCCAAATGTCCATCTCTGTGGCTGTTAGAAAATGGCAGAACCATTAAGAAATAAGACTTAACAGAAGCTGGGTAGGCCATTGTAAGTGTGCCTTGGAGAGGATGTTAGGACCTGATCCTTTACTCTCTCTCTCTCTCTCTCTCTCTCTCTCTCTCTCTCTCTCTCTACTTCCCAACTGCCATGAAACAAACATTTTTTCTAACACATACTCCCACCAAAACGACAGAGGCCAGGTGGTGGTGACACACACCTTTAATCCCAGCACTTGGCAGGCAGAGGCAGGTCTCTGTGAGTTCAAGCTCAGCCTGGTCTACAAAGCAAGTTCCAGGATTGTTACACAGAGAAACCCTGTCTCAAAAAAAAATGGAAAATAAAACCATCAACAAAAGTATATAAAACAATGAGTCAAAATAAATCTATATTCTGATTAAGTCAATTCCCGCAGAAATTTTGTCACCGTAACAGAAGTGACTGCAAATACCAAAAATACACTTTTTGGTAGAAAGTGTAGGAGAAAGTTCCCACCTTTGTTTGGCTTTTGTATCCTTATAATTTAGCCCCTATGTTGGTGTATACTGATTTTCGACTTGAAAAGATCTAGAATTACCTTGTAGACAAATTTCTGAGCACACCTGGATTCTCTAGATTGGTTTAATTGAGGTGGAAATACTCATCTTAATAAGGGCAGCACTGTGTCATTGCTGGGCTTTCAGAAGACACCAAAAGGAGAAAGCTGGTTAGCGTAGTCATTCACTGCTCTCTGCTTCCTGACTGTGGATGCAATGTGATGATCACTCCCCTACTCCTACACCAGTAAGTTCCCTACAGTGATGGACTTCCCCTCAACTTCAACCCAAAACAAATCCTTCCTTCTTTAATTTCTGTTGTATAAACAAAAAACACAAGTAATGTGCAAATTGGTACTAGAAGTGGGGTCATAACTGTAATAACCATGAACATGTGATTCTTAGGCCTTTGAAACTTGTTCTGCAGAAGGAATGTAGAAGAATTTTAACTACTGGGTCAGAAAAGCCCTTAAATTCTGTAAGGGGAACTAAAGGAAAATTCTGATGGGAGTTTGGTAGACCAGAATGTGAAAAAAAAAATACAGACAATGGAGACCTAGATCATGTGGGGTTTTCTTGAAGGGGGGGAGACTCTGTCGAAGCTAGAATAGAGTCCATCCTTGCTACTTCTCTGGCAACAAATTTGACTTCTTTCTACCCATGTCCTAAGAACTTGTGTGGGGTGACAAAAGGTGTTAGACCTTTAGAGTGAAGAAAATTTCAAGATAGCATAGCATTCAGGATATGGAATGGCCTCTCTCTGCCCGTTTTCATACATACAATGGGGAGCAGGTTTCAGACCACACAAAAAGGAGAAAGCTGGTTGAGCATAAGCATTCATTAGTCTTTGCTTCCTGACTGCAGACACAGTGTAGCCAGCCTGTTGCCCTGCCTTCCTTGCCATGATGGAGTTTCCCTCCAAGAAATAAACTCTTCCTTAAATTGCTTCTATCAGTTATTTTGTTGCAGCAATGAGGAAAGTATCTAATCCAGTAAGTGTCAACGTACCAGTCTCATGTCTAAGGTGCCTCCTCCATGCCAGATTTACATGTCCACTACTCATTTGCATCCCCGAATCTTGTTCTAAATCATGTCCTCCAGGGAGTCCTCTCTTTTCCTACTGCTAGCAATCACTCTCACACCTCCTCCCTTAGGTCCATGCTCTCAGGCCAATGGGAGGAACTCACTCCTGACAGTTGCTATCAAAGCTGAAGACACATTTCTGCAGACTGTCCAAGGTCATCAGGCTGATGTTCTCAAACATGTCCAGACGGGCACTGCCTCCTGAGGCCAGGCGCTGCCACTTAGCCTTTACAGAAAAGAAACAGTATCATAATCCAGACTCAGCTCCTTGAGACTCTGTCCAACCACAGCCACAAGAACCGATACCCAAAATCAGCCTCCCAGGTCTCTACTCCAGACACTTGTCCCCAGGGATTACCAGGCTTGGGTGAAACTGTTACATTGGAGAGGAAGACCTAAGGCTGAGGATCAGGAGGTGGGAGTTTAAGCCTCATCTCTGATGTCCATGCTCTGTGCACCCTCAGTCAGCTCGTTGCCCTGTTTCACATGCCATGCCTTCAGCAAGAAGTTGATCTGACTGCGTCTGATAAACCATGATGGAGCCCATGTGCCACTATTTGGTGCGGGAGAATTATCTGTATTCTGTCAATCATATTTTAATAAAACGCTGATTGGCCAGGCAGGCAGTATAGGCGGGAAAGCCAGACAGGAAGTAGGGGTGGAGCAAAGAGACTGGGAGTATTCTGGAAGCAGAAGCTCTCTCTCAGCCACTCCTGCGCAGACCACCGAAAAGGCAACATGTAAGCTGTCACACTGAGAAAGGTACTGAGCCCATGTGGCTAACATAGATAAGGATAATGGGGTAATATATGTTATAAGAGTTAACAAGAAGCCTGACCTAATGGGCCAATCAGTTTATAACCTAATGTAGACTCCGTGTGATTTTCCTTGGGACTTGCTGGCTTGTTGGGGTACTGGGCGGGACAGAAACCCCAACAAGCCGGCCCACATGTTACAACTATTTCTAGATCACTTACTATCTGGGCATAGTGGAACAGTTCCTTTATCCTTCCAAACTTTATGTTCACCCTAGTGAGGAAAACATAACCTCTATCTTACAGATTTGCTAAATATTTAATTTGTGGCATAAATTATGGAATTAGATCATGACCATCATCTCCAGAAGTGCTATGAATGCAATGAATGATATTATTCCTTATCTTGAGTGTAATAAGTCAGGCTCAAAGCTATCTCTATGTCAAGTATGGCAGACTTCCATTGTTTTCTAAATATCCTTACTAACTATTCCAAACATAAACCATCCCAATATTATTTTTTATTTTTGGTTTTCAAGACAGGGTTTCTCTGTGTATCCCTGGCTGTCCTGGAACTCACTTTTTAGAGCATAGTGGCCTCAAGTTCACAGAGTCTTGCCTGCTTCTGTCTCCCACGTGCTGGGATTAAAGGCATGTGTCACCACTCCCGGGCTCATTCCAATGTTCTTCATGTGGACTATTTCATATATATATATCTGTGGAAACCCTTGAGAGATCCAGTGATATTCTCCATGGGCAAATATCAGGCTTGCTTCAACTTGCTATAAAAGCAGATTTCCTAAAACTAAGTAATGCAATGGGTTGCATCTGTTGAAGCCCATCTGTAATGCCCCTATGGGATTTAGATTCTTTCAAGAAGAACAGAAGCTAGGAAGATGCACAGTGAGTAACTGGCTATCTTTTGTATTTAAACAAGGAATCTTGTGTGGTCAACAAGATGAGCAACCATCAAGCAAGTAGAAAAAAAAACCTGTTGACCTTTCATTTGACACTCGCCCCGCGCCTATTTTGTTCCTCAACCCAGTGTAACGTGAGTTTTCAGCAATGTCCGTTACAAAGTTGAGCCTATTCTATCACCCTTTGTTTTTGTGTTAGATTTATGACTTTGACTACTGTAATCCAGGAGAAGGAAAGGAGCTATAACTTCAGTGTAACCCAACCTTCAAGTGACTTTCAGCTTCTCTTCTGTGGAAACGTGTGCCATAGAAGCAAGCCCAGGATGCTTCAGGAGAGAGAGAACCTTAGAGACCAGAGTCCAGTCTGTCCTGCTGAGACCACGCTAAGTTATCTTGACGCTGGTCAAGTCCCTAAATCAGAGAATTATGCTAGTATCAGACAAGCTGAGCCACAGCTTATCATGTGCCTAAGCCCTGTCCAGAAGAACCAATCCCCTGACCTACATCTCTATTGGCCATATCAGACCTCATTGTTTGCAAACTGGTGTGTGTGGCAGTGCCTTGCTCCTTATTGGCAGTTTCTATATAGGTCTCATAAAATCACATTTAGTTTTCAGGACAACCATCTGATAAAAATAGGAACTAACTCTATAAGCACTCACCATGTGGGAAGATATGGCTCCATAGTATCATCTTGGACACAACATGGGGAGACAAATAAAATAAAACATGGCCGCAGTGTTATGCTGTAGAGTACAGACCAGATCTATCTGAGACCAAGTTCCTTCTTCCAGAGAGGCTGCGTTCTGGGGACTCACATGCATGATGTTGGTGCTGTCATTGAAAATCTTCACATAGGGCTTCAGGATGTTGAAATGGAAGGCAGGGGTCAGCATACGACGGTGGCGGCTCCACTTGTCACCAGCACTCACCAAGAGTCCATCCCCTGGGAGGGCAGCATGGCAATGAGCAATGATGGCATGTCCCCCACCCACCTCCAAGAATGTCCCTAGGCCCTTCATCTGCAGCTACTTACCAAGCCAGGGTTTCAGGAAGGTGTAGAAGAATACTTCCTTTGGGGCAACCGCAACTGACATAAATAAGAATGATTAGAGGCCCGTGGAGAGGCTAAGACATGAACTTGCAGAGTGTGTTGGTACCTCAGTGAGGTGTGTGCATGTTTGCCCCAAATCCAGCATGTCAGAGTTGGAGAAATGCACATCAGAAGCAGAGAAGAAAAGGAGGAAACAGGATACAAGATGAGACAGCCTCAACTCACCTCAGGATCCCTTCACTTGGCTTCAGCATAGTCTGTCATGTCTGCCCGTCAAGTGTAGCACAACAGTCTACAGACCTAACACAGCTGTCCATCACCGAGTGCTGTGACATCTCCTGACACAAACATGTGTCATGGACATATATGAAGTAACATGGGATAACATGGCTGACACACACATGACCTGCCCTAAATGAGCCTATCTGATGCTAAGAACAGAAATAGTCTGATACATCTCAGTGTGCCCCATAGGCAGGTCCCACACAAGAGTTTATAATAGTCACAATATTTTCACAGATATGGCATTGGTGTGGTGCAATCAGACATCAGACCAGCCTCAGTCAAGAAATCTCAGTCATATTTCTATGTCAGTGGGACTCTAGGTAATAAATGCCAAATAACCCCCCAAGCACTTTGGTATTTGATAGCCTTTGCTGAAGCAAGAGAGAAAGATAATTCCAAACAACTTCTAAGGCAAGAAACAGATGTTTTACAAGTGTCCACAGCTCTCTGTGAGCCCCAGATAGGGCCATAGTAATGATTACACTTGGTTGATACCTGGGACAGTATGAAACACCCCAAGCAGATCATGTTTTGAAAGATTTAGTTCTCAGATGCTGCCTCTATTTTGGAAGATGCTAGAAGCTTTAGGAAGTGGAGTTTAGCTGGAAAAGGTCACTGAAGTAAACCCTTGGAAACATATTGAATTGAGTTCCCTCCTCCCCGCTTTCCTCCCTCTATCTACCCATGATGATATGTCCGTTTTTCTTTTATCATGATCGACTCTTAACCATTATCAAAACCAACCTTTGCTCATTTAAGTTGTGCTAACAACAGCAACAAAAAGAGCTGCTACACTGAGTGTAATCAGGAGAAGGACAGAGTCAAGCTTCATACTGAAATACAGGTGAGGCAGTGGCAAGGGAATCACCAGAGTCACCCCAGGAATGTGTACCTGCTGGAGGCAGCACAGAGACCTTAGCAGTGGGCAAACAGGCTGGTTCAATGTTTGCCTGGATGAGAAAACAGGAACCCCTTTAAGGCTTGATGGAAGATGTAGATAACCACCCGCCAGGACTCCATTCACCAGTAGCATACATCCCCAGCGGTGCACACCATGCCATGGGTGCCCAGGATACCTTCCTCTTAGCTCTGAATGGAGATGAGAAGAAAGGGGTCCTACATTCTCTAGGCTTTCCAATAAAAGAATTACCAAGGCAGGGGGCCAGAGTGAGCCCTGAGAATTCTACCCAGCACTCTCACCCTCTGTGCTGAGCCTTGCCTGGGCTTCCTCCTGACAACTTCAGTGAAAAGTAGAGAAATCCAAGAGAGAAGGACTGGGCTGCTTCATGAATCTCACAGAAGTATGAATGTGGAGACTAGAAGCCTTCCCTTTCCCACAGCCACACCACTACCAGTTTCCCCCAAGTACCTGAGGCACTGAGGACAGATCGAATGATGTCAGGGTGGCACAGAGAGATGATAGGGAGGATGGGACCCATCCATGTCCTGAAGCCCTGGGGATAGGTGGCCACCAGCTTAGTCACCTCCTTTAGACCCTGTTCGGTGGGTGTGACCTATAAGCAAGATAGAATCAGTCACCTCCTGGGATAGTTTGTCAGGGGTCAAGTGAATTATGCTTATGAGATGCTCAGAAAGCTGAAACCACACGACTTCCGGGTATCTCCATGGTGGCGTTTCCAGAAGGCATTGGTGTCTTCGTCAGTAGTCTCAGTCAGGACGACCCAGCTCCCACAGGGTGGGCAGGCCGTCCATTCCATTGAAGAACCATATAGAGCAGTGGCTCTCAACCTCCCTAATGCTGCAATCCTCTCATACAGTTCTTCATGTTGTGGTGTCCTCCAATCATAAAATTATTTTATTGTTATGTCATAACTGTAATTTTTCTGCTGTTATGATTTGTAACAAAAATATCTGATATGCAGGATATCTAATATGTGACCACCCCCCAAGTGGTCTTTATCCTTCTAATTAGGAACCTCTGATATAGAGCAATAGATAGAGAAAGGGAAAATTCACTCCCATCTCCAGACTGGGGTACCCATCTTCTTCTCCCCACAGACTTAACCATCCAGGTCCTTGACCTTTGCACTCTAACCCATCCCACAGGATCGCTCCTCCCCTAGGAATCCCCCGTACAAAGGATGTCAAACCTTTGGTATTAGATTGAATTAAATACAACCTGACTTCACAGTCCTCCACTTTGCAGATGACACATTGTAGCACTCTCAGAATCCATAATTAAATAAGCCAGTGACCATACCACAATGTACCCTCTCTCTGCCCTCACCCTCATGTGGATATATATGATACATTCTTTAATGATATACACTAATGTATTGTATAGAGCTTATATATCTATTATGTATTTGTCTATATATCCACATAAATATATACACTTACATAACTATATGAATAAAATCATGTGCTACATAATGATGTTCTTATCACTGACACACTGCATGTGTGTGACTATGGCCCTATAAGATCATAATGGACCAGAAGAATTCCCATGCATAGTATTTTGGGTGGATGGATGGATGTCATGAGCTTTGTTATTTGCAGATGAAGCAGCCGAGACCAAGTCATCCACAGGAGAGGATAGACTTGGTCAAAGTCCAAGGGGTGGGTCTCAAGGGAAGGTGTGTGAAAGGGCAAGTGGGTGACTCTTGTTCTGCTGGGGCAGCAGCATGACTCATGGATTCATCTCAGGGGAAAACTGCAGCTTTAAAAGGGGGGAGGGGCTTCAGGAACAGGAGGCAGGAAAACAGGCCATAGCTCTCTTGTTCTATGTGCGGTGGGAGAGCGATACCAAAGACCATTCCCAGAAAAACACAAAAAGCCAGAGATGGACTGGCAGAAAAATGTCACTGACCTTGGACAGGGCTTCTCAGGAGGTCTCAAGTCCACAAGCAGACAATGGGGGAACACAGGGGTTCTCACGCTGTGTGACCCACCCTGGAAACCCCTCAGTGTACACCAGTGTAAGAAAGATAGAGCAGAATTTAATGTAGAGCTGACTTGGTGTGGAAGATGGAATAAGCAAAAAGCTAGGGAAGGATATTGGAGGACTCGGGGCTACTGCCTCCCTGAGCCCCATTCCTAATGCATTCACTCCTAAATAGGAGAGGCCCAATCTGCTGCCACACTCACCATGCCCAGGTGACCCAAGAACCAGTTCCGTTTTCGGGGCTGAGGGAAACCACAAAGATGACGATATGTGCCATAGTAGGTATAGATCTGAGCCAGGACACGGGCCAAGAGCCAGGAAGTGCCGATGAGCAGCACAAGCAGCCATGGCGAGGATGCCTCCTGGCTCAATCCCAGCCAGGACAGGTCCAACTGTGGCATCCTGTGGGGCAGGTGAACAGAGAGATTCAGAGGCTCAGAAGCGGTATGGGGCCCTCAGGGATAGTGGACAGGGGTAGGGAGAGTGAGGGCTGTCAGTGGGAGGAGCAGTCCATGGGGAGGAGAGAGGCAGTAAGAAGAGGAGAGACAAGAGTTCCCAAATACCTGAATCATAGTGAGGCTGCCCGGTACTATTACCTGGAAGTGAACAGAGTCACTGTGGCTTTTGGGTTTCAGACAGCTGGCTAACTAGAGATAAACAGTCAGGCTCAGAGCTCTCTCTAACCCAGTACAGGACCCTACAACTCTACCTCCCTTGGCCTGGCACCTCCTCTCAGGAACAGCCTTCTTCACCCTCCTCTAGAGCTAGTTTTATTCCTGGCTTCTGCCCTGGAGGAGGTGATGGGAGGCTGGGCTCAGCTGTGTCAGCCAATCCTTTACTGGCTCTTCTGCTTCCTCCCCTCCTGGGAAGATGGCCAAATGAGGCATGCTGGTCAGCATGCTACACAGTGGAACCAATTCAGGTGCACACAGCATGAATGCCGCCAGATCTTAGGACTTGGCCCTTCTGACACAGTGGGGCCCAGGGGTGGTGAGATTTGGGGGTGAACAAGATTCTGAGGAGAGCAGAGGTGAGTCTGAGCCCCACATTTATAAATGCCCCTGTTCTTCCAAGAATAAAGTGTATCTAATAAAATCATTAACAGCAGTTCAGGTGCCAGAGCAATGGAGACAGGCCAGGACTGTCATAGACCAGCACCCAAGGGCCTCTGCCCTGAGCTGCTCTGACTGGCACCGTTCATTTGAAAAAATGAATACATACTATTTCTTTATTAATTTTTTGGGAATTTCATACATGCATAAATTGTATTTTGATCACATTCAGCTGCTACTCTTCTACTTTATTCCTTGCAGGTCAACTCCCCACCCCTCCCTCCTTTTTTAAAAACAGATGTAAGGCCTACCGGGGAGCAGAAGGCTTTCCAGGGTTCAGATCCCCTAAAGAAAACTGACTCTCCCTCCACCCACAGCTGTCAATAGCTCCTCAGCTGGGGCTTCAAGATCCCATCCCCGGTGCTGGAATGTTGACTGCCCTGATCTTGAACAGTTCTTGTACAGGCAGCGGCAATTGCTGTGTGTTCATGAGTTCAGAAGTTCTGTCATATCCAGAAGGCATTGTTGGTCCTATCCTCCCAGACTTCTGGCTCTTATGATCATCAGCTTCCAAAAGGATCCTTGATTCCTGCAGGTGTGGCTGTGATATAGGTGTCCATTTATTCTCTGCACTGTGACTAGCCATGAGTCACTATATGAATTGCTGTCCATGACACAAAGAAACTTCTCTGGTGAGATCTTTCATGGCACAAAGCTGGGAGACTCCAGGACTTCCTCTGCCTACCAAGGACACAGGCAAAATTCAAATCCTACTCTGAAGCAGCTCAGAGTCTGGAGAAAGACACGATTCTTGGGGTAGGATCAAAGAATGCAGCCCTATAATTTCCCAGGTCAGAGTCCAAGGATCAGTTGGAAGGACTATGGAGGCCACAGATGTGAGCCTGTTCTGCCTTGACTAAAGGTCAGAGAGTTTGAGTTTATTTTTACTCTTTCAAAGTTGTTGAAAAGAGGTGTGGCTACAAACAAGATACCCTGACCTAGGGCGTAGTTCCTGTTTTGGACATTAAGGTGGCCCAAAGAAGTGGATCCACTCCACCCTGACCAGAAGTCAGAGAATTCAAGCCTATTCCTGATCCTTCATTTGAAAATAGGAGGTTTGACATAGGAAGTGGCAGCCTACAGGATACTTGGTTTAGGGTGTATTCACTGCACATCCTGCCCAAAACATCAGAATGCTTTACTTAGGAAACAATGACTTGGTGTCTCAAGTACTGAAGCAAGTAATTTTGTGTGATGTTAAAGCAGTTTTTTGCCTTCTTCCCCCACTTTTGTTTGGGGTATAAAAGCATATGTAAAATAAATGCAGGTGGATTCAGTATTCAGGATTCACGGAGTTGCCCTCCTGGTACTATCCTATGTCTCATTCTTTTGTATCTCTGTTCTTCCTACCCAACATTTCTAATCCACACACCTCTACCCTGGAATATATGAACCTGTCATGGCTGAACCCCAGCAGCTATCACTCCAAAATGTGGCTTATAACAAAGAACAATGCTTAGGTTGACCTGGTGGTGTGGTCGAGAGGAACTCTGAGCAGATGGATCCAAGCAGAGGAGACCATGGCATTGGTCAGAGGACAGCTTTGGGTGTCAGTCCTCACCTTTCTCCTTTTTTTAAGGTCTCTTGTTGATTTTGCCACTCTGTACTTCAGGTTAGACTCACTAGGTCCCAGGGATTCTCATATCTCTGCTTCCCTTGCTACAAGAGTACAAATGTTATAGATGTGTGCTACGGTGCCTGACTTTGTGTGGATTCTGGGGATTTGAACCCAGGTCTTTACATGCAAATGTAATACCCTCTAGGGTTGCAAGAACAATTTTTGTTTGTTTGTTTGTTTGGGTTTGTTGGTTTGCTTGCTAATTAAAGATTGAAAAGGCAGGGAAGAGGCATTACTGGAGGTCATGGGGAGCTCCTGAAGAATCATCATATAATAACAGAAAAATTGCACTCTCATGGGGTTTTCAGTCATGGTAATAAAAGCGTGCTTGTTTGAGTGAGAAATATCTCCCATAGTCTCAAGCGTTTGAATACTTTATCCTCTCTTGGTGACACTGTTTGGGGGAGGTTTGGTAGGTGTGGCCTTGCTGGAGGAAGGATGTCAGTGGGGGAAGGGCACTGAGCGTTTAAGGCCTCACACTCCTTGTAGTTCACTTTCTCTGGTGTTTATGGCTCACGATGTGAGCTCTCGGTTTTCTGCTCCAGCTGCCCTTATGGACTCTATCTCTCTGGAACCACAACAAGCGCTTTCTTCTCTGAGTTGCCTTGGTCATGCTACTATAGGCCAGCAACAGACATGTGACCGATAAATGACACCCATGGACAAATAACAGACTCAGGCAGAGGATTAAGGATAATTTATTAGAGATTCAAAGGAAATTCCAGGCCCACTAGCTGTCAGTCTCAAGGCTGTGTGGAGAAGAATGGAAAAACCAGCTTGGCATGAAGGTCAGCCACATGGCGGCAGACGGTCACACAATGAAAAGGGGGACTTGAGAAAAGGAGTAAAGAAATCTGGAGAGTTAGGTGTTAAAAAAGGAATAGCCAGGATCTCACCAGTATCCAAAAGAAGACGTTACTGCCTCAGAAAGGTGAGCAGAACCAATGAACCACATGGAGACTCCTGGGCATTGCACTAAGACCTGGGAGTTCTGGGAAGGAAAAGTATATTATCTTAAGGTGAGTTCACTTTCCTATGGCTGAGCTTCTATCCAGATTCTTGCCCCTACCCAATTGGATTAACTCTTAAAGGAAGAGACATGGGCGTGTCTCCTCCTAGATGTAGACTCCATTCACCCATGGAGCCATTTCCTCGGCCCCCTTTCTCTTGTGCAGTGTAGCTTGCACCTAAAACAACATTTACTATTCTGTACAACTATCATTTATTTTCTAAAAAGGGAACTGTTGCATGTCATACTTGTCACACAATTGGACTTCAGATGTGACTTCTGAGAATTGGACAGCATTGTGTGTGGAAACAGACTGCATGGCACCTCTCAGCATCAGCTGTGCTTGGGGCCACTTCTCTTCAACTCACTGTGTTGCAGTTTTTTCATATTCACCAGAGGAAATAGAGGGTTGGTGTGAATATTAAATACATAATATTGAACAAAGAATTAAAGCAACACTCACTGGGTTTGCCGTTGTTACTCCTGTGATAGAATGAGGACATGGCTACCAGCTGGGGTTCTTGCGTTCCTTTCACACACCCATCAGGAAACTTGGTAGCTGGAAACACCCGCTGAGCATTCTCTGACCTTAGCAGCCTTTTGCAAAAGCTGTGAACTTCTGGCTTGGGATCAGGTAACCCTATGAAAAGCTGGCTTCTGTCCCTCACCAGCTGTGTGACATGGAGCAAGTAAGCTGCCTTCTCTGATACTCACATTCCTAGGGGCATGAACATTGGCTCAGGAGGATGTCTGAGCCAGTCACTGTATTTGTCCTACTTTAGGGTCCCCATAAGCAAACAATTTAAAAAGCCTGAAGCTCAAATCCTGTCTTTGGGGGTGACCCTTAGGAAAGCTTTTAACTGCCCAGATGTAAAAGATAATCCCTGAACACCAGCAATGCAGTGAGGAAGTAGGATGGGAGTGGAGGAAAGAGTTAAACTGTGTTTGAGAAAGTTTGTACATTGGCCACAAAGGCTGAGATCTAGGGAGGGGCTCTGGGAGACAGCCAGCATCAAGTATATACCTTAGAGTCATGCCCAGATCTGGGATGTTTACTGACTCATGGTTGTTCTTCAGGACTTAAACATAGCCCAGGTTCCTACCAAGGGTTGTTTATCTGTTTGTCTGGGATGTGCAGCCTGCACTGCAAAGGTCGAGTCTAACAATAGGGCCAGGGGGCTATGACAGAAGCTCCAGTAACTGCAACACACACACAGACACAGACATAGACACACACACACACATACACACACACACGTACACACACATATACACACAGAGACACACAGACACACAAACACACACACATACACACACATACCACACACACATACATACATATACACACACATACACACACACAGATACACACATATACATATACACACATCCACATCCACAGACATACACCCAGACACACACACACAGACACATACAGATACACACACAGACACAGACACAAACACACACACACACACAAACACACACACAGACACAGATACACACACAGACACACACAGAGACATAGACACAGACACATACATACAGACACACACACAAACACAGACACAGACACACACACATAAACACACAGACACATATACACAGATACACACATACACAGACATACACATACAAACAGGCACACATAAAAACCTCCTCCATACTTTACAATTTGCCTCCACATGTACATACACGGCACACATTATAAATACACTTGCACAAGTGCACACAGTCACACCTAGTCTTACCACCTAAAGTTCAGACAAGTGGAACTGACCTAAGAGCCTGCTGTCCTCAGACTGGCCAGCAGAGGGAGCGTCCTCCACTCTCAGCTCCACAGACTCCTTCACTATTTCATTCTCATAGTGATCCTAGGCAGAATCTCAAAGCCTGTTTGATCTATCGGAGCAGGAAAAGAGACATTTAAGACTCCAAACATCAATATGGAATGAGACAGTTTGCAAAGAATAGATTAACTGGTGAGAGAGCAAAAGTAATAGAAGTCCTTTTTCTTTTTTCTACTGGGAATATTATATTCTATGTGATGCTCAAGGGTGTGTAAAGTGTTATGCCCAGATCACAACAACCCCCTGCAAAACTAGCTAGGAGACCGAGCTCTGTATGTGAAAGACCTGAATAAATCCAGACCCCGTTAGCAGAAAGAATAGAGTCAAAAATCAAGCAGGGAGAGAAGACCAAAAATCTAGGTTAGCTGGTTCAATGACTCTGTTCCAGGAATTAGCTGACCATAAAGTTAGATTATAATCTTGAGAATAATCTTGAGAAATGGGGAGTTACCTCCTTGTGATTATCACTGGTATTTTCAGAAGTTTCCAATGATCATTGGTATTTTCAGAATTTTCCAATGACACCATCCCTAGCCCCTTTGGGTTGTGGTTTCTTCCCCTAAATACCCCCTCTCCCAGCTACTTGGGGTTGAACTCCTCTACCCTGCGTGGGAAATGAGTTTTGGCCCAAGTGCACTGGTTCCTGTCAATAAACCTCATGTGATTGCAGGAAGGACGGTCTCTCGTGAGTTCCTGGGCAGTCGTGTTATCCCGAGACTTGAGTAAGAGTCTCCCTACTCTGGGGGTCTTTCATATGTAAAAACAAAGAGCCTTTATCCTTATTCAAGTTCAAACTCGGACTTTGTGTGTGTTAAGATATTGAGAGTCCCAAGTTCAGTTGGGGTTGGGTTTTTATAATAGCAATGGTTGGGGTGAAGAATCTCTAAGGTTCAGGACCCCTGATTGGCTGACATTTGCGAGTGTCCTGGTGAAAAGCATTGGGTATGTGCTGGCAGGTGTTCCTATCCACAATGGTTAGAGCATTAGGAATTTCCTTTGGACAATCTGTTCCTGGGTGGTGTCTGGGTGGTCTCAGTTTGTGGTCTTTCTTAGGACCAGGTATTGCTTTAGGGTAAACTACTGAGCCTTGGGCCTCTATTGAGCTTGTCATGGCTGGGTCCTACAGAAACATCATCTTCCCCTTTCTTATAAAGAACCTAAAGCACAATTCCATTGAAGTTTACCCCCAGGAATCTATGAGTTTATTGGGCTTACAGAGCATGAATGAAAGGCAGGAGTGAGGGTGACAGACACCACAGTTGCTGCTCCTTGTGTGATGGCTCAGGTCAGCTGTCATCTGAACTTGACATCTGGAATCAACTAAAACCCAAGCAGCTAGGCAGCCTCTCAGGGATTTTTCTTGCCAGGATCATTTGAGGTGTGAACCCACCCTAAATATGAGCCACACCTTGTGGTGGCATCCCACATAAAAGTACATAAAAGGAGGAAGGTTTTGGTTCTTGCTTGCTTGCCCTCACTCTCGTTGGCAAGTTCATCTATCCTGTTGTTGAGGCTCTCCACTGGTTTAAGAACCTTCCTCAGGAGTTCAGTGAAGACTGGAGACCAACAGTTTCCTAGGAATCTTCCAGGACTCCAGCACGAGATTAGGACTGCTAAGACATCCAGTCTTGTGGACAGAGCAACTACTGTAGACAGCCATTTTCGGACTACCCACATGACCTGTAGGTCACTCTAATAACCCCCCTTTTAAATATATATAAACAAGAACATATGAATATATATTTTCTATCAGCTCTGTTCCTTTAGAGCCGTTCCTTAATTACACCTATTGAAGGCGTAAGTCACAAACAATTCCACACCAGTTTGAAATTATGATTAATAGAATGGTTATTTCTTCAAAGGGGAAAAACTTACAGATTACCGTCCAAGACAACAGCCCCTCTGTACGAACAGGAAAGGAGTCTAGGAGCCAGAAGCGGAACTGAAAGCCAGAGAGAGAATAGAGGACAGCTGCTGCTTTTTTAAAGAGAGAGAGAGACCACGCCCCAATGGGCTGGTATCTCAGCGACTATTCGCTGAAGGAGCGGAAGGAGCTCCCGCAGCAACCTATGATGAATACGGCAAGGTGAGCTCCTTCAGTTACCCTTCCCCTTTCTACTTCAGCACCTCCTCCAATTTGGGCAGAGTAGCTTACAAATGCTAGAAGGAGTAGCTGGAATCTCAGTGAGGGTCCATCCAGTGACCCTCCCCACCCTGCTTCTGTGATGGAATGTCTCCAATCACAGCTCCATTGTGATGATCATCTACAAGTAGCCACAGATGATCTAAAGGAGGGAGTAGCTATTAGTTCAGATGGCCGTGCTCTACAGAACCACTCGAAAGGGTATGCTGATTCAAAGATTAGAAGCTGTGTCTGTGATGGCAGATGGGATAAGACAGATTAAAAACACAATAGATCTTATTCAAATAAGAGCTGAAGGAAACAGTACAAAGCGGATGTAGGAGTTTCTCTAAAAAGAGTCAAGCCGCTGGCACACAGTGCTTCACACTGCTCCCAACAGTGAGTGCCAAGTGTATACCGACAAAAGTACTCTCATGGATGAGTGTTTCAGATCCAGATAGAAGGTCTGGACCAGAGAACCTTTAGAACACAGTGGCTGAGGCCCGCATGGTGAGCTGGCAGTAGTAGAGATGCTGGAGAGAGCAGCGAAGGTGTGGGTTGGGAATCAGAGGTTGAGACCAACAGAGAAAGTGATTGTCCCTACCCCACTGTGTGGGGTTGAGTGAAAATGCCCCCCATAGGTTCATGCATTTGAATTCTTGATCCCCAGTTGGTGGAATGGTTTGGAAAGGATTAGGAGGTGCGGCCTTGTTGGAGTAGATGTGCCACTAGGGGAGACCTTTGAGTTTCAAAAGCCCATACCATTCTCACTTAGCTCTGCCTCCTCTTGATTGTAGATCAGATATAAGTTCTCATCTATTGCTCTAGTGCCACGCCTGCCTACTGCCATATTCTCCTCCATGATGGCCTTTGAAACTGTAAACCCCAATAAACTCTTTCTTCTATAAGTTGTCTTGGTCATGGTGTCCTTCACAATTGAAAAGTAACTAAGACAAAACTTGACACCAGGAATGGTGTATTGCTGTGACAGGCCAGACCATGATGTTTTTTGTTTGTTTGTTTTCTTGGTTTTGGTTTTCCTTTTGATTTTGTTATTGTTTTGAGAAATGTGAAAGTCTTTGGGACTTTGGACTAAAAAAGTGGTTGAATGCTTTAATCGGGGCTTAATGGGCCATTCTAGCAAAAGCATGGAAGACAGCGGTGCTGAAGACATTGTGAGCTACAAAGGCCTGGCCTAAGAGGTTTCAGAGGGGGCAATATAAGCAACTGGCCTAGAGAACATTCTTATGACATCTTGTCAAAAAAATGTGACTGCTTTTTGTCCTTGTCTAAGAATCTGCCTGAGGCTAAATTGAAAAGTTTTGAACTAATTTGGTGGCAAAGAACATGAAGGAAACAGGTGTCATGAATTGGGGGCTTTTAGGCCACAGTATGGCATGGTTTTTTGACTCTGTCCTAAAGAAAAGAAGTTGAAAGCTAGACAGGGGAGGGCCTGATTTTTTCAGGATGTGAGTCCTGGCCTTTGAGAATGACCATCTCCAGCAAATAAAGGGGCAGGCCCGTTATCTACCAACCTCAGATTTTGGTACCCACTGTCTTAAAGGTTGTGAATCATTGAGAATGTGGGCCCTGTGTGATGTCAATTCTTAGATGTCAACTTGATTACATCTGGAATTAACTAAAACCCAAGCTGCTGGATAGATCAGTGAGAGACTTTTCTTATTTAGATCAGGTGAGATGGGAAAACCTATCCTAAATCTGTATCATTTGAGGTGGGAAGATTCACCTTAAGCCTGGGCCACACCTGGTAGTAGCCTATATAAAGGACATGGAAGAAGGAAGCTATTGTTCTTTGCCTGTTTGCCCTCACTCTCTCTGGCAAACAGAGAAACTCCATTTTTTTTCTGATGCTGGAGCCTAGTTCTTCAGGATTCCAGTGTATACTAAAGACCAGCTGAGACATCCAACCTTGTGGACTGAGGAAATATTGGACTCTTGGAGACAGCCATTATTGGAATAGTCAGACCACAGACTGTAAGTTACTCTAATAAATCATGCACACATGCATACACACACACACACACACACACACACACACACACACACACACACACACACAAACACATCATTCTATCTAGAGAACCCTAACTAATACAGCCTGGCTGGCAGAAATAGGTGAATGGGGCCAGTATTTGAAGGTTATGCCTGCTCAGTCTTGTAGCCCAGGAACCATCCAGGCCATGTGAACAGCCATCACCTCACACTATTGCCACCATGCCTTCCATACAGTGGTAGGCATAAGCCAAATAAACTCTTTCCCTCATGGGTTGTTCCTGTCAAGTATTAGGTCCCAGTGACAGATGCAAAAGTTGAGGGATGTAGAGTTCCATTGAACACACACACACACACACACACACACACACACACACAGTGTGCACTTAAGCACCTGTTTTTGTTGTGTTTCTACATACCTAGTAGACCTGCAGGATCAAGTGAGAGTCACCATCCACAAACTGCCAAACTATTTTTCTAGCAGCTTCAACATTTTGTTTTCCCCCCATGAATGTGTGTGGCCCCCAAACTACTCATCCGTATCCCTCAACACATGTTAGAGTCTATCCTTCTGATGAGTGTCACTAACGTCTCAATGATTTTCTCTACATTCTGTAACTCTTATTGATGCTGAGAATCTTTTCAGGTACTTTATAATCAACAAAATAACAGCTTTAATCAGGACAATGCATTAATATAATACTACTAGATGCTAATAAAAATATCCACTGACAGCTGGGCGGTGGTGGCACACACCTTCAATCCCTGAACTCAGGAGGGAGAGGCAGGCTGATCTTTATGAGTTTGAGGCCAGCCTGGTCTACAAGAGCTAGTTTCAGGACAGGCTCCAAAGCTACAGAGAAACCCTGTCTTGAACACACACACACACACACAAATATCCACTGCCATGTATAATTAATAAATAAAACTGGAGCAACGCATAAAAGAATATTATTAGTGATTATTTGTGATAGTATCTTGTTTGTATGAATAAAGCTTACCTGAAGACCAGAGGGTGGATCTAGCCACTAGCTAACCATAGAGGTCTGGAGGTCTGTATAGACAGACAGGAAGTGATATGACTGGGCAGAGAGAGGAAGTAATAAGTTGGAAGGAGACAGGAGCTCAGCCTTTTCTAGGTTGGGAAGTTGAGTAGGTAAGGTATTTTACTCCTTCAACTCTCTGATCTCTCAGCATTTTTACCTATATATGACTCTGGGCTTTTACTATTAAGACCTATTAGAAGTCATGCAACAATTAGTTAACATGTTTAAGGTATAGATTATATTTCCTGTTCTAAAAAAAATTTGTTTTTATTTATTATAAATATGGGGGGACACGCATGTGTCATGTTTGGTATGGAGGTCAGAGGAAAACTTTGCAGAGTGAATCATCTTTACATAGTGTCCTTGTTTGCTTTCTATTGCTGTGTGGTGGTTTGCAAGAAAATGGCCCCCAAAGGAAATGGCACTATTAGGAGGTGTGGCCTTGTTGGAGAAAGAGTGTCATTGTGGAGGCAGGCTTTGAGGTCTCATATATGTTCAAGATACCACCCAGTGTCTGAGCTCACTTCCTCTTTCCTGCAAGATGTAGCTCCTTCTCTAGCAACATATCTGCCTGCATGCTGTCTTGCTTCCCACCATGACAAAAGTGGACTAAACCTCTGAACCTTAAGTGAGCCACCCCAATTAAATGCTTCCCTTTATAAGAGTTGCTGTGGTCATGGTGTTTCTTCACAGCAATAGAAACAATAACAAAGACATGGAGTAATAAAGACTATACCCAATTGATAGTCTTCTTCCTAGATAAACCTGGCTTTTGTCAAGTTGACAACTAGGTAGCATATATGGGTTCCCAGAGTGGAACCAATACTATCAGGTGAGTGTGCCTTTACCCACTGAACCACCTTGTAGCCCTTTAGTTTCTATGCTGACTGTACTTTGTTTTTATGAATAAGTATTGAATTACTGAAAACATTTCAAATGAGAAGACTAGAAACAAACAAAATACTTTTCCACCTCCTTTAGGAGTTCTTCCCTGTAGGGATCTCTGCAACCTCCATGGCCAACAGAGAGATGACCCAAGGGAGCCATGAAGGCAGTTTGGTTCAACACAACTAAGTAGCTGGTGTTGGTTCTAACTTTGTAAGTCTGACCCCAATTAGTTATTTTCATTGTTACTTCATAACTAATTTGCTACTGCTATGAATCATTATGTAAATATCTTTGTTTTCTAATGATAATAGCCAGCCCCAGTGAAAGGGTCATTCGATCCTCAAAGGGGTCACGACCCTCAGGTTGAGAAACACTGGTCTAGTGTCCTCTGTGAGGAGAGTTTCAATCGCATAGCTCAGACTGACAACATGAAAAGTACATAGATGAGATAAGCAAGCCTCAGGGCAGCATGTCAATCAATATAATAAGTTAATCCATATTTGTGGGTTAATTTAAGCGATAAAAACTAATTAAAAACAAATATAAGCTATCAGCTGACCATTTATAATTAGTAATAAGTCCGTGTGGTTATTTGGGAGCTCTCTGGCAGGCAGCAAAGTACACCTACATGACCGCATGTGCCAATGATGCAAAATGGTCCAAGCCTTGAGGCCGCCCAACCTCAGTATCTGAAGGAACTTGAGGGCACAGCAGCAGGACAGCAGAATGTATCTCCAAGTCTCCATGAGGTTGGTAGTTCCTACCCACAAGCAACTATTCCCACGAGACAGAGGACCCTGTGTGTGCTACAAGGACTTGTGTGCAAGCCTTGAGCTCTGCTGTTTGCAAATGAAGCTCTGAGAGCAAGTTGTCCAAAAGAGAGAACAAGCCTGAGTCAGAGTCCAAGTGTGAGATAAAGGATGATGTCAGGAAGATTCATGATAGAAAAGGTGAACACTCTAATCCAGCTTGTGCAACAGGCCTTACTTCATCTTAGAGAAGTGCCGTATAATGAGGACGTAATGTTGTGTGATATCTTGACTGTGTTCTGATAAAGTTTGCTTGGAGTCAGAGGGTGGAGCTCACCACTAGTGGACCAAGATTAACCACAGAAGCTTTGAGGACTGAGGGCAGATAAGATAGGAAGTAGTAAGGCGGAGTGGAGAGGGATCATGGCCCTTTGGGGAGGAAGGAATGGAGCCCGTGGAAGAGAATTGGTGGCTTCTCTGATCCTTCAGCTTTTTACCCTGATATCTGACTCCCAATTTTTATTGATAAAGAATAATTAGACTAACTCTTCAATGTAGTAACTGGAAAGAGAACATCCCCCTTAAGCTTCAGTATTTGAATACTAGGTCCCCAATGGGTAGCACTGTTTGGGGAGGTTTAAGTGGTGAACTCTTTTTAGAGGAAATACATCACTGGGGCTGAGCTTGCGATTGAAAAGTCTCACTTACTTCCACTTTGCTCTCTGCTTGGTTATTGTGCTTCCCAATGTGAGCCCTCAGATTCCTAGTCCTGCTGTCATGCCTACTGCTGGCTGCCATGCCTACCTGCCAGGATGGCTCTTATCCCTCTAGAACACTGAGCCCAAAATAAGCCTTTTCTTCTAGAAGTTAGCCCTGTCAAGGTGTTTTATCACAGCAGTAGAAAAAGCAAATACTACAGAGGACATGGCTCAGAATAGGAAGGTGGAGAGTCGGGTTGGGACCCTCCTATAGCCTTGATGTGCCTTGATGTGCCTTGATGTGTGTGTGTACATAGTGGGGAACGAACATCAAAACCCTTTCCTGGAATAAAACAGAAACCTAAAGATGAACGGCAGAAAGGAACAGAGTAGTCAGAAAATTGACTCTGGGCCAGAACTTCTCAGAAGACCTAAACAGCAAATATGCAGGGCTGCCCTGGGTCCTGACTCTGTGCAGCTTGTGCTTAGAGTGCCTCAGTATGCACCAGAAAAACAGGCTGGAGATGAATCCAGAGTAGAGTGGGGGAGGAGGACAGGGATGTGAGGGCTTGAGGTAGAACACCCAAAGACCCCAGTCCATCCTGTCTCCAACTCCCTGACCCTTAGGAGGTCCCTGCACTCTCATACCCCAGATTCCAGTCTATCCTTTCTCCAACTCTCTGACCCTTGGGAGGTTGGTGTACTTTTTAACAACATGCCAGGCCTCCTTACCTCCAATTCTATGACCTTAGGGAGGTTCATGCATCCTCATACTGAGACCTCAGACCATCTTACCAACTCCATGACTCCTGAGAGGCCCCTGCACACTCATACTCAGACCTCAGTTAATTCTATCCCAAACTCTCTGACCCCTGGGAGATCCCTACACCTTCATTCCCAGATGCTAGTCCATCTTACCCTCAACTCCCTCAACCCTGGGACGTCCATGTACCCTCATACCCAGACACATCCTGTCGTCACTTTTATTATGCTTAAATGACTCAAAAAACCAAACTCCCTTGGGGGGCTGAGGGACACCTTGGAGATGATAATGTCTTTTATCCAAGGCATAGATCTGGGTAAGGCTATGGGCCAAGAACCAGAAAGCCCTAACCAAGAGAAAAAGCACCCATGGCGAGACTGACGGGGCTCCAGCCCCAGCTAGGATAGGTTCAGATGAGAAATTCTACAGGGCAGATGAGAAAGTGTGGATTCCTGAGGTTCAAGTGGAAAGGCATGTCCCGGATACAGGCCACATAACAACTTGGGATGCTGGCATCTGAGCAGGAGGCAGTGGGATCCAAGGCAACACAGAGACAAGGAGGTGAAACAAGGCATGGAGGAAATGCAAGGGAAGAAGAGAATGAGAAGGAAGTAGAAGAGAAAGTACAAAGAGAAAGTCTGGCTACTATCCCAGATGGCCTGAATGATACTGAGGCTGCCAGGGGTTGTTGGCCACAAACAACCACCACCAGTAGAGCCAAGTGGAGCACTGTGGCCACCCTGCTTTAACCAGCTGGGTCCCTAACAATACCCCAGACATGTGCTGAGCTCTTTCTAAGCTAGGACAGTACCTTCCATCTAAGATAGCACCACTTCCCCTAGCCTGGCACCTTCTTTGGCAGGGTCTTCCCCACAGCTCCTCTCCCTCCTCCGTAGCTGAGTTGTTCCTGGATCCTGATCTGAAAGAGGTGATGGGATGCTGGTTCAGCTGTGCCAACCAATCCCTCCCAGGCCTAGCTGCTTCTTCCCACTCTTGACAGGAGGCCAAAGAAAAGGGGGTTGGGTCAGTCAGCTACAGAGAGGAACTAAGTCAGGATTGCAGAGCATAGAAGCCAGACCCTTAGTATTTGGTTCCTCCCATGTATTTGTGGAAAAGACTAAGTAAGGGCAAAGGTGATTTTAAGCCCCACATTTATAGTTGCCCCTGCAACTTCAAGGACAGAATATATCTAGTATAATCATTAACTTGGAACTTCAGGTGCCAAGAGACCAGGACCAGGCCTGTCCATGAACTTCTTTGGAGCTCCTCTGAGAACTGGCATGAAGGAAGGCCTGCAGGGTTTCCAGAATGCCTGTCCATCAGCTGCACACCAGGCAGAGGTCAAGTCCAGCGTACAAGTAGCCCAGGGTCTTGGCGGGCAGCTTTCTCTTGGAATCTGTTCAACTATTGATTTTCCAGGTCAGATTCCTGAGATCAACAGTTCAGCTAGAAGGACATAGCTGAGATTTGTCCGGCTGTAGACTGGAGATGGGGAGGGAGAAGACATGTGGAGATGAACCTGGGATGTGAACTGTACAGGTGAGGTCAAGAAGGGGAGGCTAGAACTGCTGGAAATAAGACGATAACACATTAAAGGAATGAGTGAAAATGGAGCATGTTGTGATATACAACCCTACCGAAAAGACAAAAATGATGACTTGTGCACTGATTTAGCAACAGTGTTTTGTGTGTTTCTTTTTATGCGTATGGGTGCATTTCCTGCATATATGTCTGTGCACCACATGCCTGCAGTGCCCAGGAACACCAGAAGGGGGGTCAGATCTCCCAGAATTTGGAACTACAGATGGTTGTAAGCCTCTATGTGAATGCTTGGGAAAGAATCCCAGTTTTCTACCAGAGCAGCAAATGCTCTCACCCTCTGAGCCATCTCTTCAGTCAAGACAGCAGTGTTTATAATCTTCTGATCATAAGAAATTCCTGTTTTTTTCTGTAGTCTGGAACTTGCAGCCCTCTCAAACTTCATAGACCTAAGACACAAAGCCTCCTCCAGTGAACCTCTTTCCCTATGCTAGGCTCCATCACATAGAACTTTTCTAACTCTCCAGTTAGAAAAGCAGGCACCAGAGGCCAACTGGGGGAAGGAGACCTAACACCTCTGGAAACTTGGATGAGTTACCTGGATTTTATTTTATTATCACTACTATCATCTCATATCTATATATTATATTTTAATCATCCTCATGTTTTGGAGAATTCTTATTATACTCAAAAGTAAGTGTGTCAAATTACCACATAACTCTCAGTTAATTGCTCCTAGTAAAATTTTTATTTACATGAAGGATGGATGTCACATATAATATTCACTATTCTGTGTGATTTTCATTTACATTTTGAGAAGAAACCTATTTCAAGCCATGCCTAGCATCGGGCAGGACTCAAACATGTGTTTTCTGAACAAAGACTAGAACACAGATTGCATGGCTGTAGGAGGAGGGCCCGCTTGTTTGTCCTGGATGCCCAGAACCAAAATAACCACACAGAAACTGTATTAATTAAATCACTGCTTGGCCCATTAGCTCTAGCTTTTTATCAGCTAACTCTTACATATTATTTTAGCCCATTTCTATTAATCTGTATATCACCATGTGGCAGTGGCTTACCGGCAATGATTCAGCATGTCTGCCTCTGGAGGCTCCATGGTGGCTCTCTCTCTGACTCTGCTTTCTTCCTCCCAGTATTCAGTTCCATCTTCCCTGCCTACCTAAGTTCTGCCAAGGCCAAGGCAGTTTCTTTATTCATTAATGCTAACACAGAGGGGACTCCCACATCTTACAAAGGATGTTTGACCTTGGAGACTTCTATTCATTTTTGATGTTTTCTCACATACAAATTAAAGGGCATATCAATATTTTATGAACATTAAGCAAGTTGTAAACTGAGCAAAGGGCTAATGTGACCCTCCCTGTCACACAGCCAGCACTGAGCTCCTGTCTGTCAGTATGACTTTGTGACAGAATAAGACATAGTTTGAGTACCTTCATGACATTCATCAGGAAACTGCTTGTTTATAAACATTTATTGTCCATTTCCTGACCCTTGGCAATCTTTTACAAAAGTTGTGAGCATGTGATTTTTGGGTTAGAAACTTCAAACACCAGGGTTTTCCATTCTCCAGCTGGTAACCTTGGATACAAAAACTGACCTCTCTGAACCTCATAGAAGCAGTATTCCTGGCCTGTGAAGATTGCTGGAGTCACTGAATATATGTTCTGCAGAAGCAGACCCTGATGTGTGAGGTTAAGTTATTTGGGTGTTATTCAAAAACAAGTTTCAGTTGTCAGGTATCTCTTTGGTAAAGAACTTCTGAAAACAAGTAAGGTGGTGGGGAAGTCAGATGGGTTGAGGAGGAAGAAGAGAAAGGCAGGTGAGGAAGGAGGTTGCCACACAGGCAGCCAAGGCTCAGACATGGTGGGGAGCTCTGGAAGACAGAAAACATATATATGTGCTTTCTTACCCAGAGTGAGTGAGCTGTGGCATTCACCCACTCATACCATCCCCGAGAGCTTGGGCTGATTTGAAGGTCAGTGTCTCTCTGGAGTATGTGATCTTCATTGTAAGGGAAGAGCCAGGTCTGAGGACAGGGACAGAGGACTCTGAGAGCAGCTTCAGCCATGGGCATACCATGTGTGGGCAGTTTAGACACTCATTGGTTCCAATGCACGTACACACACACATACACACACAATCTCAATGTACACCCCTCTCCCCAACACCCACACATCAACACACCCTTCACACACACACACACATACACACACACACACACACACACACACACCATATATGCTCACTTTCAGATGCCATCCAAGTGTTAGTATTCTATATGATTTCACTAATCTATAATAATGTTTTTGAATATT
Source organism: Myodes glareolus (assembly GCF_982192425.1). Lineage (NCBI taxonomy): Eukaryota > Metazoa > Chordata > Mammalia > Rodentia > Cricetidae > Myodes > Myodes glareolus. Next base: position 49,236,573 of record NC_142031.1, on the reverse strand, counting down.
TTTCTGGGATTTCATCTAATTTACTCACATAGAATCTATTGCTTTGGATTTATACATATATATTTTAGGATGGTCCTACAGCCTTGATTTTTCATGTCCTCTATATCTTTGTGTCAAAATTGAGCTTCTAGTGTTATTTCACTGGTTGATTTTCTTAAATCAGCTATATTCTTTCAGCTGTTGAATGAGCAGGGATAAAATGAGGCTAGGCTAGAGAAGGTTGGGATTTACAGTTAATAACTAAACCCATCAGTTAACATTCTCAAATATGATGGTCTATATCACTCCAAGAACAACAGCATATCAACAGTAGAGCCACTAAGCAAATGTAACAGTGAGTTAAAAACGACCATTCACTTAATTTAAAAAAACCATTTGGAGATAAGTGGTGGTGGCAGCGATAACAGTGGTGATACGTAGTGATGAAGATTCTAGTTTCTAAGGCTGGGAGTGGAAAGGGTATTGGCTGGGTAAGTATGTGTATGTGGATCACTATTAAATCTGAAAAAAAATAAGATGGAAGAAAATGTCTGGGAGAAGTTGGAATACTGTTAGAATTTAAAGATTATCAAAAGTTCTACTTAGGGCACAAAATGAGAAGGATATGGAGAATGTATTAATTACTCATCTCTCTTACTCTGGCACAATAACTGACCAAGCAACTTAATGGAGGAAGGTTTATTTTGCATCACAGTTAGAGGGCACAGTCAACTGTGACAGTTGGTGACATCAGATCAGGGCAGCTGATCACATATCCTCAGCCAGGCAACAGGCAGAAGAACATTGTTGCTCAACTCCACTCACCTTATTCTTTATTGTCTCCTGGCAGTTAGGCTGGTCTTCCCATTCCAGTTAACATAATCTGCACAATCCCTCACAGCCATGGCCGGAAGCTAGCTGATCTACATAATTCCTCATAGACATGAACAGAAGTTTGTCTCTGACATGAATTTCGACTATGTCCAGTTGACTACCAATATAACCACCACAATTCCACTCCTTGTCATTTTGACAATAAAATACATCACTTTAAAATCACTTCTTATCCTTGTTGGCCCATAACCATCTCATAATACAAAGGCATTTCATCTAACTTCAAAAGTTGCAATGAAACGTCAAGAAAACCAACAACCCATTTTAAAAAAACAATGCATGCAACTGAACAGAGAGTTCTCAAAAGACAAGTGGCTGGAAACCATGTGGTATGCCCATAAAGGACAGGAAATTAGTAAGAAGCCATGAAGGCAGGATTTCTAGGAAAGAGGCCAGAAGAAAGTGGTATAAAGTGTTAAAGGGAAATAATGATACAAAAAGAGTTTAATGGGGAAAGATAGATGAGGAATATGGGGAGGGATAATTAACATTAAGGGCACTCAAAATATCATATGGAAACCTACTACTGTAGAAGCTTCCTAAGATATATAATACACACATATATAAAGGTGTTAAAATGGGGTTACCCTGTGGCAACAATGTCTCTTCTAGACATCAAAGGATAACAAAAAGTCCAGCTCCAGGACTGGGTTGCCTCTTTTGGAGTTGTTGGAAAGTGAGAGGACTAGCAAATAGAATGATTTCATCATCAAAATTTATTTTGGCAATTAGAGGTTAAACACTGCTCCAGGGCATGGCCTTTGTTCTCTAGGTGGGGAGAGCTGACTCACTTTTACCAGTTCTGTGAGAGAGTGCTACCAGTGATTACATGTCAGAATAATAAAGGATATTCTTTTCCTATTTTTCTTACTTCTGTGAATGGAATTCTGTGAATAGGAATAAGGAAAACACTTAGAGTAAAACTAAAGGCAAAGAAAACAAATGTGGCTTCCAAAGGAGGACACTAAACATTTTTAAAAATCTCTTTTGGAGTCCTGTTTTACTATTTTTCCCTGAGTGTTTTTTTTTTTTTAAATGTGGGACAGCAAGGCTTTACCTGTGCTGAGCAGGGGTGCTCCACTAAGCTACTAGGCCTGCAGTATGCCAAGGGCACTCAGACCTTGGGTTCCATGCCCCCCCCCTCCCCAACAGCCAGAGTAGGAAGGCCCCGGCCGTTGCTGTCCACAGTGCTGAAAACAACCTCCTTGGGTTCCTCTCACGAGAGAAAACGGGCACAAGAGCACAATGATCAAACATACTACATAAGAGCCAGGACTAGCCTGATACAGACAGTGTCCCAAAGACTGCAGTCTCAAATGGCTGGAAGGCTTAAGCTGAGTTTCCTTTAAGACCAGCAATTTGAGAATGACCCAGGACAACAGAGTGCAGCAGCATCTCAAAAACAAAGCAAAATAATGGCTTGTTAGATTTAATAGCCATAGTAACTTAGAACCCACAGAATTAGAATCCCGCAGTGAAAGAAGAAGAGAAGTTGAGATTAGAATGGGCGTCAAGGTGGTGCTAAGTGTTTGCCTCTGAGGATCTGAATCTCACCCGGTCCCCTCATCCTGGTCCCTCTCCTGCTCATTCACCTCCCCTTGGCTCCAGAGTAGTGCAGCTTGACTAGAGAGTGAACCCTCATCATGGGACCCTGTGATCATCCAGAGGAAGTCAGGGATCTTTGGCTCAAATTAACCATCCTGGTTAATGAATGGATTCCTTACAGCCCCTGCTTGCAGGGTAACCGCAAGGTAACAGCACAGTTTGTGCTTTGCAATCTACAAAGGCAGACTCACGCCTATCTATCTACCTACTAGGAAGTCCGGGGCAAAGTGGGTGGGTCAGTGTGCCCCAGAGCTCAGCGGCTCCACCCTCAGCCACAGCCCGCCCTCCGCGCGCAGGATGAGTTCAGGCTTCCGGCGCGGCTCCTTGTCGTCGGGCAGGACGCGGAAACGCAGCAGTGTGAGCGCCAGCGCCACCTTCATCTCGTTCATGGCAAAAGTCTGTCCGATGCAGTTCCTGCGGAGGGCGGGGTGAGAACTCTGACTGTGCGGGAACCCAGATGGGCACCATAAGAACCAACCTGACCTGGTCCGCTGCTGCAACAGGCAGCCTAGGAGCAGCGAGGGATGCTTAATAAATCGAGGACTCCACTTAAAACTTAACTCGTCCCGAGTTCAGACCACAGCGGGAGGGCAGCGCTCTGAGCATCTGTGGCCGCTCTTGGAAATCCCCCAAAACTCGGTTTTTAATTTGATTTGGAAGTGGGGGGAGGGGACTAGAAACTGACTATCTCAACTCCGCCTTTCCTCACCACCAGGCCCAGATCCCGCTCCATAATCCTCACCTGGGTCCTGCCGAGAAGGGAATAAATGCTAGAGGTGACCTATCCTGGATGTTCTCTGGATCAAAGCGGAAGGGGTCATAGACCTGCAGAGGAGACCAGCCATGATAAATGAGTGGCATTTATCAGCACAGCCAGAGACAGAGTCTTGAGTGTGCCGGGGAAAAGTGAGGTCTGATATCTTGGGTCCACTAGGGGATGAATAAGAATGGGGCACAGCGCACCTCAGGGTCCTGCCACACAGTTGGGTTGTGATGGATTCCAAAAATATCGATAACGCAGATGACACCTGTGGGGAAAAGGGACAGGCAGGGTAAACTTGCGACCTGATAAACCTTGCTGAGTGCCCAGGACCATTCTTCCCTATTCTGCGGCTACCTTTAGGGATGACCCTGCCATCTGGGAGGCAAATGTCCTGGGTGCAGCAGCGAGAGACCATTGCGACTGGAGGATGCAGCCGCAGACTCTCCTTGATGCACATGGTCAAGAAGGGCAGCTGGTTCAGGTCGTCCCTGAGGAAACCAATACACAATTACCAGGAGCGAGACAGAGGCTGCCAGCCCTGTGTTGCCCACTTAACCTTTCCCCACAGTGGTAAAATAATCCCAAAATGATCAAAGAATTAAGAAAATTCTGGAGAAAATTTAGCTGCTGCTTCTGCTTCTTCTTCCTCCTCTTCCTCTTCCTCCTTTTCCTCCTATTCCTCTTCCTCCTCCTCCTCCTCTTCCTCCTCCTCCTCTTCTTCCTCTTTCTCTTCTTACTCTTCCTCTTTTTCCTCCTCCTCCTTCTTCTTTTTCCCCTGGAACTAGCTCTTGTAGACCAGGCTGGCCTTGAACTCACAGAGATCTGCCTGCCTCTGCCTCCCAAGTGCTGGGATTAAAGGCGAATGCCACCACTGCTGGGCTCCTCTCATGCCTCTTGCTTTTCCTTTCCTTGCTGTATAGTTCTCTCCTCTCATCTTGTCTTCGCTCAGAGTTCCTCTTCCTGTCCCTCCTCCTCATCCCCTTCCCACTTCTTTACCCTCCATCTCCCCTTCTCCATTCCTCTTTATATTTTTCTCTTTCCCACATCCCTTCTGCTCCAAGTCACCTACTCCCAGTTCTACTGTCTTCCTCCTCCACCAGCCCACATCATCCTTGGTCCTACCCCCCTATTCTCCAGATATTTAGATATCCAGACACAGATATTTAGTGACTTTCCTGATGAGACATATCCTTTTCTTCCACCCTTGCTTCTTGTATACTCTACCCCATGCCTGCTTGTGTGTCCTAGGGGTGTCTTGCCCAATGACTGTTCTCCCACCAAGCTGAGCGCTTCTGGAAGGATGGTCTCTGGGCTGAGTCCTTAGCACAGACTAAGCTGAGCACAAGATTAGGATGGAAAGACAGTGTGAGAGGGTTTGGTGAGCAAAGACTGGATGCATGGATGAATCACAGGTTCAAGACAACATAGATGTGTCTTTTATCCCCAGAATAAATGAATTCCCTGTGAATCCCTGGAAGAATAGTAAGGAAGTAATTAGGGAGCAGATGAACAACCTATCAGGAAGGAAAACCATGGGAAAATGTTATTTAGGACAGAAGTGGTAGAGGGGAAGGGAAGTTCATTTACTCGAAACATGCAAAATAGCATCATCTGCCCCCACATCATGTTATCTCATCAGTAATTCTCTTTGAAGTCCACATCTTTATGTTCCTATGCATAAACCTTTTCTTTGCTGGTGAAATAGATGCCTCGCCCACCAGCCAGTAACAGGAGGATCTTGTAAAGAGTTCCCTTCCCCACCAGGAGGGGCTTGGGAACAGGTCAGCAGGGCCTGCACTCACCACTCAATCTCTGTAGATGCTCTGTCCTTAAGAAGATCCCGCACCTCCTGCCGACAGCGCTCCTGGTATTCAGGGTGTTTCGCTAGGTTGTACAGGATCCAGGAGAGCCCACTGGCTGTGGTGTCATGGCCTGCAGAGTGGGCAATGAGGCTTGGGTCTCCGGGCTGTTTCAGTACCAATAAGTGGACAGCACTCAAGCGGTCAAGTCCTCAGGAGGGATGGGGAAAGATACAATATAGGGAATGGAAGGACCCAGCTTCCTGAGATGGAGATACTCCTACCCCTTCTCTGGTCTTACAGTGAAACCCTCACCCCTGAACATGAAGGTGTCAGCCTCAGCTCGGATGTCCTCGTCCGACAATGCCTTTCCGTCTTCATCCTGGAAACAAGACAAGGTCTAACATTACAACACTTCTGAAGATTCCTGTGTCTAACAAAAAATAGGATCTGGAGATCCTTTTCCAACCAGGCACACAAAGCCTCTGTACTCCTGAATTTCTCTTGGTCACTGAAAGGACTGTGGCTAGCATGACTCTGTCAAGCCTTGTCCTTTCCACAACTCCTGCTGAAAAAAAAAAACAAAAACCCAACCCATTAGATTACATTCCTAAAGCTAGCCACCAAAGTCTATTTCCTTATTTGGTCACTTCCTCCTCCCGAGGCTGGCAACCAAGTTCCCCTATAAAGGATTGAAGTCCAACAATCAAAAGCCCCCTTTGGCTCACCTAATTAGCATGCACAATTAATACTAAACACCTCATCCTAATAAAGGCTTTGCCATTTTACCTTTATAAACTGCCATTTCCTATGTGCCATGTCTGTCTACACTCAATCCAGAGGTGTTTTTCACCACTCAAGGACATATACCCCTGGCCCTTTCCCTGCCTTCCTTCCCCTATTCCATTGTCCCCTTATCTCCTGTCTTCGTCTCTATGTCCTGCCCTCTGTCACTCTAGGGTAAATAAATCTCCTTTTTGCTGAGAACTTGGTCCTGGTGGTCGTGAACCGATGTTTTTCCTTTCAGTCACCATCATCAGAATCCCCAACACACAGGCATTATTCTTGGCTCCCCCACTTCCTGTTTTTTTTTTCCTAGCTGAAGGAATCAAAGAGCTGTGGATATTTTCCACTTCTGTATGATGAGTGATTTCTGTGGAAAAGAGTGACTAGCCACCTTGCATGGTACCTTGTCTAGGCAGTGTAGAGATTAAACATTGCTCTAAGTCAGTGGTTCTCAATCTGTGGCAAACCTCTATCTCCAAACATATTTACATTATGATTCATAACAGTAACAAAATTACAGTTATGAAGCAGCAACAAAAAACTGTTTTATGGTTGGGGGAGGAGTCACCACAACATGAGGAAGAGCATTAAAAGGTCACAGCTTTACGAAGACTGAGAACCATTGCTCTAAGTCATTTGTTTTGTTCACTAGGTGAGGAGAGTGGATTTCCTTTTTACCAATTCTTCCTTTACTGCCATCTGCTTTGTCACCAAAGGTTGTGTCTTCAGGTCTGAAAGGTTTAGAATGACAGGAGAAATAGGGGCAAGATGGCAATGTATGAGGACAGATGATGCCACACTGTGTGTGGTCAAAAAGTAAGCTGACCCTCCTTCCTTCTTTATCACTCAATTAGGATTTTCCAAATACATTCCCTCTCCGGCTTTTCTCAACTTGCGTTTTGATTCCTTCCTGACTCTCCTGTTCCATCCTTGGGTCTAAATCTGGAGAACTTATCTTATTTCCTTTGGACGCTATCATCTTGCATTCAATATCAGCATCCATTCTGTTCTTCTTAAAATCATAAAGTGTTGGGGCAGGAAAGATGGTTCATTGATTAAGAGCATCCTCACCCTATGGTAGCTTACAATCATCTATAACTTCAGTTCTATGGGATTCAATGCTCTTTTCTGGCCTCTGCAGGTACCAACCACACACGTGGTGTACATGCAAGCAAATGGTCATACACATAAAAAATTAATCATTTTTTTAAGTTATGAGGGATTGTACAAGCATGTAGTATCAGAAGTTGGGGCAGGCAGATCCATTCACCCAGCCCTGAAGATGAGCCTGGCAACATAGTAAGACACATCTCAAAAAAGCAATATAAAACCTAAAGGCTGACACCCATCTGTATTCCCAGCACTGAGGAAGTTGAGGCAAGAGGAACATGAGATTGAGGGCAGCCTGGCCTACACAGTGAGACTCTATCTAAAAGAAAAACAAAACAAAACAAAAAACCTCAGCTAATTAATTTTTAAAAGCTCCATTGCACCTCTTAAGAAGCTCACCTTGCTTAGCAGCAGCACATCAATGAAGTCCAGAGTCTTTGACTTGGTCTTGGCCTTAATGACATCATCACCGCCGTGACTGGGCAGAGTCTGACGTCGCTTCTGGATGACGGCATCAGTGAAGTCATGCACCAGGCGGCAGGCCTTGTAGAAGTGCATTCCATCAGGTGTGAGGCGGTAGAGCGGGTCTATGTGCAGAAGCAGCTGCTCGTTTCTTTTCACCACCAGGGCACTGAGCTCAAGGATGGCAGTGATGTACTCGCTAGGCTTCCTGTACAAGGGGAGCATGAAAGGAAGCAAGAATGCACCTAAAATCAGAGGTGCATTCCTCAGCAGGTGGTGGGAACCATTTCCCCACAGGATTAGCTTGTTAGCCCGAGTAGCCCAACTAATCTGGCAAAGATAGCAACACGTGATAAACATGGGCCCTGAACACTCAATCTCTTCTCTCCCTTTATTCCATTCCCACAAGCCTAGGCATTTCCCTAGGCATCCACAGCATCGTGTGGACGCCAGACCCCTCTCTCTCCTCTCTGACACAGGGTTCGGTCCTGCTCTGCTCCCTAACATTGTCCACCCAGATCGGAACTCATCAATTCTTCCAGTTGTCCCATGGCCGGTTCCCTCCCTTGTCTGTCAATTGTATTTTCTTTAGAAGGGCAGACACCATCTTCAGAGCTCTGCTCTAACTATGCTTGTCTTTGGTCTACTATGTGTGCTCCTGGCAGAACAGTTGATTTAGACAGCTTACCAGTTCTTTTGGTTAATGCATCTATACCCTAGTCAAGGCCGTGGAAACCTCAAATGTGTTATGACTATTGAGGGGAGAGGGTTAGAGGGCTGAGAAATAGCTAAGCAAACACAAAACAGAGCCAGAGCAGGATGGTATTGCCTTTGTCATTTCAAGTATGGAGTGATGTTAAAGGGGTGTTAAAATCCTGCATTTTTTCTGTCTCAACGTTCTAACTTCCCGTGTTTCCTCCAATACGTGCTTCCTCCATAATATAAGTTTGTCACAGACCCAAAAAACAATGAAATCAAAATGTATCGATACAATGAGCTAAAAAACTCCTCTGTTTGGTAACCTTAGATACATTGTTATAGAAAGAGAGCTCATGAAGACCTTTCATGGTTTCCTAGAAACCACAGTATGAAGTTCCACACTTTCCCTGGCTTTTAGTGTCTGTATGCTTTAGTTACCGTCCACTCTCCCAACCTCTTCCCCAAATGCCTCATGCCAGATGCCATTATCTGTCTATCTGAATCTCTGTGCCCGTTTCTGAACAATTTCACCACATGGGAGGGGCTGCCGCATTCCCCGGGGGGGGGGGGGGTTCTGACCCACTTTCTCCATAGGGTTCTTCCACTGCTCAGCCAGCCTCCCCTCTGCCACCTCTTGCCTTGATTCTACAGACTGGGTTCCAAGGCCCAGAGTTGGAACTCACTCCTGACAGTTGCTGCTGAAGCTGAAGACACATCTCTGCAAAGTGTCCAAGGTCATGAGGCTGATGTTCTGAAACATGTCCAGACGAGTGCTACCCCCTGACACCAAGTGCAGCCACTTGTCCTTGGTAGAAAAATAGACAGTGACATAATTGGATCTTGGTTCCCTGAGACTCTACCCAACCACAATCACAATGGACGCCTTCAAACCAGCCTTCTGGAATCTTCACCCCAGATACCTGACCTCAGAGATAACCTAAACTGAGGAACTATGGAAGTTGTTACTATAGCAGATGATGACCCAAGACTGGCTCAGGAGTTCAGAGTTTAAGATCAAGCTCTGATTCCCATGCTATGTGCTCCCTCAGTCATTCCATTTCCCTTCCTAGTTCTTGTCTGTCACATCTTTAGGAAAACCTAAGTTATTCTGATCTAGTGTCTGCTAAACTGAAAGGAAACCATGTACCACCTGTGCTCCCTTCCTGCATGATAACTTGAACAAGGTCTCTGATATATATGACCTTCAGGTTTATCATTAATGAGAAAAGGTAACCCATATACCTCACAGACTCATGGAAGTTAATTTGGCTAGTGTAGATTATTGGATTGGGTCTTAGCATCAGCTCTAGCCTATGGTAAGCACTCACTACATGGTATTCCTCTTACTGTCACTATCATAAGTGGGTTTCAAAACTATCCCTTTGTTGAGAATGATAGACTTTCATTGTTCCTTGAGAAACTTTGTTAGACATGCCAAGAATGAGCTGTTATGATGTTCCTAACTTGGGCTATTTCTCCAATGTCATTGCAGAAAACCTGAGAATACAGTGATGATTCTCCATGGGTAAAAATAAGACAAAATTCTGCTTGTTATAAAAACAGATTCCCTGAGACTCAGTAAAAATTATGTATAATGATATTTACTATAGCTTATTATTAAAATTATATAAGACTCAGTCATATTATTGTAATATCATATTATGTTAGCATATGAGATGTGCCTATTGAAGCCCACTTGCATTGCTCTCGTGGAAGGGGAGTCCTTTGAAAAATGATAAAAACTGGAATGATACACATGCTGTATACAGTGCAGTGAGTAAGAATGGCTTTTATATCTAAACCCAGAATCTGGTGTGTTCTAGCAAAATCCATGACAAGTAAACAAGCTAGCACATCAGTTTGCAAGGAAGGAATCATTCTGTGATCATCACCCCAGGTCTTGTACACCAGTACAGTGTGATTTTCCGGCTTTGCCCATTAGAAGGTAGAGCCTGTTTGATCCCTTTTTGATTCTGTGTTTGGCTTATGATTTGACCAACAGAAGTTGCTAAGATGATAAGGCTACAGTTCCAGGTAAATCTGAACTTCAGGTCCTGCCTAGCTTCTCTCACTGCCATGGAACTCTCTGTGCCACCTGTGTTCCCTGCTGAGTCCATTCTAAGTTGTCTTGAAGTCTGCATGCTCCAAACATGCGAGAATTGAGCCAGGATCAATTGAGCTGCCCACAGCTGGTCATAAAACACCAGGGACCTAGACCCTGTCCAGAGAAGCAGCCAGTGTTTGAAAGTGCCAGACTGTGTCTGTGTATCAAAAATTAACACCTGAGCACCCACCACATGCAGGGCCATGACTCTATGGTATCATCATGGAAACAAAGCAAAGATTTTAATCCCAAATCACATATGGGAAATCAAACCCTGGGGGAAACTGCAATGAGCCAGCCTGGCCCTTCAGAGCCAGGACTGAGGCCTGGATCTGTTTGAAGTCCCTTACCACTCCCACCTCCAGACTCCAGCTGCAGAACTGAGTTCCAGAGACTCACATGCATGATGTTGGTGCTTTCATTGAAAATCTTCACATAGGGCTTCAGGATGTTGAAATGGAAGGCGGGGGTCAGCATACGACGGTGGCGGTTCCACTTGTCACCAGCACTCACCAAGAGCCCATCTCCTGGCAGGGTGACCATTGGCAGTGGGCAAGGGTGGCAACTTTCTCTGGGCCCCAGGGCTGTCCCCAGTCATCTCACCTGTAGGGACTCACCAAGCCATGGTTTCAGGAAGCTGTAGAAGATGGCATCCTTCGGGGCAACAGCAGCTGACATGAACAGGGACGATCAGGGACCAGGAGAATGAAGGGGATGAACTTTGGAAGAATGTGGTGCCCTCATCAGGGGTGTACATGTCTACCTCAGGCCAGCATGACAAGATTGGGGAGAAGGGCAGAGGCAGCAGAGAGTAGCGGAGAAGTAGGCGGGAATCAGACCAAGCTTTAGTATAAGTACAGCCTGACATTGCACAACACACCCAAGTGTGTGTTCACATAGCTCCTACACAGTTTAACAAGCTAAAACAGCACAACGCCTTTTCCAGCTTACAAAGACCTACACATCCATCCACCCAGTACTTTCTGTCATCTCCTGAAAAACACATGACACAGATGCACATGACCTAACGTGTTAACATGGCTAAACACATAGTCTTCCCTGGCATGACTATACCTAGTGTGCACTGTCCAACATATTATAAGCTGTTATATATCCCCACAAAAAGACTTTGAAACCATTAGCCAAGACCTATCCCTCATTTAAATTGATTATGTCAGATACTGTGTCACAGCTACCTAGCAAGGCTGCCACAGCCCCACCAGCCTGCCTCAGATCACCTGACCAACTGGAGAGAGAACAGATACTTCAGCAGTGGGCAAGCTGGGGCCAATGCAGTGCCCACCTGGAGCGGAGAGGAGGGGCATCACGAAAGCAGGAAGATGCTGAGCATGGTGGTGCACGCCTTTAATCCCAGCATGCAGGAGACAGAGGCAGGTGGATCTGTAGGAGGCCAGCCTAATCTACAAAGCTAGTTCCAGAACAGCCAGGACTACACAGAGAAATCTTGTCTCAAAGCCCAATCCCCATCTGAAGACTGCACAGATGGCCACCAGTCAGGGTTCCTCCAGCATGCATGCCTAACAGTGCACAATAGGATGGCTGTAAAGGACATCTTCTTTCTACCTCTGAGTTAGAGGAAAGAGGCTGCTAGAGAAGTGGATTAGCTGTGCAAGAGGCAGATAGAGCTATGAGAATTCTATTCAACACTTTCTTGTTCTCTGCGTTGAGCCCTGCCTGGGATTCCTCCAAATATCTTTATTCCCACTAATCCTCAGCCCTTGAGTTAGAGGGGCAGAAAGACACAGTCACACTTATGATCCCAAACACAGCATTAACCTGGGTTCCCTTCCATGCCATTCTCCAGATTGAAACCCAGGCTCTCAAGTCCCTTGCCCACAGTCAGGGTTAGGGTTAGGGTTAAGGTTAGAGTTAGGATTAGAGAGTTAGGGCTAGGGTTAAGATTAGGGTTAAGATTAGAGGGTTAGGGATTAGGGTTAGGGTTAGAGGGTTAGGGTTGGGGTTGGGGTTAGGGTTAGGGTTAGGGTTAAAGTTAGTTTTAGGATTAGAGGGTTAGGTTTAGGCTTAGGGTTTAGGATTAAGGGTTAGTATTAGGGGTTATAAGTGGAGTATCTTTGACATGAGTGTGGAACAGTGTATCTATAGCCTGAACCCCTACTCATGTGTTTCCAGGCACTAGTACCAGGATCCCAAGACTTTTCCAGAACAAACATAGGCAGTAATGTTATGGGATATTATTTTATGTAGGCAAAAGTGTATTCCTTTTGTTTACTCTGCATTTGTTTAATTATGAAAGATGTGTTGCATTTTTTGTTGTTGCTGCTGTTTTTTTGTTATTGTTTTTGTTTTGTTTTGTTTTTACCTTACCTGCGTAAGGCACCTGATTAGTCTAATAAAGAGCTAATTGGCCTATAGCTAGGCAGAGAAAGAATAAGTGTGACCAGCAGGCAATGAGAATAAATAGGAGGGGAAGTTTAGCCTCAAAATATTGGTAGGAACAAAAGAAGAAGCAAGAGTTTCAAGGGAGATGCCTGTCGCCAAACAGGCAGACAAACAAGCATCAGGAAAGTAAGATATATAGAAAGAAAGAAGGTAAAAAGCCCTGAGACAAGACATAAATAAAGAGAAACAAGTTAATTTAAGTTTAAAAAGCTAGCCAGACTGAATATTCAAAACTAATAAGTCTCTGTGTCTTGATTTGGGAGCTGGTTTTGGTCCAAATGGAAAAAAGCCTGGTGCAGAGTGACTTAAAAAGGGAATTGTCCTGTGTCTCAGGCCAGGAGATTAAAACTAATAATAAGCCGAGAATGCCTGGGACTCCAGAAGAAAATCAAGCTGCCCCTGGAAATGAATGTCCGAGGATCATCACTTAGACTCTGATGAAAAGGCTTTAGTCCAAAGGAAAATGGACTATATGAAGGTAAAACAGACCTGAAAAGCTTAAAAGCTTAAAAAGCTGGATTCAGCCATGCTGGAAGACCATCCTCCCAGGTCTTTATAGTCTATAGATTCCCTTTATTTCCTTCAATCAAACCAGGGGAGTCTTTACCACCCACACCTGTCAGAGATCTGCCATGTAGAGAGAGCCAGGGGCCAGCTTGGCAGTTGTTAGAGTCAGGTCACTACAGAAGACTGCTCTCTTCTCCTCAGCCTGCCCCATGCCCTATGGTAATGTCAAAGGGCAGGGTAAGTGGGCCAGGCTGGAGTGTAATTTCATAAGAGAGATTCTAGGCCTAGTTGGTGAGCAATGACCTTATGATGGACAAAGCACAGGAAGAGGAGGAATAGAATAGCAGTTGGATCCCTCATTAGCATAAGCCGGGAACGGGATGGGCTGCAGGCATACATAGACCCTGCACAGCCTGCCCCTACTTCAACATTCCTTCATCAGCGTAGATGTCTTCATTTCAGATGCCTAGCTCTGTCTCTCCTGGACCATCACTGGTCTGTCCTCTGGTTGTGTCTGGTCTAGACATATCTCCTCCTCCAGGAAGCCTCCCCCCCCCACCCCCGCCCTAGCAGAGATCTCACTTCTCCCTTCTGCCGTCATTCATCTTCTCCAGGGTGATCCCTGGCCACAAGTGTTGGAGTGCTCATCTCTTCAAGACTGGGTCCCTCTAGGACAGAGCCTTGCTCGCGGTCTCCTGGCATCCCAGGGGTACCAAGAATGCTAGGACAGGAAGGGAAGAGAGGACACCAGTGGGCTGGTGAGCACATGAAAGAACAGGAAGGCTGAGAGGTACAGCGGAAGGAAAGGTGAGGTTACTGCAGGGGCCACACACAGAAACACGGAAGCCAGGACCAGAAGTTCTCAGATTCCCACAGCCATGCCACCAGCAGCTCCTGGGGCTACATACCTGAGGCACTGACGACAGATCGGACGGTGTCAGGGTGACACAAATGGATGAGGGGAACTATCGGACCTAACCAGGTCATAAAACCCTGGGGATAGGTGGCCACCAGCTCAGTCAACTCCTTCATGCCTTCTTCCGTGGGAGGGGACTGAAAAAAATATAGACACAGGCAATCCTTTCTGAGATGGCTCTTTTCAGGGATAAGATTGGCCGAGCTAAAAATTGCCCACAAAAGAGGATGCAACCTGACTTCTGACTATATTGGTGATGGTGTTTTCAGAACACATCAGTGTTCACATTGTAGACGGAGTCAGGATGACCCACCATCCACAGTGTGGGGAGCCCATTCAATCCACTGAGGATCCAAATGAAGCAAGAGACAGAGGAAGGGAAAATTCACTCTCACTTCCAAAGCTGAGACACCAGGTTCTCGTGCCCTCAGATTTCTAAACTCGAATCTTTGACCTTTGGACTCCAGCATTTATATCTGACACTCCACTTTACTCCATTCTCAGCCTTTGTTCTAAGACTGCATTGTTATACCACCAACTTCCTGGTCTTCTAATCTGCATGTGGTGTTGTAGGATTTCTCAATTGCATAAGTCCAAATTCTCTACCTCTATCTATCTATCTATCTATCTATCTATCTATCTATCTATCTATCTATCTATCTATAATCTATCACCTATCTATCTATCTATCAACCATCTATTTATCATCTATCACCTATCTATCTATCTATCATCTATCAATCACTCCTTATCTCCTTCTCTTTCTCATTTATATCTATATGTGTGCATTTGTTTATCTACATAGCTATGTATCGAATTGTGCTATATAAAGAATTTTAATGACTCATTTATTTATTTTATGTGCATTAGTGTTTTGCCTGAATGTCTGGCTGTGTAAGGGTGATGGATCCCCTGGAATTGGACTTACAGAAAGTTGTGAGCTGCCATGTGGATGCTGGTAATTGAACCCAGGTCCTGTGGAAGAGCAGCCAGTGATTTTAACCACTGAGCTCTTTCCCCAGCCCACATAATGATTTGTTTTATCAACAACAGACTGTAAATACTATGTTGGTCACATAAAATTATAACAGACCTGAAGATTATCTTTGACTTACAATTTTTTGCTTATACAATTCTTATGTTTATGTATGTTTAATTAGGTAGATATCATGATCTAAAGTTTTTCTGCAATCTCCTC
The DNA here is from genome assembly GCF_982192425.1 of Myodes glareolus. Classification (NCBI taxonomy): domain Eukaryota; kingdom Metazoa; phylum Chordata; class Mammalia; order Rodentia; family Cricetidae; genus Myodes; species Myodes glareolus. The sequence continues at coordinate 49,221,330 of NC_142031.1, read as the reverse complement.
AACAGCATCACAGGAACAGGTTTGTATGCTGTGAGTGGGTACATGGTCTCTCATCATGTAGATGTGCAGTTGGCTCTGCTATGCTGGTTTGACTAAGTGTATTCTATAGTGTGGATAAAATGACAAAAATCACTCAGTGATGAATTTTTAAAAATTTGTCCCTATTGCTAGCTGGTGCAAGATGATGTGTCAGGTCACTACACATATGTGTGCATATGTGAATGTGTATATGCATGTATGTGTGCATGCATTTGTGGGGGGTGTTTGTGAGTGTTACTGTTTGTGTGTGCATGTATGTGTGTGCCTTGCTTCTGCTCCTCTGCAGATCTCTAATGCACCTTCCTCAGCACCTCAGCAGGTTCCTCCTGAAGCCTCTGGAGGTGACACAGCCTCTGCAGTGAACATGTCTGGATGTTGCAGAGTGGAGGAGGAAATACCTGCTTCTTCTTGCTCTGTCTCTATCAGTCATTTCTCAGTACCAAGAGGGACCCTTATGGTCAGGAAAGAAGTAATATTGTCACACTGTCTGCCTCAGAGAAGATTTGTCTTGAGAAGATTAATTTTCTCAGGTAGAATCAGTTCCAGCCCCAGGTGAAGCCTCAAGGCAAGGTCCTGATAGGGACATGTGTGGACTTCTGTGTGACCTCAGGGTTTGTCCCCAAGGTTTCTCTCACGTGCTCTTCTGACTACAGAAATCTTCAGTTCCAGCTATGCGGAAGGGTTCAAACACTGGAGCCTCTAGAGGTGGCACAGCCTCAGCAGACCCCAGGACAGCACAGGGAACCGCTAAGTCTTCATGAGAGTGGCAGCTCACCTAATAAGCAACCGCCCATAGGGTAGAGGGCACTGTGCACGGTGCAAGGACTTGTATGCACGCCGTGAGCTCTGCAAGTTGTAAATGAACCTACGAGACCAGGTCAGCCAGTGGAGAGAATGGGCTTATGTCAAAGTCCAAGTACTGGGTAAAGGTTAGAACACTGGAAGGCTCATGGGAGGATGAGTGTACACTCTCATCCAGATTGTGCAACAGGCCTCGGTGATCCATCTAAGCAGAAAAGAGCAATCCAAGGAAGATATGATCCAGGAGGTGAGGGTCAGAGCAGTATGCTCCTATGGCCCTAGGTATATTGGGGGAGGCATAAAAGTCCCTTCTGGAATAAAGTAGAAACTCAAAGATGGACTGACAGAAGGAAACGGACCAGACAGGAAGCTGACTCTGAACCAGGACCCTGTGGGAGGTCTAAGCTGCAGGCAGTGAAGAAATGTGAGGGGGGCTCTGGTTCTGTGTGGTGCATGCTGGGAGCCTTTTAGTGCATGCAGACATGAAAAATGGCTGGAAATAAATCCAGAGTGGATTAGGAGAGGAGAGCAGGTAGCATGGACCGCATGGCCACCATGGCTGCTTGACAAAGTTTCAGCATTTTGACATTTTAGACCACATGTCTCCAGCACCTTTTTGCTTTTATTTTTAAAGGTTATCAATATTAATGCCTTCCCCTTTGAGAAATTTTGTGCGGGCTTTGATAAAGGATAAAAATGTGTACAATAGTAGCCTCTCTAAACAAAATAATTTTTTTGGAAAACACCCCCACCTCAGTGGAATCGGGAATTTCACTGTGCCCTCCTAATTACACTAAGAACAGGAATGTTAGAAACTTACTAGACACCCCTGATCTCAAGGATAAAATGCCTACAAAGCCTGAGGCCATTAAAGGCAAGAATTTAGTTAATAAATACAGAGAAGTCAGAATTATACGGAATAATGGGAAAAGAGTAAGACACCAGGACCTTCCCCTTTGGAACATTATGAGGGGAACAGGTTCATACAGAATGACTAAGAAAGTGTGGTATAAGTGTCTGCTTCCCAGAAGTCCTTTTCCTAAGGTCTCCATTCTCTCAGGGTTTGAGGAAAGTCCACGCTTGGTAAAACAGTTCTTCTCCTTATCTCTGGTAAAATGAACTTGTGACCCTTTTATTAACATGACTGGTAACGATTACCTATGGCAATACCAGATTCCACATCCCCTGATCTCAAGTCACACCCAGCTCACGTGCCCCTCCTCTCCCTTTTAATCTTATGTGCAACTATAGAGTGTAAATGATGTGTTCCTTTTTGATTAAACGCTGCTGGCAGCCACCCTGATTCAACCCCAGATCATGACTCTGACTCTACACATCGTCTCTGGGACCTGGGCGCCCTCCCACAAGCCGGTCTCCAGCAAACAGGGATGCGAGAAAAGCTTGAGACGGAACACATTAAGACCCTAATCCATCCTACCGCCAAGTGCCTGATCCAATGGGGGAATCTCTATACCCTCAAACCCCAGCCCCTAACCCACGCCAATCCCTGACTCTGTCTGTGCCCCCTCATACCAGATCCCAGGCCATCCCACAACCAACCCCTTGACCACTGGGAGGTCCCTGCACCCTCATACCCCACACTCACCATGCCCAAGTGACCCCAAAACCAACTCCTCTTGGGTGGCTGAGGGAAACCACGAAGGCGACGACATTTTTCATACAAAGTGAAGATCTGGGTGAGGCAGCGGACCAAAAGCCAGGAAGCCCCAACCAAGAAAAAGAGAAGCCATGGTGAGGCTGACATGGGCCCCAGTCCCAGCCAGGATAGATCCAGATACGGCATCCTACAAGAAAGATGATAGAATCTGAGTTCCTGAGTCTCCAGGAGTGGACAGGGACATCCTATGACAGTGGACATGGAGACAGTGAATCGCAGTGTCCAATCATGTGATGGTCGGGACCCAATGCAGTAAAATGGCATTAAAATGGGACCTGAGTAGGGCAAGAGGCAGATGGCAAAGGAAAAAAGGGAACAGGGGAGTCTGAACAGTGTCCCAGACTGCATGAATGGGAGTAGGAGGAGCTGTTACCCAGAAGCCACCATATGGTATATATGAGTATATACTCATGACCAGCCGAATCACTGTGGCCACCCTTCTTTAGCCATCTGGCTCCACGACACCACCCCAGACATGGGCAGGTCTTTCCCTAACCCAGGATAGTACCCTTCAGCTCCACCTCCCCTAGCCTGGCACCTTCTCTCAGGAACGGTGTGTCTCCCACAGCTCCTCTTTCTCTTCTCGGCCTCTTTGTCTTTGAGTCATTGCCTAAAGGAAATGATGGGAGGCTGGGCTCCTCTGTGCCAGCCAATCCTTCCCAGGCTGGACTGTTTCCTCCTGGACTAGGCAGGAGGCCAAGAAAAGTGGGTTGAGCCAGTCATCTGCACAGTGGAATTGAGTCAGGGTCAGATCCCCAGAACTTGACCAATCCCACATGTGGTGGGAGGCAACACTACTGTGGGCAAAGGTGGCACTGAGCCCCACCTTCTTAGGCCCTACTACTCTTCCAAAGGCAAGGTATATTGTGTTTTTAAACAATGATTAACTTAGATTTCGGGTTCCAGGAGGCCAGGGTCAGGCGTGTCTCAGAACTTCTTCGGAGCACCTACGTGTGGGAGAAAGGCCTGCAGGATTTCTTGGTGCTGAACTGGGAAGATCTGGAATACCTCTGTCCACAGCCAGACAGCAGTCAAGACTTGCCTCCAAGGAACACAAGAGATTGGTAGCCACATTTCCTCCAGAAGCTATCAATAATTGATCTCCCAGATCAGATTCCAGGGATCAACAGCCAAGCTAGGAGAACGCAGCTGAGGCTGGGCTGGGCTGGAACTAAGGTGTGGAAGGAGGAGGGGAGGTGTGTGAGAGTGAGGCTGTAAACCGCTATCTGCAGATACGGTCCAGGCAGGAGAGTTCGGGGCCTTTCTTGTTCTTATATGAAGCATAGATGGCACTTACAAAAATATTTACCCTACTAAATCGCTCCAGCAATGGCCGGAGCAATGGTTCAATGGGTTTGATTCCCAGTGCCACCATGGTAGCTCACAACAGTCTGTGACTGTGTTGTCAGGGGACCCAACACCTTCCTTTCACCTCCAAAGGTTCTGAATGCACATGCTACACAGACATATGGACAGACAAAATTAATAAAAAAATTAAAAATGATAATAATTACTATTTTGTACATTGGTTATTTAAATATTCCAAAGAGAAACTGCTTAGCACCACGGTTGGTGCATAGCAGAACTCCATATACCTGCCTTGTGAGACACAGTGTACTTTGGTGTGAAGACTAACATGCGGACCATGAGTTTCCTGTTTGCACCAACTGTGGCCAGCATCTAGACTGTGCTTGCCATTACTTTTGTGAAGGAATAAGGACATAGTCAGGCATAGGTAAGATTCTTGGGTCCCTTTGTCATAGCTGTCAGGGAATAGGCTAGCTTTAACCATCCCTGTGCATTCCCTGACCTTGACCCTCATAGCCTTTTAGGAAAGCTCTGAACATCAGGCTTGACGCCAGAGAGTCTCACAGGGGCCTTGAGCAAGTAAGTTGCCCATCTGGGCCTCTCACTCCTGTTCAGTAATATGGTCATGTTGGTATGGAGGTAAGGATTTCTGGAACAGACATGCGTCTTAGTTTGTTTAAATTCCCCAGAGTTTAACGTCTTCTTTTGAAGGTGACCCTAAGACATAGTCTCAACTGTCTTGCAGCTCTTTGGGAGGTGACCCCAAGAAATAACACCAGCACCATGAAGAAATGGGGTAGGATAAGAAGGAGCTAAAAGCCACTTGCTGAGGGAGGTGTGCACTATGGTCATTAGGGCTCACTTCAGCGGAAGGTGGGGCTCTGGGAGACACAGTACTGAGCCTGTTTCTTAACCACCCCACCAAGACCAAAGGAATATGGCGTTTATCCACACATACACACACCCCTGAGTCTCAGAGCTGCTCCCAAGACAGTGCTGGTGCGGAGTGTGGAGCTTGCACTGCAAAGGCCTGACCTGGGAGCAAGGCCAGAGGGCTCCAACAGCTGCCCCAGCAGTACACACAGCCCAGTATGGACAGTTCAGTGAGCCCAGTACATACACATACACACACATCCTCAGACTGTATACATATACACACACATACATACACATACAACATATACACATATATACATATACACACACATACACATCCTCAGACTGTATACATTATACACACACACACATACATACACACACACACACACACACACACATACCAATGCACTATATAAACACACACATACACAAACAGGCTCACTGGAAATTTCCAGGCTATACACAATTACCTCCCTCCACGCACAGACAAAATACATAAACATACACTTGCACAAATGCACACACTCATACATACTCATACATACAAACATATAGTCTCCCACTTTGAACTACTAAGAAGGCTTCTTAAGGAAGTATTATTTTGTTACATTAATATAATTATGGAATTGTATTTTTCCTTATATTAGTATTATTGCTATTCCCAATCCTGCCAGCAAAAAGGGAATCTCCTCCACCCTCAGGAGGCCAACATGTCCCACAGCAGTCAGTGACAAGCAGGCCTGGGTTTGTTTTGAAAATCACACAGGAGGTTGGAGCATAGCTCCAGGGACCTGCAAGTCTACATTGCTCCACCCTGTATTCCTTCACCATCCCAGTCCTAAGCAAACTCTCAAAGCCTGTTCAGAGCAGGAAAATGAACCATCAGCACTCCAAATATCCTGTGCTCTAGAAGCAGCTTGAGAAGAATAAAAAAATAAAATCAAGCTGTGTTCAGCCCTACATGAGACATCTATTGTTAACCCCCACTGGAGAGAACAAAACCACCACCACAATTTTTTTGAGTTAAATTTAAAGTAGACCTTAATATATATTGGGTATTTTTTTTTTGAGACAGGGTTTCTCTGTGTAGCCCTGGCTGTTCTGGAACATGCTCTGTAGACCAGGCTGGCCTTGAACTCACAGAAAACCTCTGCCTCTGCCTCCCAAGTGCTGGGATTAAAGGTGTATGTCATCACCGCATGGCTGATAGCTGTGGTCCTTTGAGACTGGGGTATAAGGGCACAAATCTCTATTCCCAGTCCTCCCACGTATGTGCTACTCACTGAAACAGCGGGCCCCTGATACGTAGGCTCCCCCTTGGCCTTGCTCATGCTCTTTTCCCAGCTTCTGTGTGGCTTGGAGTCGCTCTCCAGTGAGCAGTCTTTTTCCTGTCTTCTCTGCTCTCGAGGCATATTCTGGGCCAGTGTCTGGGGCTGACTCTTGTTCCAAGTCTATGGATCTGCCTCTCATTCTGTATGTGGCTCCTGCTCTAGCCTATGTTTTGCCTCTGGATCATACCCTGGAAGTCATTATATAGCAGGATTTCCAATCCAAGAGACAGGGAGCAGTTTATTAGACCTGGTTTCTGATGAGCTATTACCCAAGCAATGAGACCCTCAAATGTAACAGGGTTGAGACTTTTGTACATTTTTGCCTTTTTGTCTCCCATATATGGCTACACACATTCTGATTGGCTGTATCAAAATACCAGGCAGCCATGACTAGAATGAGAAGGTAGAGGGGAAGAAAGGAGTTGCAGGAGAGATTTGGTCAGGTTTCATGTGCACTCTGGGGTACTAGTCAACCAGCCCATATACTGCCTGCATGGTTGTTTCCTGTTTTGTTTTGGTTTTTGTTGTTATTGTTTCTTTTTCTTAGCCCTTGGGGTCTACCATTTGTCAAGCAAGTCCTCACCTTTTAAGCTGTTTCTGGAACTTTTGCATAGAGGGAGCACTTAGTGCAGTGTTTGCTGTTTCCCTCACCCGAAATAATCACACAGAAACTGTATTAATTAAGTCACTGCTTGACCCATTAGCTCAACCTTCCCATTGGCTAACTCGTATATTAATTTAACCCATTTCTATTAATCTGTATATCACCACGTGGCTGTGGCTTACCGGGTAAAGTTCCCAGCATCTGTCTCCGGCGGCTCCAAGGCTTCTCTCTGACTCCTCCTCCTTTCTCCCAGCATTCCGTTTAGTTTCCCCTGCCTAGCTTTGTTCCCCTATAACTCTGTTATCGGCCCAAAGCAGTTCCTTTATTTATCAGTGATAATCACAGCATACAAAGGAAAATCCCACATCATACAGGCAATTGTGAGCTGTTGCTGGGATCTGAACCCCAGTCCTCTACAACAGCACTACATGCTTTTAACAGCTAAGCCACTTCTCTAGCCCCTTATTTTTTTCTTCTGCAGCCTCTTCTCTCATGGATATTTGTAGAAGAAAAAATAGAATCGTTGCTGTGACTCACAGGTTTATACAGTGGTAATACAGCTGACGAAACCATGAGCTGACCCACTAGGAACCACACAAACTTCAGGGCACTGGGGATATTTGCCTTTTGAATACTCGCTGTCATTTCTGTAAAAACCCTGTGAAGCCATAGCACTCCCTTTTTCATAGTAGGACTCGTCCTAAAAAAAAAAAACCCAGCAGTATATTAATCAATTATTGGGCATAACTCCCTCATGCACAGTTATACTGGGCTGCCTTTTCCCACACCATGGGGCCCTGGTGTGAAAGTATTCACACAGTCTAGAAACCTTTGTTCTCATAATCAAATCTATGCCCATTCCCTGATATAAACTTAGAAGCTAGCTCCCCACAGTTATCTTTTATGGCAGGACATCCGGCCAGGAGAGGAGCCTTACAAATAGTCAGAGCCTCAAAGAACAGGGGCTAAGGAAGATACAGCATGTCTGCCCTCATGATAAGGAGAACTGGGCACCCTGTTTCCTCTAACAGCCGATTTAGGAGAGTGAGACCTACTGGCCCCTGCTGTACCTTAACAAACTATTAATATTCTGTACTTACCTTCACTTTAGTTTTATTGGTACAAGATCTTAGTCTAGGTAATTAACTGTTATTGCCTTTACCCCCAGAGACACAGGAAGAAGTTATGGATCACTTAACCAGCCTCAGAGAAAGGAATCTTTTCTCATTCAGGCTTCTTTGGGAACAACTGCCCCAGCCACTTAGCCCAAGGCTGGAAGCATTAGCTTCCAGATATTGCACAAAGTAGCCATAGTTTTTCTTTTTTCTTTTGATCTAGCTACTGTAGATGTAATCTCTAGGGTTGAGAGGTCCCCTCTAATCAACTAACATTTGGTGAATATGCTAACGTGGACCAAAGGTCACAGGATCCCCTGCTTGTTTACAAAGGTTTCCTAGCGACCTGATTCTTCCTCTGCTCACTGGTAAAACATGGCATGCCTTGCTCATGGCTCCTACTGATTACAAACTTTTTAGCTCTTATGTTATTTAAATATATAGTGTAGCACACGAATTTCCTTTCTAAGCTCCCCTAATGACTTAATATCTCTCTCTCTCTCTCTCTCTCTCTCTCTCTCTCTTTCTCTCTCGCTCTCTTTCTCTTTTAGTTAACCTCCTTCCTTCTAAGAGTTCAAAGAGGCTTTCACAAACCACGCCCACTCTGAGCCATAAAGAAATCTGACAGTTACAACTGTGTGTGAAAATCGTTCTCTGCCTTTTATGACCCTGAAGGAATTCTAGCCCTGTACCTTGCTATCACCAGAGTATTACTGATTGTGTCTACATGTGCATATAAACTAGAAATTTACTTGCAGAATAAATTTGCAGAAGTTTAAATGGGACAGAAGGATAAGTAGGACATGATGAGAAGTATGTGAGTTGATTCGTTTCTTGGGGATCCTGAGAGGTTTAGGGGGTAGCAGAGTTGATTTGTTCCTTTTACCCTTGGATCACTTTAGCCAGTTCCAGTACTTTCTGTAGTGTTCCTTCTGGATCCTGAGAGTTTAGGGGGCTGGTACCCCAATAAACCTCAATAAATCATTGTATCTAGTGTAAACTGTAAGCCCCTTGAAGCACAACAGGGGCCAGATCCCTACCCCAGGACCTCTAACTGTCAGGTTGCACCCACATAAATACTCTAACTGCCCTCACCCTACAGATTAAAAAGCCCAGTCTCTGGATGTGAAATCCCACCAATCTCTATCCTGGAAAGCTCCACCCTGAAAAGTTCCACCCCCTTCCCAAGAATCTCTCTATAAGCCCTGTATCCTGTTCTATTTGCTGCTGTCTCTCACCTGAGCAGAGGCAGTCACCGTCCTGTTTTTCCCCTCCCAATAAATCTCTGTGTAAGGTTCGTTGTACAGTGCATCTTTATGGTATTCTTTGGTACCCTGTTGCCAGGATACCTTTCCATCCAAGTTATAACATTTATATTGGTTCTGTGACTGAATAGGTTCTCCTTGTGTCTGTGTTTCCTCACGGTCTAAGCTACACTGGGACCCTATCCCTCATCTCCATCCACAACAAACTCACCTTCTGGCTCACCGATTGCTCAGCACCCCATCCACCAGCAGCAATTAGGTAAATTTCCCCTTAGGTGGATATAAACATTTCCCTGAGTCCGAGGAAGTGACTGTTCACTATCTGGAACCCCTCTGGTTCTCTTGGAGGCAGAAGTAACCCCAGTCATGACCTTTAAGGCTATGGGTGGTCCTCTTCACTTAACCCCAACCCACACCTCGTAGAGCTTCAATCCTGTGATTTCCTTAGGCTAAACCAAGCTATGGTACCCCTTCCTGCCCTCTTCTCCCACTTTCCCCTTGAAGCTGCCCATAGTCCCAGAGCTCCTTTAGACCCCCATGACTTTTGTGACCCGATTCCCCGACCCTTTTGTGTAGATGTGACCCCTCCCCCTAGAGCTCAGTTTCCATTCTACAAGAGCCTTGGTACCAGGCACCAAGTCTTTCTGTTGGCTTAGCCAGGCTAAGCCCTTGACTCCTGTTGAGTGTGGTGACAACCCACTGAATGACTTGGTCCTTGTTCAGTCCTCTCTGAGTCATGGGGACACCCACAACTTCAGGCTGCAGTGACATTTTCCTCCCCTTCTTTCATCCATGGGAAAATGTCTTCTGTACACTCTTATTCCACTTGCAATGCCTCTTAGAAAAACTTCCAGCCTCTCCACCCAACTCCCTACCTGAAGGTCCCTAAATTAATTCACTTTTGCAATAAAATTTATCTTCAATACCTCTTAGATAACCTAATGCCACCTAATAAGACCTTAGAGTCTAATATTGTTTGGGACTTTTACAAATACTGAAAGTGATCAGGGAAATGAAAAGAAATTTCCCAGTTTCCTATTTCTATTTTCTCTTCTCCAAGCCCTGCCTGTTTTTGTCTTAGTCTCCTCCCCACGCACACACGTTCCATCCAGAGCACGCGTCCTGTCTTTTAAGTTACCGTAGATGAATGTATGAGTTGGTTGCAAAGTGGGAGCTAGAACGGAGACCTAGCAGGAGAGGGAGAACACAAAGGAGCAGGCCCGTGCAACATGTGCACACCCTGCACACACTCGTCACTGGCTGGTTCTCTCAGCTCTCTTCTGCAGCATCCTCTGTCTACAGCCAGGACATGAAAATTTCCTAGCTACAATCCTTCTTTGTTCTCAGTTTACTAGATACAGTTTTACTGGGATTCCGGTGTCTTTTAGGTATGAGTGGCATTAGACTGTTGTTTTATGCTGTTCCACTTGAATTAAAATCTGGCTCTAGAGTTAAGGTATGGCTTCCACTCCTCTAGACCCAAGCACACTTGTTTAAAGGTTTCTTCTAAAATTTCTGTCCCATATCATGAGCCATCTGCTGTGTGACAGAGAAAGGGGAACAAAACAAAATAAGGGGACAGACCATTTCCAAAAGGAATATTGCTACTCATCATCTCCTACTCCTTTGGTTTTGGTTTAACTCTAGAACTTTTGCTAAGGTATAAATCTTATCTCAAGATCTGTAAAACTATTCTGTAAATAACTTCCTGTGGCCTCAAGATTTGTAAGCATATTGGGTATGACTAAAACCCTGTAAAATCGATAACAAAAGGGTTAATTTAAAACTCAGCACTATAGTTAGCCTAACATAATAGTTAAAAAGTCTATGTACAGAAGTAATCTTAAAGGAAACAGTGTGGTTTGCTGTCACCTTAGCTGTTGTCCTCTTTACTGGGATGGAGGTCACCACATGGCTGACAAGTCTTTGCTAGGGTTAGAAAGGACAAACTTAGACAAACAATTTCACTTTCATCTTGATAAAAGTGACTACATGACATAAACCATCCAAGAGAAAGCCACTTCTCTTAGCTGTGACGCCTAAGCCAGATGATTTTGCCATTATTTTCCATCACAAGTCTCAGCCCATAGCCCCTTCTCTTCCTCTCCAGCTTCTCTGGTTTCCCTTTCTCCTTTCTCAGTGACAGGCTGCCCACCCAGTCAGGGCTGAAGGATTCCCCGACCAGAATCCTAAATTAACAACACTCCAGGGGGCATCCTTGCTAGGGATCAGTTTGTAACTTGCCTCCTGACTGGCCACCCTTTAAGAGGTGATTTATGAAAAAATCCAAGAGGTCATCCAGGACAAACCTGATAGCCCATCTCAGCTCCTAGACTGCCTTACAAAGGCCCTCTGACAATATACCAGTATGGATCCTGAGAACCCAGATAGAAAACAACTCCTAATGACTTACTTCTTCTCCCAGAGTTTTCCTGATGTGAGAGCCAAACTTAAACGTCTAGAGAAAGGACCCCTGACTCCATAATCTTAGCAGTAACTTTAAGGTATCCCGTGGGAGAGATGAAAACAAAATACCTGATGCTAGTAAATGCCTTTCAACTAGTCATAACAACTGCCCAGCCTCCCTGATCTCCCAAGGCCCAAGAACCTCTGGGTCCCTGTTTCAAATGCAGTCAGAAGGGTCACTGGACCCGGGCCTGTCTGGTTCCTCATAAACCATCCAGACTATGTCCAAGGTGCCATCAAGAAGGGCACTGAGGTGTTGGCTGCCCCCATTTCCCTCACACCATGGGGACATCAAGCCCAGATAGCCCTTCAGCTGACCTCCTAGATCTGGCCACGGATGACTGAGGCAGTGAAAGATTTATGGCACAAGTGACCATGGCAGATCCTACAGTAGGGGACCATGGGCAGGAAACAGAATACGCCATGCAGAGAGTGCTTGGGGAGTATGAAGTTTTATTTAGGAAGAAAATGTTGGGAGAGTAGAGGGAAGGAAGGGAAAGATACAGAGACAGCAGAGAGAGAGAAAGAAGGAGGGGGAGAGACAGAGAAGGAGAGAGGAGGAGAGAGAAGAGGAGGGGGAGAGTCAGAGAGCTGCCTCTTCAGAGAGAGAGAGAGAGAGAGAGAGAGAGAGAGAGAGAGAGAGAGAGAGAGAGAGAGAGAGAGAGGAGGGCTGAGACAAGCTTGCTTCAGTGGGCAGAGAGAGACTGGGAGTGAGCGGAGCTTGTCTCTTAAAGGGACAGGTACTGATAGGGAAGGCCAGCATAATCATAACAGGTGGCCCAGGCACCTTTGACCACCACCATCTCTCACTGGGATCCTCAGGAAGACATCAAAGTATCAGGGTGATCTATCTCTCTCCTTCTGAACATTGGGACACCTATTTAGGCCTGATGGAGTTTTAGAGACCCACATCTTCTTGTTCCCCTATCGGCAGGGTAGGGTGACAGCTTTACTAGCCTCATCAAACCCCACCAAACATATCATCTGAGCTCAATACCCTCTCTCTCTCCATAGCCTCGGGGGAATTAAGCCTCTTATCTCTGACCTTTTAAGAAAGACTCTTGTACTCCCTTTGGGCTGCTCACCACATGGGCATACTCCCTGCAACGCCCCTCAGGGTCCCACCACACACACAATTCTACTTACTAAGACACCTGCGCTTCTCCAGCTGTTTTCTCCTCTACCTGCTCTAGCCACTTGTCTCTCCCCTTCTTCTGGGTAAATGTCACTAAACAAAGCTCCTTATTTTTTTTTTTTTTTTTTTTTTTTTTTACTTTTACTACAAAAGCCACGCAGGTGTGCTAGGGTACCTTTCCCTTTAGAGCTGTAGGTATTCCTCGGATTCCGACTGCCAGGATACTGTTCGGCTGGAATCTCCAGCCGGGTCCCATTTCTGCCTCTGCAAGCCCCACCCTCTCAGAAAAACCACCGAGCGGTGGCTCCTCCCCTGAAGCTGCTAGCTGCTCATGACCCCGCCTAAAAACGTGCCATACTCGGGCACAAACCCAGCCTGTGGCATACATACACGTCATCATCCCTCGACTACAGGGTACGTAACCTCCCCACTTTAGATGGGTCGTGTGATTTTTCTCCTGTCCTCCCCCCACCCCGCCTCGATCTCTGGGGCCTGGAGGGTCACCAGGGAGTGCTTTGCCCAAATAAACCTGATCGTTTACTTTTAAATACGGCTTGATATGGCTTACTGCATCAGCGGAGAAACCTATTATTGGGGTACAGAAAACCTATTATTTTGGTACCAAACCGAGTTGAGCCTTCCAGTCGGGCAGACCTGGTCCTTTGGCCATGTGGAAGGTCACTCCTTTATCTCCCTCTTCGTGAGACTTTTGACTTGCAGTAAGTCAAAAGTCAGCCATTTCCACGCCTACAGAGGTCCGGGACCTCTTCCGAGTTAAGACACCTGGGTCAAAGACTCTTGGGGTTCTTGCCAAGCCACTGTAGTGCCAGGTAACCCCAATCCGTTTCCAGAACAAACACCATTTTTGTTCTGTGGGAGCCTCTGTAGAGGAGACACCCGGTCCAAGGGCAACCCCAACACCCACCCCTCAATCCCAGGATATAGCCGTGCACATATTGCTTTAGTCTCTAGTCTCTGGCACAGACTTGGAAATGGGCAACTGCAGGCCATCCCTGGGGTGTCTACTGTAAAATTTGTCCAGATTGGGGCTGTCTGACACTGTATGTCCAGAACGCCTGATTTTCTTTAGCTCTGTGGCCTGGCCTCAGTACATTCTTGATAACCAATCAAGATGGCCACTAGAGGGGAAACCTGACTTAAAATCCTCCATGATCTTGAGAATTTCTGTAGGTATATGGACAAATGATCTGAGCTCCCTTACATCCAGGGTTTTGAGGTTCCCATGCTCCCACCCCTCCCTCTGTAGCCAGTGTCCCATGGCTCAGGTTTTATTGGCTAGGGTTGTGGCACCTCCATATCCCCATTTATCTGGGGACTTGGACTCTGAACACTTCGCCCTATCCATGTTTCCTGAGCCATTGGCGTCTCTGCCCTTCCCCTAAATCCTGCCCCCCCTCCTACACTGCCACAAGCTCCACTCAGTGCCCAGCCTTCTTCCCTTTACCCCCCCCCCAACTTTCTCTGGGACAAAGGTTGAGGGCCAACTTCCTTCCCCTTACCCACCTGCCTTTCTCACCCTCCCTCTTACTGCCCCTCCTTCCTCCCTATCCCCTCCCCGTTCTTCAGTGCCACAATCTACACCCTGGTCCCCATCCGCACACTGGACTACTCCCCCTGAATCCTCCCTGTGCCTTCTCTTGGTCTTGGCAGACTCCAACCCTCCTCTGCCCAGTCCCTTTCTCCCTTCAGGACCTCTCACAGAGAGAAACGTGGTTGGGTTCCTTCTATGCTAATCCTTCTGTCTACATCCAAGAGTCCCAAGCCTGTGAACTGACCTGGCATGACCTCTATATCATCCAGGCCTCCACTCTCACACCCGAGGAGTGAGGCTGGATTCAGGCAGCAGTTAGACAATATGCAGACCAAACCCGCCTACTGGACTGATGTAGGAGAGTCTTCTATCTATCTCTTGCTTTCATTGGTTAATTAATAAAGAAAACTGCCTGGCCTGATAGGTCAGAACATAGGTAGGCGGGGAAGACAGAACTGAATTCTGGGAGAAAGAAGCAGAGTCCGTCAGAGGCAGAGAGCAGACACCATGCAGCCAGCCACTAGGTCAGACATGCTGAATCTTTCCCGGTAAGCCACAACCTCGTGGTGAGATATAGATTATTAGAAATGGATTGAATCAATATGTGAGAGTTATCCAATAAGAGTCTGGAGGTAATGGGCCAGGCAGTGTTTAAATGAATACAGTTTCCATGTAATTATTCTGCGGAGCCAGGATCCCGGCGGGAACACAGCCCGCTGCTCCTTTTGCAACACTGGAAAGTATAGTCCCTGTGCATGATATGGTGGTGTCAGCTACAGAACTATACTGGGACTTTCAGCAAGGTCAAAACCGACACCAGGAAAGGGACCTCGTGGTTCACTGCCTCCTTCAGGATGTTGAGATGGTCTTGAACAAAATTGTTAATTACACAGCAATCTTGTGAAAATCCAGCCATTTTCTAAATCAATTACAGGAAATCGTGGTTCAATATACCTGCCTTCATCCAGCCTCCCCAGTGGGAGCCATGGTCCTAGCCACCCATTTCATTTCTCAGTCATCACCAGATATAGAAAATAATTAAAGAGACTGAGGAGAATCTCCAAATCCCTGTACGGGAATTGGTTAAAATGACTTTTAAGGTGTTTAATGCCCGAGGGGAAGCAGCTGCGTCTTCCTAACAGGCTCAGTTGCAACAGAAGGCTGTGCTCCAAGCTCATGCCTTGGCAGCTGCCCTGAGACCATCAACACAGAGGAAGAGGGACAAGGGAAGTTAACAAGGCTTCATCCCACCAGAGCTGAGCCAAGGTCAACTCCATCAGGGGCCTGCTTCAAATGCAGCCAGGAAAGTCACTGGTCCTAATGCAGCCTTGACCCTCACTGGCCAACAAAGCCATGCCCTGTCTGCTGGCAGCCTAGACACTGGAAATCAGAATGCAACCATGCAGGCTCATTCTCTGCCATGCCGCAAAGGTTCAGCCTCACCAGCACCAGCATCTGAGACTCTTCCAGTCTTCGAGTTCCTCAGCCTAGTGAAGGACTGACCCCATCCAGACTTGGAGACTCTGATCACCCTCGCTGAGCCTAGGGCAATGCTCCAGAAAGTGTGTAAGTCCATCACCTTTCTGGTGGACAAGGGCGCTATTCTGTCTTGACCTTTCCCTTGCGTCCAACAGTTCCCTTGCCAATTTCTGTCACAGGGGTGTATGGGACCCCCTGCTTTCTGCCTAAGACCACGCCGCTTCCCTGCATCCTTGCAGGGTGATTCTCCTCATACTTTTCTAGTCTTGCCCATTTGTCCTGTGACTCAAGTTGGCTGTGGTATCCTCAGTTGCTCTGAGGCTGCACTCACCTTGGCCCGCACACTCTCCTGACTCCCGTTTTCTTCTTCTTTTAATTGCCTCATAGATCCCTACCCGAGTCTGTCCTGTCCCTACCCTCCTGGATCCAGTTGACCCCAAATATGAGATGGCCCGGGATCTTTTCACCTTTGACCTCAGTCCTTGCACACTCCTCCAGGATGTAGACAACCTCCTTCTTTGGAGTTCCTCCCTGTCTGTGTCCCAGCTGGCCACCTCTGCTTCTAAACCACCTCGGCACCCTGGGATTCTGTGTTTCCCCCCCAAGACTCAGCTGTGCTCTCCCACTGTTGTGTATTTGGGCATTCAGTTCAGCCTCAGGTCTAAGACCCTAACCTCTTACAGAGTCTGAGCCCTTTGGGACTTACAGCCCCCAACCACAGCAGAGCAGTTTCTCTCGTTTTTGTGCCTGATGGGATTCTTCCATCACTGGATCCTAACTTTGCTGTCATGGCCAAGCCCCTGCCCCAGGCAGCCAGAGAGACCCCCACCCGGCCACCATCCACTGCCACTTCTCTTTACTGCGGGATGCCCTGCTAACAGCTCTGCTCTAGCTTCCTCAGATCCCTGACCCTACCACCTGTATACAGATGAAAAGGTGGGAGTGGCCACTGGTGTTCTAGCCCAATCCATTGGGCCTTTGAATGGGGCTGTTGCTTTCCTATACAAACAACTAGATAGACCCCACCATGTGTGGATGGAAGTCACGTCTGAGAGCCCTAGCAGTGGCATCTGAACTCATATGGGGGGCCCTTAATATTGCCCTGTTTCAGTCAATCACTGTATATTCCATCCACTGCCTCTCAGACCTTCTGAGTCATTCTTTTTCCCTTCTTCGGCCCTCATGTTTCCAGGCCTTTCATTGACTGCTTCTAGAAAACCTCCAAATTACCTTGACCTTTAGCCCTGCCCTAAATCCTGCAACCCTCTTCTCTGTTCCCTCTCTGTCCCTTGCTCTCACCCCTGCCCAGAGGCCGTGGAGGCCTTGCTCTCACCCAGCCTAGTCTCCTAGACCAATCCCTCACAGACCCCAACTCACCCTCTTTGTTAACAGACACTATCTTTTAGACAGACCAGGAAACTGCCAGGCGGCTTATGCAGTGGTCACTTTCACTAAAACAATTGAAGTGACCCTTCTGCCAGTGGGACCTCTTCAGAAAAGGCCAAATTAATCACCTTGACTGGAGCACTCCAAATAGCTAAGGGTTGGTGTGGGACAATGGTCTGTATCCTGTCAATTATATTTTAAGTAAATGCTGATTGGCCAGTAGCTAGGCAGGAAGTATAGGCAGGACAACCAGACAGGAAATAGAGGTGAGTCAATGAGAACAGGAGAATTCTGGGAAGAAGGAAGTTGGGATCGGCAGTCCTGGCCCAGCTTCAGAAGAAGCAAGATGTGACTGCCTCACTGAAAAAGGTACTGAGCCATGTGGCTAACACAGATAAGAATAATGGGCTAATATAAGTTGAAAAAGTTAATAAGCCTGAGATACTAGGCCAATCAGTTTATAACTAATGTAGACCTTTGTGTGATTTCTTTGGGACTTAACGGTTGTGGGAACCGGGCAGGACAGAAATCTCAATCAATAAAGGGTCAATGGGCTAACATCTAGACTGACTCCAAATATGCCTTTTTAGTAGCCCATACCCATTCTGTCTTTTAGAAGGAAAGGGGCTTCCTCATTACTAAGGGTACTCCCATTGTCAACAGAGCCCTTATAGCCAAGCTCTTGGTGGCCCTCCAGTTCCCTGCAGAGGTAGCTATAATCCACTGCTGGAGACATAAGGCCTCCAAAGAACCAGTGGCCTTAGGCAATGCTAGGCCTGACTTGGTAGCCTGGGGAATGGCCTCCAGGTCCACTAGATCTATAGGTCATATTTTGTTTTTGACACCCTCCTATCATCCCTGTTATCAACCAGAGAAGAGGGATGAACTCCTGAAAAGAAAAGCCACATAAACAAAGGACGATGGTTCTACTTAAATAACCACCTCATCCTCCCCCAGAACCAGGCACGCTCTATCATTTCAGACATCCACCAAACCTTATATTTAGGCCCCACAACTTTGTTCCACTTCTTAGAGGCCCTCGTTGATCCCACCCATCTTTGAGCCAGTATTTTACAGGTCCAGTCCTCCTGCCAGATGTGTGCAAAGGCCAAACCACAGGGAACCCCCCTCCAGATATGCGAGCCCTTGTGCCAACTCTAAAGACACCCACAAGGTGAGGACTGGCAGGTTATTATGGATGACTGTGAGCCACCATGTGGTTGCTGGGAGTTGAACTCAGGACTTCTGGAAGAGCAGTCAGTGCTCTTAAGCGCTGAGCCATCTCTCCAGTCTAGGCAGGTTAACTTCACCCACATGTCCACTCATAAAAACCTCTACTATCTTCTAACTCTTGTTGACACCTTTATAGGATGGATAGAGGCATGCCCCACCTCCAGGGAAACAGCAGATGTGGTGGCTCAGGTTCTCCTTGAACACATCATCCCTCAATTTGGCAAGTCACAGACCATCTAAATGGACAATGACCCAACCTTCACTTCTAGGATCACTGAGCCTGTGTCTGAAGTCCTCAGCACTTCCTGGAAACTCCATATCCCCTACCACCCACGATCTTTGGGAAAGGTGGAGAGGGCCAACGGGCTCATCAAACAGTTCACCAAGCTCTCCACTGAGCTCAGGTTATCTTGGCCCTCCCTTCTCCCCTTTGCTCTTAGCCTCCAGGCCACCGGCGGCTCTCCTACAGGCCTAAGCCCTTTTGAGCTCCTTTGCTGTCCTTCCTCAACTACCACCTCCAAGCCCAAACCCCTCCACTGGCCGCGTACCTATCCTTCTCTCCCTCCTATGGTCCCTTCTTTATTCACACACTGGCAGCTATCTCCCTGCCCCCATGCCAATGGACACAACTGCCCCTGAGACCATTCCACTCTTCCCAGGAGACCAGGTACTCTTCAAACAGTTACCTTCTAAGTCGCTAAAGCTCTAGTGGACAGGCCCCTACACTGTGATCTTCACCACCCCAACAGCTGCCAAGCTCCTGGAATATCAGTGCAGGTACCACCTCTCCAGGCTCAAGCAGGCTCCTACCCAGGATAAATGGACTGTACAGCACTCCACTCTTCAGCTTTCCTGAATGTTCCAATGAAGGGCCTATCTACTCTTGTGTCTTGTTCATTCACCTTTGTCTCTTTTGTACCACCAGGGTACATCTTTATTCAGTTCTTATTGGCAATCGCCACTCTCCCCATTTCTAGGGGAGAGTGACTATCCCCATTCCTAGGCCAGTGATAATCTATTTTTTTTCTCCTGGCAAGCTGCCTTCTCCACTTCCTCAAGGAACAGATCCCTGAAGTCTCTAGGATGGTAGTAACCATCTTCTTCATGCTTCTTCATCCATACCTCCAGCTGAATGTGAGCCCTCTGACTCCTGACTTCCCCCGCTTGTCATCCCATGACAACAGGGAGTAGCCAGATTTGAACTGACCCAAGAAGGTCAGGATGTTCAACTGGAGTCTCCAGCTACACCCAATTCCTGCCTCTCCAAACCTTGCTCTTTCAGAAAAATCACCAAGCAGCAGTTTTTCTTTGGCCTCCTACTGTCAGAATACCTTTCCCTTCAGAGCTGTGAGTATTCCTTGGCCTCTGACAGTGGCTATATCTGAACTTCAGCCAGAAGAAGGCACCGGATCTCATTACAGATGGCTGTGAGCCACCACGTGGTTTCTGAGAGTTGAACTTAGGACCTCTGGAAGAACAGTCAGGGCTCTTAACCTCTAAATCGTCTCCCCAGCCCACAAGTGTGTGTTTTTCTCATCCCATGTTGTTTATTTTTAATACAATAGTATATTGAGGGGAAAACACACAGTATTTTCCACATGCTCAGAAGGGCTCCACCAGTCGGCTACATTTCTACCCCACATGTTCCTTCCTATTTTATAGCTGTTATTCATCCCAAGTTCCCTGGAAGAAGTCAGTCATTGGGCTCTGTCCTGAAGAAGACCCCTGCAGAGCAGAAGTCCAGATATAGCCACTGCTTGTAGTACTTTCCAAATCGCATTACCCCAGAACGCATCGCTCTCCTCTCACTAAGTAAGACCTGTAGGATCCCACAGTGATCAGAAATGCCACAGAACAGCCAGGATTACCCGGTGTAGTGACCCATTGGCTGTAGTCCCACAACTGTTTGGAAGGCAGACGCAAGGTTCCTTTAACACCATAGTCTGAGGCTGCCTGGTGAAACAACAACAACAAAAAAAGGCCTGGCTTGTTAGGCTTAATAAATTTATAAACCCTTGACACAGTGAAGAATCCCAAGGTGAGAAAAGGTGGGCATTTGGGATTAAAATAGACATCCAAAGGTGGAGATACAATATAGCTAAGGGTTTGCCTCCGAGAATCAGAGCCTCCATCTTGCCCTTCACCCTGATCTCTCTCCTGCTCACACACCAATCCTTGGTTCCCTATTGCCCAGAGAATACGTACAGCTTGGGTGGAGGAGAAGTCATTATCACCATAGGGCCTGTGGCCTGTCAAAGAAATCAGGAGTCTTAGGCATCAGTCTGCCTCCTCCTCCCAACTCATGAAACCCTAGAACTTCCTGCAGGCTTTCAGTGAGTAGAACAGGCTACAGTTGTTTATTCTAGGATCCCGATAAGCAGGCAGGTGGGTAAAGGGGTCCCAGGTCAGGTGTGGGGTCACTTCATGCCCTGCTCAGTGGCTCCACCTGCAGCTTCAGCCCGCCTTCCGTGCGCAGGAGCGCGCATGATCAGCTTAGGTAGGAGGCGGAAGCACAGCAGTGTGAGTGCCAGCACCACCTTCATCTCGCTCATGGTGAAAGTCTGTCCTATACAGTTCCTACGGGAAGGCAGAATAGGGATTCTTGACTGTGCCAGAACCCAGGCTGGCACCGTAGGACTCAACCTGAGCAGGTTTCCTCTGTGCCAGGTCAACAGGAGGAACAGGAGGGACGGTGTCGGGCCTAGGACCTCTCTTGGGCATCTCCATCCGTGGAACCTGCCTGTCTCAGTCTTAGCTCCCAATTCGGGTTAGGGCGGGGGCTCCAAGCAAAGAGCTACCACCCTTCTCCTTCCAACCCCAGGTTCTGCAGACCTTAAATCTTGAGTGGGAAATAGTAAAGAGGCCCAGAACCAACCATCTCAACTCCCCACTGTTCCTATCCACTCCGCCCCTTCACCCTAAACCCTCTGGCCTCTCCTGGGCCCCACGGAGAAGGGAATAAAAGCCAGAGGAGATCGGTTCTCTAGGTCAAAGCGGAATAGGTCATAGACCTGGCAGAAGACACAAAGCCATGGTGCATAAGTGATATCTCCCAGCATAGCCAAGGATAGAGTTCTGCCAGTGCTGGGGGAAGGTGACGTCTGATTCCCCGCGTCAAAGCCCCTTCTCCTAGAACCATCACCCCATAATATAGGAGAATAAATACTAAGACAGGCAGCACCTCAGGGTCTGGCCACACAGATGGGTTGTGATGAATCCCAAAGATGCTGATGAGGCAGGTGACACCTGGGGGAGGAAAGGGAGTGTACCCATAGGACTCTATTGCCTGGTGGTCAGCCTTCCTACCCAGGACCCTCCTTTCCTGTCCCGTGGATAACCCAGCCATATGGGAACACAATGTCCTGAGTGCAGCGGCGGGAGATGACAGGGACCGGAGGATGCATCCGCAAACTCTCCTTGATGCACATGGTCAGAAAGGGCAGCTGGTTCAGGTCGTCCCTGAGGAACCACCACACAATTAACCATGAGCAAAACAGAGGCTGCCAGCCCACATGGATCAGCAAACCCTATTCTCAACCTTTGACTCACCTGCTCCTTACTAAAGCTAGCCACCAATGTCTATTCCCTTATTTGACCACTTCCTCCTCCCCAGGTTGACCACCAAGGTCTAGTTATCAAAGTATTGAAGTCCAGCAATCAAAAGCCCCCTTTGTTTCACCTAATTAACAACACCCAATCAAAACAGACCACTTTATCCTAATGCCCTCCCTCCATTTTCCCTTTATAAACTGCCATTTGCCTTTGGGGCACATCTGTCTCCTCTCTATCCAGACGTAGTTCTTTGTTCCTCTGAGATAAATACCCCTTCGCCTTCTCCTTTTCCCCTTTTCTCCTCTCTCCTTTGTCTCCCATTCCTATCTTTGACTCTCTGGGTACGAAGAACTTGGTCTTTATGTGTCCTCTGCTGACTCTGGGTCATTTAACCATCTTAATACAATGCCCAGAAGTATCAAATATGTAAGAATTAGAAAAGCAGAGAAGCAGGCTATAGGGATGACTCAACAGTTGAGAACACTTGCTGCTCTTGCAGCTGACCTAGGTTTGGTTCCCAGCACTCACATAGTGGCTCACAACTGTTATGCCTAAATCCACGAAGTCCCCCAAAATCCAACAAGGAGACCAAGTCCCATATGTAAAAGCAAAGAGTCCTTATTTTATGCAAGTTTGCAAACTCGGTCTCTCTGCATGTCAACGTATTGGAATAATCGGAGAGCTCTGAGCTCAGTTAGAGTTGGGTTTTT
Organism: Myodes glareolus; assembly: GCF_982192425.1. Classification (NCBI taxonomy): domain Eukaryota; kingdom Metazoa; phylum Chordata; class Mammalia; order Rodentia; family Cricetidae; genus Myodes; species Myodes glareolus. The sequence goes on along the minus strand of NC_142031.1, from coordinate 49,198,797 downwards.
ATAGTAGTAAAGGTGGGGGTGAGGGGTTTCTGAGGTTCAGGACCCCTGATTGGCTGACATTTGTCTAGGGGTGTCCTGGTGAGTGTGTGCTGGCAGGTGGTCCTATCTACAGTGGTTAGAACATTAGGCATTTTCTTTGGATGGTCTGTTCTTGGTTGGTACTCAGGTAATCTCAGTTTATGGTCCTTCCTACAATCAGGTATTGCCTCAGGGTAAATTATTGAGACTCAGGCTCCATTAAACTTATGGATGGCTGAGTCCTACTCTGACAGGTGATAATGGTTGGAAGTAAAGAACTTCCTTTGGGTGATCTGTTCATATTTAGCTTATCATGGCTGGCTCCTACAACAACCATCCATAACTCCATCTCCAAGGGATCTGACCTTATCATCTGACCTCTGTAAACACATGTAGACATGCACATGATATGCATACAAGCAGGGAATACAATATTATGTATAAGATAAAATACAGTAATCTAAAAAGGCAAAGAATTGGCCAAGTGTCCTGAGTGAGGATTCTCCCACCCATTTGAGAGCTTCTGTCAGGCAGAGTCTTGGCTTGAGTCATTTTGGGTCTCTGCAACCCAGATGGGGCCAGGTACAAAACTGAGGTGAGATGACCATTGACAGGGTTTAATGAATGAATGGACAATGATGAATGGATGACCCAGGAGCACTGAACAGCACATAGACCACCAGCAAGGTGTCCCTGTGAGTCCCTGGATCTGGCAGTGCAGTAGAGACTAAGGTGCATGAGAAGAGCAAGCACTTAGGGAAGGAAAAGATGCTACTGGGGAAAGAATTGTAGGGGCAGTACATTTCTTGAACACATGCACATATTGTTACTGCTCCCTCAGCAACACAAATCTTTCCTTCTCATAAGCCTCAACCCTTCTCTTGCTGGCCAAGCTGAGTATCCCCTTCTGAACTCAGCTCCTGTGCGTACTGAACAATAATGGAAGAATTAGCAAAAAGAACTCTTCCCCACCCAGGGAACAGAGCCCAGGAGATCTACAGAAGAAACCACAAGAACCAGAGCTCACTGTTCCATCTCCTCAGGATCATCTCCTGGGCATCCTCAGCAGCTCCTGCACCTCCTGCCGGCAGCACTCTTGGTATTCTGGGTGCCTCACCAAGTTATACAGGGTTCGGGAGAGCCCACTGGCAGGTGTCATGGCCTGAAGGGCAGTTGGGCAGGCTTGGGTCTATGAGCTGTTTCAGCACCACCAAGTGGATAGCACACACATGGTTATAAACCTCAAGAAGGGTGATCAAACGCAGGAATAAAGCTGTTCCCCCTTAACATCTTCCAAGGATACAGTGCCTGCTCTAACCTCACACTTGGACCCTAACCCTCAAACATAAAGGTGTCAGCTTCCACTCTGATGTCCTCATCTGGCAGCTCCTTTCCATTTTCATCCTGGAAATAAGACAAGAGCCCAAACTACATCAGTTCCAAGGGCTCCAGACACCACGTCACAGACTCCTACACCACATCTCTTTGTCACCATCAGCTCTGCTGATCTCTAGTCTTTATCTGCTTTGAGGAAAGACCACTCTCTCCCCTCTGCTCCTCCCGGGTGCTTTACTGACATTGTTGATCCACCTCCTGCAGGAAGACTTTCTAACCACTCTGCCTTGCCCTTCCTCCTTTGCTTCCATGACCCAAGTTCCCACATCCAGATTAGGGACTCACTCCTGACAGCTTCTGTGAAGGCCGAAGACGCATTTCTGCAGAGTCCATGGTCACGAGACTGATGTGGTCAAACATATTCAGGCGGGTGCTACCTTCAGAGATCAAGCGCTGCCATTTTGCCTAGCCAGACAAAGGGACATGGCCAATGTTTGGTCTTAGTCCTTGGTTCCCCCACCTACTCTCAACCACCTGTACCCCCACAGAACCAGCCTTCTTACCCATCCTCCATTGTAATCACACAAATAGTTATTTTATATGAAAGCAGACATTGTCACCCTGAATTCCAGGGACTCACATGCATGATGTTGGTGCTGTTATTGAAAATCTTCACATAGGGCTTCAGGATATTGAAATGAAAGGCAGGTGTCAACATGTGCCAGTGGCGGCTCCATTTTTCACCAGTGCTCACCAAGAGCCCATCTCCTGGTGAGGTAGCCAAAGATGTGAGAAAGGACGGTGCCTTCCCTGACCTCCAGAGGTGTCCTTTTCCCTTCGCCTCCAGACACTCACCGAGTTAAGATTTTAGGAATCTGTAGAAGAATATACAACCGCAGTGCAACCGCAGCTGGCATGAACAAGAACAATCAGGGGACATAGAGAGTATAATGATATTGTGGGAGTGGATAGGGTCTACCAGTCCTGGGTCTGCACTTCCCCTCAAATTCCAGAATAGCTGAAAGGGAGCTAAGAACAGAGTAAGCATCAAAGGGGAGAAAAATGGAGGATGGGCAGACAAGCTAGCAACAACAAGTAGGATCCTTCATATGACTTCCACATAGACCAATATATGTTGCTATATATGAGCCAATAGCAACACTTTATAGACTTACAAAGACCTACGCCTCCTCTGACTACCCTAATAATCTCCAACATATCCTAAAATAGACATGATCACACAAGAGCTAGCGTGACCTGACCCAGCCTTAAAACACATTTCCTGCCTTGCCAGGGCACCACATGCTGTGACATATACCAGAGATGATCTCACTTTTGGTGTTCTGTGTGGGTCAGAGGAGGAAAGAGAGTCCAGCACATTTCACAACTTAGCAGCAGCCAGGTTATCAACCTCAGTGGGACTGATTACCTGGAGGCTTCACAAAAGCCTCCTTATTGTCACACAAAAAGTCCTTTTAGTTAGTCAATTTCTGCATGCCAAAGCCTCTTATCTGTTCTAGGAGTTGTCTGAAGGAATCTTTACTTAACTAAGTAATTCTCAGCTGTCTGGTTTACCAGGTTTGTCTCAGGCTAAGCTATGCAAAGCCTGTGAATCCTTCAGGAAGAACAACTCAAATAACAATCAATGACAATCTACAAAAGGCTACTTCAAAGCTTAGATGCCACCATCCGGAATTCATGCCAGATACAATGGATCTGTTGAACCCTTCACTACAGTCTGAAAGAACTTAACAGTACTCCAAGGACAGGCCTCTGATAGTATTTGAAAGGAATCTCATTGGTTTGTTGTAAGGGTCAACATCTGTAATCTGTAATAGGGAAGCTGCAACAGAAGAACCATGAGCTTAAGAATTGCCTGGACTAAGTAGCAAGACCTTGTCTCCAAAAAAGTCCATCAGCATGTCATATGTGGCCCTAATATGACCAGACTGGGTCACTGGTGTCACCTAGATTTACCTAAATTTCTTTCCTGAACAATACTCAGAAAAAGTCTATCACTTCTCAGAGGGATCCTGGGTCCCACAATTTAGACAAACCACAATAGAAACCTGTAGTGGGAGGCTGCTAGTTAGTTCCCAGCCACTCAGCTAGCTTACACCTGAAATAATCACACAGAAACTGTATTAATTAAATCATTGCTTGACCCATTAACTTTAGCTTCTTATTGGCTAATTCTTACATATTAATTTAACCCATTTCTATTGATCTGTGTATCACCACATGGCAGTGGCTTACCATCAAAGTTTTGGTATATCTGATTCTGGCGGTGGCTCCATGGCTTCTCTCTGACCCCACCCTTCTTCCTCCCAACATTCACCATAGTTTTCCCTGCCTACCTAAGTTCTGCCTTGCTATAGGTCTAAAGCAGTTTTCTTTATTTATTAATGGTAATCACAGCACACAGAGGGGACTCCCACATCACCTCCCCTTTTCTGCTTAAATAAAAAGGAAGGTTAGCCATTTGGGCAAGAAACTGATCTTGCCTGAACTACTTGATGAACTGGACATACAGGACCCACAGAAAAATGACTGCTAAACTTGTCTAAAGGTGAGACAATCCTTCAGGTTCCTGCTTCATAAAAGAGTCTGCCAGACATTCTACAGGACACAAAAGAAGTGACTGACAACCTGCCAATATAAGCTGAACTGTCGTTGAAATTTCCTGCTTCATTAAAGAGTCTGCCAGATATATATGGGCCAGTAGGCTAAAGATGGATGCCCCAGCAGTACACAGAAACTTTGGATGACTGTCCAGACAGTGAGATGTCTCTGTCAGTTCTGGATTTTTGGAGGTTGCTTACAATGCACTTCTTGTTAACTTAGGTAATATAATATACTTTTGGAGTCTTTAATGGAGTTAAAAAATTTATAGTTATAGTTTTCCTTAGTTATTATAAAAAAGTAGATATAAATATTGTAACTATAACTCTTGTTTGATACCTGTTTTGTTGTATGTAATTTTACTATGTTAAAGTTAAACCCTTCCTTTTCGTTTAAAAAGAAAAGGGGGGTGATGTGGGATTTCCCTCTGTATGTTGTAAATATCATTGGTTAATAAAGAAACTTCTTTGGACCTATAGCAGGACAGAACTTAGCTAGGCAGGGAAAACTAAACTGAATTCTGGGAGAAAGAAGGGCAGAATCAGGGAGAAGCCATGAAACTGCTGGAGATCGACGCTGGAAACTTTACCAGGTAAGCCACAGCCACATGGCAATATGCAGATTAATAGAAATGGGTTAATATAAGAGTTAGCCAACAAGAAGCTAGAGCTAATGGACCAAGCAATGGTTTAATTAATACAGTTTCTATGTGATCATTTCGGGTCTAAGCTAGCCGGGAACCAACAAGCTGCTCTCTCCTACAGAAACCAACAAGAGTAAATAGACAATCCAAACACATGCTCAAATAGCACCTGACATGCCTCAATCATCAAGGTTGCCAGCTTAGACAAGCTTGACCATCATATGGTCCCCAGTAAAAAATATATCAGGTATAAATGGGACCTGCATGTACAAGTAAATGTTGCTTTATAGCAGGTGTGGTCACACAGAAGACATCACAGACATGTGTTCCAGACAAGTTACATGACCAAAGGAAAAATAGGTAACATCTGTGTGTGTCAGAGGCAGGGGCATAACTGTTATGGTCCAGTCTTCCTGCTCTTAGGGCACATGAGCAACTGGAAGGAGCACAAAAATTTCAGAAGTGGGGGAGAGGCCAGTGCAGTGTCAAACTAGAGCTAAGAGTTTAGTAAAGATGGCTTGGAAAATTGAAAAGAACACAGGCCATAGCCCCACCCACTCACAGGAAATTCTGGGAATTCTATGCAGCACTTCTCTATGCTCTATACTGAATCCTTCCAGAGTTCCTGCCCAACAACCCTACTATACACCAATTCTAGTCTCAGTCACCACAATAAAAAAAATCATCCCCAACTTGAATCCAAAACCATATTAGCCTGGGTTCTCCTCTACCCCATCTTCCAGATAAAGAGACTGAGTCTGGAGGATGCACATCTGCCCATCATCCTCCATAAGGTCAATGGCAAACATGGGACTAAAAAATTGATGGCCTGAGTTCCCCCATTCAACTGCTTTGTGTTCCCCAAGCCATGGCATTGAAAAGATTGTTCCTGTCAAGATTGGGCAGAATTGTGGTAACTAAATGAAGAATTTGCTTCGTGAATCTGGCCAGAATAATTAGTGAGTCATGAGAACTCTGGGTGAAAAGTGAGTTCTCCCATAGGGTTAAGCTTCTGGCATTTATTTTACTATGAAGAAAGACGGGCCTTGAATAAACAGTGGTGCTGAGGAAAGGAAACCTGGAAGAAAACAGATCCCCAGCTATGTGGTTTGAGATATGGATCCAGCTGTAACTGGAGATCCAGCTCCATGGTCTCTACAGTCTACAGATTCCCCTCTGTCTCTAGACCACATGAGACTGAGTTTCACAACTGAAAAAGAATTTGGCAGCCAGAGAGAGCTTTGCAAGTGTCAGAGCCATGTTTCTGTGGAACTCAGACACTTCCCAAATAGGGAAAGGAAAGGGCAGGAGGAGATCATGCTACATTGAGATGTGTTAGATGAGATTTGTGAGCAAGACATCAATGGACTTAAAATGATCAGCCAAGAGAAAGGATAGAAAGATCAATCCAGCAGAACTGGGTGGCAAAGGCATAGAAATAGCAGCCCAGATCTTCCATGAGCTGTAAGTTTTCTCATTATTCTGGGCCTAGGGATGGCTCTACTAATGTCAGGCTTATGCCCTGGCTGCTTCTGATGCCCCCCGAGCCACCTACCCCTGCCCTCAACATTCCTGCACATGACTCAAACAACTCCTCCAGTGGGAACCCTCTAAACATAGCCTAGTCGATAACCCACCTCTCCACTCAGCTGTGAGGGAAAACAGACAGAGCGTGAGTTTCCAAGGCCAAGGAAAGACATAAGGACCTCCAGGGATGTCCAAAAACTGAAGATTCATGGAGAGAAACTAAGAGAGTAGAGAAAAAAGAGAGACTGTTCTATTGCAGGGGCCACACAGGAGCATGGGATGGGGACTAGAATTCTTAGGATCCCCACCCCACAGCCACATCACCACCAGCTTACATAGATACCTGAGGCACTGAAGACAGATTTGGCAATGGCGAGGATGATACAGAATGATAATGGGGACCAATGGAGTCATCCATATCATGAAGTCCTGGAGCTACGGTCCTACCAGCTTAGTCACTTTCCGCATGCCCTTCTCTGATTGGAGAATCTGAGAAAAAATAAGAAGTTACTTCCAGTTCACTTGAATCAACTTGGCTGAGCTAGGGATACTCAGGAAGCTGACGCAATGTGACTTCTGGCTGTGTCTGTGATTCAGAAGTTTCTAGAAGAAGTATTTGTAGGCAGATTTTTTTCTTTGAATCGCCAGTTTACAAAAGAAATGACACGGAGACTTATTTTTTATTATAAAAGTTTGACCTGTAACTTAGGCTTTTCCCACTAGCTCTTATAACTTAAATGAACCCATTTCTATTCATCTACATGTTGCCACCTGACTCATGGCTTTTACCTCTCCTCCTGCATGTCTGTTCCCTCTGCCTCCACTGGCAACTCTGCCTTTCTTCTTCCCAGATCACTTTGCCCAGAATTCCCGGCTATTGGCCATTTAGATTCTTATTAAATCACGATGACACCTCTTCACACAGTGTAAAGGAATATTCCTCAACGTTTCCCCCTTTCTGTCCACATAACTCTAACAGTAGAACTATATACTATAAAAATGATTATCAGAAAAGAATTACATTCATAATGTCTAGTCCATTTGTATTTGGCAAACTTAGAAAAATACTCCATTATCTAAATCCTAACTTGTATTGCCATCCTAAAAATGTCTTTTTAGAGCTTAGAACATCTTTTTAGATAAGAAACTTAAGTTTTTATGTCTCTCAACCTTATAAACTTTACATGTCTTATTAAGATTTTTTCTGAAGTTGATAACAAGGAAAACAGTAAAACTATAGCTATCTAGTCTTCAGTCCCCATCAGAGATCCAAGAAGGATAAGATATTACTTGAGTAAACAGGAAGTGTAGAGAAAGCTACTTCCAAAGCTATAAAAATGACAGAGACATCTGACTGCCTGGATAATCACTCCAACATTCCTCTGCAGCCACTTTTCTGTAAAGCAAGAATTTTGAAGGACTGTCATACCTTATCTTGACCGAGTTTGGCAGTTGATTTCTTTTGTGTCCTGCTTGTCCAGATTGGATAGCATATTGTCAACAGTTGAGGCAAGGGCAATTTCTTGTGCATGTGGCTAACTTTTGCCACAAAGAAAGCAAAATCTATATGGAAGTTCTTCAAGGCCCATTGCCCTTTTTATGAAGTAGATTTGTTCTGCCAGGAGCAGACATGTCTCACTCTCATGAAAAGCTTATGCTGTTGAAGAAGGCTTGTTTGTTTCATTCCCAGCTGCTTAGTCCCAAAATAATCACACAGAAACTGTATTAATTAAATCACTGCTTGGCCCATTACTTCTAGCTTCTTGTTGGCTCACTCTTATATTAATTTAACCCATTTCCATTAATCTGTGTATTGCCATGTGGCAGCGCTTATCGAGTAAAGTTCCAGCATCTGTCTCTAGTGTGTCTACATGGCTTCTCTCTGACTCCACCCTTCTTTTTCCCAGAATTTAATTAATTTTTCTCACCTAGCTAAGTTTTGCCCTGCCATAGTTACAAAGCAGTTTTCTTTATTCATTAATGGTAATCACAGCATACAGAGGGAAATCCCACATCACTATGCTATCATTACATTTTTAAGTGCCATATTCTGTAGATCTTTGAAGTATTTGAAGATCACCTATCTACCTAAAATGTGTCACTGTATGACCTTCAGAACATACCTAATGTGACCATTAATTTGACTGTTATAGGTGACTATTAACCTGTATTTTCTACTATCTTAAATAGTTTTTAAGGATTAAAACCTTACATATTAAAATGAGTTGATAATACCTTAAACAAGAATAGAAACATAGATACAGTTTAATAAAAATAACCTTAAATTTGTGTCAATATACAAAAATCCATACTAATATAAAATATTTGAGACTAGTGGTTGTTCAAAAGTAGATTCAAGAATTCATTCTTTTATCTTACTATTTCTATATTATATCTCCCCCCTTTTCCCTTTAAAAAAGAGACCCTTAAATATAATCTCCTTTGTTTAGCTTTCTCCTTGACCATGACCAATAACAACTTGTGCATACCTCCCTAAATGATAATAAACATTTATAACTCATCAAGTGACCTAAAATCATCTACCTCACCTCTTGGGAATGTGAGTGTTGTGTTCTCTAGATTGTTTCCTGTTGCTGGGGGCAATGGCATCTTTGAGGGACTCTGAGAAAATTGGGGTAATGATCAACTCCTGGGTGAGCTAGTCATAACATTTCTTGTCCAGTCTCTGTGCAATGGGAAAGCTTTTCTGTAGTACTGGCTAAAATAGTCTGTGAGGCTGGACCATCTCAGCCAGAAGCCTTGAAACTGTTCTGGATGCAGAATTCTGAGAAAACTGCACTGAGGCACTCTGAGAGGATGAATTACCTGGGCCACCCATTCTCATTGGTGTCTGGTCCCTTTGCTCTGAAAGCACACAAACTTTCAAAGGTAACATATATCGGTCTATTAACAAGTATATAACTTCTGTATGTTGTACACAAGCCAGTCAAAGATGATTTTTTTGTTTTATGTTTGAGCAGGTAGAATATATTTCACCTATCTTGCAGTTTTTCTAAGTTTATTTCTTTATGTCTGCAGTCAAGATTATCAAGTATCTTTCCTGATCAAATCTGATCTCTATCAACTTTGAATGAATCCACAGGTTTTATTTTCTATGGAAACAAAGGCATAACCTCTTCAACACATTATTTTACTTCCATTTTGAAGTTAAGACATTTTTAAAATGCATAGGTTGGTTTAATTTAATTTAACAATGCAATGTCTCTCAGCAGTTATTGTTCTCCCATCAGCAATAAAACAAATTGAAGTCAACAAGACATCATATAGGATTCAGGTTTTGTGTATTTTCCATCTTTACATGTCTTATTCTTTTTATTTTCTCTTTAAAGACTTTATTTTATTATTTTAAGCTATTTTTTCTGTGAATGTCTATACCCATTTTCTTTTTTAAGCCTACTCACCTTTTTTTAAAGACACTGTTGTTATAGGAGGCTGCTTGATCATTTCCCAGCCACCCAGACTCCTGAAATAACCACACAGAAACTGCATTAATTAAATCACTGCTAGTCCAATCACTATAGCATATTCCTAGCAAGCTCTTATATACTAAATTAACCCATTTCTATTATTTTATAATTTACTATGAAGCTCGTGGTTTACCAGCAAGGTTCCAGCTGGCAATTTGTGTCTTTCCCCTCTGGTGGTTACATGGCTTCTCCTTGACTCTGCCTATTTTCTCCCAGCATTCAGTTTAGTTTTTCCAGCTTAGCTCTTTTATGCCCTGCCAGGCCAAGACAGTTTCTTTATTAACCAATGGTATTCACAGCATACAGAGGGGAATCCCACATCACACTGTAATATGTTTAGAGGGTTTTTCCATCTAGATCATTTTTTTATTGAATATTTGAAATGCTCTCTGATCACATGAGACAAATCTTATACTGCCATGTCAACTGCAATATAGCTCAACTTAGTATATGGCACTGGAACATAACACTGGTACATGGCACTGGAGCATAGCACCGGTACATGGCATTGGTGCATGGCACTGGAGCATGGCACTGGTACATGGCATTGGTGCATGGCACTGGAGCATGGCACTGGTGCATGGTACTGGTACGTGGCACTTGAGCATGGTAATGGTGTCTGCCTCCATCCCATAGGCAGCATCTGGTACCCACCCCTCTGTATGCTGCCGAGCATCAGCCTACCTGACAGACTAGAGAAGTAGAAGCTGTGTCCTGCTTCTGCTCCTTATCCAGAACTTTTACTAACTTTCCCAGGCCCTATGTTTGGATATTCAAGCCCCCATGTTGAACACCATTTGTAGACAGCTTTTTCTCTGGGATGCCAGCACTCTCTCTCACACACACACACACACAATAAAATAAAAATAAAAGAAGACTTACTATTAATAAGTTTGGCCTATAGCTTAGGCTTGTCCCACAACTCTATTTGGGGGGGGTTAATGACAATTTTTTTATTGATTTTTATTAAGCTCTACATTTTTCTCTGCTCTTCTCTCTGCCTCTCCCCTCCCTTTCAACCTTCTCCCAAGGTCCCCATGCTCCCAATTTACTCAGGAGATCTTATCTTTTTCTACTTCCCATGTAGATTAGATCCATGTATGTCCCTCTTGGGGTCCTCATTGTTGTCTAAGTTCTCCAGGATTGTGATTTGTGGGCTGATTTTCTTTGCTTTATGTTTAAAAACCACCTATGAGTGAGTACATGTGATAACTGTCTTTCTGTGTCTGGGTTACCTCACTCAAAATGATGCTTTATAGCTCCATACATTTGCCTGCAAAATTCAAGATGTCATTATTTTTTCTGCTGTGTAGTACTCCATTGTGTAAATGTACCACATTTTCCTTATCCATTCTTTGGTCAAGGGGCATTTAGGTTGTTTCCAGGTTCTTGCTATGACAAACAAAGCTGCTATGAACATAGTTGAGCATGTGTCCTTATGGCACAATTGAGCATCTTTTGGATATATACCCCAAAGTGATATTACTGGGTCTTGAGGAAGATTGTTTCCTAATTTACTGAGAAATTGCCACAAGGGGCTGTACCAGCTTGCATTCCCACCAGCAATGCAGGAGTGTTCCCTTTACCCCACAACCTCTCCAGCATAAGTTGTCATCAGTGTTTTTGATCTTGGCTATTCTTACAGGTGTAAGATAGAATCTCAAGAGTTGTTTTGATTTGCATTTCTCTGATGACTAAGGATATTGAACATTTGCTTAAGTGTCTTTCAGCCATTTTAGATTCCTCTGTTCAGAGTTCTCTGTTTAGGTCTGTACTCCATTTTTATTGGATTGTTTGTTTTTTTGATGACCAATTTCTTGAGTTCTTTGTATATTTTGGAGATCAGACCTCTGTCTAATCTGGAGTTAGTGAAGACCTTTTCCCTTTCTGTAGGCTGTCATTTTGTCTTATTGGCCATATCCTTTGCTTTACAGAATCTTTTCAGTTTCAAGAGGTTCCATTTATTGTTTCTCTCAGTGTCTGTGCTACTGGGGTTAAATATAGGAAGTGGTCTCCTGGGCCAATGCGTTCAAGTGTACTTCCTACTTTCTCTTTTGTAAGGTTCAGTGTGGCTGACTTTATGTTGAGGTCTTTGATCCATTTGGGCTTGAGTTTTGTGCATGGTGATAGATATGGGTCTATTTTTATTCTTCTACATGTTGATATCAAGTTATGCCAGCACCACTTGTTAAATGTGCTTTCTTTTTTCCATTTGGTATTTTTTGCTTCTTTGTCAAAAATCAGGTGTTTGAAGGTGTATAAATTAATATCCGGGTCCTCCTGTCTGTTCTTATCCCAATGATACCAGCCTGTTTTCAGTACGGTAGCTCTGCATTACAGTTTGAAGTCAGGGATTGTGATGCCTCCAGAAGTTCTTTTATTGTACAGGATTGTTTTGACTATCCTTGGCTTTTTGCTTTTCTGTATGAAGTTGAGTACCATCCTTTCAAGGTCTGTGAAAAATTTTGCTGGGATTTTGATGGGCATTGCATTGAATCTGTAGATTGCTTTTGATAAGATTGTCATTTTTACTATGTTAATTCTACCTACCCAAGAGCATAGGAGATCATTTCACTTTCTGGTGTCTTCTTCAATTTCTTTCTTCAAATAATTAAAGTTCTTGTCATACAAGTCTTCCACTTGTTTGGTTAGACTTACTCTGGGATATTTTATTCTATTTGTGGCTATTGTGAAGGATGATGTTTCTCTGAATTCTTTCTCAACCCATTTATCATCTGTGTGCAGGAGAGCTTCTGATTTTTTTGAGCTAATCTTGTATCCTGCTACATTACTGAAAGTGTTTTTGAGTTGTAGAAGTTCCTTGGTAGAATTTTTGGGATCACTTATGAAAACTATCATATCATCAACAAACAGTGAGAGTTTGACTTCTTCTTTTCCGTTTTGTGTCCCCTTGATCTTCTTTTGGTGTTTTATTGCTCTAGCAAGGACCTCAAGAACTATATTGAATAGATATGGAGTGAGTGGACAACCTTGTCTTGTTCCTGATTTCAGTGGGATTTCTGGGAGTTTCTCTCTATTTACTTTGATATTGGCTGTTGGCTTGCCGTATATTGCCTTTATTATGTTTAGGTATGTTCCCTGTAGCCCAGCTCTCTCCAAGATCTTTATCATGAAAGGATGATGTATTTTGTCAAAAGCTTTTTTGGCATCTAATGAGATGATCATGTGGTTTTTATTTTTCAGTTTGTTTATATGTTAGATTACGTTGACAGATTTTCATATATTGAACCATCCTTGCATCTCTGGGATGAAGCCGACTTGATCATGATGGATGATGATGGTTTTGATGTGTTCTTGGATTTGATTTACTAGTACTTTATTTAGTATTTTTGCAACAATGTTCATGAGATTGGTCTGTAATTCTCTTTCTTAGTAATGTGTTTTTGTGGTTTGGGTATCAGGGTAATTGTAACCTCATAAAAAGAGTTCAGCAATGTTCCTTCTCTTTCTATTGTGTGGAACAATTTGAGGAGTACTGGTGTTAGTTCTTCTTTGAAAATCTTGTAGAAATCTGGGCTATAACCATCTGGTCCTGGGATTTTTTTTGGTTGGGAGACTTTTGATGACTGTTTCTATTTCTTCAACAGTATAAGTCTGTTCAGTTTGCTTATCTGGACTTGATTTAATTTTTGTAAGTAATATTTATCCAGAAATTTGTCCATTTTCTTTAAGTTTTCCAATTTTGTGGAGTACAGGTTTTCGAAATATGACCTGATGATTCTCTGTATTTCCTCCATGTCTGTTGTTATGTCCTCCTTTTCATTTCTGATTTTGTTAATTTGGATATTCTTTCTCTGCCTTTTGGTTAGTTTGAATAAAGGTTTGTCTATTTTGTTGATTTTCTCAAAGAACCAACTCTTTGTCTCATTGATTTTTTTTGTATTGTTTCTATTCTGTTGATTTCAGCTCTCAATTCAATTATTTCCTGCTGTCTAGTTCTCTTAGGTGAGTTTGCTTCTTTTTGTTCTTAAGTTTTCAAATGTTCTGTTAATTCACTAGTGTGGGATTTTTCCAGCTTCTTTATGTAGGCATTTAGTGCTATGAACTTTCCTCTTAACACTGCTTTCATTGTGTCCCAATAAATTTGGCTATGTTGTGTTGTCATTTTCATTGAATTTTAGGAAGTGTTTAATTTCTCTCTTTATTTCTTCTTTGACCCACTGATGATTCGGGCTTAATTTCCATGTTTTTGTGGGCTTTCTGGAATTATCATTGCTGTTGAATTCTAGTTTTAAGCCAGGGTGATCTGATAAGATACATGGTGTTATTCTTTTGGTCTGGTCCCTTTAAGGGCAAGCCATGCCCACTCCCAGCCACTTCTGACCTCTCCATCACCATCTTAACTCCTTTCTTCTGTTCTCTCTCTCAGCGTGTGCACACGTGTTTTCCCCCCTCTCTCTCTTTTTCTATTTCTGCCTTTCTTTCTCTCCCTCTTCATTAAGTAATAAATGTTTACCTTTATGTTTAGCCTCATGTCTATTTACTATTTACTAAGTAAAAAGGCTTACTGTAAGCCTTTTTATCTGCCACCTAGTCACCCGCCTACTCTCCCAGCCGTATGGCTGGTACCAGCCTGTCCAGGATGCGCTCTGCCAGCTCTGCTGCTCGCCACAGGGAACCTGCACCACTCTAGCCGTCTCTACCTGGACTAGCGGCTACGGTCACCCCAACATTATTATTTTTTAAAGAACAAAACATGGGGTTATTCCAATTTTTTTGTGTTTGTTGAGGTTTATTTTGTTACCGAGTATGTGTTCAATTTTTGAAAGGTTCCATGAGGTACTGAGAAGAAGGTATATTCTTTTATGTTTGGATGGAATATTCTATAGATGTCTGTTAAGTCCATTTGAGTCATAACATCTGTTAGTTCCCTTATTTTTCTGTTCATTTTTGTCTGACTGACCTGTCCAGTGGTGAGAGTGGAAGGTTGAAGTCTCCCACTATTAGTATGTGAGGTTTAATGTATGATTTAAGCTTTAGAAGTGTTTCTTTTACATATGAGGATGCCATTGTATTTGGAGCATAGATGTTCCCTCTCTGGACAGATGTGGTGGTGCAGGATAATTGAGACATAGTTCGCAAAGCAATATCAGAAGGGAGTCTCAGGGTTCACTCAAATCCTGAAGATCACCGGGGTTTATTATCCAAACACCTTTTATCCCCCAAAATAAACTGAGGGGGAAGTTCATTAGCATCCTGTTTTCAGGGTAGCAGGACTAAAGTCACATCTGTAGCCAGCTTGGAACTGACCCCTCTTCTCAGGAGATCTACATAATTACAAAGAAAGAAGCAGCAATTCCTGAGCTCCAGAGATAGCCTTCTGAAGATGCTTTGAGCATCTCTGTTGCTATTGTAACTTGAGAGACTGGCTGCTGATATAATGCAGAAATATGTGGCCTGTATAATATTACCCACAATTCACTCTCTCAATAATTTTAAAATAAAAAAAAAACCTGTGCTTCTGCAACAGTACAGAAGATCATGCCTTCCTTGGATAAAGACCTCTCTCCTTACCTAAAATTATTCATCGTTGGATAATCAGGCATATTTTGCCAGTTTTAGTCTTAGGATTTTTAGAAAGAGGAGGCTTTAAACCCATCATTGATTGCTGATCTCTGTGAAGGAAAGAGATTATTGGAGAGAGATATTTTAGGGCTCTGTGTCTTGTCAGGATAAATTATAATGCTTTATGAATAATCATGCTCCCAAAAGCTATAGTCTCCTTTTTAAAGGAGAAGAAAATCGCCTGAGTTGAAAATGTTTCTTCTGCTAGTTTAGAGCTCCTCTTAAATCTTTTACATTGTATCAAAATCTAAAATTCTTTAACATATGCATTAACTCCCAACATTTACAGGGTGTGTCAAACTTTTCTCAGCGGTTACAGACATCATCAGGTTGATACTATTATTCTCAGCATTATTGGTCAACACCAACTTTTCTCAACATCTTTTATGCAGTTACAAATATCAAGTCAATACCATTGTGAGTACAATGACATTGATGTTATCAAATACCAGTTCCAGTTTCTGAGCAGCCGTTAAATCCTTAGGCTGCCTTCTTTCTTAACTGAAGAGGGGTTTCAGTCATTTCTTATTTTGAGTCTTTCTTTCCCTGAGGGAAAAGCTTAGATCTTTGTTCTCAGGTCGAATATTTTAACCAAAATGAGTTCTGTGTCCCAGAGACTTAAAGAGTCAAATGTTTAGTCTGCATCTCAGCTCCAAAGAGAAGGATTTAAACTTCAGAAAGTTGTAGTCATCATAGTCACCCCAGCAGGGTCTCTTTGTCTGGAATCTCTGGAGGCAGAATAGCACCCTGCAGTGCAGTATGGAGGCAGTGGCAGTTCCTTTCTGTGGGGGCTGGGAAAGCTGATCACAGGTTCCTCCTCCATCTCCTTTTATTTTGTTTCTCCTGCTGGGCCATTATCAGCTATGATGTCATCAGGTCTGGTATTCTTTTGCTGAATGCACTGAACCAGTCACTCTGGAAGCCATCTGGCTTGCTCTTCATCCTGGGAAAAAACACAGACATATTCTCTACGCCAAATTAATATGGGATCTGGCCCTCTCCATATTCCAGTTCAAGGGTCTCTCCACCTTGCTTTAGAAAAGGAGGTCTTTGTACTATTATGCCACAATCTGTACACTGCTGATCGCTCATGGGCATCCATATTTAAAGAATTTAGCATAAACAGTGCATGATTCAAGGCATTATGTGGCGTCTGAGGACATAATCTCCCACTTCTATCTTTTGAAGTTGTGTTTTCAAAAATCTATGCGCATGCTCCACAATTCCTTGCCCCTGTGGACTATAAGGAATACCAGTTTTATGTACATATTCCATTGGCACAAAATCTTTGAAATGCTCTGTTAACATATCCGGACCCATTGTTCGCCTTTATTACGTTTGGGGTTCCCATGCATGAAAAGCATTTCAAGCAATGAGTTATTACATGCTTAGCAGCTTCCCCGGTTTGTGCTGTGGCCATCATGAATCCTGAATACATATCAATTGTCACATGCACATATCTCAGTTTTCCAAATTCAGTAACGTAAATAACATCCATCTGCCATATATGGTTAGGAAGCAGTTCTCAGGGATTTACTCACAAATGAGGTATGGGTAAATATTGTGGGCATCTCTCACATTGCTTAAAAATTTGACGAGCAGCTTCCCTGGTCAATTTAAATTGCTTTCTTAAACTTAAACTGTTTTGATGGTGCAAAGCATGTGACTGCTGAGCAAGTTCAATCTGAGATAGAGCAGTTAATTTTGTAAGTTCATCAGCTAAAGCATTACCTTCAGTTAATGGGCCAGGAAGATTTGAATGCACTCTGATATGTCCCACAAAACATGGTAACTTTCTAAGTTGTATGGCCTCCTGAATCTGCTGGAACAATATCTTGTTTATTGCTAGTCCCTATATAAGGGATGGTTTCCAATATTTGCCAAGCATTATAAATACACCAGCTGTCAGTATATAGATTAAAAGCCTCATTTGCAAAACTTTTAAACACTGAAGCTACAGCTCACAGCTCAGTTATTTGAGCTGAAGATGGTTCTGTCTGCATGGCATGTCCTTTACCATTAACCACATATGCAGCCATCCCATTAGATGAGCCATCAGTGAAAATTAACAAAGCATCCTTTATGGGATCTTTTGCCACCATTTTAGGAAAAATGAATGAATGCAGTTGTGTAAACTGCAGTAAATGGTCAGCTGGGAAAAGATTATCAACCTGACCTTGAAATTGAGCAAACGCAATTGCCCAAGAATCACTATTTTGGAATAACCACTTAATTTGCTGCTTAGTGTAAGGAACATAAATTATAGCTGGTTCCTTGCCAAAATATTTCCTAGATTCTATCCTGCTCTTTTGTGCTAAACATGCTACTGCTTCAAAATAAGGATTTAATACTTTAACTGGTGATACAGGAAGGTGCAGCCATAGAAGTGGTCTGTTCTGCCATAAAACTGCTGTAGGAGCTAGTTTTGAAGGTAAAATACGGGTCTGCCTTGTTTGGCTGTAATCAATATAACATACCTGCTGGTCTTGTATAGCCTGCTCTGTCTGTGAGAGAATCTGTCTGGCAGCTTCTGAAAGCTGCCTGCTGGAATTTGGATCACTGTCTCCTTTAAGGATTTCACTTAGAAGCTCAAGGTCTCCTGTAGGAAACCTTAGATAAGGCCTCAGCCATTATATATTTCCTAAAAACCTTTGAAAGTCATTGAGAGTCTTTAAATCATCCTTCCTAATTTCTATTTTCTGAGGCTTAATTTCTTTCGGGTATAACATATGACCTAAATA
Organism: Myodes glareolus; assembly: GCF_982192425.1. Classification (NCBI taxonomy): domain Eukaryota; kingdom Metazoa; phylum Chordata; class Mammalia; order Rodentia; family Cricetidae; genus Myodes; species Myodes glareolus. The sequence goes on along the minus strand of NC_142031.1, from coordinate 49,180,837 downwards.
TTGAAAAGGTAGGTGCCTCTATACTTTCTCAGGAGCAATAATTAGCCCTACTTGGCTTAGGCTTTGTTGTAACAATCCATTCGTCTCTAGTAAAGTATCCTCATCTCTATGAGCCAGCAGGATATCATCCATATAATGGATAATATGAACATGTGGCTATTGATCTCTAACTCTTTGTATAGCCTGAGCTATGAACTTCTGGCATAAGGTGACACTGTTTGCCATGCCCTGAGGTAAGACATTTCATTGATATCTCTTCATTGGCTCTCTAGAATTAGCTGAGGGAATATTAAAAGCAAATCTTTGGCACTCTTGTGGTGTCAAAGGGATGGTATAAAACAATCTTTTAAGTCTAAAATAATTTTATGGGTGTCCTTTGGAGAAGGTAGCCCTGGCCGTAATGCTCCCATGGTTGCATTGACCTCCCTTAAATCCTGAATCAATTTCCACTTTCCTGAATTCTTTTTAATAACAAAAATTTGAGAATTCCATGGTGAATTAGATGGCAAAATGTGCCCATCATCCAGCTGTTCCTGCACTAACTGCTGGGCAGCTCGTAATTTTTCTTGTGTTAGAGGCCACTGATTCACCCATACAGGTCCACCACTTTTCCATACTATTGGGTCTGCATGGAGTGCAGGTATTTCAGTGACCTCTCCTAAAATACCCTAATCCTGCCCTAGGAGATCTACTGTCTGGTACGATAGGATCAATCTTTTCTTTATTATTCGTGCCTAGACTTTGATTAGGTAATAATCCTTGTTGAAACATCTGATTAGTAACAGCTGTGATGGGGGAATATAAATATACCCCCATTCTGGACATAATATCTCGGCCCCACAAATTTACGGGTAAATAAGGAATAATATATGGCTGGAAAGTTCCTTCCTGGCCTTCTCCATCTTTCCAATGCAATTCATTATGACTCTGCTCAGGATTTCTAGTCTGACCAATTCTTTGTAGCTGTGTGATAGTCTCTGGGTTTGGCCACTTAGAAGGCCATTGGCTGACAGTTATAACTAAAATATCTGCACCAGTACCTAGAAGACCAGAAAATCTTTTTCCATTTATAACCAAAGTGAGTTCTGGTCTCTGAGCACCTATGGCTTGTACCCAATATGCATCAGATGAACCAAATCCACCCTTTCCTCTCTTTTCTTTCTTGCTTTGATTATTGGTTTGCACAAAAGGAAGGAAAATTAATTGTGCAAGCCTCTGACCTGCTTTTACTACAGAAACTCCACTTAGTGACTGAGTCGTCACCTATGGGTGGTGGACAATGCTCCCCTCAGGTTCTGATGCGGGTAACTGTGGTCTGAAAACTAAAATCAAGGGTCATTATCATCCCCAACATATTCAAGGGTGGAGTTTTCAATGGCTCTCATGCCCATTTAAAGTTTCACACAAGGGGCTAAAGACTTGACTCAGGGATTGAAAGCACTTGCTGTTCTTGCAGAGGACCTGGGTACTGTTCCTAGTACCCACATGGTGACTAAGCATCTGTATTTACAGTTCTAGGGCATCTGATACCCTCTTCTGACCTCCACAGGCACATGTGTGATGCACAGACATATGTGCAGGTAAAACACCCATACACATAAAGTAAAAATAATTATTAAATTTTTAATTTAGAATCATACATGAGAGGTGTAAGCTAAATTATTTGGGCTAAATTCTAGCTGTTTTACAATCAACATAAAACCTGAATAATTTTTTCAATCTTTCAGTGAATAAATGGCATGGAAAGACAGTAAGAAATTAGAGTCAACTGAGGGACTAGCTCAGCAGGGAAGTACTGCTTAGACTCTGCAAGATCCTGCATTCCAACCCCCAGAAACAAAATTATAATGACACTGTAAATGAGAACATAAATCTAAAGATAAGTTGAACATGAGGGCCTGGGAAGATGTCTCAGTAAGTAAGAGCACCTGCTGCAAGGTCTGATGACCTGAGTTCAATTCCCCAGAACCCACATAGGTCCTTCAGGTTGCACTTCCAGACACATAAATAAACAACACATCAAATAAACAAGTCTTTTTAAAATGTGAATTATGCTCTTTCTCTGACTCCATTTGTTAAACAAAGGACAATTACTATTTCCAATACAAACAAATTCCTTTTGCTGGCTCCAGATGCATGTGTGTGCACATGCATGCGTGTGTGTATGCATGTGTATAGAATTGCAAATTTTCGTTCATAAAATCATAAAGCAAAATTGGCTTCCTTCTGGTATATGTTTATTTATACTCAGATATGTCTTTCCGGTATTTTTACGAGAGAGAGAGAGAGAGAGAAAGAGAGAGAGAGAGAGGGAGAGGAAGAAGAAGGAGGCGGGAAAGAGAGGGGAGGGGAAGGAAGGAGAGAAGAGGAGAGAGAGACTTGATGGGGAACCTCCTTCAGCCAATGACCTTTAAGAGGCCGGACCAGGTTGGGGTGCGACTTTTTGGGTACCCAGAGAAAACCACCTACCCACTCAGCTCTCTCTCTTTTCTCTGTGCTTTACATCTTGAAGGTTGGACCTCCTGTTTCTGCTCTGTGAATTTTTCCCTTACAATAAAGAATAATCTTGGAACACTCTTTTGGAGTTAGCTTGGGATTATTTGACTCACATTTGTCCCCCACCCTCACTTTTACATTCAGCTTCCAAGACTGACTTGTTTGGTTGTTTCTTTTGTCTCAACTATGGCAAGGTTTTATTCTGCTAGTCTAAAGAATCCCTGGACACCAAACCACCCCTGGGAGGTAAGATGTGGGGCACAATTTCTATGGCCTCATTCACGGCCAATAATGGCTCCATCAGGGACCCAAGCATTCCCCTTTTCCATTCCAGCCGTAGTGGCACCTGGTGAGAACTGAGACTGGAGAAGGAATAAAGTGGGGGAGCATTGTGGAACCCGGCGCTTTGCTCTGTGGGTGCTACAGTGGCAGACACAGTCTTCCACTCCCTCCACTGGCCCATCCTTGTCCCACCTGCTCTTCAGTCGCAATGAGTTTTTGCAGGGAGCTGTTTGTTCTTCCAGACCGCCCAGAACCAAATAATCCCACAGAAACTGTATTAATTAAAACACTGCTTGGCCCATTAGCTCTAACTTCTTATTGGCTAACTCTTACATCTTAACTTAACCCTTTTCCATTTATCTGTGTATCGCCGCCATGTGGCAGTGGCTTACTAGCTAAAGTTCTGGCATCCTTCTCTGGTGGTGGCTCCATGGCTTCTCTGAATCCGCCCATCTTTCTCCCAGCATTCAGTTCCATCTTCCTCTCCTACCTAAGTTCTACCCTATCACAGGCCAAGGCAGTTTCTTTATTCATTAACCAAGAAATCCAACACAGGAAGAAGGACCTCCCACATCAATGAGTATAAGTAGCCTGCAGGCAGAAGGCTTGGGCAACACAGACCAGGGCATGTGTAAATCAGAAAGGGGGTGGGGCAGGAAGTAGCAACTAAACCAAAGGCAGTGAAGGTGAGGGAAGGGGCTGGAAACGCAAAGCTGCACCCCACCATGTAAGCTTTCTTCAGGCACTGTGGGACCTTCATTCCCAGAGACAGAAATCAAGACAGAAGTGGCAGGTAAATTTATAAAATGATCCCAGGCCTAGCCTCTCTAGGGGCTGATTCCAGATGGCTAATGCTACTGCTTGGCCTTCCCCTGCATCACCATCCCCCAGCAGGACATGCCAGAGTTACCATCTTCCGACTCAGAGAGGTCTGCCGGACTTTCAGGAGTGAGCAAACAACGCAAAGCCCACCAATGTTCACCATGCACACCTAACCCTAACCCTAACACGTTGGCCTTGCAAACGTGGCACTGAACTAGGCTGGGCCACATGTAGGGAACAATGTGACCAGGGATCCTGATGCCTGAAGAGCAGCAGCCATCACCTTCAGGAATGACCCGCCGGGAAATGGATAAGTGTTCAAACTGCATTTGGTCAAGAGCATAGGGTTTGTTTTTTTTTTTTAATCCACTAAAGAGAAGAAAACACACCGATGGCTGATTTTTGAAAAAAGAAGAAATGAAACTAAGAACCTCCCTTGTCACCTCTCAGGTTAAGAAAGGGGTAAACTTATACAATCCACTGTAGCATGTAGCCTGAAAAAAAAATAACTTTTTGATAAACAAGAAAAATCAAGAAAATCTTGAACACTCTCGGTCCTCCAAGGAGCTTGGATTTGCCAGCCAAAATAAGAAGTAAACTCAGGCCCATAATACATCTTTTAAAGCAGTCAGACTGGCCATGCCATCAGCAGAATGGGATGTCCTGGGCCAGAGACGAGCCTCCCTGACCCACCAGCCATGTGTCTGAGAGCGGAGGCCAATGCTCATTTCCACAGCTCACGTATGCAAAGCTGAAGCCACTCCCAAAAGTCCAACCACAAGCAGCCATGCTGTGGGTCCTGACACACAGGCCAGCAAGGGCATTCAGTCACTCCTTAGCCCACTTCTCTAGGCACAGGTGACATCTGTGAGTTCTTGAGGGGGGTGGCAGGCTAGGAAACACACACACACACACACACAGAGAGAGAGAGAGAGAGAGAGAGAGAGAGAGAGACCAGGCCAGTTTTTTCCTCTTGCTGGTGTCATCGAAACACAGGTTCATCATTTGCATCAGATAAGCTACAGTGACAGTCACTGAGCCACTGGTGCCTGAGAGGCAGTGCATCAAGACACCACACTTTATAAAGCCCAGTGAAGTTGAGGGGCTCCAGGAAGAACAGGGAGAGGCCAGGCTCCAGTGGATCTGGCTCCAGGTAAATTTGACACCGTCTCAAAAGCATTGGGTAGGTTGGGTTTTGACGGTGAGGACATAGTTGATGATATAACTACCTTCTAGGTTGGTAGGGCCTAAGGCACAGCCAAAGCAGAGGTAGGCCAGGATCCAGACTGGAAGGCTATCTGGTTGGATGCCGTAGTGCTGCCGGGTGTCTCAGTCCGACGGCTGGGCAGCTTTGGGTCTGACTCGACATTGAAGTGGTCAGAACTGTACAGACCCCACCCTACCCCAGGACCAGGACCGAGGTGTGTTGTGTGGTAAGGTACTCAGGGAGGGCAAGGTGTCCATATGAAAATATCACAACACTGAGTGTTCTGTCTGGAATTACCTCAGAGGAAGTACACCTGAAAGCCTTGCTTCACAGGTCAAGGACGGACACCTGAGAACCAGGCACAGAGGCCACCAGACAGCAGGTGGTGAAGCACTCATTGTCTGCCTGATTGGGAGTGATGGGGCAGATGGGCAGGTTGTCCTTGCAGAGAGGGCCAGCATGAGGCCAGTGATGGCCAGATTGTCATCTGAATGTGTAACAACCTCCTGGCCAGCAATCCAGCAGCCTGTATTTCAGGGCTTGTTCCAACTCCAATCATAGCGCCTTCCTCTATACCTGCGCTGGACCCAAATCCCACATCTGACTCCTGGCCTCAGTGGCCCCAGCCCAACCTCCCCTCCCCTGCCTCCTGCTGAGCCCCAAACCCCCAAAACCATTTCTCTAGTCAGAAATTTTAGCTGGTTTAATTTTTGTTTTTGGAGACATAGTTTGATTATGTCACCCAGACTGGTCTCAAACTTTCTATATAGTCCAAGATAGTCTCCAACTCATTATCCCCTCTCATCCTCCCAAGGCCTGAGACTTTGGGTACGTGTCACCATGCCCATCTGACAGTTTTAATGGTCTCGTGATGACGGGGGAGGAGGAATCAGAGCCAAAAACTGCTATAAGAAAGGAAAATTATAAGATTCTTGTGAAACCGGTGGGATTCTCGGTGAACACCGCCCAGGACAAAAGGGAAATGAAGGATCCTATAAGTGTAATTTCATACATTTTAAGCTGCTTTAGTGATCTTAGTTATTACAAACCTTGAATGTCATTAACACACACAAGGGTGCCAAGATGTCCCTTTTCTGAGAAACTATTTTACTCGGACTTTACAAACATCCCTCCAGGTGCAGTGCAGCAGCCCACTCCAGTAAGTGCAACACTAAGAAGACAAAAACTGGATGATCGCTTCAGATACGACGACGCAGAAGATGAGGAGGTAGAAGAAAACGGAAACAGTGCGATTAAGGCTTTGTTTTCGTGCCTAGGAGGTTCCACTAACCTCCTGAAACGGAGTGGTTCCTGAAACGCCACTCCCTCTCCTGTTCAGCTCAGAAAGCTGCAGTGGCTCTTGCAAGATGAAGTTCAAGCTTGAGCTGGAAAAGAACTGGCATCGGCATGGAAGCCTTGCATGGCTAATCAGCAAACAGTAAGGTTCTTCGGCTCAAACACAGCAGCCCAGCCTCTTCCCTCCCTGAGCACAGCTGGGTCTGTTGCTCTCCATCGCCCCCTGCTGGTCATTTACGGGCTCGGTTTATTCTGGGATCCACCGAGTTCGGTAGGTGGGTGGGGTAAGGAGGTCCCAGGTCAGGTGGCGGGAGTGGGGTGTCACTGTGCACCCGACTTCAGCGGCTCCACCCGCAGCCACAGCCCGCCCTCCGCGCGCAGGATCAGCTCCGGCTTCCGGCGTGGCTCCTTGTCGTCAGGCAAGAGGCGGAAGCGCAGCAGTGTGAGCGCCAGCGCCACCTTCATCTCGTTCATGGCAAAAGTCTGTCCTATGCAGTTCCTGCGGGAGGGCGGGGTGGGAAACTCGGATGCACTGGGACCCAACCAGGCACCATCAGACTCAACCTGACCCGGTCCGGGCGGCGCCTGGTCAGCCCTTCGCCTTCCATCCCCAGGCTCTGCAGACTTACCCGCCGGCCCTGAGCCGAGGCTGAGAAGAAGACCCAGAACCCAACCACCCCAACTCCTATTCCCACTGACAGTCCCAGACTCTAGCCCATCCAGCCTCACCTGGGCCCCGCGGAGAAGGGAATAAAAGCCAGAGGTGACCTCTTCTGAGGGTTTTCTGGGTCAAAGCGGAAGGGGTCGTAGATCTGGGAGAGAGGCAAGATTAGTCTTCTAGGTTGTGTCTCTGAACACAGCCAGCCAACCCCAGAAGAGGCAGACATGGAAAGAGGAGTGGCAGCTTGTTCCCAGGTGAAGGCCGAACCCCTCCCCAGGTCCCAGAGATGCCTGGAGGATCCCCCACCTCAGGGTCTGGCCAGACGGAAGGATTGTGATGAATACCAAAGATGCTGATGATACAGATGGTCCCTGTTGGGCAGGAACATCCAGTCAGTATCAGGTCTGAGCTGCCCCTAGGGACCATCACCATACTCAGGGGCCTCCCTTCTGCACCTCCCCTCAGTCATGTCCCTGAGGCACCTTTGGGGATGACCCTGCCATCGGGTAGAGCAATATCCTGGGTGCAGCTGCGAAGAAGGTCTATGACCGGAGGATGCAGCCGCAGACTCTCCTTGATGCACATGGTCAGGAAGGGCAGCCGGGCCAGGTCGTCCCTGAGGAAACCCACACACAATTATCCAGGAAGTAAAAACAAAGCCCTGCTCAGCCTCACTGGCACGCAGTTGGATTCTTACCACTTCCCTGGCAACCTTAGTTCTGTAATAAATTATAATCCAGATGAAGTCAAGAAGTTTGCCGGTCCCTTTGTTTGTCTCTAGCCATTAAAAACAACCATGAACTGATAGCTCCCATTCCACTTCCCAAGTTCTGAGGTCACAGGAGTCAACTGAGATCTGGATCAAAGATTAACCCCTTCCCATCACAAAAACATCAGGAAAAAAAAAAACTTGAAAAAGCATACACTTCCAAATTGATCCTTAAGCCATTTGATAAACTTGCAATGCAAAAGCTTTCAAATTTTTATACGATGACCTGAATGTGGTGATCCTCAAGAAAGTGAAGGGTGGAAGATCAGGAATAAATAATTGGACAACCTGGGCTATAGGAGACCTTGCATCAGAAATGATTTACATAACGAAATAACAAGAGCAGAAATACAGATCCTTAAAGGCCATAAGGTTATTTAAGTGAAAATATGTACTCCTTGGGAAAATGGTGATGGGAAAAACAACCCTTTACTATAAAGGTATCAGGCTCTCTCTCTCTCTCTCTCTCTCTCTCTCTCTCTCTGTGTGTGTGTGTGTGTGTGTGTGTGTGTGTGTGTGTTTTGAGACAGGATTTCTAGGTGTATCCCTGATTGTCTTGGAATTTGCTTATAGACTAGACTAGCCTTGAGCTCAGAGATCTACCTGCCTCCCTGCCTCTGTCTCCCAAATGCTGGGATTAAATTCATATGCCACCAACACCACCCAGCTAGTCCTTTTATATTATTTTTCAGTACTATCCAATAAACCTTTAGCTGTATTTTGTCTTTTTTAAATGCACTTTTGCATTTTCAGACATGTATGTAATGTATATTGATCATATTTGTCCTGACAGGGCTCTCTCATCCCCTCCCTCTCCCGCTGCCCGCCCTTTGCCCTCCTAACCAAGTCTTTTCTGTTTGGGACCTGAAGAAGTAGCTAAAGCTGCTTACATGAGCATGGAGAGGGGAGAATTTGTATTTTAGAACCTAAAAATTCTTTCCCAGGACTGGATTTCACAGAGCCTTGCATGATAGACAAGTGTCCACCACTAACTGCATCCGTTCTCAACAACATTATTCCAGTTGGAAGAGCTAAACTTCATGCAGAGGCAAGCCAATTTAAAAATAAAAGACAAAGTCAACCTACCAGTCACTAAAACCTATTACAAAACTGTAGTGATAAAAATGAAAATAAGGGGAGGAACTTGAACTTCCCACAGGGCAGGAAACCCTGACTGCTCTTAGGGATGGAGAGGGAGGAGGAGAGGGAGTGGGGGGAGTGGGAGGGTGTTGGGAGGAGGGGCGGAAATGGAAACTTTTATAATTTAATAAAATTACTTTCTAAAAACAATGAAAATAAGTTTTAAAAAACTAAAGTTACTAAGGAGACCTGTGGACTATGGAGCTGAGGAGGACACAAGACAGTCCACACACTACTGGGAAATGGGCAGGTGCTGTGGGAGTTCCTTCAGCCAATCGCCGCTGAGTTACCAGCCCATTGGGGCGTGGTCTCTCTCCCTTTAAAAAAAGCAGCGGCTGTCCTCCACTCTGTCTTTGTCTTCCGGCTCCGTTTCCGGCCCCTGGACTCCTTTCCTGTTCGCGTGGAGGGGCTGTTGTCTGGGACGGTAATCTGTAAGTTTTTTCCCCTTTGAATAAATAACCATTCTATTAATCATAATTCCAAACTGGTGTGGGATTGTCTGTGACTTACGCCTTCATCTGGCGCCCCACGTTTGGTTGTAGAACCCCCCCTTCCCCCCCACTCAACTGCTTGCTACCAGCTCGGCTAGTCACGAGACCTCCCTCAGCTGCGGCCTGTGCCCTGTATGTGGAGCCAGCAGTTCAATTAAACCCCACGCCTCCCAAGCTCCACAGGCTCGGGACAATCTCTGCAAGCCTGGTTTGCTCTTTTCTGAGTTGTTTTTAAATTTCCCTTGTAAGTGCGGTGCTTTAGTGGCGTGAATCAGAACGACTCGGTCACGTGGAGGCATACGCGGCTTCCGGGTTGCTCTTTTCTACCCCTGGATTCTGGGTTTCTGGTTCCGTGTATGGAATTGATTTAATTAAACTTTCTTTCTTGAGCAACTTATATTTCCTAGTTTTTAACAAATACTAAGGCAGACACTGAAACAGGACCTGTTTAAGTCACCTTTGCAGTGGTTCTAGTCGCAACTTGGCAACAGCGCCGCCAACTAGACAAGAGGTAATATGGCAGTTTTTGTTTCCAACGCCAATTTTACTGTTTTCTTTATTAATACAATGGATTATGTCATGCAAGGTTTATATGACTATGGGAATATATTAATTTACTTGTTACTAGGTTTCAGTTTTCTTTTCAATATTTTATCATTAAGAAAGATACGATTTTTACGGACTAATATTGAACAACTAGTTGAAAGGATTAAAATTATTGAAAATCAGGGGTTATCTGAACAAGTGGATACTATGATAGACAAAATTGACTCCATGTCCAAGGGTACTAGGAAGTTACCTGAAAGGGTACAGGCTGTTGAAGTTGACGTTCAGACGTTACCACAAAGTTTTGATAAGGTAACAGATAGAATGAACCTTCAGAATGGGAACCAAAAAACTGATACCTTAGTGAAATTACTAGAAACATGGGTAGGTCAGGAGATTCAGGATTTAAGGGATACAATGATAAAAAGATTAGAAATGATTGAAGAAACTATTGGAGCTGGTGAACAGAGTAAGAAGGCACAAGGACAGGATACAATGCCACCACCAGCTGTTAGAACTGGCTTACCCAGGGTCCTAACAACATAACCTGTAATTTATTCTGACAAAGGGTTAACTTCCAAAGGCTCAAAGGGAGTTAAAGAAGCTAGATGGACACCAATAGCAATGAATGATTTAAAAGAAATTAAGCAAGCTGTCGTTAATTTTGGCTTGCACTCTGCATTTGTTAAGGAAATGATAAGGACTTGGGCTTCTAATGTCAGAGCTACCCCCCATGATTTCTCTCAGCTTGTGTCTGTAGTTTTAGATGATGGGCCTTCCTTGATGTTTGGAATTTATTTCAGAGAAGAATCCAAACATATGGAACAGCAAGGAAGAGCAAAAGGTGTGGAGGTTTCCCAAGATCAAATTCTTGGTGTAGGAGCATATGCTGATCCACAGGTCCAAGCTCTTTATGATGAAGAAGTGCTGTCCTTATGTCACAAAGCAGCCTTGAATGCTTTGAATAGAATACAAGATCCAGCAAAAAGGGTCGAATCATATACCAGGGTTAGGCAGGGACAGAGAGAACCCTTTACTGACTTTGTGCAAAGATTAATTAAGGCTCTGGACATAGGGGTAACAGACCCAGAAGCTAGACGAATACTTCTTGAATCTCTAGCTTTTGAAAATGCAAATACTGAATGTAAAAAGATAATTGGGCCTTTAAGATCTAGATCAGCACCAATGGAAGAATGGATACAGCATACAATGAATGTTGAGATGTTTAGCTATAATGATGAATCCTGGGTAGGAGAAGCGATTTCCAAAGCTATGAGGAGACATCAAACTACCAGGTGTTTTAATTGTGGTAAATTAGGACATCTGAAAAGGGATTGCAGGCAAAGAAATCCTAGGAATAATATCTCCTCTGGGAATGACAAAAGTAGGAGATCTCAGCCTTCAGGTATATGCAGGAGATGCGGTAAAGGCCGACATTGGTCCAACGAATGCAGGTCAACAACAGACAGACAAGGCAACCCGATACCATCGGGAAACTCCTTGAGGGGCCTCTCGCAGGCCCCCAAGCCAAAAGTGGCCCAGTCATTCCCAGTTACAGTCGAAAATGTGTCTCACCAAGAAAATTAAAAACTCCAATGTCTGCCATAAAAGGTAATACTGGTCTAAATGATGAATTACATGTGGAGAATGAGTCAAAAAATTCAGGAGGACAGAGTAAACGTATATTTTGGCAAACGTATATTAACGATCAAAGACCAAAGCTAAGAGTCTGTATAAATGGCATTTTTATTGAAGGCTTATTAGACACAGGTGCGGATGTAAGTATAATTACTCCAGAATCCTGGCATCCGAATTGGCCTCTTCATGAGGTAGATGTTCAGTTCCTGGGAATTGGAACCCTATCTCGTGTAAAACAAAGCACAAGATGGGTGGAATGCATAGGGCCTGAAGGGCAAATAGGAAGATTAAGGCCATATATAGCAAATATTGCAATAAATTTATGGGGCCGTGACCTGCTACAGCAATGGAATACCCAGATTAACATTCCTGTAGTTCCAGGAACTCACAATTCTGGGAAGGATATAATGAGGTATTATGGAAAAAGGTCACCAGCCATTCAGGCTGTACAAGAACACACAGCCAATAGCAAACCTTTAGAGGTACCAACAGCCCTACCTTTAAAATGGCTAACTGAGAAGCCAATATGGATCAAGCAGTGGCCTCTAGCTGAAGATAAGTTACAGGCTTTGGAACAGCTGGTACAAGAGCAACTAGATGCTAACCATATTGAAGAATCAACCAGCCCTTGGAATTCTCCTGTGTTTGTTGTAAAAAAGAAATCTGGTAAATGGAGAATGGTGACAGATCTAAGAGCTGTCAACAAGGTAATTCAGCCTATGGGTCCGCTACAATCTGGAATTCCTTTGCCTTCTCTATTACCAAGAGGATGGCCTCTTATAGTAATTGATTTGAAAGATTGTTTTTTCACTATACCTTTGCAAAAAATGGATAGAGAAAAATTTGCCTTCACAGTGCCTACTTATAATAATTCTCAGCCTACTAGGAGATATCAATGGACTGTCCTCCCACAGGGGATGCTCAATAGTCCCACATTGTGTCAATATTTTGTTAATAAGCCACTGGAAATAATTCGTAAGCAATTTCCCAAGTCCATAATTTATCATTACATGGATGACATTTTATTATCTGATTCAAATAAAGATATTTTGGAAAGTATGTTTGAAGAAGTAAAGAAAGTCTTGCCTAGGTGGGGATTACAAATTGCCCCTGAAAAGATTCAAAGAGGAGATTCTATTAATTACCTAGGCTACAGAATAGGGTTAGAAAAAATTCGAACACAAAAGGCACAAATTAGGAGAGACCGATTACGGACTCTTAATGACTTCCAAAGATTGTTAGGAGATATTTCCAGTCTACGACCAGCTGTTGGGATAACACCTGATCTAATAGTTCATTTAAACAAAACCTTAGATGGTGATAAGGATTTGAATAGTCCCAGAAAATTGACAGTTGAAGCAGAAAAGGAACTGACAATGATTGAGGAAAAATTACAGGAGGCACATGTGGATAGGGTCAACCCGAATCTTAGTTCCATCCTAGTCATACTGCCTTCCAGAATTTCTCCTACAGGGATTTTAATGCAGAGGGAAGATATTATTTTAGAGTGGATATTTATACCTCATAAACCAAGTAAAAAATTAAAAACTTATGTAGAAAAGGTTTCAGAATTAATTATAAAAGGTAAACTGAGACTTCGTCAACTAGCAGGTATAGATCCAGCAGAAATTATAGTGCCTTTTACTACTGAGGAAATAAGAAAGTTATGGGAAGATAATGAACCATGGCAAAGAGCTTGTGCTAATTTTTTGGGAGAAATTAGCAGCAACTATCCCAAAAGTGATAGACTTAACCTCATAAAGAGAACTTCTTGGATTCTTCCTAGAATTGTACGTGATGCTCCAATAACTGGAGCTCGGACATTTTATACCGATGCAAATAAATCAGGGAAAGCAGGTTATAAATCGGAAGAATTGAGTAAGGTGGAACAAAGCCCTTATAATTCTGTCCAGAAGGCAGAATTATATGCCATTCTTATGGTGCTAAGGGATTTTAAAGAACCTCTTAATATAGTTACAGATTCACAATATGCAGAAAGAGTTATCTTGCATATTGAAACCACTGAATTCATACCAGATGACACAGAGTTGACTTCATTGTTTATCGAGGTACAGGACATAATTAGGAATAGGCTTTGTCCAATGTACATAACACACATCCGGTCCCATACCGGTCTGCCTGGGCCTCTAGCACAAGGTAACGCTGAAATTGACCAATTATTGATTGGAAGCGTTCTGCAGGCCTCAGAATTTCATAAAAAACATCATGTCAATAGTAAAGGCTTAAAGAAAGAGTTTTCCATTACATGGCAACAAGCTAAGGACATTATAAAGAGATGTCCTACTTGTTCTTTCTATAATCAAACACCGTTGCCTGCAGGGAGTAACCCAAAGGGTACTCAAAGGAATGAAATCTGGCAGATGGATGTGTTCCACTTTATGGAATTTGGTAAATTAAAATATGTACACCACACCATAGACACGTATTCAGGTTTTCAATGGGCAACTGCCCTGAGCTCAGAAAAGGCTGATTCGGTAATCACACATTTATTGGAAGTTATGGCCATCATGGGTATACCTGCACAAATAAAGACAGACAATGGTCCAGCATATGTATCTAAGAAAATGAAACGCTTCTTTGCTTATTATAATATAAAACACGTTACAGGTATACCAAATAATCCTACAGGTCAGGCAGTTATAGAAAGATCAAATCGTACTATAAAGGATATGCTAAACAAACAGAAAGGGACGAAAGATACCCCCAGAAATAGATTGCATAATGCTTTATTAACCTTGAATTTTCTTAATGCTAATGAGAAAGGAACAACAGCAGCAGAGAGGCATTGGATAATGGAAAAAACTTCTGAACTAAACCAACCTGTTTATTTCAAAGACGTGCTGACCTCTCAATGGAAGCCAGGAGATGTGCTACGTTGGGGAAGGGGTTTTGCTCTTGTTTCCACAGGAGAAGAAAAATTGTGGATACCATCAAAATTAATAAAGGTTCGATTTGAAGAGGAGAAACCTCTTGGAAAGGAGAAATGACAGCATCTACAATGATGATAACCATACAGGTGGTAAGAAAAGCATATAGAATGGGGGCAGGGTTCTGTTCTTATCTCCACAGGAAAACACTGATCTTTGAAAAGTTCAAGGGACCCTGGATATTTGAATACTGACAGATGGAAAATAACGGCCCAATAGGGACTATCAAGAAAACTGAATAGGTTCTGTAAGTACCATACTAAATCATATTTCTAAATTTATAGAGCTGGTTTTAGAGTTGGACTCTGGCTCAGTCCCTCTCTAATTCCAAGCCTGTTGTTTAAAGAAAAACCCAGAGTTTCTGGAGTTTCTGTCTCATGTCAAGAGCCATGATATGGGACAGAAAGAAATACGAGTTTAGAAAACATCTTTACTTTTCTTCATATCTATCATACCTTCATTAAATATATCTATCATGTCTCTCATTGAATATAGGTATTCATGTATATGTCTATATAATTAATGTTTAAGTTTCCACAATGAACAATGAGTTTTTCCTACAGTGACATTTGAAGTTTCCAGGAAGAAGATGGGGCCCCATAACAACAACTCCACCTGGTTGAGATGACATCATGATACTGATAGCGCTACTACAAGACCTGTTTTGGGTACCAGCTGCACAAGACGATGCCAACGTGGTTAGCTGAAATGATGCACATCTTGTACAACATTCTGGCCAGACCTCCACAAAATACTCAGAGACTATTTGCAATTTTAAAAGACATTGATCTTGAAATTTAACCATCATTTTACTTTCACAGGATCCCCCAGAAAGAACGTCGCCCCCATGACAGCTGGAAGTAATTCTAGAGAACGACATCCCCTTTCCCAGTAAAGTTTGTCCTTGGGTTTAGGGACATCATTTAGGGGTTGGTTATAATTAGTATAGGGTTGAGGGTTGGGGGAGGAATTTTATAAGTGCAGGAATCTAAAAAAAAAAAAAAAAAAAAAAAGGATAATTGGATTATGGGATAATAGCTTTGTACTTGTGAGTTATTGTTTTTGACAAATGTATTGGTATTGATTCTTATATATTGATACAAAGTTAAATTATGTTGACTATTTTATGCATGCATGCTTCATGCTTCTACCTCTGTTTAAAACATTTTTATGTATTTGTATATATATATTGTACTGATATATGTATATTTACCATATTGCATTGTACACTTCTACCTCTGATTAAGATACTTATATATTGTTTATGTATTGATATATATTTACCATATTGTAATGTATACTTGCACATTGTTTATATTTGGAGGTCACATTGTCCTCATTTATTGCACAGTTGTTTATTATCTCAGTCTTTAAGTTAGACAGATATTGAGAATTATATAGATCAACAGTCATCTAAGTTTGTCATTTATAATTAGACTAATCAGGTTCTTTAGATATATAGAGATTATATTCAGTATAGATAGATAATCTTCAACCTCTTCAAAGAGCTGTAGAAAATGGCCTTTAATCTAATTCAGAGTTCTGTGGTAGGGAGACACAATCGCTCCTGGCAACACAGATCTATGCCCGAGAGAATGTTGAGCACCAAAGACACTCCACCTGGAGCCTTTCTTCTTGGCAGAACTGGCCTTTGGGTAAAGAAATGCTCATACCTCAACTACTGACAGAGTTACAGAATATCTGTAAATGGATAAAACAAGACTGCCATATCCTGCCAAGACAGGGTAAGATAGTTTTGAAGTTTCTTGCCTTTGAAAATGGTATGTCAGTTACATCAGGCCTTAGCCAAAGTTGGTTGCTTCAACGCTGCAAATGTGACTTTGGGTGTTTGTCCAGGTAGCCAGTCGTCTCTGCGATTTGTTATATGTTCTGGAAGTTGTTTGATTGCACTTCCTAATTACTCAGATAACATTATTTCCCTTCTCAGATCTTTGATGGGATTGAAGATTATATAAATGTAGTTACTTTCCTTTCATGACTTGGCCAAGTTATTTGTTATACAAGACTTAAGCTAGTTAGAATAGGATATTTGTATTTATTGTATATAATTTCGTAGGTTTGTACTTATTGTATATAATTGCGTAGTAGGCTTAGAACTCTCTTACTTAAACAAAAGGGGGAGATGCTGTGGGAGTTCCTTCAGCCAATCGCCGCTGAGTTACCAGCCCATTGGGGCGTGGTCTCTCTCCCTTTAAAAAAAGCAGCGGCTGTCCTCCACTCTGTCTTTGTCTTCCGGCTCCGTTTCCGGCCCCTGGACTCCTTTCCTGTTCGCGTGGAGGGGCTGTTGTCTGGGACGGTAATCTGTAAGTTTTTTCCCCTTTGAATAAATAACCATTCTATTAATCATAATTCCAAACTGGTGTGGGATTGTCTGTGACTTACGCCTTCAGGCAGGCAGTTTGGAGGAAGATGTTAAGCAAACTAAAAGAATTAAATGCAGCCAGCCGAAGAATCCCAGGATTGGAGTAGAAGAGGCAGGAGGACAAGAGGTCAAAGTCAGCCTCAGCTACAGAGTAAGCTGGAGTTTGTCATTACCTCAGCAAGCAGAGTCTCAATAAATGAATAAATGATAGATAGATAGATAGATAGATAGATAGATAGATAGATAGATAGATAGATAGATAATTGCTAGATAGATAGACATACCTTTAAACCCAGCACTTGGGAGACAGGCAGGCAAATCTCTATGAGTTTGAGACCAGCCTGATTTACAAAGTGAGTTCTAGGCCAGCCAAAGTAACACAGTTTAACCCTATCTAAAAAAAAATTCTCGGCCCCTTCAAATACAAGGTAGAATCTCTCAAATACATAAGGAATACTAAAATTATGTTAGTGAGTATGGCTATTGTCCCAAAGACTTGTCATCTCTTCATGGTGAGAATATTGAAAATCCTTTTTTCCCCTCTTGGTATTTTCGATGAACAAAATGTTACTGAAAAGTAGACCAAGATACAGGATAGGATTTTACAAGGATTGGAAAAAAAAGTGTCCCATTGATTGCTGTAGGAAAGGGGGCAGGGGGGCGGTAAAGGGGAGGGGATGGGGAATAAGAACATGAGAGAATGGGATGGGGGGGAGAAGGACGGAGTGGGAGAGCAATGAAAAAGAGATCTTGAGAAAGAGAAGCACTATGGGGTGAGGGAGAAATCTGGTGCTAGGGAAACTCCCAAGAATCCACAAGGATGACCCCAGCAGACTCCTAGCAATAGTGGAGAGGGTACCCAAACTGGCCTTCCCCTGTAATCACATTGGTAAATATCCTAACTATCATCATAGAGCCTTCATCCAGTAACTGATGGAACCAGATGCAGAGATCTACAACCAAACACAAGGCCAAGCTCTGGAAATTTAATTGAAGAGAAGGAGGAGGGAATATAAGAGCAAGGGAGGTCAAGGTCATGATGGAAAAATCTATAGAGACAGATGAACCACGCTCATGGAAACTCATGAACTCTAGACCAACAGCCGCGGAGTCTCCATGGGACGAAACTAAGCCCTCCATTATGTGGGAGACAGTGGTGAAGCTTGGACTATCTGAGGGGCACCTGGCAGTAGGGCCAGGATCTATCCCTGGTTCATGAGCTAATTTATCGGAGTCCATTCCCTACAGTGGAATCCCATGCTCAGCCTTAATGCAGTGGGGAGGGGCTTAGTTCTGCCCCAACTTAATGTGCCAGACTTTGTTGACTCCCCATCGGAACCCTTATCTGTTGAGAGGAGTAGATGGAGGGTGGGCTGAAGCCATAATGAACCCTACTATGCTGTGTGCAATGCAACTAACTAAATGAAGAGACATCCAAACTGGGCATGCCATCCCTAATACAAAGGTGTTAGAATATTGCAAGTCAGCCTTGGCTGCATAAGCAGACCCTATATTAAAATCTCAGAAGTAGCACACATTATAGTAACAGCACCAGAGACAACATGGCCCGGAGCTCACCATTCAATCTCCTCGGGTTCTCGGTCCCTCAACAGCTCCTGCACCTCCTGCCGGCAGCGCTCCTGGTATTCTGGGTGCCTTGCCAGGTTATACAGGATCCAGGAGAGCCCACTAGCTGTGGTGTCATGGCCTGAAGGGTAGACAGACAGCACAATCGAGTAAAGTTCCCAGAATGAGGTCCCCAGAGAATGATGGGGAAGGGATAGGTGGACAGAATGGAAGGCTTCTCCACAATACCTACATAAGACTGACAGACCTCTACCTCCCCTGGAGTCTCACACAGGGACCCTCACCTCCAAACATGAAGGTGTCAGCCTCTGCCCGGATGTCCTCGTCAGACAGCTCCTTCCCATGTTCGTCCTAATGATAAAACAAGACCCTCAATTCATACCATATCTGAGGTGATAGGAGACAGGTTTTGATACCCACTGTGCACACAGGATGCCTCCTCTATCCTCTCTGGAGCCTGCCTCCATTTCATCCTTGGTGTTCTGCCCCCATCAAAAGAGGTACCTCTAAAATATATCCCTGTCATGTGCCTAATTTTTATCAGCACCATGTGTAACTCCCCAGTACCATGCTGGTCAAGTCCAGCATCTTCAGTCTATACACTAAACATCAACGTTCCTATAACCCAGATCCCATATAAGCCCACATGGCCACAGATCCCACATAAACCCACCTTGGCCAGCAAGAGCACATCAATGAAGTCCAAAGTCTTAGACTTAGTCTTGGACTTCAGGAACTCATCAACACTTTGGCTGGAGAGGGTGCGGCGTCTCTCCCTGATGACAGCATCTGTGAAGTTGTGCACCAAGTCACAGGCCTTGCGGAAGCGCCGCCCATCAGCAGTGAGATAGTACAGGAAGTCCACATACAGAAAGAGCTGCTGGGACCTTTTTACTATAAGGGAGCTGAGTTCCAAGATGGCAGCAATGTATTCACTGGGAGACCTGCAGTTCAGGCCAGAGAGGAAGCAACTTAGCAAATACAAAAACCCCAGAGAAGCTCCAGCCAGAGTCCCAGGTCCACAATCCATCCTGAAAAGGGCATCCACAAAGCACAAATTCTGTTTCCTGTTCCCCACGAGTAGCTCTCTGACCCAGGTTTCCAGGGTATAAATGGACATCATTTCCTCTTCTCGTTCACTCGGCATCTGCTCCTGCTTTCCTCCCCTGGTTTCCTGTGACTCTGCCCAGGCTCAGACCCTCCTCTCCTGGTTCCTTGCATCCTGTATCTCCATGAAGCTCCTTTGTTGATGAGATTGCCCGAGCTCACTGTAACTAGGATTCCCCTCTTTACAGACACCTTCTCTTATGACCTGGAAAACTCAGGATGGAGTTCACACCCTTCTGGCTAGGCAATGCCTTCAAAATAACTAGAAATGGTGATGGCTGTCTGTGATCCCAGCACATAGGAGGTGGATGCAGGAGGATTAGAAACACAATCTAATATCATCTATATAGTGAGTTCCAGGCCAGACTAACTACAGATTGAGAAGAGCTCAAGAAAAAAAAGGAAAGGAAAGGGAATGGAAGGAGTAAAAAAATGTATGTGCTGTCTAATGCTCTGCAGTGGTTAACTTTGAGAACCTACATTACACTGAGCTGCACCAAAGATTAATAAAGCCTATTTCTGCGTACATCAGAGAGGGTGTTTAGTCTCCAGATCAAATTAAATGAGTGTTTAAAACCCACACTGAACACGGAGAGCTTCTTCCCACTGAATGGAGTCACATGGATGACAAGGGAAGAAGGAAGAAGCTTGCTCGCACAGACATGTTCTCTCTGCACTTCTCTGCCATGATAGTGGGAACCTACCATTCCCCACCACGACTGGCTCAAACCACAGAATAAACTAAATCTTTCCCTCTTAGCTTGTTTCATTTGTGGTATTTTGCCATGAAACTGTAACAAGCCCTTCAGTGTCCTGTCCTTCTGAACGGCCTCTTTCACCCACTGCCTGCTCACACCTCCTTGCCTTTATGCACACCTTCCTCTTCTTTCCTGTCCTTCACTGCCACTTTTGATCCAACTCCTGCAGAGTTTCTGCTACTCCCTCTATGCAGCCCTCCATCTCCAAACTACTTCCTCGGTACCTGCCCCACGTTCCAAGGCTGGGACAGGGACTCACTCTTGACAGTTGCTGTCAAAGCCAAAGAGGCATTTCTGCAGACTGTCCAACGTCATGAGGCTGATGTTCTCAAACATTTCCAGTCGTGCGCTGCCCTCCAAGGCTAGGCGCTTCCACTTGTCCTGACCAGAGGAGGGAACAGACATGTGGTTAAGCCTTTGATCATTGAGTCCCTTCCCAACCCTAAACACTAGAACAGGCACCTGACCCCAGAGAAGAATCGGCTCTGGTGGGAGCAAAAGACAGTACAGGTGAAGCCCTTGGTTCACCCGAGTCTAACTCTACCTTCTGTATGCTCTCGGTACGCTTGCTGCCTTCTCCTAGGTCCTGCTTGTCAAGTCTTCAGCCACAGTTAAGTTGCAGGATTGATTACCCAGTAAACTACAGAAGTGCTTGCCCTGTCAGTCATGCTCGCTTACTTTGTGTAAACTTGGAGAACAATGACCTCGCCTACCTTTGGTTTCCTCATCCATAATATAACAGTCATATGCACTCTGCCTCAAAGAAAAATGGAAATTACATCATTCAACATAAACGGTAGACCTGATGTAATATTCTATCTGCAGAAGGTGTTTAATAAGCGTCAACTGTGGTTACCATCCTCAATAGCATAATTATAGCTGGCTACAGAAATGGCCCCAGTTTTCTCTAAGTCCTCCATTCTCAGACTTTGCAATGTGTCCATATAAAGTTTCTGCTTTCGTCCTTTTTGAACCAGCATTTTCCATGCTTGAAAACCCAGAGTGAACTCAGCTCTACCCCAATACCTTTAGTTTCATTTTAAAATGAGTTTTGACCATAATATTGACCCCTGCCCAAACAACTTCTTCCAGAAGGACCTAAGTTTTTGGAAACAAGGTCTTGTTGTTAATGTAGTCTGGACTGGCCTGAAACTCACAATCTTTCCTCCTCAGTGCACCAGGCTGGCATTGAGAAGTGCATCACCATGGTCATCTTAGGGGCAACACAGTCTAAAATAGTATTCTACAGAGAAAGAGCTACATTGATAGTCAATGCTAACCAGATGGTTGACTCTCCAGGGCTTCTGCAAAGGAGAGTAGATACTGGTCTACTAGATGCCCCATCTATATGGAAAGAGTATGACTCCATGGTGTCCTTCTGATCACCTGTAAGTTCAGATTAGTATCCTCATTTTAAAGATGGGGAAACTGAGGCTTGGTGAGGAAAACTGATGTCCCCAAATCCATGCAGCAGAAACACACCTTCAGACTACGTCTGGATGAGGTCACTCCCTGTTCTGCAGTGTTCTTTGTGGGACCCTGAGTTTGAGGAACTCACGTGCATGATGTTCACGCTCTTGTTAAAATTCTTCACATAGGGCTTCAGGATGTCAAAGTGGAAGGCGGGTGTCAGCAGGCGGCGATGGCGGGCCCACTTGTCACCTGAACTCAGGAAGAGCCCATCCCCTGGAAAGGAAGCCATGGCAGTGGGCAAAGGTGGAAGCTTCCTCTGATCCCCAAGGTGTCCCCTGACCCTCACCTTGAGATACTCACCCAGCCAGGGCTTCAGGAATCCTAAGAAAGTCATGTCCTTGGGGGCCACTGCAGCTGCCATGAAGGAAGACAATCAGGCAATGGAGAGGGTGAAAGGTGAACTTTGGGAGAGGGTGGGGACTCCTAGCCCCAGGGCTCTCCACTTCCCCTCCAAACCAGGAAGGTGGGAAGGGAACAGGGACAAAGAAAGCAGGGAAGAGGAAGGAGGTGAGACAAGACCAGACAAGACTGCAGCAGCAGAAAGAGCAAAGGTCATCCTGGCAGGGAACAACATGCCCTAGCATGCCTTCACATGGCTGCTACATGGTCCATTCTGTCTTCCATATCTGAGCTCAGCACAGCACTCTACAGGCCTTTACAAAGACCTAGGACACATTGTCACTGGAAGCTCTCTGACATGTCCTGACACATCCTGGAATGTATGACAGGGCACATGTCATCACAACCTGTTATAGACACAACACACATGATATTCCCTGACATGACACAACACTAGTGTGTAAAAGTCTGGCATGACCTAATTGTGCCCTTCAGATAATCCCAGATTGGCACTGAAACATGTTCCCTTTTGAGTCCTGAATGTGACCTAGATATGTCCCAGAAACCTCTAGTTTTCTCCCCTATGTCACACTAAGCATTAAGTGTTCAGAATTACGGGGATCTCTATTCTCAGAGCCAAGTACCTTCTGGGAAGAAGTTGCCTCTGCCTTCTCCAGTCATCAAGCAGCCCCAGGACCAACCAGACACAGCTGGCCCATCTGGACTCCAGTGGACATCCCCTGCAGTTCTCTGCATACCATCTCTGTCCCAAATCATCTCCAATGTGGGGGTCTCTTTTACAAAGGCGGCTGGGACAGCCAAGACTCATTGAACCGGGAGGTGGGGAGTTCACATGTGTTACGTGCCTCCCCCAACCTCAGCTGTTCACCTAGGAGGCACCGTCTTGCAGGAATGCTGCTTTATGCCATTGGGGATATGAGAGAAGTACAAAGCATTATGTTGTTCTGTACTATACAGAACCATTTGCACTCCATATTGTGAAAGGAATCTGCATGCACATATTGTAAATAGTGCAATGTTGCAAGGAACCGTTTGTTCGTCCCAGCCACCCAGAGCTGAAATAATCACACAGAAACTGTATTACTTAAATCACTGTTTGGCCCATTAGCTCTAGCTTCTTATTGGCTAACTCTTACATCTTAATTTAACCCATTTCTATTAATCTGTGTATCACACAGGGTCATGGCCTACCAGCAAAGTTTCAGCATGTCTATCTCCAGCAGTGGATCCATGGCATCTCTTTCTCAGCTTACCTACTTCCAGAATTCAGTTCAGTTGTCCCCGCCTACCTAAGTTCTGCCCTATCACAGGCCAAGGCATTTTCTTTATTCATTAACCAATAAAAGCAACACATAGAGAGAAGGACCTCCCACCCCAGTGCAAGATGGACACATTGCTAATAGTGTGAAGTTCATAGGTAACTATGGAGAATACCAAGAAGAATGGGAGACCCACATCACAGAGCCTCATTAAACTCAGAGTCTTTAGGAACATTCGAACCAGCAACACAGAGAACTGATAATGAGGGAGAAACACAGAATATGATAAGGAAAGACACTTTGGATCTCGGAGCCCAGACTAATCATGGAACCAGAAGGTTGGGACTGGGGTCTGGAAGTTCTGTCAGGTTTTGCTGCACACACAGGAGATGCAGTCATGTTTAAGGCTGTTGACTCACTACCTTCTCAGAACACAGACTTGGTAAATAATGAACAATTTAAAGATTCAGTTACTGGAGAGATGGCTCAATGGTTGTGAGCACTTGTTCCTGCTGAAGACCTGGGTTTAGTTCTCAGTACCCACAATCACAGCTCACAATCACCTGTAACTCTGCTTCCAAAGAATCTCACACCCTTTTATGGGCCCTGAGGGTACTGCATTGTACACACACATCCATGCTGTCAAATAATCACACATATAAAATAAAAACAGGGCCAGGCGGTGGTGGCACACGCCTTTAATCCCACCACTCGGGAGGCAGAGGCAGGTGGCTCTCTGTGAGTTTGAGGCCAGCCTGGTCTACAAGAGCTAGTTCCAGAACAGGCTCCAAAGCTACAGAGAAATCCTGTCTCGAAAAACCAATAAAAAATAAAAAAAATAGAAAATAAAATAAAATTAAAACAAAGGCCTGGCATAATCATGCACACCTTTAATACCAGGACCCAAGGGACAGAAGCAGATGGATCTCAGTAAGTTCAAGGCCATCTTGATTTACAAAGTGAATTCCAAATGCCTCAGAAAGAAATCATTTTTAAGACACTCCAGATCCCTGGGACTTACTGACCAGGCAGTGTAACTCAATAGGTGAGTTCCATGGCAATGAGAGATCCCGTCTCAATAAGGTTTGAAGAGGTCCCAAGGATAGCAGCTCAGCTTGCTTGCTGTCCTTCACATTCATGCGCGCACACTCATGCACATGGCACCCACACACATGCACCCACAGGCACATGCATAAACATATACACACAAAAAGATTCATCAAAGAGAGTTTTGTTTTTCTTGTTCCAGGTTGCAACCTAAGACTTTGTCCACAGTAGACAAGTGTTCTACCACTGAGTACATTCTCGGTCAACACATTCACTTTCCTGGCTTAGATCATACTTACGGTTGAACTTCCATCTCTCACAACTCAAGCAGATCTCAGCAGCAGGACCTTACCCAAGTTCACTCAGCTGCAGAGACATGGCCACCGTCGAAAACAGCCCCATCTGCTGCTCAGCCTAGTCAATCCAAGGATAGAAAGGACTTGGACGAGACAAAGAAAAGACCAAGTGTTGAGACCCTAAAAGGGATACCTGGGGCATGAAGCAGGGGGGCAACAAATGCAGGGTCAACAAGTCTCAGCACAGGGATGACGGGTCCCAGCCAACAGAGATGGACATCTCGGAAGGTCTGGCCCATTTCAGTCACCAACTGCATGCCTTCCTCATTGTTCTGAATCTGGGGAGGGAAAAAGTTGAGGCAATCCAGGCAGAGTGTTTCAGATGTTCCCACCCTCTGCCCACCATGCAGAACCTCTCACTCTGCTACTTGGCCCGTTCATCTGTATCTCTTGATGAGTTCATCTGAGTTCAACTATGAGTGTCCCTTCCTGTATCCTGCACCTGTCTACACGCCTCTCTGATGCACCACTCTCATCTCTTTATTTTTGAACTAGATATAGACAATTGATGGGTCAGTGGACAGAGAGATACATTCATATACACAGATTCTGAATAGTAGTGACAGCAGTATGAACTAATTCATAGAGGGATTGGAGGAGATATAGATAGATAGGTAGATAGATAGATAGATAGATAGATAGATAGATAGATAGATAGATTCATAGAGGGATTGAAGGTGATAGATGATAGATAGGTAGATAGACAGACCCACAGACTGACTGTTGATAGCTATATAGAAAATACATAAACAGATACACGATAGATAAAATAGATACATGGAGAGGTATGATAGACAAATGACTAGAGAAGTGGGTCTAAATACATACATGTGTGTGCGTGTTTATCTCTTTACCATAATTTTGTTTCCTTTGTCTTTCTCTTCATTTCTTTCATCTAATCACTCCTTTTCCTCTATTTCTCCCTCTCTCTCTTCTCCTCCTCTTCCTCCTCCTCCTCCTCCTCCTCCTCTTCTTCTTCTTCTTCTTCCTCCTTCTCCTTCTTCTCTCTCTCTCTCTCTCTCTCTCTCTCTCTCTCTTATGTATATTTCCCTTTTTCTTATGGATTCTTTCCCTATGGCTAAATCATCTCTCTCTGCTCTTCCCTCCCTCATCCCTTCAATCCTCCCCTCCAGTTAATTTCATGACACACACCTCCCTCACTTGTCTCTAACCCTAGCAGAGCCCATTGACACCTCTCTGGGCAGGTATCTCCCTAGATTTACAGCAAAGAATCATGAAAGTTCCCAAATCTTGGTTCCCAGATCAGGAGAGATGTGAACTTGGAAGTCATCTAAAGGGGAAAATGATGGTCAGCTCAGGAGCTGGACCCTAAGGTAAGGAGGCAGCTTTAAGTAAGACAGGGGAGGGAAGATGGAGAGGGTGGCTGGGGAATCATGTGAAAAGATCAGGAAAAGGAGGACCCAGGAGCAGACAGAGGAGTCTTAGGGAGCTTAGGGGAGACCAGTGAGGACATCAGCCTGGACCCAAACAGGAACTTCTGAGAAAGATAGAAAAGCCAATACCAGAGAGCCGTGAGGAAATGAATGAAACAGAGCCAGGATCCAGGGATCTAGAGATCACAAGGGTGACAGAGCAGAGAGGCAGACCAGAAAGGGACAACCAATAAAGAGTACTCTTTGTCCATAAGAAGATGGCAGAGTAAGCAGGCTGGAGGTTTAGTGCAGAAAGAGCCATATTGGAGGTACATGGATATGAGCTGAGATATCATCTGACTGGACAGCATCACTGCGGATAATGCATAGAGGACGGGAATTTGTGGTCATCGAAAGCAACAATTTTCCAAATGTCTAAAGGAAATTGAATTGTCAATAACCTCAGACTGTGACTATTGATGGGAATCTGGATGAGGTGGAGATGAAGGGGGACTGTCGGGAAGCTGATAAGTTAGAATGTACACGGATGGAGGTGCTGAGGGGACAATGGATAAGAGGGTAAATGAGAATGCTGAATGATAGTGGGCTCTGGAGAGAGGCAGTAGTACTGGAACAAACATCAGTGGACAGGATAGCTATAGTATGAGTGAAAGTGAAATCCAATCTGTGGTTCTGCAAAAGAGAGCCAGTGCAGCATGGAGCAAGGGAACAGGGGTCAGGGGAAGTGCTGAGTAGGAACTCCCCCCACCCCGGGATGTGTAGCCATTACGAATGAGGTCAGAAGGAAAGTTGGGTGTGCTGTGGTGTGGTTCTGGAATAAAGTAGTTGCCTCGCATGCACGGACCCCAAGTGCTTCAGATAATCGCTAATGCATCTTCAGGACAGTGGGCAAGATGAGAAAGGAGAGTGGCCAAGGGGTTGGGGGAAGAGAAACTATAATCTCTCTTCTACCCTCAAAGAACCCCTGTAGGTGGAGGTAAGAAATCATGGCTGATTCCAACAGGACAAGCAGCAACCCAGAGAGTCACAAACACTGATCTGAAATCAAGAGACACAGGCCAGGCAGGGCAAGACCTTGAACAAACTGCAGAAAGGCTTCAAATCTAACAATGAAAACTGAATATACCAGGGACGTCCTTGCTCTGCGCTGCCCACCATGGAAGTTGCTGAATGTGACAAGCATCCAAGACTGAGAGGAAACCTCAGTTCTGGTGAGAATGTGACCCACACTGGAGCTGGGGCACAGGTGTGACAGAAAGGCAAATGGATGTGCTGGTGTGGTGAGCAGACAGGGGCTCAGTTTGCCTCCCTGGCTTCTTGCTGTCTCGGACCGCTCCTGACCTCTCCTGACTCCTAGGGAGCACATCCACCCAAAGCCCCAGCCCTATCTGCTGCTATACTCACCAGGCCCAGGTGACCCAAAAACCAATTCCTTCTAGGGGATTCAGGGAAGCATCTGAGGCGGGAGCAATTCTCACAAAATGAGTAGGTCCAGGCAAGAATTCTGGCCACAAGCCAGGAAGCAGCTCCAAGCAACAGCAGATGCCATGGAGAAGCCAACACGGAGGTCGGGTCCAGCCCAGAGACACTCAGCTCCAGCATCCTGCAAAGCAGATCCCACAGGGAGGGGAAATTATGGGGCTCGGGAGAAAGACTGGGAAACTCCAGAATTGCTAAGCAAGGGCGCAGACTGTGCACTTGAAGCATAGCAAGGAAGGACAGGGAGATCCACAGCCACCCAGGGAGAAAGAGTAAGCGAGAGAGAGAAGGACCAGGAGGGGAAGGGACACACAGACAAGAGCTGTTAAGAGTCTGAAATAGCTCGGCCTCAAGCGCGTGGAACGGGCCCCAGGCAGTTAGTTACCCAGAACCCAGAGTCGGTTATGCCAGCTGGCTCCAAGGAGACACCCCAATGCTGTTAAGCCCTTCCTGATTAGCGACAGAGCCCCCTCTCTTGTCTCACACCCCAGGCCTGTACCGTATTTCAGAGGCAGCCTCGTACCTCAAGACTTTCCCACTTCTGTGAAAAGTATTTATCCTCTGCTTCCTAACTGCAGGGAGCTGTCTCGGAGGCTGGGCTGCATCAGGACTGAACCAATCACTTGCAAGCTCAACCACTTCCTTCCTGCCTGGGCAGCAAGCCAAAACTAGCTGAGCAAGGTCAGCCTGGAGTGCTGCAGAACTCAAGCTGTCAGACACACGCAAGGCGACTTTTGGCCGCAGCTCTTCTGAGTCAAGGCCAAAGGTGACTCTGGGCCACCAACTTTACAGCCACCCCTGCCCTTCCAAGCCCAATGGTCTACAGATTAAACCATGAAGGTGGAAATACAGCTGCCGAGAAACCTGGTTCAAGATAGGACAGTTCCAGAGCATCTCCCCAGATTCTCGGCACCACTGGCTGGTGGGAATGCAGCATGCAGAACTTCTCACTGCAGAACTGCAGGACTGGCTCTGGAATGCACAGCCTGGCAGAGTTAAGACCAATCCTCCAGCAGCCCAGCCACTGGATGGAAAGAATTCCGTACTAAAGCAGAGAATCTAGCCATGGCCAGACCGAGGAGATAAAAGCTCTAACTGGGAAAGCACACCGGAGGCTGAAGGATCATAGTTCAGAGTGGAAGTGTGGAGGACCAGAGGGAGACTGAAGGAGGCTGTAGCTGAGGCAATACAAGCCAGGAAGAGCAAGGCTGGGGTGAACGCCTTCCCAGAGTGAAATGGGGCACTGCCCTCAACAGTGGCTTATGCTGTCCAGAAACTATCTTAAATGGCCGTGTCTTGGACTCAGCAGTTGCTAAACCCACACATGGTCATACTCCTCATTTGTTAGGTAAATAGGAGGGACCAGTGGGCCCCCAAAGCCGGGACATAAAGAACAATGTGAGGAGGGGGCAGCTCTAAGGTTGGCAGACAAAAGCAGGTTCAAAGTCCTGAAACAGAGCAGAAAGGTAGTTGATTGGCATTGATACAGAACGATGAGGGCAGTGGTCAGCTCAGGGCTCCCTAAACCAGAAATGAGGGGTAACGGTGGCTGAAAAGTTTCTGCATGCCGATAAACCTCTCCGCCGATGCAATAATCCAAATCAGACCAAATCAAACTGAATTAGAAAAAGGTTTAATGACTACCAGCACTCCCAAGGCCTTCCAGACCTCCAGAGAGAGGAGACAGGGAAGGAAGACAGGAAAACCTTGTCACATGTTTGTTCTCTGGGGGGCAGTTTAAATACCCTGTGGGAGTGGTCTTGAGCATCTCTGGAGAGGGGCTGTCGTTTGGCAGACTTTCGTAGGGATGGAGTCTGGGCTGAGGCAACTCCCAAGGGAGGGGGCTTGGGATGGAACTTCCGACCAAACAGTGGCTAGGGTCCCTGATAGGGAAATCAGAAGAAAGCAACTTCACGGCTTCCTTCCTCCCCAGGGGATTTTCCAGTGTTCTCCCACTTCCCTAGTCAACTTTTCAACTTCACTGAAAAGTACTTAAAAACACATGCAAATTCTTGCAATTATACAACTAATTATAGAACTGAATTCTGAGTGAAACAGACATCTGAGGGGAACACTCACCCTTTCTAGAAGAGTCCACACTGGAGGAGACACAAAAAAGGACAGTATAGGGGCCACAACAGTCTAAAGCCCACATTTGTCAGGGCTGAGACCATGGCTGTGAAGCTTGACCTGGCCTTTTTACCTTTTATTTTGTCTGCATTTATGTCTATATGCCACATGAATGCCTGATTCCAGAAGGTTTGCAGAGAAAAGGGTGTCAGATTCCTGGGACTGGAGTTACAGAAAGTCTCAAAGCACCATGTGGGTGCTGGGAATTGAACCTGGCTCCTCTGGAACAATAGTCAGTGCTCTTAGCCACTAGGCCATCTCTCTAGACCTGGATGGCCCTTTTTCAAGGGGTATATTCTTGTTTCCTTCCTTGTTCTGATTAAACTCTCGACTGCTTTCTCTACTACTGTGTCCCAACCAAATTCTTCCCTTTCAGGAGCACAGGAACTCACACTGCTGCCGGAGCAGAGAGCAGAACGAACTGACTCAAGGAACCTCCTAAGGACACTGTGAATCCTTGACCTGATACAGGACCTGAGAGCAAACACTGACTTTCAAAGGCAGGAGGAAGTCTGCTCTAAAGACACAGCTTCAGCATCTGTCTGAAGTCCTACCAGGCGTCTGAGGCCACACAGACTTTAGCCTTCCCAACCCCATAATCACAGGTGCCAATTTCTAAAAATAAACCTGCTAAGGTATAAGTACACAAAGATTACACCGATAATCAGGTCGTTTAGGAGATTGACGCAAGAGGAATATGAACCAAGGCCAACCTGGGCTACATATGATAAGACAAATATATGACATATAGCAAAATTTAATCTTCAGATAAATTACATACTTCCTGATATAAAGGTCACAATAGTCAATCATTACTGTCATCTTGACTGGATCTAGAATCACCATGGAAGCAGACTTCTGGGGGTGCCCAGGAGAGTCTTTCAGAAGGATTGCATGACCACCCTGAATGTGGGCAGCTTCATTTCCACGACTGTGTTCTCTGGCTAAATAAAAAATAAGGAAACGAGCCAAATACCACACATAATTGTTTGGTTGAAAGCATCACCTCAGTACCTTAACACCCCTTTATACAAAAAGTCCGAATTGTTTGCCTGAGGGCTTCACCCCAGCTCCTGGCATAAGCTCCCTCCTCTGGGAGTTGCCTGTCCAAACTCCACCTCAGAGAAAGCCCACCAGACAGTGACCCCTCCCCAGTGAAGGTCAAGACCACTTCCACAGGCTATTTATACGCCCATCCCCACCCCAGGGAATGAACACTTGGTCTCTGGGTTTCGTGTGGTCTTTCCCTCTGCTTGTTTCCCCCGGGGCCACCCAGAAGTAAGGCCATCTATTAAACATGGGCATCTTTAATTTAGTTTAATTTGGTTTGATTGGGATTATTTGCATCAGTGAAAAGGCTCATCTAAGAGAAAATACCTAACAATAATCTCTTTGCTTCCTGACTTAAGATATCACATGACCAGCTGCCTCATGCTCTTGCCTCCTTATGTTTCCACCACAAGGGACAGGACCCTGCGCTTATGACCATGAGCCAAAGGTATCCCTTCCTTTCTTTACTTACTTTTTTCAGCTACTTTATCCTGAGAAGGGATAAGTAACTGAGATCCCACTCAGACAGGGCTTCCTCTTGAATCCCCGGGTTAGACACAAACCACACCCAAACACCTGTTTCCGCAGAGAGATCCTTTATCAAGCAGGGAAGAAGTCAAAGTGGTTGCTTTCTGACTCAGGAAGAAAACAGCAGCAAATGACCATGCAGGTGTAATTTTTAAGTGAAGGGAAAGGGGAGCTCTGTGTTAGAGGGTGTGGTGGGAAAGGGAGAAGGGAACAAGGGAGAGGGGGAGGAGGCATTGCTGCCTCTGGAGGGAGAGGTGGCACATAGGCAAATGACAGTTTGTAAAGGAAAAGGGGGGAAACCCACGATAGGATGAGGCATTTCATTTTAATTGGGCATGTTAATTAGGTAAATCAAAGGGGCTTTTAATTGCTAGACTTTGGTAGTCAGTCACAGAAGGAGGAAGTGACCAAATAAAGGAATAGACTTTAGTGGCTAGCTTTAGGAATGTAATCTAACATTTTGTTTTGATTTGCTTTGTTTTGTTTTGTTTTAGCAGGGCAGAAAGAATGGGGGGAAAGGCAAGGCCTGCCAGAATCACATGTTTGAGTGAGTTAGTGTCCCTTCAACTCAGAAAGTTTGTATAAGGGGTGAGGTCATAACCTGGCCATGCGGTTTGGAGGAATTTCACTGATTTGCTAAAGGAACATGGAGGAGTTTTGAATTCTGTGATATAAAACCCCAGATTACTGTAAGCAGTTCTGAACGAGAGGTGCTGATGAGTGTTCAGAGACCACAATGCTGAGAGAAATAGTGACCGTGGAAGCAGAGTTCACAAGGATTCAGAGGGAGATAGCATTTTCTTGGGAACTTGAGCTAGCAAACATCTATTTTAACATCAACTGTATATTTTTTTAAGCCATGGACAGCTGAATCTCTGTTCTAGTTTTTGTTTATTTGGTTTTATAAACATAATTGTAGGGCACATGGGCAGCAAAGATGGCGCCAAAAGGAAGTCAGATGAGCGGAGCCTGAGTCGTTTACACCAAGACCTGATTGGACACCAGAATCAGGCAAGACGATGTCAACACATGAACAACTTGTGGACAATAGAGTAAATGTGGGGTTCCTGAGCATGTGATAGGGTGACCTCTAAAATGATTGACTGACTCCTTTTCTCCTCATGGCCCTGTCATTTCTTTGTTTTAAAAGATGTTTGCTGGGCAAAACCAAACAAGTTCCTGCTTGACTCTACTCCTTGCTGGGAATATCTCCGGGATCAAGGGAGGCTGGGGAATGAGCGTGCATCACACTTACCTTTCCTCAGGCCAAGCTCATCCTCATCCAGGTCGGCTAAGACCCTGCACCTGGTGCCCAATATGGGGCTTGAACCCACGGCCCTGAGATTAAGAGTCTCATGCTCTACCGACTGAGTTTGCTGGGCCACTGCCCGCCTTGCTTTCTCCCCGGAGGGGTTTCTAGGACATCTTGATTGCCATTATGGGCTATCTAAATGGACTGCCATGCTGTGGCGACTTCCCTTGAAGATACCTTCTCTGTTCTCTCCTAAGCCTATCCCCGGTGCTTTTCATGTTTTTACTGATGGAGGTCAGACAGGCTCTATATATGCAGCCTTTAGGAACCAACAAGAAACACCAAGTTACCAAGGGTTTCAGCCTTGTCAGGGGTGAGCTCAATATAAGAAGATGCTTGCTATAATCATGGTCCCTCAAGATATTCAAGAGCCCTTTAATTTATATTCCAATAGCTTATATATGGCTAATTTACTTCCCCACCTTCTCCAAGCACTTGTTAAACTGGATGATGACCCTATTTCCCCCCTTATGGTTACCCTCAGAGGCTTGTTGGAAGGACGAGGGGCTCCCATTCATATCCAACATTTAAGAGGACACTCAAATCTCCCCAGATTTCTATCCATGGGAAATAATTGGCTGATCAACTAGCTACCGGCCCATAAGCACTGCATCTTTTAATTTTACAGCAAGGAGGCTTATGCCAGGCACTTGGAGGAAGAATGCTGTTTTTATGCTGACCACTCTGGTAGAGTCACTCAAAATCTCAACGAGATCAGGAAAGGAATCGAGGAGAGAAAAAAGGGTTTAAGTACTAGTTGGTATAAACAATAGTTTGACTGGTCCCTCTGGTTAACCACACTAATTTCAACATTACTGGGACTGCTCATAATACTTACCCTGATCTGTACTTGGGCCTTGCATATTCAACAGGTTAGTTAGACTCATAAGTGTAAATCCCGGTCTCTGACCTATGGAGGTCCGCCCCTGTGCCGCTTGCACCTTGACCTATTTCCAGAAAAGATCAAGACCACTCCCCCACTCTATTTAAACTGCTCCCCAAAAAATAAGCATGTGTCGTCCCTGTCCCATCAGTCTATCCGTCCATCCCTTTCCGGTTCCCCTCCCTCGGGGCCACCCGAGAGCACCAGAGTCCAATTAAACCTGGATATCTTTTAATTTGGTTTGTTTTGATTTGGCTTGATTGGGATTTTTGCGTAGGCAGAGAGCTCGTGTTAGGAACTATTCCTAACAATAAGGGCTAAAACTCAGGAAATCCAGCTCACGGATAAGCTCATTATAAGCCCAGTGCTGAAGACTCCCTTATGTTCTGGGCAAACCTTAAAGAAAAGGTGCCAAAGGGGTGAACCTCATGAAGAGGTGCCCCTGAGCATGAACCTCAAAAAAGGTGGGCCTAATTTAAAAACAAAAAGGGGGACATCTGTAAGGCACATGGGCAGCTAAGATGGCACCAGAAAGAAAGTCAGATAGGGTGACCTCTAAAATGATTGGCGGCTCCTTTTCCCCCATGGCCCTGTGGTGTTTTGTGCTTTAAAAGATGTTTACTGGGCAAAAGAGGCTGGGGAATGGGCGAGAGGCACACTTACCTTTCTTCGGACCCAGTTCCTCCTCATCCGGGTGCACTAAGACCCTGCCTGCCTGCACATAATATTTCTCTTGATCATTTGGGAACCTCTCAACAAGCACGTCCATCTCGCTCACCTTTCAGTTCTGCCATGTCTGCCCGACCTCTGCCAGTCGGTGCTGCAAAGTGGTTGGTTACCTAGAGAGTTGTTGCCCCGGAATCAACTTTAAAGGCACACAGAGGCTATGGGGGCTACAGTTCAAGGGAGCCAGGCTACATCTCAGCCTGGCAACAGAACTTGGCAGCAGCATACTGGTTTTTCAAGCTTCAAAGCTATGAGAGTAACCAGGAACTTGGAGGCTTGCGCCAGACTTCCAGAAAGCCACAGAAGGCCCATACATTATATTAAACTATGAATACTAGGGTGAGATGGAGACCCCAGACTGGAGCAGATGCAAAGAGCTCTAAGCACAGAGTGGAGCTGGTTCATGAAAGAGACCGTTCACTTCCTGTTAGCAGTAGAGCTGAAGGGACAAGATGGCCAAAAAGCTGCTGGAGCAGAAATGATTCCATCAGGATCCCCAGATACTGGACATGCAGTTCCAGGATTTTTTTTTTCTTGGTTGGTTGGCCAATTGGTTTTGTTTGTTTATTTCCCCTGCTGGTGTTAGACTCAATTTGTGCTCATTACTTTTCCATATTATTCCCTTATGACTGGACTATTTATTCCATACCATTGGATATCGGATATATGTAACTTGGTCATTTTATTTTATTTTATTGCATATGGGCTCATAGTTGAGAGCACACCTAAGAGACTTTGGACTTCTGACTCCTAACCAGAAGAGGGACTAAAGCTAACACTTTCCAGAGTCAATGAGTTTTGCACTGTGAGATGAAAATGAAAGTTTGTGGACCAGGACCAACATCTAAAAGTTGGCCTCTACTCTCCACGTGCATGCCCAGAGCTCCACACACAAAAAGTAGTAAGGCAATCATAACCAGGGCTGGATGCATGGTTCAGCAGATAAAAACGTGTGTGGCTCTTTCAAAGGACATGAGCTGCTTCCCAGTACCATGTTAGGCATCTCACTACTATCCCACATGTGACTCCAAATTCAAAGACTCTGACACCCTCTCCTGGCTTCCCTTGTCACCTGTGCTGAGGAACAACACCTTCACACAGACCCAAAACAGACACACAACATTCCCAACTGAGTCAACCCCAAATTTTACCTGCCCTCTCTATGTTGCACAAAGTTCTCTGTATGACATTTATACACCCTACAAGCATTGCTGTGGGTTAGTGTGGTCTGAAAACTACAAAAACCAAAGGTGGTAGTCACTCCAGCCTATGTAGTGGGGTCATGCCTACTTGGAATCTCACTGAGACGCAGCGCTTCAGTCAATGCAAAACCTAGTTGTTTGTTACAAAACTCAAAATGAAATCTTTTCCAATTCCTTCAGGGATTAAGTAAGAGGAAAAGAGAGTAACACTATAGAGTTGGCAGGGCATGAAGCTGCGGAGGCCCAGCCACAGACTGGGTTCAGGTCCTGAGACAGGGAAGGGGTGTCAGAGCAAAGAAGCGATTTATCCAACCCCCAGATGAGTGGCACAAATGGCTGGTCCCGAGTAGCTCCAGATGTCTTTATTTATACATCAAAACCAAGCATGCTTTTCCAAACTAACAAATTAGTTTTCCCCATCCTCCAACGTTAATGTCTGGCAAAAACAAATATGTCAAATATGTTTTCCCCGTCTTTTACATCAAAACATCTTTGAACCCAAAATAACACTTACCATTTTGCTACCTTGGCCAAATATCGAGCCAGGTACATCCTGTCTTTAGACAACTAAAAGGTGATTGACATAGGCCCACATTTTCAAGAACAACAATCCATTCGAAACATATTTACAGAAATAGGGGGTGATCTGCCTCTAATTCTGTCAGCACTGAATCAGAACAGCTCCTGCGTCTGGAGTGACAGCTGACATCCCCAGAGGAGAAACCTGAGAAGCATCGGCTCCCAACGAATTTTAGGGAGAAATACTCTAGGAAAAAAATGACATTTTCAGGAAGATCGTATCTGTCCCAAGCATGGTTGACAAAATGACACCAAAACCACCAAGAGAACCATCAATATTACAAGAGAGAAGAGAACATGCAGGCCATGCGGTTCCAGCAGTATTCTGTCTGTCCAGAAGTCCACTGGTCCTTTCTGAGTGAGACTCTCCCCATGGGCTTTTGTCTCATCTGGAGACGCAATGAACAAGCACTCAAAACTAGGTCACACAGCTTAATGAAGCTTAATCGGAGAACACATGCACCATGTGATAGGCCTGAAACTCCAAACTTAAAACTGACGAAATAATTAGAGACAAAATTCAGTCAAGAACATAGGGACAATTAGATGTTAAGAGTACTTGTTACACAATCATGAGGAACAGAATTCGGATCCCAGCATACACAAAAAAATGAGCATAATGCACATTCCGGTAATCCCAGGGGAGTGGATGCAAGAGGATTGCTGGGGCTCGGTGGTTTCTAACTTAGCCAGGAAAATGGGAGCCCTAGGTTCAGAGAGACTCTGCCTCAAAGAACTCAGTAGAGAGTGATTTTTTAAAATATCCTCTTCTGGCCTTTGTACACACAGGTGCATTCCCCAAAACACATGAGTGTGCACATACTTATGCACATACAGATCTATCTAAACGAGTAGAGAAAACTAGACAAAAATAAGCATATGTTGCGCTTCAGTTTTAAAGCCATTTATGAAGACAGGAAAACATGAAACTCTAATTCTATTTATTCAATTTTTTGAGACACAATTTCAATGATTCCAGGATTGTCTGTAACTCATTATATAGTTGAAAATGACCTTGACTTTATCTTCCTGCATCCTTACCCCAGTTCCTAGAGTACAGCCATGTGCTTCTGTATCTAAAACTCTGTTTTAATAGTCTTATGATGAGAGGGGACTATTTAAAGCCCAGAAATGATAGGAAAGGGAGATATAGGAGATTCCCACTGTATCGGTGGGAACTTCAGTGGAATACATCACTAGGAAGAAGGAAGTGGGTGAGCTTACTAGTGTGATCTCATTTTAAATCTAAGTTGCCTTAGTGACATTGAAGATCACAAGTCATCATTTGACCTCATCCTCAAGGGCTCCAAGACTCCTGTCTCCTGAGAAACGGTCCTTCAATTCTACCATATTACTTTAGCTATGACACGAGAGAGCGAATGCAGTGGCCCACTGCTGTAATCATGGCTGAGGCAGGAAAATCACTAAGGATAGATTGCAGAGAATGATGGAGTTGGTCTGACCTAACGGCTTTGAAAGACATATGTCATAGATTTTTCAGGTTCAAGTCCAGGGCTCCTGGGGCACAATGCACCCTTCAGTCCCTGAGAGACCAATGCACCTCCCAGGCAGTGAAGCGTGCAGACTGCTTTGTGTTTCTCTGTATGTTCCCTTAGAAGTCAATGAAACATGAAATTTCACAGGGCAATTCATCTTAGTCATTAATTTTGTGTGTCTTGTATAGCTTGCAGACTTCATTGTATCCTGGCAACTATACCTGTATTGATCTTGGCAATTGCCATTATATTATGTTTCTGATAAAGGTATAAAAAGTCTGATTGCTTTCAATAAAATTGCCACAGATTAAGTTTTATTGTGGACCCTCTAACTGGCCTGGTTACATTCATCATGAACGTATCAGGTGACCTTGGTCTGGTAAGTAAGCATGGTGATTACATGGATATAAACAAAATGATGATGGACGTATAATACAATTAAGAGTAGGCTTTAGAATATAGAGCAGAACCTCAGACCTGCTCATGAACTGGATCCCTCTCCTCCTCAGACTTCTACAAGTTGCTTTCATCTCTCACAGGCTTTCATCTATGTTTGATTGTTGGTCAAGGATGCTTTATAAGCCCCCAACACAATACAAGCTCCATTCATATTGCTCTTAGTTTCCCAACAGAACGTTGCTGATTACACAACAGACATTCATTGTAAGACACGGAGAAATCAAGCCGGAAATAACCTGGAAACTTCTTCTGTTCTGGCTAGCTTACACGGTGCCAGAGAGTGTAAGCTGGGGGTGGAGGGGTCACCAATAGAATTACCCAGCACTGGACCCCAAATGCTACAGTACTGACTTTCTGGGCAAGGTATGTGGATTGATGCCGTGGTGGTGTCATGCCTGGAAATGTAAACCTGATCAAATCGTGAGTGGGAAGATCATGGGCCACAGGGGAGCCTCAGGACCATTGTTTTGATTAACGGACATGTTGTCAAACTGTCTCCAAGATGCTTATGTCTATACTCATACAGTAGTGTTACTCTCAACCTTAGCCAAAGAAACATCTTTTTGCTGTGAGCAGCCGTTTTCTAAGACCCTCATAACTAGTCAAAGATCTGGAAATGCGGTACTGTTGAATGCTCAGCTATAAATGCGACAGTGACATGCCACCCTACTCATGAGACTCAGACAGCATCAAGGAAGAGGAGGAGAATTTAGAATTGAAGGATGGAGAGAATCGCTGTAAACGCCTGCCTTCTAGACATAACATGGCCATTACACTCCTGAGCTCACTGCAGCTGTGGTCACCTGACCATCAACACCCTATCATGGGTGGGGCAGGGTACACGAGGTCCCACTCCTAGCTTTGGAGCAGTTGAAAGTTGATGGTTTCCAAGAGGTGGCTATGAGTTCGAGACCTGCCTGGTCTACATAGGGAGTTCCAGGACAGCCAGGACTACATGGAGACCCTGTCTGTCTTCCTCCCTCCCTCCCTCCCTCCCTCCCTCCCTTCCTTCCTGTCTCTCTCTCTCTCAATGTGTGTGTGTGTGTGTGTGTGTGTGTGTGTGTGTGAGAGAGAGAGAGAGAGAGAGAGAGAGGTGAGTTTTGTGTGTATATATTTGCTGTATGTGTGTGTGTGTGTGTGTGTGTGAGAGAGAGAGAGAGAGAGAGAGAGAGAGAGAGGTGAGTTTTGTGTGTATATATTTGCTCTGTGTGTGTGTGTGTGTGTGTGTGTAAGAGAGAGTTTTTCTTTTTTTTTTTTTTAGGTATGTATATGAGAGTAGACGATGGCCTCAGCTTCAGATCCCCTGGCTTCTCTCTCCTGGGTGCTGTTGTTGCAGGTTTGATGTTACCAGGCATGGCAGGAAGGTAGGGGCTTGGGAAGGGCTCCAGAGAGGGAAACCAAGAGGAGGGTGAGAGAGGGAACTGGAGAGGAATGTAATCAAAATACACTATAAACACGTATCGAATTGTCAAAGAGTAAATAAAAAATTATTTTTAATAAAACCCTATGCTTGAGCTTGAGAAGAACTCTCATCAGCCCAGCCTAGAACGTCAATGGTGAACAAAGGCAGAGGGGGTTTGGATCAAATACACCAACCCAGCCTCTCCCCAACACACCAACGGGAACTGTGTTTTCCTCTAGAGTCCCTGCTGGCACTCAGTGAGACTGTTTATTCTGGGATCCACAGAGGTAGGCGGGTGGGTGAGGAGGTTCCAGGCCAGGTGTGGGGTCACTTCGTGCCCGTGCTCAGCCGCTCCACCCGCAACCACAGCCCGCCCTCAGCGCGCAGGAT
This sequence comes from Myodes glareolus, assembly GCF_982192425.1. Classification (NCBI taxonomy): domain Eukaryota; kingdom Metazoa; phylum Chordata; class Mammalia; order Rodentia; family Cricetidae; genus Myodes; species Myodes glareolus. The sequence goes on along the minus strand of NC_142031.1, from coordinate 49,141,181 downwards.
CAGCTCCGGCTGCCTGCGCGGCTCCTTGTCGTCAGGCAGGAGGCGGAAGCGCAGCAGTGTGAGAGCCAGCGCCACCTTCATCTCGCTCATGGCAAAAGTCTGTCCTATGCAGTTCCTGCGGGAGGGCGGGATGGGAACTCTGACTGCACCGGGACCAAGACAGGCGTCCTCGGACCCAACCTGATCTGGCCCCCGCCGCGCCTGGTCAGCATGAAGGGCAGGAAGGACTGTGACACGCCTGGGAAATCGCTTGTGCATCCGCATCCCAGGAGCCTGGCTCAGCCGCGGCGCCCAATTCAGACCAGGGCAGGGCTCTGAGCACTGAGCAGCCACCCTTCACCTTCCAACCCCAGTGGCATACCTTGTGCAAAGGATGGGAAGGAGACCCAAAACCCGACCATTCCATCCTCTTCAACTTCCCCCCAATCATGTTCAGATGCTTCCCCTTCACCCCAAGCCCTCTAGCCTCACCTGGGCCCGGCAGAAAAGGGAATAAAAGCCAGAGGTGATCTCTTCTGAGGGTTTTCTGGGTCAAAGCGGAAGGGGTCATAGACCTGCGGGTCAAGCAAAACTAATCTGATGGGTCCTGTCTGTCCAGCTCAGAAAAGAAGGAAGCGAAGACAGGAGAATGGCTTGGTTCCGAGTAGAACCCTTCCCAAGTCCTAGAGAAGAAGGGAGGAGCCTCACCTCCGGGTCTGGCCAGACTGAAGGATTGTGATGAACTCCGAAAATGCTGATGACACATGCACTGCCTTTGGGTAGAAAACAGTCAGTACCAGGTCTGTGCTACCTCTAGGAACCCATCAACCCAGGGGGCCTCTGCCCAATTTGTGTGGGCACCTTTGGGGATGACTCGGCCATCCGGCAACACAATGTCCTGAATGCAGCCCCGAACTAGGTCTGTGCCGGGAGGATGCAGCCGCAGACTCTCCTTGATGCACATGGTCAGGAAGGGCAGCTGGGCCAGGTCGTCCCTGAGGAACCACGACACAATTAACCGTGAGCAAAACAGAGCCCCACTCAGCCTCACTACCATCCAGGGATACTAACAACCTTCAACTTCTTCAGTCAGACGTATCAAAGATGTCTATTTGTTATTTTGATTGTTAACCAACATCTCAAGCAAGGAAGAATGACCTGATTCTCCCGCCTCTGCCTTCCAAATTCTGAGATTATCAGCTACCAAGAATGGCTCTAAACTGAAGAGTAAGCCTTAAAACTGAAAACCACAAAAATACAAGAAGAAAGCTTAACCTGGCATTAGAAATGTTTACAAGGAAACACACCCTTCAAAAGATATCAAAAGCTTTAAAAATTTTATTCACTGACCTTGGTGAGGTGGCACTTAGCCTCAGAAAGTGGAGGCAGGAGGATCAGGAGTCAGAGGCCAGCCTAGGCTACAGGAAATGCTGCATTAAAAAAATTATATCGTGAAAGAACAAAAGCAGAGATAAATATTCCTGGGCTGGTGAGACAGCTCAAATGGTAAAAGAACCTGCCGCCAAGCCTTGATTACATAAGGTCAACCCCCAGGGCACATATGATAGCAAAAAGAACTGTAACCCAATTGTCTGCCACATGTGCGTGCAGACACACACACAAATAGATAAGTACATGAATGAATGAATGAACATAATTTAATTTTTTAGTAGAGGAAAAGTATCCTTTAAGGTGCCGTGTGAGTGAGAATGGCCCCATAGGCTTGTATGCTTAGTCCCCATTTGGTGAACAGTTTGGGGAAGCATTAGGGGATACAGGCTTAGTGAAGGAGATGTGTCACTGAAGGTGGACTCTGAGGTTTCAAAAGCCTATGTCAGGCCCGGTCTCTCTCTCTCTCTCTCTCTCTCTCTCTCCCTCCCTCTCTTTCTTCCTCTGTCTGCTGTCTGTAAGCTCTCTGCTGCTTCTCCAGCACCACGTCACCGTAGTGATCCTCACAGCCCCCTGAAGCTGTAAGCAGGCCCAATGAAATACTTTCTTCTACGTGTTTCCTTAGTCACAGTGTCTCTTCCCAGCAACGGAGCCCTAAGACATGCTGTGAGATGCCTGGAATACATACATGCACTCCATACTCAAGGCTAGAGTGATCTATTATTAGAAATGTGTCGGGTTTTCCAAATAATCAACATTTTCAATATTATCCAATAAAACTCTCGCCAGAGTTGTTTCCTTTTCAGGATTTGTTGATATTTTCATCAACGTGTATTTTGATTATATTCACTCTCCACTCCCCTCTTTTGACTTCTTCCCCTTTTTAATGAAACCTCCCTACTTCCATGCTTTGTCTTCCTTCCTTTCTTCCTTCCTTCCTTCTTCCTTCCTTCCTTTTTCTACTATTTATTTACTGTAAGAACATGCCAATCCTTCTTTTCCGCAGTAGGCATCACAGAACTTACACACTAGTCCAGTATCCACAACTAAACTGTGCCTCCACCTGAAAACCTTATTCTAATTAAAAGAGTTAAAGTTTACAAAACAAGTCAATCTAAACATAAAAAGGGAGCCATGAATGGTGGCTCATACCTGAATCCCAACTCTCTGGAATCAGAGGCAGGGGGATTTCTAAGTTGGAGGCCACCCCGATCTACATAGTAAGCTGCAGGACAGCTAGAGCTATATAGTGTGATCGTCTCCAAAAAAAAATTTTTTTAAGAAGCCCACCTACCATTTACTGAAACCTATTACATAACCATAGTAGCAAAAATGAGAATAACTTTTAAAAACTATGCTACTCCACAGGAACATGAAAAGAGACGTGTGGGATCCAGAACGAGGTGGGCACATGGATACCTGAAAATAAGGCGTTGACTGAAGACTGCACACATGGCTGAGGAGTGGATCGGTAGGTTAGGAGAGCTCAACAAGAACTAGCAATAAGCAGACAAAAAGTACTACAGCAAGCAGGTGTGGAATTGCAGCTGTGAGGAGCTGGAGGCCGGAGGATTAGAACAGTCAAGGATAGCCTCAGCCACACAGCAAGTTGGAAGCCACTGAGACCTTCGGGAGAAGCGGTCTCAGAAAAGGGAGGAAAATGTCTCCTCCAAACAGGGCAGATTCTCCCCCCACATAAAACATTAAACTTTTAAAGTGAATTAGCGTATCTCTCACTTCAAAGATTGGTCATTTCCTTGTGGTAGGAATATTCGAAATCCTTTCCTCTGGTTATTTTGAGGGTTGCAACACATTCTTTTCAACTGGCAATGCCGGTGTGCACAGTAGAGAAAAGAAATGCAACTCTGCCAGCTTTCCAAGCCCCACTGGGCAAACCCCTTCCCAGACAGGAGGAAGGGAAGTGATATTTTTATGACCTAGCAGGAAGGATGTTTAAACATACGGAGTAGAAAACGCAAGAATAAAGAAGAAACCAACATGAATGAGAAAATAATTTCTGTATATTAAGAGACTACAGACAAAATAGAATTCAGATGGGAGATTCAGTGATATCTACAATCACTGATGTGTGTGTGTGTATAGACACATATATGTATATATACATAAACACACACACACACACACACACACACACACACACACACACATATCAGTGTGACCCGAAGGATATATTCTAGGATTTCTATAGGATCAGACTCATGTTAAAGAGACAGATACCATGAAAGTAGAACAGAGGCAAGGAGTGGGAGGAGAAAGTTTAAAACAGATCATACAGAACATACTAGAGATGGGGATGAGAATCAAGAAAAAGAAATTAAGTTTGAAATGCCATAATGAACCCTAACACACTGTATGCAAACTAATTAATTAATGAATTAGATGGAGAGGTGTTCAAACAGGGCATGTTATCCCTGAATGTAGAGGCATTAAGATACTGACTTCCAGGCCACCCTGTAGCACCCAGCATGGGTGGTTCATTCTTATAATAACAACAACAGAGACCACATGGGCCTGTGCTCACCATTCAATCTCCTCAGGGTCACGGCCCCTCAGCAGCTCCCGCACCTCCCGCCGGCAGCGCTCTTGGTGTTCCGGGTGCCTCGCCAGGTTGTACAGGGTCCAGGAGAGCCCACTGGCAGTGGTGTCGTGGCCTGAGGGGCACACAGGCAAACCTAGATCTCTGGCCGTCTTGGCACCACAGGGTGGGCAGTGCTCAGGTATTAACACCCCCGGAGGATAGGAAGGAATAGATGAGTAGACACAGAAACTAGATAAAAGGAGTCAGGAGAGGAGTATCTATGCTTGGTGCAGATTCACAGGAAATCAAGGGTATAATGGAGCCTCCTCCATGAGGCCCTTGGATTTACTGATCGCTGCCTCCTCTGTATTTGTAGAGGATCCTCACCTCCAAACATGAAAGTGTCAGCCTCTGCCCGGATGTCCTCATCAGACAGTTCCTTTCCGTGTTCATCCTGAAGACAAAACGTGGCCCTCCATGCTTGCCATGTCTCAGGGCTGCAGAGCCTGATCTGACACAGCGCTCATGGCCACTGTACTCACAGGACCCTGCCTTGTCTCCCCCAGAGCCTGCCCCACGCTCCCCTCCTTGGTTTCCCGCTGTTGTTTGCTCCTTCCACACAGTGTTCAACAGAAGCACTCCTGTGGAATTTCTTTCTAACCTGCCCTTTGTTTTACAAGTGCCATCAAAGGCTCTTCAGTATCCTTTTGACCAAATGCAACGTTTTCTATCTAACAAAGAACATTAGCATCACTGTAACCTACATAAACCCACCTTGGCCAAAAAGAGCACATCAATGAAGTCCAAAATCTTGGATTTAGTCTTGGACTTCAGGAACCCATCAACACTTTGGCTGGAGAGAGTGCGGCGTCTCTCCCTGATGACAGCATCTGTGAAGTTGTGTACCCGGTCACAGGCCTTGCGGAAGCGCCGCCCATCAGCAGTGAGGTAGTACAGGAAGTCCACATACAGGGAGAGCTGCTGGTACTTTTTTGCTACCAGAGAACTGAGCTCCAAAATGGCAGCAATGTATTCACTGGGAGACCTGCAGTTCAGGCCAGAGAGGAAGCAACTTAGCAAATACAAAACCCCAGAGAAGCTCCAGCCAGAGTCCCAGGACCAGAATCCATCCTGAAAAGGGCATCCACAAAGCACAAATTCTGTTTCCTGTTCCCCACGAGTAGCTCTCTGACCCAGGTTTCCAGGGCATAAATGGACATCATTTCCTCTTCTCGTTCACTCGGCATCTGCTCCTGCTTTTCTCCCCTGGTTTCCTGTGACTCTGCCCAGGCTCAGACCCTCCTCTCCTGGTTCCTTGCATCCTGTATCTCCATGAAGCTCCTTTGTTGATGAGATTGCCCGAGCTCACTGTAACTAGGATTCCCCTCTTTACAAACACCTTCTCTTATGACCTGGAAAACTCAGGATGGAGTTCACACCCTTCTGGCTAGGCAACACCTTTAAATCTGGCCCCTAGCTGGAAATGGTGACTCTTGGCCGTGATCCCAACATGTAGGAGGTGGATGCAGGAGGATTGGAAGTGCAAGTTCAATTTCATCTACAGAATGAGTTCCAGGCCAAACTAACTACAGATTGAGATGCTGTCAAGAAAGAAAGGGGTGAAGGAAGGAAGCAAGGTAAAGGAGAAAGGAAAAGAGGAAGGGCAAGGGAGAAGAGGCTAAGAAAGAAAAGGTGTGTGCACTTTAGAACTATCCGTGATGGTTACCTCAGTAATCTATCTAAGATTGAGAGCCATCTTTGAGATCAGTAAAAACACACATTTGCATGGGGTAGGGGTTTTCTAGACAAGGGATAAAAACCTCTCCGTGTGTTCAGCTTCAAATCACTGTTTGAGAAGCAAAGATTAGGAAGCTCAGCCATCGTGGTGGGAGCTGCTTTGCCCTGTCATTCCCCACCACAATGGACTGATACCAGTGAACAAACTGTCTTTCCTTCTTAACATGTTTTGCTTAGCCGGGCATTGATGGTGCACGCCTTTAGTCCCAGCACTCAGGACGCAGAGGCAGATGGACCTCTGTGAGTTTGAGCCCAGCCTGGTCTACACAGCAGGACGGGCTCTAAAGCTACAGAGAAACTCTGTCTTGAAAAACGAAAATATAAATAAATAAACAAACAAATAAATAAAACATGTTTTCTTAGCCATGTCGTCACAAAAACAAATCAAACACATCTTCCAACCTTGTTTCCAAGGTACGGCTTCATTGCCTATTTCAGGTACCACTCATCCGCATCTCCTTGCCTTTACCCAAATAATTGAAACTGGGCAAGGACCACTTACTCTGTCTCCTTCTCCCGTGTCCTTCTACGGCAGTGGTCACCCACCTCCTTCAGGGAGCTCCCTCTGCTTGCTCTTGCCAGCCCCTCCTCCCCAACCTTCTCTCTTGATCCACGGTTCAGGTTTCTGGCCCAGCACAGGGACTCACTCTTGACAGTTGCTGTCAAAGCCAAAGAGGCATTTCTGCAGACTGTCCAACGTCATGAGGCTGATGGTCTCAAACATTTCCAGACGAGCACTGCCTTCTGTGGCAAGACGCTTCCACTTGACCTGTCGAGAAGAGGACAAGGACAAGGCTAAGCCTTGGCTCCTTGAACCCATGAGCCAGCACAACATCAGGACATCCTCTCTGCTGGAACCAGCTTCTTGGTCTTCTGCCTCAGGTTCTACCTGACCCCAGAGAAGCCAGACTTGGATGGGAACAGAAGGTGGGACCGTAGGAAATGGAGATGCAGAGTTAGGAGTCGAGAACTTTCAGTTAACTCCACCACCTTCTTGGTCAGGCTACTGCACTCTCCAGTTGCTACTAATCAAGCCTTCAACTTGAACGTATTTGTTGCCCCACAAGCCATACTTCAATGTCTGCTCATCACTCACACCCTCTTATGGCTGGGGGACTTGGATTCGCTCCCTGACCTCTGTGACCCTTGGATTTACCATCTATCATGTAACTGTCATAGTCACCTCTACCTCAGAGCAGTGTAGAAATCACAACAGACAACAGATCCTAGAACTGGCATACAGTAGATGCTCAATAAATGTTAGCAGTAGTTATCACCATCATTAGCACAGTGGTAAGTGACTATAGAAATGGCCCTAAGTATTCATAATTCCTCTACCATCAGCCTTTGCAATGAAATTGGGAGAGTAGTTCCATGGGGAGGGGGGACCCATCTCAGGTCTTCAATCTGAACTGAATTGAGAACTTGTTCTTCACTCAAGAGCATTGTGAAAAAGACCCTATGCGCTATGCTAAAATGTAGCTTGGAAAGCCACCAAGCATTCTGCCTCATCTGTCTTCGAATGAATCAGTATCTCCACTCTAGCAAAGCAATGATTCCCTAAGGATGATAAGGGATGAAGGGGAAGGCCTGACTGCCCTACCAAGAACAGTGAAATTATTTTTTTTCTCAATACTGCTGACAGAAACCAGGGCCTTGCCTATGGGAGGCTAGCTAGTTGGAACTGAACTATACTCAAGACCTGATGGACCTTGAACTCACAATTCTTCTGCCTCCACCTCCCCAGTGCTGGGAATACCACAGCATGTCACCATGACCTGCTGAAGGTCAATGAAAGACCTACTGTGTAAAACCCGACAGTAACATGTTGGCTTTCCAGAACTTCTGTAAAAGAAAGTAGACACTGGTCTTCTGTGATCCCTGTTTACATGCTAGAAGCATGATTCCATGGTGTCCTTCTGATCACCTTTTAAGTTCAGATTAGTATCCTCATTTTAAAGATGGGGAAACTGAGGCTTGGTGAGGAAAACTGATATCCCCACATCCATGCAGCAAAAACACACCTTCAGACTACATCTGGATGAGGTCACTCCCTGTTCTGCAGTGTTCTTTGTGGGACCCTGAGTTTGAGGAACTCACGTGCATGATGTTCACGCTCTTGTTAAAAATTTTCACATAGGGCTTCAGGATGTCAAAGTGGAAGGCGGGTGTCAGCAGGCGGCGATGGCGGGCCCACTTGTCACCTGAACTCAAGAAAAGCCCATCCCCTGGAAGGGAAATCATGGCAGTGGGCAAAGGTGGAAGCTTCCTCTGATCTCCAAGGTGTCCCCTGACCCTCACCTTGAGGTACTCACCCAGCCAGGGCTTCAGGAAGCCATAGAAAGTCATGTCCTTGGGGGCCACTGCAGCTGCCATGAAGGAAGACAATCAGGTCATGGAAAGGGTGAAAGGTGAACTTTGGGAGAGGGTGGGGACTCCCAGCCCCAGGGCTCCCCATTTCCCCTCCAAACACAGGAAGGTGGGAAGGGAACAGGGACAAAGAAAGCAGGGAAGAGGAAGGAGGTGAGACAAGACCAGACAAGACTGCAGCAGCAGAAAGAGCAAAGGTCATCCTGGCAGGGAACAACATGCCCTAGCATGCCTTCACATGGCTGCTACATGGTCCATTCTGTCTTCCATATCTGAGCTCAGCACAGCACTCTACAGGCCTTTACAAAGACCTAGAACACATTGTCATTGGCAGCTCTCTGACACATCCTGGTATGTATGACAGGGCACATGTCATCACATCCTGTCCTAGACACAACACACATGATATTCCCTGACATGACACAACACTGGTGTGTAAAAGTCTGGCATGACCTAATTGTGCCCTTCAGATAATCCCAGATTGGCACTGCAATATGTTCCCTTTTGAGTTCTGAATGTAACCTAGATATGTCCCAGACCCCTCTATTCTCTCCCCATGCCGCACTAAGCATTAAGTGTTCAGAATTAAGGACATCTCTGTTCTCAGAGCCGTGTGCCTCTGCCCTCTCCAGCCATCAAGCAGCCCCAGGACCAACCAATCACAGCTGGCCCATCTGGACTCCAGCGGACATCCCCTGCAGTACTGAGCATACCATCTCTGTCCCAAATCATCTCCATCTTTGAGTTGCCTTTAAGGTGGCTGGGACAGCCAAGATTCATTGAACTAAGCAGAATAAACAGGGTGGGTTATCTATAACTTTATCTAGAATCACAGAATTTTTGTTGGTGGTTGAATGACTAGAACACAAGAAGATCAGGTCCTCAAAGAGAAAAATAGAACTAGAAGACGAAAATTCCTGATTGTACTGTAAGATATCTAGAATCAAATATACCTAAAGACTTCTCTGGCAGACATAATCTTGTGGATGAGGAGATAGTTCAGTCAGTAAAATACTTGCTTTGCAAGCATTAAGAATCTGAGTTTCATTCCAAGAGCCCATGTAAAAATGCCAGCAAGGTGGTGCCACTGTTGGGAAGGAAGAAACAAGGAGGATCCCTGAGGTTTACTAGATAACAAGTCTAGTTTCATTAGTGAGCTCCCATTAGGGAGGGACAAAGTTGACAGTGGTCCTAGAAATGACAAGAAGGGTTGTCCTCTGTCCTCCACATACATGCTTATACACATGCATGTGCATCCGCATACACATATGTACACACATAAACATTCACAAAAGAGAGTCTTCTTCCCAGTTCTAGTGATGGAACCTAAAACTTGCTCTTGGTAGACAAGTGTTCTACCGCTTAGCTACATCCCCAGTCAAAATAAGAAACAGAGAAGAGGCCAAGAGTTGGGATCCTGGGAGAGATACCTGGGGCATGGAGCAGGGGGGCAATGAATGCAGGGTCAACAAGCTTTAGCACAGGGATGATGGGTCCCAGCCAACAGAGTTGGACATCTCGGAAGACCTTGCCCATCTCAGTCACCATCTGCATGCCTTCCTCATTGTTCTGGATCTGAGGATGAAGAAAGCGGAGGCTAGTCCTGGCAGGTGTACCAGATGCTCCTACTCTGTGCCCACCACACTCCACCCTTCTCACCCTCCTACTTGGGTTATTCATCTTTGGTTCTTGCTAAGTCCACCAGGGTATACTACGTGTGTCTCTTAGTGTATCCATGTTTCTATACACATACCTTTCTCTGATGTGTAACTCTCCTCATCTCTCTGTTTTGTCATCTAAATATGGACGATGGATGGATGGGTGGGTGTGTGGGTGGGTGGATGGATGGATGAATACATACATACATACATACATACATACATAAATACATACAATAAATGATACACAGTTGTACAGACTAATATATATGAACCAAGAATGACTGTAGATAAATAGGTATATAGATAGATAGACAGATAGATGATAGATAGATGATACATACATACATACATACATACATACATAGATGATATAAATAGATACAAGATAGATCCTATATGTAGATGACAGAAAAATTGATGTGTAACTGAAAGGAGAAAATTATTAGCCAAATCTAAATGTATGCCTGTGTATTTTTTCTTAACTATAAGTGTCCTTTTTTCTTCCTTCCATATTCTTCATCTGTTCACTTCCTGGGCTTGTCAGTTTTTATCAACTTGACACAAGCCAGAGTCATCTGAGAAGAGGAAACACCAACTGAATAAACACCTCTAGCAGACTGCCCTCTAAGCAAGTCTGCAGGCATTTTCTGTATTAATGATTGATGTTGGAGGGCCCAGCCTTCTATATGTGGAGCAACTGTTGGAGAGGCGTTCCTGAGAGGTGTAAGAAAAGCAGCCGAACATGAGCCTAGGGAACAAGCCAGTATGCAACACTCCTCCATAGCCCTGCTTCAGTTCCTGCCCTGACTTCCATTAACGATCTAAGCTGAAAAAACCCTTCCCTCCCCATGTTGCTTTTGGTCATGATGTTTTATTACAGTAATAGAGAAACAACCTAGAATATGCCCTGCTTTCCTCTCTTTCTTTCTCTCCGTCTCTGCTCTCTCTGTCTCTGTCTCTCTCTATGTGTGTGTGTGTGTGTGTGTGTGTGTGTGTGTGTGTCTGTGTCTGTGTCTGTGTCTGTGTGTCTGTGTGTCTGTGTATCTCCCTTTTTCTCTGTGGAATTCTTCCCATATGATCTTTGTCATCTCCAAATTCCAATTCATCTTGTTTATGCCCTCCCCACTTTCTCCACTCTTCCCATTAGCAGTAAACTCACAGCTAATTTCACTCCACCCAGCTCTCTCTCTTACTTGTCCCTGGACCACAGAGCACAGACTACTAACACCAGCTCTGAGTAGGCATCTCCCCAGCTTCACAGCAAAGAATCTTAAAGGCTTCCAAAGCTTGGTTCCCTACTCAGGAAAGATGTAAACATAGAAGTCATCTAAGGAGGGAACTGATGAGCAGGTCAGGAGCTGGACCCTTGGGTAAGAAGGCAGGCTTGTGGGGGGGGGTGAGAGGACAATGGTAGGGAAACTGATGTCAGGAGAAGACGGAGCCAGCAGTAGACACAAAAAGACGACAGGGATCCGGGGGATACAAACGAGGGTGTCATCCTGAAGCCTGTGACAATGATATTCCTGGAAAGAAGGGGGCCTCCCTGGTAGAGTAGAAGGCTGTGGAGAGATGGATCAGGTAGGGTCTGGATCTGGCAATCACAAAGTTGGCAGGAGGAGGAGCCGCAGGAGGAAAACAGGCAGAGAATGAAAATGACTCGTGGGATCGCAGCGTAAGCAGTTGGGAGGTCAGTACAGAAGGAATCATACTGAAGTGGATGGATAGGAGCAAACATGGGAAAGCACATCAGAAAACATGTGTGGGGGTGAGATCATCAGAGGTGAAGACTTCACAATGTCTATGAAAGAAAGCCTTATTGGCGAGAACTTCAGACCACAAGTGCTGAGGGGCGTGGGACTTAAGGTGGTTTTGAGAGGGGGGGCTGGAAAGAGATTGCACATTGGGATGTAGAGAGGAAGGAGGAGGTCCTGAGGTGACCTGTGATGAGAGGAAGTGGCAAGAGGAGCTAGAAGGAAAGAGGGTTGGGGTGACAATGGCACTGGTGGTGGCAGCCTTACAGGTGACATCCATCCAACACAAGGTGTGGCTCTCGCAACAGGGAGCCAGTGCAGCACGGAGCAAGGGGCACTGTGGATGGAGGGTGTTGAGTTGCAGCCCCTTCCAGAAGCTTAGGTCTGTGTGAGAGGCCAGAGTGGTCCCTAATAAAAAGGAAAGAAAATGGTCCTTTGCATTCTGGCACAACAAATTTTTAAAAACTCCTCAGCTTTGACCCAAAACGGACGTTAGAGTCAGCTGATAAACCTTGAGAGCCAAAGACAAAACAAGAAAGGACAAAGTCCAAGCTGCTGGAGGAATGAGACTGCACGCATCTCTTTTCTGCCCCACAGAGCCCCAGTAGGTGGAGGTTGGGAAAACAGCTCATTTCAATAGGGAAGTAACAGCACAGAGAGGTACAGACACTGGCCTGCGATCGACAGCCATGGATCAAGAAAAGGCCAGACTTCGGACATGCTACAGTGACACCTCAAATCCAACAGCAGAAAGTGAACGGATCAGGGATGTCCCTGCTCTGTGCAGCCCACTCTGGGAGCTCCCGAGTAGGGCAGACATGCACAAATCAGGGTGAGAGACCTCAGACCGCGAGTCCCAGTGGGGATATGATGCCAAGCAGGTTTAGATTGGGAAAGCAAAGAAAGCAAGACTTCAGAATATGGGGGTGCGAGGTGCTAGAAGAGAATTTGCTGGGACAGTGAGGAGAGAAGGGCTCCCTCACAGCTCTGCTGTTCTACCCCCGGATCCCTGATCCCCATTCGTCATGTCAGTTTATTATCAGATATCCACCCAACCCGACCCATCCTCCTGCCACTCCCACCGTGCCTAGGTGTCCCAAAAACCAGTTCCTCTTAGGGGCCTGAGGGAAGCATCTGAGGCGGGCGCATTTCTCATAGAAGGAGTAAACCCAGGCCAAAATTTTCGCCACCAGCCACGAAGCCCCGAAGAGCAGCAGAAGATGCCAGGGGGAGGCCAGCACTGGGTCCACGCCCAGCCAGGATCGGCTCAATGACTGCATCCTGTAGGGTAGATGAACATAGGTGAGATTCTCGGGGCCCAAGAGAGCAGCTCCAGAGCTGTGGGCTGTGACTCTGTGGGCTAGGAGAGCAGTCGGAATGGAGTGAGGACTTGCATTCTTGCTGGTAGAGTCAAGTAAAAGAGCTGAGGTAGAACAAGATTGGGTGGGACTAATGGGGGAAACCGTTCTGTATCTAAAACGGACCTCAGGTTCAGTTGCCGAGAAACCACTGGTTCGGTGGCCCAGCTAGCTCCATGGAGCCACCCAAGTTGTGATAGAGCTGTTTTTTCCCCCCACAGTCAGGACCCTCTCTGCCAGCCCCCAGCCTGGTACCTTCTCTCAGAAGCAGCTCGTGCGGGAGGACCTCCTCTTATCTCCTCTGGAATTTATTTATACCGTTTCTGACCCGCAGTAGCTGTGTAGATGGTTGGACTGAATGAATCCACCCCTCTTGGGGTCAGCTGCTTCCCTCCTACTTGGGCAGGGTCAGGTTTCAAGCACACACACACACACACACACACACACACACACACGCACGCACACATGCACACACGCACACACACCTGAGATAGCAGTCTGGGCTCATTTTAGGCTGGACTCTGACCCAGTAAATACTCAGCATTCTTCAGAAACCTTGAAAAGTGGGCTTCTGTTTACCAGGACAAGCCATTACATTCCTGTCTCTCCTACATTCCCCACCCAACCTCCTGAGAGGGCATCTAGTTCTTTTTAACCCAAACAAGCTTCCAACAGATAGAGCCCCCACTCTAGTTCTCAGCTCTTGCAGCTAGCATGTCCTCCTTCCGCTGCAAAATCACCAGTTTTGCTGTCTTGTCTGGCTTAGCTGGGAAAACACACTTGGAGTCTAAGGAGAAAGCAGAAGCGGGGGGAGAGGGGTCAAACCAAAAAAGGCTGAAGCGGCGTGCAGGCAAGCAAGACGGTCAGGAATCCGCTATCTCCCTAGCATGGAAGTTTAGCGTTATCATTAGAGCATACACATTTTGTTCAGAAACTGCCCTGGATTTGCTGTACGCTGAACTTACCAGCCACTGAAATCTCCCGGGGCCACGTTCCCTATTTCTTAGAGAGGAAACAAGGCCATTGAGGGACCCCAACAGCTCCCCCCTCAAATAGGACATAAAGAACATTGGGTGGGCTAGCTCTAGGCCCTAAAACGGGACGTAAAGAGAATAATGACAGTCAATACATAGAAAGGGTAATTGGTAAGTGGCCAGGATGATGGGTCAGGTCAGGGCCCAAAAATCAGATGTGAAGGACAGCAGAGTCTAGTGGTCCATGATACGATCAGACTAAAGTAACTTCAAGACTTCCTTTCCAGGGAGCTTGACAGAGCGCTGTTCCCCTTTCTGCTAGTAAACTTTCAACCTCAGCAGCACTTTATACCTACGTGCGTGTTCTAACATTTTGCACAACTATTTCTGTAAGAAGTTAGGGTCAGTTCAGGACCCCCAAGACCGAGTTCTCAGCACAAAGGAGATTTATTTTCCCCAGAGGGACAGACAGCAGGGAGTAGGAGACAAAGACAGGAGACAGAGGATGAGGGAGAAGGGGAAAGTAGCAGGGGTATTTGTCTCAGAAGATGAAGGGCTGCCTCTGGATAGAGAGAAGACAGATGTGGCCCATAGGCAAATGGTGGTTTATAAAGGGAAAGGGGGAAACCCCATGTTAGGATGAGATATTTAATTTTAATTGGATGTATTAATTAGGTAAACCAAAGGGGCCTTTTGATTGCCGGACTTGGTAGTGTTAATGCGAGAACAAGACCACTATCACACTTTAAAGTCAAATTTGAAGTAAGTTCTAATTAAATACTGGGCAGGTGGATGGACTCTGGCCTGGTCCATATCCAGGTTCCTGGGAAATGGCCCAGAATCAAGTATGGCAAGGACTTAACCAGAAAAACTCATAATTCATTGCACTTCCCATTAGGCCCAATCAGAGGCTACGATGTTTCCTGCTATGTACATCCTCCCGGCCACATATGATCAAGAACATCCAGTACAGATGGGTCAAGCAAACTTGCTTAGGGGAGTGAACACATGTGGTCTCCAGAATTTCAGGAACTACCTGTCCTTGGGCAAGGGACTTGCAGATCAGAGGCATTTTTGTTTCATGGATTTCTTAGGCATAGTAATGGAAACTTAAAACGTAACTTCAGCTCTCACACCTGTTCATTTTCTAAGAGTATATTCTTGCTTCTTTCCTTGCTCTGCTTAAAATTCTAAGTGTTTTCTATGACACTGTGTCTCAATCAACTTCTCTTTCCACACACAGAAACTGATACTGCTGCTGGGGTCAAGACCAGAAGAAACTGATGACCTCCTCAGGACATTGTGAATCCTTGGAAGAACCTGAGAGCAAACACTGACTTCCACAGTCAGGAAGAAGTGTGCCCTGAAAACACACCTGTCTGAAGCCCCACCCAGGCTTTGGGGTTATACAGACTTTGGTCTTTCCAACCCCATAATCACAGGGGTCAGTTTCTAAAATTAACTTATTAAGCTATAAATAAGAAAAGATTACTCCTATAATCAGGCCATTAGGGAGATTGACGCAAGAGGAATATGAACCAAGGAAAACCTGGGCTACATATGATAAGATAAATGTATGACATACAGCAAAATCTGATCTTCAGATAAATTACACAGACACTGATATAATAGTCACAATAGTCAATCATCACTGTCGTCTTGACTGGATCTAGAATCACCACGGAAACAGGCCTCTGGGGGTGCCCAGGAGAGTCTTTCAGAAGGGTTGAATGACCACCCTGAATGTGGGCCGCTTCATTACCAGGACTGTGTTCCCTGGCTAAATAAAAATAAGAAAATGAACAAAATACCACAAATAACCTCTTTGCTTCCTGACTTAAGATATCATGTGACCAGCTGCCTCATACTCATGTCTCCATATGTTTACACCATGATGGACGGGACCCTTGGGCAAAAAGAATCTCTTCCTTCCTTGACTTGCTTTTCCAGGTATTTTATCAGTGAGAAGAGAAAAGTAGCTAATACAGGAAATCTATATGAGGAATGGGGTCACTAGTGTGATAATCTAACCACATTAGGAGCAATTTGGGGCTGGTTTGTTAAAAAAACATGGAAGAGTTTGAAATTCTGTGATATACAATCCCTAGATTACTATAAGCAGAACGGAATGGGATGTTCTGATTGTGGTGGCTAATATTATGAGTTTAAATTGTTTGAGAGATCTATAAAACAAAAAGCACCTCTAACCTGTAAGCCCCACTTGCCTTCCTGGAATGCTGGAGGCTGTTGGTCACGTAAAATAACAAATCACGTGCTTTCGCTTCTGTTAATGCATTTGCTTATTCCAGTTGCACAGGATGTTTGCTTGGTAACACGTGGACAGGACATATGTCGGCACGTGTGCTTGTCTCTGATTGCTTGAAGGCAGGAAGTATGTAGCCTTGTGCGTTTTGTCTTTTTAAGTCCCTGGCTAACGTAATTTAGCACAATACTCTGAGCATTAGACTCCGTCCTTTGGGTATCTGGTGCCTCGGCCTCCTTGGGCACACATACTCACAGGGGGTAGAGGGAGGATAAAGAGAGATTGATTTTTCTGTTTCTGTGAAGAGCATTGACGGATTCGGGGATGAAACCAAATTCTTCTCTCCTTGAGTCTATGACTTCTTGGACTGATGAGTTCACACATAAACGGAGTACAATTTCCTCTGCATCCACCATGTATGTTAAAGGGAAGACCGAGCATCCCTGTAGAGAGTCCCTATCAAGGACAGAGGCTCATCCTCAGTCATTTATCTATCATGAAAGTCAGCCAGAATGGCTCCCCTCTGAGATGAGCTACCTTAGAAAATGTTCAATTAAGTCCAGAAAGTCAGTCCTGCTGCCCAAAGTGTACATTCTTGCATTTACAAGCAAGTTCCTACACTTAACAGAGAAAGGGGAGGCTCACAATACCCCTTAACACATGGTCAGCAAAGAGCATGTATTTGGCACTCTCTTCATGACAGAATGATGCTTGGGGTCCTTTGGCACACAGTCAAGGAACTCACTACTATAAGCACCCCTCATGAATTCTCTGACCCTCAGCAGACTGTTGGGAAAGCACTGACCGTCTGGCTTGGGATCAAGGTCAAGGCTGGGCTCTGCCACTCACCAACTATGTGTGGCTTGAATAAGTGATTTACCCTCTAGTATCAAATCCCTCCTTGGTAATCAGGACACAAGAATCTGGAGTGTGATCCCTGAACTAAAAGGGTCGAGCTTGGGAACTAGGGCAGAGAGCTACGACACTCACCATGAACACAGCTGTGTGGACAATTTCATCACTCAATGATTCTAATAAATACACTCATTCACACACACGTGCTCAGACACCAACACTGTGTATAAGCACATTTAGTACATAATGAAGTGCACATGTACATGCATATACTTACACATTTAAATGCTGTAGGAATTCCTACAGCCAGTAGCTTTTAAGTTACCCGCCCACTTGGGCATGGCCTCCTATCTTATAAACGCCAATGCCGATGTAAGTACATGGTTACCCTCTCTACTGACTGCGGGACTGGTTGCTGTTCCCTGTTCAAGCAGAGGACAGTGACCTGTGAATCTACCCCTAAATAAATAACCCTTTATTATACTCAATTCTGAGCTAGTGTGGGATTTCTTTTTAGAGTCCGTCTTCACTTAAATTCACACACAGTCAAACACACCCACAGTCTCTCAGGTATTTGTACGCTGAACTAGAGAACAACAGACCCCCAGAACACTAGAACTTGTCCTCATTCTATCCAGTAGAAGGAGACCAACATGCCCCCAACAGTCAATACAGACGGCCTGGCTGAACTTTCACAACTAAATGGGCAGCTGTGGCACAGCATCAAGGACCCACAGAACAGTATCTCCCCACTCATTCATTGACCGTCATGACCTTGGGCAAAATCTCAAAGCCCTTTCAGGACTGGAATTAGCTCACAGAGATCTGCCTGCCTCTGCCTCCCAAGTGCTGGGATGAAAGGCCTGCACCACCACCTCCCAGTTAAATAAACACATCTTTTAAGAAAGAGAGAGAGAGAGAGAGAGAGAGAGAGAGAGAGAGAGAGAGAAAGGAAGGAAGGAAGGAAGGAAGGAAGGAAGGAAGGAAGGAAGGAAGGAAGGAAGGTCAAGGGAAAAAGGTTTGTGATTAAGGACATGCCATTATTTATATTCTGGCAGCAATGATATCTAGACAATGCACAAAAATCTATTCTATGCAGTGCTCAGCACACTGTGGTTACCCACACATTAAGCTTCTTTGTGTGTTACTTATGGGTTAAAAATGGTTTTTAAATTGCAAAGAAGTTGGAGTACGAGAAGGGAGTGAGTACAACATGAATTGGAATACCAGAACACCTGCAAGTCTAAATATTTATTATATTCCACTTTTAGAAAAAAAAAGAGAAGCTGGGCAATGTTGGTACACACTTTTAATTCCAGCACTCAGAAGGCAGAGGCAGGAGGATCTCTGTGAGTTCAAGAGCAGCCTGGTCTACAAAGTGAGTTCCAGGACAGTCAGGGTTACACGAAGAAACCCTGTCTCAAAAAAAGAACAAAAGGAGGGAGGGAGGAAGGGAGGGAGAGAGGGAGGGAGGGAGGGAGGGAGGGAGAGAGAGAGAAAGGCCTGAAGGGATGACTTTGTGATTAACAGAATACTGGCTGCTCTTCCAGAGGTGAGGTCCAGGGTTCAATTCTCAGAACCCACATTACAGTTATAGACAATTGTCTATAAGTATATGGGATCCAATTCCCTCTTCTGATGTATGCAGACAAAATACTCATATACATAAAATGAATAAGTAAATATTTTTAAAACGTGTTCCAATTTCTTCTATGTATAATAATAACTAGTACATACTTTTTTCAAGAATCATTATTGAATATACGCTATGAAATTTTACTCAGGTAAAAGTTGAACAAAATATATGTGGCATATCTATGATGAGAACTTCAAGACATTGGATGAAAGAAATTCAGGATAACTCAGTATTGTGTGCAGAATTATACAATATTCATGGATAGGATGGCTCAGTAATGGTAAGATGATGATTCTCCTCAGCCTGGTCTTTAATTTATCGAAGACTCAAAATCACGGCAGGACTCTTTGCATGAGTAAATGCATTGATTGTGAACTTTATATGAAAACACAAACGGCAGAGGAGATTCAAAAATTACTCAAAAATAAAAATACAGTTGCAGGATTCCCATTATCCTTCTAAGATGCACTATAAAACTATGAAAATCATCAGAGTATGGTAACTGGAAATTACACAATTATCAGTCACTGAAATAGTCCATCCCAATGCCTACCAAAATACCTACTGGGTACTCTCCCTCGAAGACAATGGTTGCACTCAGAACATTCCCAAGGGAGTCAAACCCAAAGATCACCTGCCAGTTTTTTTCCCCAAAGTCCAAGACCTATGGATTATGAGTAATGCTCTCCCCTCACGCTTTTTTTTTTTTCTTTTTGAGCGGGGTGGTGAGACAAGGTTTCTTTACATAGCCCTGGCTGTCCAGGAACTCACAGCTCAAACATCTATGGTGGCTCTATCGCCAAAATAAAGTCCGTGCTTGAGCTTGGGTGACTTCCATCAGCCTGCAGGCCCTGTGGATGGCCCAAGAGGAAACCAGCGCCGCCTGTCTCATCCAGGCCACCGGTGGTTCTCTACTGTCCGCTGGCTCTCGGTGAGGCTCTGCTTATTCCGGATCCTCTGAAAAAGTGAGTGGGGCAGTCCCAGGCCCAGTCACTGAGATCCTGTACTCAGCGGCTCCACCCGCAACCACAGCCCGCCCTCAGCGCGCAGGATCAGCTCCGGCTGCCTGCGCGGCTCCTTGTCGTCAGGCAGGAGGCGGAAGCGCAGCAGTGTGAGCGCCAGCGCCACCTTCATCTCGCTCATGGCAAAAGTCTGTCCTATGCAGTTCCTGCGGAAGGGCGGGGTGGGGGACTCTGAATACACCGGGACCCAATCAGCCCTCAGGGTTTGAACTTAGCCAAGTTCCGGTTGCGCCTGGGCAGCCTAGGGACAGGAGGGGCACTGACGCTCCCGGGACCCCAAATGTGCATCCGCACTCCCGAAGTTCACTCAGAATCAGCGCACAAGATAGACTAGAGCGAAGCTCTGAGCACAGAGCCCCCTCCTTCCAATCCTGGCTCTCTAGACCTTTGCACACACCCTGAGCAGAGGGCCAGAAGGAGACACAGAACCTAACCATCCCGACTTCCCATTTCTCCCCCCCCCACCCCACTCCCCACCCCCGCTGTCAGCCCCTGGTCACTATCGCCCTCACCTGGGTCCAGCAGAAAAGGGAATAAAAGCCAGAGGTGACCTCTTCTGAGGGTTTTCTGGGTCAAAGCGGAAGGGGTCATAGACCTGCGGGCCAAGCAAAATTAAACTGATGGGCCGCGTTCCTCTGCACAC
Source organism: Myodes glareolus (assembly GCF_982192425.1). NCBI lineage: Eukaryota > Metazoa > Chordata > Mammalia > Rodentia > Cricetidae > Myodes > Myodes glareolus. The sequence goes on along the minus strand of NC_142031.1, from coordinate 49,120,944 downwards.
CCACCCAGCCCCAGAAAAGATAGATATGGCGACAGAAGAGTGACAGTTCTGGATTCCCAGGTAAGAGCCTTACCCCTCCCCCTTAAGCTCCAGAATTTGGGGGGCGGGTCGCACCTCAGGGTTTGGCCAGACTGAAGGGTTGTGATGAACCCCAAAGATGCTGATAATACAGTCGTTCCCTTTGGACAAAAAGCAACAGTCAGAAAGAAGTCAACCCTGCCACTGGGGACCACCACCGGACCACACCCCCCATACAGCCCACACCTTTAGGGATGACCCGGCCATCTGGCAGCACAATGTCCTGGGTGCAGCACCGAGAGATGGAGATGACCGGAGGATGCAGCCGCAGACTCTCCTTGATGCACATGGTCAGGAAGGGCAGCTGGGCCAGGTCGTCCCTGAGGAACCACCACACAATTATCCATAGAGTAAAAACAACGCCGGGCCTACTAGATGGCTTGGCCTTGGAGGGTTAGCACCCACACTTCACTACCTGAATTCAGTACCCAGACCACACAGGGTAATAGGAGAGAACCAGCTCTCAAGGATTGTCTTCCAACCCCCGCACATGTACCATGTACTACATGTACACACACACAGAGAGAGAGAGAGAGAGAGAGAGAGAGAGAGAGAGAGAGAGAAAGAGAGAGAGAGAGAGAGTAAACGGTATAGATGGTACTGACCAGCCTCACTGCCATTTGCTGAAATTCCTACTGCCTCCCTGTGATTATTAGTCTTATAACAAAGTTAACTTAAAATGAACCAAACATACTTGTTCATTTTATGATTTTTATTTGTGTGTGTATGTGTTTGTAGGTCAGAGGTCACATTTGGGCATCTTCCTCTATCCTTCTATATTTTCTGTTTTGAGATAGTGTGTCTCTCCCTGCATGTAAAAACTGGATGGTTAGGTTAGATCGGCTGTCCAGCACAATCCAATCTCCCGCTCCCTGAGCCTTTTTCGTGAATTCTGGGAATCCAAACTGAAGTCCTCATGCTAGCAGCAAGTACATTACCCACTGGGCCATCTCCCCTGCCCTATTTTATAGATTTTACTTAGTTTTTCAGACAAGGTGTCATTAAGTAGCCTTGGCTACCCTAGAACTCCCTGTAAACCAGGCTGGCCTCAAACTCAGAGATATACCTGCCTCTGCTTCCCAGGTGTTGGAAAGACTTGTGCTACCATACCTGGATATACATTGTTTTGTTGTTGTTTGTTTGTTTTTTAAACAAGGTCTCCATATAGCCCATGCTGGCCTTGAACTCCCTATAAAGCAAAGGATGGCTTTGAACTGATTCTCCTGCCTCTGCCTCATCAGTGCTGAGAGAAGAGGAGTGAGTCACTACCCTTGACCCTGAATCAAAGATTAAAACATTAGAAAATCAAAACAAAAAAGAAAAAGTAGGAAAATTTACTTAATATTTTTAGGAACATTTCTAAGAAAAACATACTTATCAAAAGGTATCTTTGCCAAAAAAGAATTATCACATATACTTATGTGAAAGACCTTTAAAAATTAAATGGAGGCACTCAAGATTTAGTAGTTGGAGGCAGGAGGATCACAATGTTAAGGCCAGGTTAGGCTATCAATTGAGTTAAAAGCCAGCGTTAGCTTTAGGAGGCTGTATCTCAGCAAGGTTAAGGTGCTCACCACTATTCTAGAGGACCCAATCTCACTTCCTAGCATCCACACAGGGTAGCTCACAACCACCCATTACTCCATCTCCAGGGAACCTGAACCCTTTTGATTTTTGAGGGGCATGCACACTCATGTGTACACACCCACACCCAAACATAAATAAAAATAAATATTTTTAAAAGAGAATAAGTAAAAAAATAAATGCTTGCCTATTCTGACTAGGGCATGGATTTTCCACTGCATCTGAAAAACTGGGCCTATAATGTTGGTTAATCACATCTAGCATTCCAAGATTTATCATTTCTCTGGGGTGAAAATAAATGCACATCTGATTATTGCTAACTCCGACTGGGCTAGAGTGGGGAGCGTCACCGACTAACTGCAATTCTGTACCTACTTACCAATTCTCCATGTGCCCCACCCCTTACCGGACTGATTAAGGAGAATGAAAAATCTACAAAGTCCAAATAAGACAGCATAAGGACATTTTCATGACAGAACACTGAGAATTCTTAAAACTCCAAAAGCTTGAACTAAAAGACCAGAAGGGAAGGGCAGTATGTTATTCATAAAATTGAAGAATCTATATGTCATGAGCTACCATGAATAGTATTCAAAGGACTGATTCAGACATGCCTACAATCCTGTCTGCCTGTTACAATGACATATGTGTGAGCATGTGTGTGTGTGTGTAAGGGGGGGGATGAGCAGGGGTGAGTGTGTGAGCGTGAGAGTATGTATGTGGGTGAATGTGTGTGTGAGTATGTGTGTGAGCGTATGTGTGAGTGTGTATGTGGGTGAATGTGTGTGTGAGTATGTGTGTGAGCGTATGTGTGAGTGTGTATGTGGGTGAATGTGTGTGTGAGTTGGTGAGTGTGTGTGAGCATGTGTGTGAATGTGTGTGAGAGTATGTATGTGGGTGCACATGTGTGAGTGGGTGAGTGTGTGTGAGTGTGTATGTAGGTGAATGTGTGGGTGAGTGTGTGAGTGTGTATGTGGGTAAATGTGTGTGAGAGTAGGTGAGTGGGTGTGTGAGCATGTGTGTGAGTGTGTATGTGGGTGAATGTGTGGGTGAGTGTGTGTGTGAGTGTGTATGTGGGTGAATGTGTGTGAGTGGGTGTGAGCATGTGTGTGAGTGTGTGTGTATGTGGGTGAACGTGTGGGTGAGTATATGTGTGAGTGTGTATATAGGTGAATGTGTGGGTGAGGGTGAGTGTATGTGTGAGTATGTATGTAGGTGAATGTGTGTGAGTGTGTGTGTGTGAGTGTGCATGTGGGTGAGTGTGGGGGGGGTGAGTGTGTATATTGTGTATATGTATTGGTGCAGGAGAATTGTCTGTAATCTGTCAATCATGTTTTAAATAAACGCTGATTGGCCAGGCAGGAGGTGTTGGTGGGAAAACTAGACAGGAAGTGGAAATGATGCAAGGAGTGCAGGAGAATTCTGGGGAGGAGGAAGTTGATTCCTCTCACTCCTGCCCAGATCACCGAAGCAGCAGGATGTGATCTGCCAACTGAAAAAGGTACTGAGCCACATGGCTAATATAGATCAGAAAAATGGGTTAATAAAGATGTGAAAGTTAGCCAGTGAGAAGCTAGAGCTAATGGGCCAATCAGCTTATAACTTATAGAGATCTTTGTGTGATTTTCTCTGGGACTAAACGGCTGGGGGACCGGGCAGGACAGAAAAACCCAAACAAGCCAGCCCTTCATGTTACAATGTATGTATGTGTGTATGTGAGAATGCAAACAAAGGACACATAACCCAAGAGAAGAGTAGAGGCTATGATCTAGAAATTCTCAGGGGTCAGACAGTAGAGATTTAACAAGAGATGGCCAAACTGCTCAGGTGATCCTAAGAGGGAGACACAGGAGAAGAGAACAGTGAGTTCCAGGCCAGCTTATAACTAGACAGAAAAAATTAAAAGTAGAGCCATGGAGGTGACTCCTCAGAGACACTTGCTGTTGATCCTGACCACCCAAGTTCTAGGTCCCTAGAACTTCTGAAAGTTGTCCTCCGACCTCCACGTGTGTTCTTGGCACATGCACACCTCCATCACAGTCACACACAGATAAATAAATCAGTGAGATATATGAATCAAAAATAGCAACTACCATTCTAGTGCACAACTATATTCATGGCACTGAACCTGTGCTCACCATTCCATCTCCTCGGGTCCTCGGCCCCTCAGCAGCTCCCGCACCTCCTGCCGGCAGCGCTCCTGGTATTCCGGGTGCCTCGCCAGGTTGTACAGGGTCCAGGAGAGCCCACTGGCTGTGGTGTCGTGACCTGAGGGGCATACAGGAAGGTCTGAGTGTCTGGGATGTTTTAGCACCTCAAGGAAAGGGGAAGGGAGGGTGGATGGATGGAATGGAGGGATTGGTGTCTCCTCACAACACCTGATTGGGATTGATAGACTCTTACCTTCACTGTAGACCTACACAGGGATCCTCACCTCCAAACATGAAGGTGTCAGCTTCTGCTCGGATGTCCTCATCAGACAGCTCCTCTCCATGTTCATCCTGAAAACAAAACTAGTACCCTCAACTCATTCCATGTCTGAGAAGTGACGCTGAGCTGAGACAGGTTCTTGTCCCCTTGTGCACACAGAATGCCTTCCCTGTCCTTTCCAGAGTCGGTCCCATACTTTCCTCCTTGATTTCCTGCTATTGCCTGCTCCTTCCACACAGCTCTCAACAGAAGCACTCCTAAAATGTCTCTGCATCCTGTCCTTACTTATTATAAACACTACCTATCGCTTCCCCAATACCCTCTTGATCAAGTTCAACTTCTATCTAACATTTAATGTCAAGGTTCAATGTTGAGATCCCACAAAAGCCCACCTTGGCCAACAAGAGCACATCAATGAAGTCTAAAGTCTTAGACTTAGTCTTGGCCTTCACAGATTCATCAACACTTTGGCTGGAGAGGGTGCGGCGTCTCTCCCTGATGACAGCATCTGTGAAGTTGTGCACCAGGTCACAGGCCTTGCGGAAGCACCGCCCGTCAGCAGTGAGATAGTACAGGAAATCCACATACAGGGTGGGCTGGAAGTGTCGTTTCATTATTAGGGAGCTAAGCTCCAAAATGGCAGCAATGTACTCACTGAGAGACCTGCAGGGCAGGCCAGAGATAGAAAGCAACGTAACACACATGAAACCACAGAGAAGTTTCAGCCAGAGTCACAGAAGCATAATTTATTCAGAAAAGGGCTCTAGTCAGGCATACCTCTCCTGCTCCCTATTCCCCATGAGTAGCCTGGCCCACAGGGACTCAAAGGTAGATATGGCTGTTCCCACCATTCTTTCACTCAGCATCAGCTCCATCTTTTCTTTCCTGATTTCTTGCAAATCTTTCCTGAATCAAGTTCATATCCTCTTCTTCAGATACCTTGTATCCTGTGTCTACATGATATTCTTCTCCTGGGTCAATTGTCCGGCCTCAGCTGTACTATAACTCCCAACTGCTTAAATGCCTTTCATGACTGCTTGGAAAACTCAGAGAGGAGTTCATGCCCTTCTTGCTGGGTATACAACATCCTTAAGGTCTGCCCACTAGATGGACATCTGACTGCAACCCCAGCACCCGGGAGAGGGAGGCAGGAGGATCATGAGTTCAAGTTCAGCCTGAAGTACTTGTTCAATTCTGAGCTGGCCTAGACAACATAGGAAGATACCATTAAGAAAGGAAAGGAAAGAAGGCAGGAAGGAGAGAGGGAGGGAAAGAAAAAGAGAAAAAGGGAGGGAGGGAGGAAGAAGGGAGGGAGAGAAGGAGGAAGGGAGGAAGGAAGGAAGGAAGGAAGGAAGGAAGGAAGGAAGGAAGGAAGGAAGGAAGGAAGGAAAGGGAAGTCTGAGAAGTGTGTCCCAGAGGCTCATGTATTAAAACACTTGGTCCCCAGTTGGTGGCACTTCGGAAGAGCTTATGGAGCTTTTAGGATGAAAGCCTTGTTGGTGGCGTGAACTTTGAGAATCTGTATCCTTGCCCCACTTCCAGTCTGAGCTCCTTGCTTCCTGGGTGCAGCTGCTGGACCGTGGTGGGGCAGTTTCCTGCTCCAACTACCATGCCTCCCTTGCCATTATGGACTTCCCTTTCAGAACGGCCATCCAAAATATACTGTTCCTTCCAAACGACCATAGCGTTTTATAACAGCAACAGAAAAGCAAGTGACGCAGGAAGGCAACAGGGGAGGGGCACTGTTAACTCCCCATGATTTGGGGGAGTTGTTTTATCGTTTTAGGGGGGCAAGTTTCGAGACGAGGTCTCTCTGTATAGCCCTGGCTGTCCTGTAACTCTCTTTGTAGACTCCCTGGGATTATTAACCTTGACTATCAGCTTGATTAGATTAGGAAGTGCTTAGATCAAATCACTTATTTTCAGTGTGTGTGTGTGTGTGTGTGTGTGTGTGTGTGTGTGTGTGTGTGCGCGCGCGCACATACGCATACATGCGCACGCACTCACACATGTCTTATATGGACATGCCCTGTAGTTGTCTCATGTACATGAGCTGGTACACACGTTCACATGCATGTTGAGTCCGGAGGTTGCACTCAGATATCTTCTTCAATTGCACTCCACCTTGGGTTTTTTGTTGTTTGGTTTGGTTTGGTTTGGTTTGGTCTTTTCGAGACAGGGAGTTTTGGAGCCTGTCCTGGAACTCGCTCTATAGACCACGATGGCCTTGAATTTACAGAGATCCACCTGCCTCTGCTTCCAGAGTGCTGGGATTAAAGGTACACCACCAGCATGCAGCTCCGCCTTGATTTTTGAGAAAGGGTTTCTCACTAAATGGGAAAAACTAAAGGTTTCTCATTGACTCTGCTGGCCGATGAGCTCCTGTTGTTTCCCCTGTCTGAAACTCCCTCCAGCACAGGATTGCAGATCTCAATCACACTGGCTTGGGGAGCTTGGGATCAGAACTCAAGTCTGTGGCCTTGTGTGGCAAGCACATCACTGACTGAGCCCCATCCCTGGCCCTCATAAAGCACATCCCTGGGTTCGTCTATGAGGGTGTTTCCCAGAGCATTGGCTGAGGGGGCAGAAGCCCACCCTGATATGGATAGTCTCGTTCCATGGGCTAGGGGCCCAGAAGGAAGAACAGAAAACAGAGGGGGAAGCTTGCTAGGACAGACTACCTCTTCCTCTTCACTTCTTGGCATTCGTAATGGGAGGGGCTCCATGATGCCCTGCCCCACCCACCAGAATGGACTGAAACCTTTGAAACCGGGAGCCGGCATCGGCCTTTCCCTCTTCAGTTGCTTCACTCAGATATTGACAAGAGCCCCCCACCCTTGCCTGATTGATTGATTGACTAATTTACTTTATTTGTTTGTTTGTTTCTTGTCTGTTTGCTTTGGTTTTTTGAGACAGGGTTTTTCTGTGTAGTTTTGGAGCCTGTTCTGTAGACCAGGCTAACCTCAAACTCACAGAGATCCACCTGCCTCTGCCTCCCGAGTGCTGGGATTAAAGGTGTGTGCCACCACCCGGCTTTGCTTGCTTCATTTGCTGCTTAGCCACACCTTACCTTTATCCAGGCAATCTCACCTCCCTGAAAGAGCAACACTGACTCTTTCTCTTCACCGTCCTTCAGTGCCTGTTATGACCCACATCCTCCAGAGATGCTCCCTCTGGCCAGTCTTCTCTTCCCCACCCTCCTACCTTGGTCCACAGCTCAGGTTCCCAGACAAAGACAGTGACTCACTCCTGACAGTTGCTGTCTAAGCTGAAGACACATTTCTGCAGACTGTCCAAGGTCATGAGGCTGATGTGTTCAAACATGTCCAGACGGGCGCTGCCCTTGGCGGTCAGCTGCTGCCACTTGGCCTGGCCAGAGAAGGAAGCAGAACAAGGCATTGGTTCCTGCGTCCCTCCCTAACTCCAAACACTGGGGTAGACACATACACACACACACACACACACACACTGAGAGAGAGAGAGAGAGAGAGAGAGAGAGAAGAGAAGAGGAGAGGAGAGGAGAGAGAGGAGAAAGAGAAAAAAGAGAAAAGAGAGGAGAGAGAGAGAGAGAGAGAGAGAGAGAGAAGAGGAGAGGAGAGGAGAGGAGAGGAGAGAGAGGAGAAAGAGAAAAAAAGAGAAAAGAGAGGAGAGAGAGAGAGAGAGAGAGAGAGAGAGAGAGAGAGAGAGAGAGAGGAGAGGAGAGAGAGGAGAAAGAGAAAAAAAAGAGAAAAGAGAGGAGAGAGAGAGAGAGAGAGAGAGAGAGAGAGAGAGAGAAGAGAAAAAGAGCGCGCGCACACTTGGTCCTCTGCCGCCATAATAAGCCAGGCGTGGGTGGAAGAAAAGAAGACCTGCTGGAAGTCAGAAAGCCTGAGTTCAAGTCTAATGCCTCTGTGCCTCTGGTCAGCACATTTCCCTCTCCTGGTTCCCACTTGTTAAGCCTTCAGCAACAATTAATTTGACCTCATCTGTTGTCCCATAAGCCACATTCCACCACTCACACTTACTGCTGATGAACCTGGAACTGTATGGCCCCAGTACCCTCATCTATGATGTAACTTGTCATAATCGCCTCGACCTCAGGATGGCGCAGGAATTACAACAGACAACATAGATCATGGAACTGGCATAGTATTGCAGATGGATAGTAGGTACTCCGTAAATGTCAACCGGTGTGTGCCTACTGAAATAACCCCACACAGGGCTGAAGAGGTGGATCAGAAGTTAAGAGCACTTGTTGCTCTTACAGAGGATCCAGGTTTGATTCTCAGTACCTACATAGTGACGCACAACTGTCTGTAACTCCAGTTGTAGGATATCCAGTGCCCTCTTCTGGACTTCACAAGCACTAGGAATGTATGGTCATACATGCAGGCAAAACACCAATACACATAAAACAAATATATAATATATATTTATATAAATATATACTTTAAAAATATTTAATCTTAAAGAAAACTATCCCATACAAACAAATACACACAAACTTACATGCATGATGTTCACACTCTTATTAAAAACCTTCACATAGGGCTTCAGGATGTCAAAGTGGAATGCAGGTGTCAGCAGGCGACGTTGGTGGCTCCATTTCTCTCCAGCACTCACCAACAGCCCATCTCCTAGGAGGGCAGCCATGGCAGTTAGCAAGAGTGGCACCTTTCTCTGGGCACACAGGGATGTCTCCTGACCCTGACCTTGAGGTACTCACCCAGCCATGGCTTCAGGAAACCATAGAAAGTCATTTCCTTAGGGGCCACCGCAGCTGCCGTGATGGACAATCAGGGGACATGGAGAAATCAAATGTGACTCTCAGCCCCAGGGCTGTGCACTTCCCCTCCAAGTCCAGCAAGGCAGGAAGGGAAAAGGGACAAAGGAAACTAGGAGGAGGAAGGAGCTGAGACGAGGCTAGACCAGGCTGCAGTAGCAGGGAAAGCTAACATCAGCCTGACAGAGCACAGCATGCCCCAACACGCCTTCACACGGCTGCTACAAAGTCCAGCACATACTCCACATCTGAACCCCAGTATGACACCCTTATATGCCTTTACATATAAAGGCATAGACAGTGGGGCACACACTGTCTATGTCAGCTCTTTGACATGTCCTGACACATCCTGCAGGTAAGACAGGAACACAGTTAGGAACACAACATATTTGATCTTCCCTGAGATGATACAGTATGATCTAGCATTGGAATACAAGAGTCTGACATCATCTAATTGTGCCCTTGAGATAACCCCAGATAGGATTAAAATGTGTGCCATTCACGCTCCAAATATGACCTAAACATGCCCCATAATTTTCATGTACCCTCCTTTATACCAGGATAAGCATTGAGTATTTAGAGTTAAAGGCTCCCCTATCCTCAAAGACCACAGGATGCTGGCCCCATGTGCTCCCTTCCAAGAATTGCCACAGACCCCCAGCCAGCAAGAAGCTCCAGGGCCAGCCACACACAGCTGAACCCATCCAATCTCCTGATCTGATCTACCCACCCACTCTCCCTCCCGAATCACTTTCCAATTTAGGGCCCGTTTCATCAGAAGTGGCTGAAGCAACTGTAAGACACTAAACTCAGGTGGGTGGAATCCCTGGTGGGCTGTATGGCTCTTTGGGCATCAGTTTCCTGAACTCTAAACCCTTCTGCTCTGTTCGGTTCTTGTCTATCTGGTCTGTGTCTGATCTCTGTTAGAAGGGCGGTCATAGCCTCCATTCCTCAACAACTCTTGAGAAGTGCCCTGATAAATTGACCTTATTATACTAATGACCCTATAAAAATGATGAATACTTACAATGATGTTTGTCCATGCTATATTCTGAATCCTATGACAAAAGGCCATTAAATGGATCTGTTTGTCTGTTCGTTTGTGAAAAATAAATTTGTAGACCCATGGAACTTGAACACACAGAGATCTACCCATCTCTGCTGTCCTATCACTGGCCTTAAAGGGGTGCACACTACATCCAGCAGATCTTCATATTTTTATTTTATTTCTTTACTGGAGATGCTTTGTCAAGGATCGAAAATTAGGGAAAGATCGTACCCTAAATATGCAAAACACCTTCTAGCCTTTTGCTTTCATCTTAAGAAAGTGCTATGAAGACTCATGTGTCCTTTTCTGCTTTGCTTCTGTTTAAGAATTCACAAAACAAGCTGGACAGTCGTAGCTCATGCCTTTAAGCCCAGCACTTGGAAGACAGAGGCAAGCTGATCTCTTTGTGTTCAAAGACAGCCTCACCTACACAGTGAGTTCCGGGACAGCTAGGACTACAACAGAGAAACCCTGTCCGACAAAAAAAAAAAAAAAAAAAAGCACTCTTGTTATTCGTCATTTTATGTCTAAAATACTATGAGACAATCAAGTCACAGTGGGGGATGAAGAATCTGTCCTGACTCCCGAATAAGGCAAAGTTAAGAGAGTCCCAGAACTCATCCTGAACCCACAAGGATTTTTTTCAATGGGTTGAGCCATTAGGGGTCACCTTTCCCCAGATGAGCGTGAAATCATCCCAGAGGAAGATGGAACCAAGAGATACAGATCCTGCAGCATGTTTGAGACCTGAATCCAGATGTGCTTGAAGAGCATTCTCCCTGGATTTTTCGGCCAACAAATTTCTTTTGTTGTTTTTTACTGTTGTTTGTTTGTTTGTTTAATTTCAGTGCCTAGCCATGCAACCTAAGACTCTACGTTGCAGAGAAGTGTCCCACTACAAAGTTACACCTCCAGCCAGTAGATCTGCCTTCTTTCCTAAGACAACACTGGGTTGAAATTCCATCACTCACTTAACAGACCTCAGGATCTAAAGGAACCAAAAACCTTGTCCAGGGTCAGTCAGGTTAGCAGCAGGGTTGTGGCTTCTATTAGACATGGCTCATTCTCTCCTGCCCAGCCTGGCCTGTGCACGGATGGAAAGGTTGGGAGAAAAGGAAAAGAACAGACCAGTAATTGGATCCTGGGGAAAATACCTGGGGCCTGGAGCACGGGAGCAATGAACTTGGGATGGGTGAGCCTCAGGATGGGGTAGAAGGCCCCAAACCAAAAGAGGTGGACATCAGGGTAGTAGTGGCCCAGTTCAGTCATCAGCTGCATACCTTCCTCGTTGCTCTTGACCTGGGGATGGAGAAGGCGAAGGTTAGTCTTGATGGGGGCCTCAGATAGTCACAGTTTCTTGCCAATTAAATCACACACCACTCTCAGACTTCTCTTCGGTTCATTCAGCTATGGCTTTTGCTAAATCAACCTGGAAACCTGGGTTAAACTGTGTTCATCTTTTTTTAATTTATGTCTCTATATGCATCTATTATATTTATATACATAACTCTGTGTGTCTCTCTCTGTCTCTCTCTATCTCTGTCTCTATCTCTGTCTCTCTGTCTGAAGCCTTATTCTCCTGTCTCTCTTTTTTTATTTTTTATTTTGGTTTTCAAGACAAGGTTCTCTATGTAGCCTTGGCTGTCCTGGAACTCGCTTTGTAGACCAGGCTGACCTCAAACTCATAAAATTCTGCCTGTCTCTGTCTTCTGAGTGCTGGGATAAAAGGTGCACCACCATTACCCAGCTTGTCTTGTTTCTCATGATTTATTGGTTTATTATTTGTATATGTGTATATAGCCACATATTTTATTCAGATGCCCGTGTAGACCAGAAGAAAGTGTTGAAACAGCTGGAAATGTAGTTTCAGATAGATGTCAACTGCCTGATATGGGGGCTAGGTACTGAAGCCAGCTTCTCTGCAAGAACAGCTAGGGCTCTCAGCCAGTGAGCCATCTCTGCAACCTCTCTCTGTTTCTTGGATGGTTAGATGGATGGATAGATAGATAGATAGATAGATAGATAGACAGACAGACAGACAGACAGACAGATAGATAATTGATGGATAAGTATGGATACACAAATGATTTATAGATATGATATTTAATAGATAAGTAAAGGGTATAGGAATACATAATGGATAAATGTCAGAGAGGTAAAATATGTTAGATATAATTAAATTTATGAGTGTATCTGTGCATATATTTCACCACCAATTATCTGCGCCACTTTGTTTTTCTCTGTGTGTGTATCTGTATCATTCTGGCTCTCATTCTCTCTCTCTCTCTCTCTCTCTCTCTCTCTCTCTCTCTCTCTCTCTCTCTCCCTCTCTCCTTTGCCTCTGTATGCCTCTTCATGTGTCTTTATCAGATTTTTTTTTACATCTGATTCTTCTGATATCTTCCCCCTCTCTCCTTACCATTTATATAAACTCAGAGTGAACTCAGCTAATTTTCCCCAGCACTGGCCAAGTGCCTCTGCAGTTCTGAAGCAAAGAATACTTAGAGATACCTATAGTCTTTGTTCTTAGTTCAGAAGGAAAATGAGATTAGAATTAATCCCAGCACTCAGGAGGCAGAGGCAGGTGAATCTCTGTGAGATTAAGGCCAACCTAGTCTACAGAGTGAGTTCCATGACAGCCAGGGCTACACAGAGAAACCCTGCCCCAGGGGAAAGAAATAACTCCCTTCAGGAGAGAACTGACAGACAGCTTAGGTGCTGGATCCCTAGGTAAGGAGGCAGCCTCGGGAAAGAGAAGGGAGAAGAAAGCGAAAGATCCGATGTACGAAGTTCAGGGGAGGGAGGACCCAAAAGTGGACACAGTGCGGCCACAGGGAAACCAGGGGAGTCTCATCCTAGAACAACGAAAAGAGATTCTTGGAAGAATGATAAAGACAGAACAGCGGAGAACCGTGGAGAGAAAGATTCCATGGGGCCAGGATTTGAGGACCTGGAATGACAAGGTGACAAGAATAAGGAGCAGGCAGAGAGAGAGGGCAGCGTATGAAGACTCTGCCCATGAGGCTATGACAGAAGGAGCAGGCTGGAGAAGAACAAAAGAGGGATGGTGGGGTGGACGGACGGGAGCTTACACATCACCCAACGTCCATCATCATTGTGACCAAGACATCAGAAAATACTATGGGTGGCTGAGTTCATCCAGGGCCAAGGTTTTCCCAGGGACTGTCAAGGGAAACAACTGGCAGGAACTGCAGACTGTGAGTCCTGATAGGAATCTACACTGGCTGAGCTCGGGAGGCTGAGGTGGCTACTCTTGATTTCCAACTTGGCAGAATCTGTAATTAACTAAGAGCTGTATCTCTAGGTGAGTCTGGAGACCTGTTTCCAGGAAAATTCTTCCTCGGAGAGGGAAGCACTTTTCACCAAGTATCCCAGATACAAAATGGTCCAAAGGGGAAAAGAAATGACTTAAGTGCCTTCATGATGAGTGTGTCTGTCCTTGGACATCAGACCGCAGCATCTTGAATTTCAATGTGGACCAGCAACTCTCTCTGAATCCTTAAAGCCTAAGAAAGAATCTCTTTTGTTTGTTTGCTCGCTTGCTTTTTTAAGGAAGATCTGAACTGCCACTGAGGCACAGTGAACTAAGTGAACCAGCTTTGTGAACTAAGCAGCTATTGGGCTCTCATCCTGTCTGGTATGCAGACAGCCATGGCTGGCCTACCGAGGTCCTTCTAGTGGAGAGTCATTCTAGTAAGTCTCTTTTAAACTATAAATACTTTGTAGTGAGCCTGATCCTGTAGAGAACCTTGACTAATGCAAATTATGGTGCCAGGAGTGGTTCGAAGGAAACTGAATTTTAAGAACACTTCTCTCAGGGCTGGGCGGTGGTGGCACACGCCTTTAAGCCCAACACTTGGGAGGCAGAGGCAGGCAGATCTCTGTGAGTTCGAGGCCAGCTGGTCTACAAGAGCTAGTTCCAGGTCAGGCACCAAAGCTACAGAGAAACCCTGTCTTGGGATAGAAGAAAGGAAGGAAGGGAGGGAGGGAGGGAGGGAGGGAGGGAGGGAGGGAGGGAGGGAGGGAGGAAGGAAGGAAGGAAGGAAGGACTTTTTCTCTAATGGGTTGCTGGAATATGGTGCTAACTCTGCAATTTGATTAACTGTAAAGTTGCTGTAGTGGTTTGAATGAGAAATGTCCATATAAGATGGGACATTGATCCCCAGTTGGTGGCGCTGTTTGGGGAAGTTATGAAACCTTCGGGAGGCGGAGCCTTACTGAAGGAAGTAGATCACCGGGGACAGGTTTTGAGATCTTATAGCCTGTGCTACTTCCTGTTTTCTCTCTCTCTCTCTCTCTCTCTCTCTCTCCCTCTCTTCCTCTCTCCCTCTCTCCCCCTTCCTCTCTCCCTCTCTCCCTCTCTGTTCTAGTTATGGATGAATGTGAGTTTTCTGCTTCCTGCCCCTCCTGCCAGGCCTTCCCCACTATGATGGACTCTGGAACTTTGAGTGAAAGTAAACTAGTTCTTCCTAAGGTTGCTTTTGGTCGTGGTGTTTAATCACAGAGCCAAGCATTAACATTGCTGAAGGCTTGGTAGTCCAGAGACTACTAATAACCAGTAGTGTGCACTGCTTAAAGAATTATGCAAGATAAATGCTCTGATATTCCTGATTCACCCACTGTGAGGAGCAAGGCAATAATGACCCTCTATATAAAACTTTTTAACATGACTGGGAAAATAAGGAATATAATGATGCTGGCTAGTTGCTTCCGATGTTTCTAGATAAAATAACAAATAAAAACAAAATGAGCTTAATCTCCCAGCTCCAGTGGTGACCCATCTAAAAGCTTGTAAATATGTCCTAAGAGAGAATCTTTTTTGTTTGTTTGCTTTCTTTTTTTAAAAAAAAAGTTTTTCTGTGTAGCCTTGACTGTCCTGGAACTCGCTCTGTAGACCAGGCTGGCCGCAAACTCATAAAGATCCGCCTGCCTCTGCTTCCCAGGTGCTGGGATTAAAAGCATGAACCACCACTGCCCAGCCCTAAGAGGAAAACTTAACTTGAGTAGCTTAACTTAACTAGGGCTGAAGATGCTGAAATCTAAAGACAAGCCCTTGTCATAAGACTGAATGACATAGGGTGAAAATTCAGGTCCCAGGGGGCTGGAGAGATGGCTCAGAGGTTAAGAGCATTGCCTGCTCTTCCAGAGGTCCTGAGTTCAATTCCCAGCAACCACATGGTGGCTCACGACCATCTATAATGGGATCTGGTGCCCACTTCTGGCCTGCAGGCATACACACAGACAGAATATTGAATACATAATAAATAAATAAATATTTTTAAAAAATTCAGGTCCCAGCCTCGAAGAGTGTCAGCCATTAAAGTGAGGGCGCTGACTGGTAAGCAGTGGGGTCCTGTTACCTGAGATGGAGATCTTTGAAGGACGTGAGGGCATGGAACTCTCAGAATCTGATGAGTTTGGTTTCTTTTTCTTTTGGGGGGATGTTCTTTTTTTGAGGAAGAGTCCCCCAAATTTAGTAGCAAATATATCCCTAACCCCGCTCCCTGAACTACTGCCCTCTCCATCTTTATCTGAAAAAAAAAATAATCTTGTGTTGTCTATGAAACCAAGAATGACCTTCCCTGAAGGAGATGCCAAACGAGGCAGCTCTGATGCCAACTGGGGCCCATCCTCACCACACTTCTTTACTTCTAGACCTACAACAGATTCAAGTTTCATCCTGCCCCAGAGAAGGAATACACAGTGAGAAGGTGTACTACACTCCTAAGGAACTTCTGGTTCGTATAAGAAGAGGTCTGGGACATATGTGTGAGGATGGAGTTTGAGGGTGTGGGTTGGAGGTGGAAGGAAGACAACCCTAGATCAATCTAGATTTATCTATGTGACCCCAGTAAGCAGAGAACTGGGGGTGAGTGTTCCAGCTTCCACAAGATAGCAGCCACAGCAGTAACCCATCATCAAATGGAAGTGGTGTGTGTGTGTGTGTGTGGTGTGTGCATGGTGTGTGTGTGGTAGTGTGTGTGTGTGCGTGGTGTGTGTGTGGTATGGTGTGTGTGTGGTGTGGTGTGTGTGTGGTATGGTGTGTGTGTGTGTGGTGTGTGTGTGGTATGGTGTGTGTGTGTGTGGTGTGTGTGTATGCATAGGCTCGGTCTCACACAGAAGTGTATGCAGTCATATGTTTCTGCTAGGAAAGGGAGATGGTCACACATGTGATTATATACTGCTTCTTGGACTGTGGCCAATAGTTTGGCTGCATGGTAGGGTTCTTCAAAGGGGTGTGATTAAAAAATTGGAAAGATGTTTTAGGAAAAGGCATATGGTACATCTCTCCAAATGGGCAAAGGGTGTTAACAGGAGCGACTGGTCCAGACTTCCAGAGGCAAAGTGGGTGGGATGCTTATCCACAAGAGAAGAAGAGTATATCTAGACTGAAGGAGAGCTTTTAGAGCATCTCTTGGTATTACCATGTCCTGCGGTTAAGGTCAATGTAAAGCTGGTACGGGCAGGATGGTAATAGTTCTTTGAGGATGGAGGTATGGATCACCCCTACAGATAAAGAGCCAAGACCTTATGAGATGTTTGCTGAGGGTAGAGGAAATACAGATTGGGCAGTAAAGGAGAGCAGCAATGAATACCAACTAAGACCATATAGTTACAGAAGCAATGATTATAGTCATGACTGTTTCTGTCCTATTTTGTTAAGGATGTGTTTATGCACAAATACACAAATACTTATGTTTTCTCTCCTGTTCCTTTACTGTGAAACACATTGGTTGAAATAACATCAGTAGTTAGCCATTCCTCAAGGGACTTTGCCATCTACTCTGGGGAAATAATAGTATATTCCCTTGTGAGTATGATGCCTGGATGATGTTAGGTAGAACTGAGACTTTATTATCTTCATTTGGTAACTAAGCATGACACAAAAGATGTGATTGGGTGTCAGGTTGACAACAGGTGGACTTACAGATAGGTAATCTTCACTGCCAAAATGGCAGGATCTAGAGTTAACTAAGTGATGATCCTCTGGGATAGTCTGTGAGGGAATTACCCAGAAAGACGAACCGAGGGGAGAAGACCACCCCTGAGAGCGGGCACTGCCTTCTGACAGGTGGCCTGGATTGAAGGCCTGAGGGCAAACCTGCTGCTTGACCCCTGGGCCTTCACTTCCTGGTGGTGACTATGTCTCTCCTTCACCAAAACTCAGCTTCTGATGGGAGATCGGAAATGCTCCCCGAATCTTGCAGGCCTTCAGCACCAGATTGGAACTGCTAAAGCATCCAGCTTCATGGTCTGAGCACCTACTGGGTCCTCAGTCTC
Organism: Myodes glareolus; assembly: GCF_982192425.1. NCBI lineage: Eukaryota > Metazoa > Chordata > Mammalia > Rodentia > Cricetidae > Myodes > Myodes glareolus. The sequence goes on along the minus strand of NC_142031.1, from coordinate 49,103,740 downwards.
TCCAACATGCAGAGAGTCATGACTGGACTCCACACCATTCTAGTAATGGAAATATGCGAGATATATATATATTTGTCTGGGAAAACCCTGCCTAATACAGAGGGATTGAAGTTTCTGGACTGGCAGATAGAGGGGAGGAAGTCCTGAGGAGATATGAGATAAGGGAAGGCAGACAGGGAAGCTAGAAGGAAAGAGGGCCGCGGTGAGAGGTGAGAGAAAAGCCACACTTGAATCAATGCCATTGGAGGTGGTGACACTGAAACCTAAGTGTGGCACTGGCAATAGGAGGCCATGGAACAAGGGGCACAGATATGAGCCTAAGAAACCATTCCCAGAAAGTGTAGCCATTATGGAAGAGGTCACAGGGGAAAAGAAGAAGAAGAAGTGGTTGGGATAGTGATGGAACCCTTTCGTGGGGAACCCGGGACATTTCGTGTTTCGTCTTGACCCCACAAAGGAAAACAGAGTGTTCAAACTCCGACACAGCTCGGCCATCGGAGGCCTCTGACACACTTAAAGAATGGAGAGGTAGATAAGTATGGAAGGACAGAACCTGAATTGTTGGAGAGAGGAGAGCGCATCTGTCTTCTGACATTCAGGGTCCCTCTGGGAGGAGGTAGAAGGATCATACCTCATTCCCACAGGGGAAAAGGCATCTCGGAGAGGTACAGGCACTGGCCTGAGGACAGCGGAGATGGGCCAGGAAGGGTCCTATCACATGTGGTCCACTAGAAGGCCACAAAGCCCAACAGTGGGTAGTGAGGACAGCAGGTGGGGGAGGGGGCTCAGTCCTATGCAACCTGTCTTGGGGGCCTCTAACTACAACATAAAACAGGACTGGACAAATGACAGGAAGAAACTTCAGACCTGATGAGAATGTGGCCCAAAGTTAGTTAGGGATAAGAAAGGCCAAAAGAGAAGGAAGAGGAGGGAGAGGAGGAGGAAGAAGAAGAAAGCTTCAGAACACAGTGTGGACAGAGGCAAGGAGAGGATCTGCTTTGTGTGTGAGTAGAGAGGAACCTCTTGGCCTCCCTTCCTACCACTGTTGTAGGCCCCTTGCCCTCTCCCGACCCCCAGATTCCTAAGAACCATTCCCGACCCTGTGAGAACACATTCCTCCTGACACCCCAGATCCACCTGCCACCATACTTACCATGCCCATGTGACCCCAAAACCAGTGCCCAGAAGGGGGCTGAGGGAAGCAGCGGAGCCGGCAGTAGTTCTCACAGAAGGTATAGATCCAGACCAGAATTCGGACCAGGCACCAGGAGGCCCCACCCAGCAACAGGAGATGCCATGAGGAGGCAGCCACGGGCCCCAGTCCCAGCCAGGACAAGCTCAGTTGTAGCATCCTGCAGGGCAGATAGACAGAGCGTGAAATTCCGAGGTCCAGGAAACAGAGGTGAGCCGCCTGGGTCACTGGGCAGGACTGACGTAGAGAAAGGAGAAGAGACACCCAGGGCAATGCAGGGGAGAGACAGTGAGAGAGGGGAACGAGAAAGAGCGACAGGCAGTTGGGAACTGTCTAGAGTTTAGACTGGCCCAGACTGAAGCACTGAGAAGTGGCGTAGTAACTGGGAAACCATGGGTCTCCAGAACCAGCGGGATCCCTGGAGCCACCCTGGCTGTAGACAGAGCTTCCACTATTCAGTCAAGGCCTTCCCTGTGTCCCCAAACCTGGCACCTTCTCTCTGGAGCAATGAGTCCTGGGGGACCTCCTCTCTTCTCCTCCGGAAATGTTTAAGTTTCTGACTTCGGACTGTGTGTGTGTGTGTGTGGACTGATGATCTGGGCTGAGCCAATTATCCTCAGGCCTAGCTGTCTCCTCCCAGCCCCGGCAAGAGGCCAAAATGAGGGGGCGGAGCCAACCCGACAGGGATTTAGAGTGACCTTCCCAGGCAGGCAGGAGATTCTGAGAACCTTCTATCTAAGCCAGGACAAAGGTGTCTTAAGAGCCAAAGTTTTCAGCCTCTCCTGCCCTCCGCAGGTCCTCGGCACAGCAGGCTGGGGCACAGCAAGGCAGCGTTTCTCAGTGCAGAACCGAGAGTCTTGGAGCCTCTGCCCACCAGCTGCACAGCCTGGCAGAATTCAAGCCGAGCTTCCAAGTAATCCAAGTTCTGAGTGGAGACAAGACTTCCAGAAACAAAGAACTAAGCCCTACTGTGTCAGAGTGGGTTTGATTCTGAAACTAAACTACCAGCTGAGGAGCCAGAGTTCAGACAGGAAGCAGATGGGAGGGGTCAAGCTGGAGTTGTGGGGGGGGGGGGCACTAGGAAATACAGGCGGGAGAGGCTGGAATACAGGTGGGGATACAGGCGGGAGAAGAGAGAACGGGATATGGGCTCTGGGTCCCCCACAACATATTGAGAGCTGAAAGAACAAAACACCGATTTACATTTAAGGCAGGCTGTCAGAACAACACGATTATCCATTCAACTGAAAGAGTAAAAGCCCGAGGGTGTGCAGTAATCTATTTAAAGTCGTGAAAGATAACAACTGCCAACCCAGAGTACTGCACCCAGCAAATCTGTCATAATGGAAGAAAAGTGAAAAACTTTCCAGGGTAAAAATAGACTAAAGGAATGTATGAGCACCGAGCCAGCTCTATGGAAGATGCCTGACGGCACCCTTCAGACTGAAGAGGGAAAAAAACAAACAAACAAACAAACAAAAAAAACCACCAGTCCACGGTGCCCAGGAAAAATAAAACAAGCTAGAATAATATTTAAGAAAGGGAGAAAGGGGGAAAAAACACAACAAAATGGCAGGGATTAACACATACCTTTTAATAATAACTGAATAACTGAGTGTCATTGGTCTCAATTCTGCCCTCAAAGGCACAGGCTAGCAAATTGGAGCAAACATCTGGAAACATCTGTTTGTTGCCACCAAGAAATTCCTCACCACAAAAGACAGGAGCAACCTTAGGGTGAAACAATGGGTAAAAGTATTTCAGGGGAGAGTGAGATGGCTCGGTGGGTAACAGCCTTTACCTCCTGAGTGCTGGAATTAAAGGCGTGCGCCACCACGGATGGGCCTAACATTGCATCTTACCAGTGTCGGAATTAAGTGGTACCATTGATCACATGGGCCTAACAGACATTTGCAGAACATTCTGCGCAAACACAGCAAAATACCCATTCTTCTCAGCAGCCTGGGGAGCTGTCCCTGAAACAGACCAGAAGCATGCCCAAGGCCCACTTCCTAGGTGAGCCTGGATGTCATCAATGAACACTAAACATCATGCAGAGCATCTGAGTTGGTGGTGAGCCTAAATTGTCTCCTTGGTTTAGAATTACCATGGAAACACACATCTGGGTGTGTCTATAATGCTTCCAGAAAGGTTTGGCTGAGAATTGAAGAGTCGCCTGGAATGTGGGTAGCCCCATTCTCTGTTCTGCAGTTCCAAACTGAATGAAAAAGAAGTTTAGGTTAGAACTAAGCTGGAAGCTTCTTTCCAACTGGGTAACCTTCACAGGACTTCAGGTGCTATGTGGTGTGATGAAGAAGAATTGTCAACAGTCCCACTCATCTGTGTACTTGGAGTATGCAATGGTTTGAATGAGAAACGTCTCTTACAGTATTAGCATTTGAACACTTGATCCCCAGTTGTTTGGGGACATTTAGATGGTGCAACCTTGCTGGGAGGAAGCATATCACTGGGGGAAGGCTTTGAGATTTTAAAAGCCTCCCCTGCTTGCAGTTTGTTCTCTGCCTTGTGCTTGTGAGAGGTGTGAGCTCTCAGCTTCCTGCTCCAGCCACCATGTCTGCCACATGCTGCCATGCTTTTCATGCCACTGGGGACTCTAAACCTCTGGAACTAGAAAGTAAAATGTGCTCCCCCCTCCCCATAAATCACCTTGGTCCTGTGCTTTATTACAGCAACTAAGACAGGATGATATTAGTGACTGAGCGTACAAGATGTGTACACTGAAGCAATAATGGCAGGACTGTCACAGGGGTAACCAACTCCTTTCTGACTGGTTTTGAAATCTACTCCACAGGAAGGAATTCAAGTCTGATCCTGTGAACCCATCAAAACGCTGAAGCTATGGAGGTCATAGATACTTAGGGGGCATCTTAGTTGAGATTTCTATTGCTGTGATAAAATACCGTGACCAAAGGCAACTTGGGGAGAGAAGGGCGTATGTCACATTATACCTGTACATAATAGTTCATCACTGAAGGAAGTCATGGCTGGAACCTAGAAGCAGGAACTGAAGCATAAGCCATGAAAGAACACTGCTTACTAGTGTAGGAGCCACCCAAAGAAAGTTCTTTACTTCCAACCATTATCACCCGCCAGAGTAGGACTCAGCCATCCATAAGTTTAATGGAGGCCTGAATCTCAGTAGTTTACCCTGAAACAATACCTGGTTGCAGGAAGGACCACAAACTGAGATTATTTGAACACCATCCAAGAGCAGACCATCCAAAGGAAATGTTTCAACCACTGTAGATAGGACCACCTGCCAGCACACACTCACCAGGACACCCCTAGACAAATGTCAGTCAATCAGGGATCCTGAACCTCAGAAGCCCTTCACCCTCACCTTTACTACTATAAAAACCCAACTCTAACTGAGCTCAGAGCTCTCCATTTATTCCAATATGTTGGACATGCTGAGAGACCGAGTTTGCAAACTTGCATAAAATAAAGGCTCTTTGCTTTTACATATGGGACTTGGTTTCCTTGCTGGTTTTAGGGAGCTTCATGGATGAGGTCATAACAACTAGCTTGATTTTCACGGCTTTTACTGCTTTCTTATACAGTGCAGACAACTGGCCCAGGGTAGCGCTACCCACAGTAGACTTGGCCCTTCTGCATAAATTATTAATCAAAAAATACCCTACAGACTTGCCTTGTATAGGCAATACAGATGACAGCATTTTCTCAACTGAGAGCCCTTCTTCCCAAATGACTCTAGCTTACGTTCAGTTGACATAAAACTAACCAGGACAAGGCATAAGCTACTGTGCCCAACAAATTGCTTTCTAAATCTTTTTTCTTAAGCCTACGTGTTTGGTTTAATCTTAAGAAAAGCTGTTCTGCTGACACAAATAATTCCAATTAGACCAGATTAGACCAAATTAAAATGCCAGCATTTAATAAATGCAGCACTCTAGAGTGGACTGAGATAGCATGGCGGGGAGAGGAGCCCACACACACACACTCTGGAGACCACGTGTCTCTTTTTCCAGCATGAACCTAAATAGCCTGGCGGAGGGGTCAGCACATGGCAGGCTGGACTAAGAAGCCTGTGAAAGAGGCATACCTGTTTGTATTGTAGCAGCAAAAAGCAGCCTTTCACCTCTTCAGCTTCCTGGATGCTTCTTCACCCAGGGAATCGATCGCCTCATCCTGCCAAGCCAAGTAGATTTAATCTCCCCCCCCACACACACACACACAGGAAAATCTTTGGGCCTCTTGTACTCAGCAGCTAATGGCAAGCACTGCTTCTAAGACTGGTGGTCTCAACAGACTAAGGAGAGAATTTGGGGTTGCCTGCGTAGCTAAAAAGCTGTCTCATTTTTGCTCATTTATCCTTCCTAGATCTGTCTAATGACATTTGACAATTTAACGTACTGTTAACTTTTTACTTCATCCACGACAATTAATAAAGTTTCCTGCTAAAATACAGATAGGTATACCTCTTTCACAGGCTTCATAGTCTAGGACTAACAGGTTTCAGGTATGTTTTCAGAGGTTCAGAGTTCCCAATTTCTTTTACCTTTTAACCTAAAGCAATAACCTTCAGATCTATTCCAATTCTCTTACAGGTTCCGGGAAAAAGTTCTGCTACACTAACCCCAACCAGTTTCAAGCTTATTTTACAGATCACTCCTGCTACCCAGGCTGAAACCAACTCACAAAGTGCTCTCCAGATAATGCCAAGTACCTCCAACAGCTCCTGGGACTTCACCATTGGTACCAACACTCCTAGACCAAGGACACCCACCAACTAAAATATGGTTGTATCTGATACACCCGAACCTCACCTCTACAACCAGGGCATTTCCCTGTTCCATTCTTTCTGGCAGTTAATGCATAGACCCAGTAATAACAATATTTTTTTCTCCTTGCCTTCTCAACTCCGTCAAAAAGCAGCTGCCTAAGGACTCCAGGATGACAGCAAACAGGATGCCTCCCAGCCACACCTCTCACTGACCATACTGCACCAACTCCCAGCTCTCTCCTATCCCACATCAACCCACGCCCGCAGGAAGTAGCCAGACTTGAGCCGATGCCCCTATACTCAGGGACTCTGGGATGTTTGGTCAAAAGTAAGACCCCAGCCCTCTAACATTCCTATATCCACAGAGTCTTGAATGCAATATTGAGTTGGAAGTGTCACCCCAGCCCCTGCCCTGGAATTGCCCTAGTCCAAACTCCAATTCCCAGCCTGCCAAGCACTTGGACTCCAACTCCCAGCCTGCCAAGCACTGACCCCGCCCCCAGGGAGGATCAGGACCACTCTCAAAGGCTATTTAGGCTCCTGCCAGAAAAAGAAACACTTGGTCACCAGGGTTTGCGTGGGCTCCTTTCCCCACCATGCTGTCTTAGTCCAGCCGAGATTGCTGCATTTATTAAATGCGGACATTTTAATTTGGTCTATTCTGGTCTAATTGGAGTTGTTTGTGTCCGCGGAGCAGTTTTTCTTAAGAGTAAAAACCAAACACTACAGATTAGTGCTATTCTTTACCCTGGCCAGAGAAGCTTTTTTTTGCAATGGGTTATCGTAGTTGCAAGTGCTCATAGTTGGTCAGAATGATTACGTATGTGACTGCTGAACACTCAGTCACAAATGGAGTATTTATATCACCACCTACAAGGCTCATGGAAGAAGGGGCAGGAAGACTGTAAGAGGCAGATAAAGGTGCGGACTTTATCAGTGGAACACTGTCCTCCAGGTATGACATGGCTACTGCACTCTTGAACAAACAGAAGCTATGATTACCTGCCTAAGGGCCTACACAGGACTGGGCCTGGTAACATCTGTCATGGAGTGGGAGGGATTCACGAGGCCTCACCCCTTCCTGAAGATCTATAGGCAGTTACTGCCTGCTGGGAGAGGGGAGACATATTCTTCAGTGCCAATATAGGTGGAACTATCTTTGAAATTTCCTGCTTCGTGGAAAAGTCTGCCAGATACTATGTGCCTGTGGGCTGAAGATTGGGTGCTCCAATGTTACAGAAGAACTTTGAGTGACTGTCCAGGCACTGAGATGTCTCTGTCAATCCTAGAGTTTTGGAAGTTGCTTGCAATGCACTTCCTGTTCACTTAGGGGTTAATTGCTATGCCTGGAAAAGTTAACAATCTTTTGCCTCCATGCTGTGATCCACCCCATTTCCATCCTGGTGGGTTGGGCTCCTGTGGCCTCCCCTGGGGGTTACCTGTCTCAACTTCTGCCCTAACCTGGTCGAGGTTTGGTTCCATGGCTGCTAAACTGTGGCAGCCATGTTGTGTTGCTGTAGCCAGGGCCTGTTACAGCTCCACCAGGGATGTTTTGGTCGTTCAGATACCATAGGTCATAAATATCTTTTAAAGGGGTCAGATGCTTCATGATGGTGCAGGCGGTTAAAGTTAATTGGCCATATTAGGTTAATTCTGGTTTGAAAATATTGTCCTAGGGCTGGAGAGATGGCTCAGAGGTTAAGAGCACTGCCTGCTCTTCCAAAGGTCCTGAGTTCAATTCCCAGCAACCACATGGTGACTCACAACCATCTGGAATGGGGTCTGGTGCCCTCTTCTGGCCTGCAGGCATACACACAGACAGAATATTGTATACATAATAAATAAATAAATAAATAAATAAATAAATAAATAAATAAATAAATATTGTCCTATTGGAGAGTTTTGTCTATTTTTCGAGAAAACAGTGTCTGCTTGTTTTGTTGAAAAGCTTTGTCTGTGATTTCTGGTGAGCTCGTAAGTTTTGTTGCAGGCATGGACCTGAAACAGAAATGGTTTGGACAGTTTTGCCAACAGCAGCCAGTCACCACCCACTACTACTGTGACTGCATTTGTGGTCAGGGCTCAAAATTTGTTTCTGAACTCAGGTCACTGTGTCTGAGTTAACAGGAGCCCAGGTGTCTTTTTGATAGAGATAACGTTAGAACGGTTTTGTGGTGCTCATTATTGGAAAGCTGGCCCAGGCATATCCCAGTTCTCCTCTGTGCCACTCTGTTCATCTGAGCTTCTGATACACTGACTCGGAGACGAAAACAAAGCAGAGCGGCCCAAATGTTTTTTTATGTGACCATACTGTACTTTAAAATGTATAAGTTTATTTTGTTAAATATGGTTAAAAATTAAAGTAAAACTAGTTAGAAAGTTAAAACTAGTAACACTAGAAATTGATAATTTGAATTTTTTTTTTTGAGGGGATGCAGTGAACTTTATTGATGGTATTCAAGAGAGTAGGGCTCCCTATGCCCCTCCTGCTATCTGGGGGTCTGGGATGGAAACTGTGAGGGATAACTCAGTATCAAGGGTTGAGTTAGGACAGGGACTGCTCAGCAGCCGAGGGCTTCTCTCTTGCTGTGTCCTTGCTGGGGTAGGTGGTCCAGGGCGGGCTTCTTACTCCGTGGAGGCCGTGTAGGCCATGAGGTCCACCACTCTGTTGCTGTAGCCAAACTCATTGTCGTACCAGAAAATGAGCTTTACAAAGTTGTCATCGAGAGCAATGCCAGCCCCAGCATCGAAGGTGGAAGAGTGGGAGTCACTGTTAAAGTCGCAGGAGACAACCTGGTCCTCAGTGTAGCCCAGGATGCCCTTTAGTGGGCCCTCGGATGCCTGCTTCACCACCTTCTTGATGTCGTCATACTTGGCAGCTTTCTCCAGGCGGCATGTCAGATCCACGACGGACACGTTGGGGGTAGGAACACGAAAGGCCATGCCCGTGAGCTTCCCGTTCAGCTCTGGGATGACTTTGCCCACAGCCTTGGCAGCGCCAGTAGATGCAGGGATGATGTTCTGGGCAGCGCCATGGCCATCTCGCCACAGCTTCCCAGAGGGGACGTCCACAGTCTTCTGGGTGGCCGTGATGGCATGGACTGTGGTCATGAGTCCTTCCACGATGCCAAAGTTGTCATGGATGACCTTGGTCAAGGGGGCTAAGCAGTTGGTGGTGCAGGAAGCATTGCTGATAATCTTGAGGGAATTGTCATACTTGTCATGGTTCACACCCATCACAAACATGGGGGCATCCGCATAAGGGGCGGAGATGATGACCCTTTTGGCCCCACCCTTCAAGTGGGCCCCAGCCTTCTCCATGGTGGTGAAGACACCGGTCGATTCCACAACATACTCTGCACCGGCATCACCCCATTTGATGTTGGCGGGATCTCGCTCCTGGAAGATGGTGATGGCCTTCCCGTTGATGACAAGCTTCCCATTCTCAGCCTTAACTGTGCCTTTGAACTTGCCATGGGTGGAGTCATACTGGAACATGTAGACCATGTAGTTGAGGTCGATGAATGGGTCATTGATGGCAACAACGTCCACTTTGCCAGAAGTGAAGGCAGCCCTGGTAACCAGGCGTCCAATACGACCAAATCCGTTCACTCCGACCTTCACCATCGTGTCTCTGGAACGAGGCTGGCACTGCGCGAAAAGAAGCAGCTGAACAGGGAGGAGCAGAGAGCCGATAATTTGAATTTTTAATGGTAATTTTAAAGGAACCATATGACCTGATTCAAATTTGAATTGCCGCCATTTTATATATAAAAATCAAGCTTTGATATGGGTCTAAAACACGGTCTGAGGATATAAATTCTGATAAGCTTTAAGAGTCTCAAAAATGATTTGAGATGTAAATGCAAGTTATAAAAAAATAAATAATTTAAGATACAAAAATGTTTCAGATTGTTTTCCCCTTCTATGATTATAAGTTCAGAGTTTAGCATTTAATAAAGTTCCCATAAGTTGATAGAGCAGTGACTACTTCCTGCTCAGTCACAAGCCAAGATTTTTGATTTATTTTGGTTGCTATCTAAATATAAATGCAAAGGTGCTTCTCATCAGGCCAAAGACATCTCTTTCCAAACTATACTGGCTCTCAGGACAGAAGAAAAATGTACACTTCTAATCCAAGTGTACAGCTTCTGCTACCTGGTGCTTTACAGACACCCATTACCTGCTTTTTCTGCTATGTGGATTTCAGTATATGGTGTAGGAAGTCCTTCTGTCTGTGTTTTGCTTTTATTGGTTAATGAATAAAGTGGTTTCTGTCGGTGGCTTAGCAGAATAGGGCAAGGCGAGAGTTGCAAGCAGATGGAGGAGAGAGTAGACAGAGTCAGTGAAAAGCCATGGAGTCACCTGGGCAGACAGACTCCAGAATTTTGCCCAGTAAGCCACAGTCACATGGCAATACACAGATTAATAGAAATGGGTTCATTTAAGATATGAGTCAGCCAGAAATACGCTTAATCTTTTGGCAAACAGTATTGCAAATAATACAGTTTCTGTGTGATTATTTCAGTTCTGGGCAGCCAGGAACGAACAAGCAGCCTCCAACAACAAGTACAGATTGGTGATATTAATATATCTAAAACTTATATTTCCTTTTGTAAAATAAAATTTCATATAGGCTTCAGAAAAAACCTAGAGCCACTTCTCACAGAACAAAATGATTCTAGATAAGTACAGCCTAAATTTTCCCCACTGTCTATTCCTGAGGATGAGAATTTTCTTTTCCCTAGTCTTAGAACTCCTCCTTTCCTGAAAGCTTCAAATGTATATTTCCATCTAAGTTCATAAACTTTAACTTCTATTCCTAGTTTAAACTTGTCCCCACAGGTTTCCACTTGACTTACAGGCACATTCAAACATCAGCTGCAGACTACAACCTGCTCCAAATGTCTATGAGTCCTGAACTTGCTGAAAGCTGATGTGGGCTGATGTTCCCTGTCTCTTAAGCATAGTGAGCGAACCATATGCTTCTGATAAATGCCCCATTGCCTGAATTTCCTCCCTTATCCTTGACCAGCATTTCAGTCGACTTGGGTCCTGATAACAATGACCCAATGTCAGCTTGAAGTAGTTACAGAAAAGAACACATTGTCCCATGCTCCCTGCCCAAAATAGGTTGAAATGCTAAGACAAGGGGGGAGCTCCCTGGCATGGGGAACAAAAATGGCTACCTATAGTGTCCTGACATATCAAGAAAATGGGACCAAAGTTATCAATTAACGGATTTATTAACTATAATTGTTTTATAATAAGATTCTTTGGTTCTTTATGCAGAGTCACAGAACCAAAGAGGACATTCAGGATTATAATTACAATTTGGTTGTACTCAAAGATCAGAGATACAGGGCCTGGTAGCAGAGGATGGCCATTTTACCTAATGAAACCTGTTAGCTAATGGTTCTTAGGTCCCAATACTATCCCCTTAAACCTCTGGACAAACAGCACCCATGACTAGGTCCTTTCATGGGTACTTGTGAAGGGGGGAATGTAGGACACAGCTATAACAAGCTCAATAAAGGCCTGAGTCTTAGTAGTTTAACCTAAGGCAATACCTGGTTCGAAGAAAGACCACAAACTAAGACCACCCAGGCACCACCCAGGAACGGACCATCCAAAGGAAATTCCTACCACTCTAACCATTGTAGATAGGATCACCTGCCAGCACACACCCATTGTTTTTCACCAGGACACCCACAAATGTCAACCAATAAGGGTTTTGAACCTTAGAAATCCCTCACCCCAATTTCAGCTATTATAAAAAAAAATCCCTGCCCAACTGAGCTTGGGGCTCTCTGATCGTGCCAATACGCTGGACACACAGACAGTCCAAGTTTGAACTTGAATAAGAATAAAGGCTCTCTGCTTTTACATACAGGACTCAGCCTCCTAGTTGGTTTGGGGGAACTATGTGGGCATAACATCTATAACTCCACTTCCAGGGCATCTGACACCCTCTCACAGACATACATGCAAGCAAAACACCAAATGAACATAAAGATAATTTTTTGATGGCATAAAAGTAGAAGGGAGACGAGCTAGGAAGGGAAGAAAGGGGACAGGGGCAATAGCAGGTAACGAAGAGGGATTAGATCCAAATGCATTATATATGTCACAATGAAACCCATCGTTAGGCATGATTGATATGTGTTAATTAAAAACATTGAAAAGAGAAGCAAGATGAGAACCAGCATTTATCACTCTCTCTGCTTTCTGACTTTAGATACAATGTGAAAAACTGTCTTCTCTTACTGCCACCAGGCCTTACTCTCTTATTTTTTCCGAGACCGGGTTTCCATGTGTACCCCTAGTTGTCCTGGAACTCACTCTATAGATCAGGCTGGACTTGAACTCAGAGATCCATCTGCTTCTGCCTCCTGAGTGCTACAATTGAAGACGTGTGCCGCCGCCACCCAGCGAAGGACTGCACTCTTAACTGCGAACCAAATAGCTCTCCCTTCCTGAAGCTGTCTTCATTGGTATTCTGTCACAGCAAGAACAGTAATGAATATACAAACCCGTGTCAAGATGAAATCAGTGCTGTGATAAAATCTGACAGTGTGGCTCCCAGGCTTTGGACCTGACCTGTTTTGCAAGGGGAATGAGAATAATTTTGTGCTTCCATCTAGAAAAGTTCTAGAAAGCGGTAAGTAGAGAGTGTTGGGCCATGACAGTAGGAGTTTGGTCAATAGTGAGCTGAGAGCTATGTGGACAGGGGAGGCTCAGTTCATGAAGTTTCAGCGGGGATCAAAACTCCTTGGGGTCAGTCAGTGGTGGCACACACCTTCGATCCCAGTACTCAGCAGGCCGAGGCAGGGGGATCTCTGAGTTTGAGGCCAGCCTAGTCTACAAAGTAAGTTCCAGGACAGGACAGCCAGAGCTATGCAGAGAAATTTGCTTCAGACAAACGAACAACAAAAAAAAAAAGCCTCTCTTGGGAACTAATCTAGAGGTCATTCATGTTGTGATATGGCAAAGAATCTTACTACAGGGCTGGAGAGATAACTCAGTGTTTAAGAGCACTGATTGCTCTTCCCAGCACCCACACTGACAGTTCAAAACTGTCTATAACATCGGCTCTTGGGGACCCAGTGTCCTCTTCTGGCCTCCACAGATGCCAGTCATGCATGTGGTGCATGGACATGCATGGAGGCAAAGCACATACAATGAAATGGGAAAATAATTTTTTAAAGGATCTGGCTACATTATGCCCAGGTTATGAGAACCTGAGTGAAGCTGAATTCAAAAACAATGGACTATGTATTTGACAGAAGAAACACAAAATAGGCTGACATTCGAGTTATGCCATGCTTACTGTCCACTGCTCCTATCCAGGTATGCAGTGAGAAGGAGCAAGAGGAGAAAGAGAAAGATTGTAAAAGAAGCAGTTTGGAAGAGAAGGAAGCGCGCGAATTTGAAGTTGCAGGCACAAATGCAGAGAAGGCAGCAATAACGTTAAAAGATTAACACCATTCCAAAGAAATCTTACGGGCGTGGGCGGGAGAGACGGCTCAGTGGTTAAGAGCACTGGGTGCTCTTCCAGAGGTCCTGAGTTCAATTCCCAGCAACCACAAGGTGGCTCACAGCCACCTGTAATGAGATCTGGTGCCCTCTTCTGGCCTGCAGGTATACATGGAGGCAGAATGTTTATACATAATAAATAAATCTTTAAGGAAAAAAAGAAATCTCACAGTTGCATTAATTTCACAGGACTGTCTTGGTCCCACAAGATATGTCCTAAAGCAAGGTCACCAGGCCAGTGGGGTGGCTCTTTGGTTAGTCTGATCCCATGTGTGAAGGACAAAACTAGCTCCTCAGTGTTATTCTCTGACCTCCTCATGTGTACCACGACACGTATATACCTACACACCCACCAAGAGTACTAGTAGTAGTAATAGATTAGATATATGTAAATAAATATATTTGTGAGGATGAAGGGAATCCCTACAGCAAAATAGCCACCTAGAGGAGTTTTCCTGAGGTTAACCTCAAAGGCAAACAGAGGTCACAGCAGCTGTGATCCTAGAAAGGTCCGGGCTATATCTCAAACTGGCAGCAACGCTGAGCATCTTCCATCTGGCAATTCTTTTGCAAGCTTGAAAGATGCACAAAGTAAGGGATACTCATCCCAAGAAGAGTGGAGGCTTGCACAAAAATTCCAGAAAACCTCTGAGACTTAGCAATGTGTGTCCAACTAAGATTCCCTGTGTAGAGGACATGAGAGGTAGTTACTAAAAACTGGGAAGATGAAGCCTCAGTTCCAGTGGAAACCAGAAGACGTTGGAAATTGAATGTCCACTGAGGAAAGAGTGGAGAGTCGCGTGAGCTTGAGCAGCCAGCGCTGGAGAGGCAGGACTGCTGGAGCCCAGATGAGGTGACCACAAGCTCCAGGTGCTAGATATGGATGGAGCTGAAGTTTTGTGTTTTCTTGGTGGCTTTTAGTCTTGCTACACTCTCATTTCTCCCCTTTGTGGTGGGAAGATGTATTCTGTGTCATGGTGTATTGGAATATGCTTATTGATTTTATAGGAATGAAAAAGTCTCTCTCCCCATTGAGAGACTGCACACACCTTTAATCCCGCACTTGGAAGGGAAGAGTGGGTAGATCACTGAATTCGAGGCTAGCCTGGTCTACAAAAGAGTTCCAGGACTACATACACAAAGAAATCTTGTCTTGGGGAAAAAATGACTTCCAAAGAAAGAGTAAATGAATTTTACATTGTGGGATAAAAATGTGCCTGGGGCTACGAATGGGGTGTTATGATTCAAAGTGCTATGTACATGGAAGAGACAGCTCAGTGACTAAGAACAATGGCTAGAGGACCTGGGTCTGATTCCCAGCAACCAGGTAGCAGTTCACAGTTGTCTGTGACTCTGATCTCAAGAAGTCTGATAACTTCCTACAGAGAATACACATGGTATACAGTTAGACATGTGGGCAAACCATCCATATTCATCTAACAACTTAGTTAAAAACAAAGCGCTGTGGTGGATGTGTTTAGGGACACTAGTCTGGGGGATGTGAATAAGTGTCCGCTCAGACAGGAAATCAAGGACAGATGTGGCAAAAGCCCAGCCTGGTAAAGCAATAAGCTTGTTGGGATTTCTTACAGAAGTGTGGGTGAGGGGTCAGCTACACAATCGAGGATGACTCAGAGAAAGCTGCATCATCAAAAGCTTGTCCCAACATGGGTGATAGCTCACAGAAGCTGGAACCCAGAAGCTCATTGCAGGTACAACTTGAAGGCAGCCCAATAGATCACAGAGCCACCCCACTATTGTTACAGATTATGTCAACTCGGGAGTGGGAGGAGCTGGGAAATCTGGTCAGTTTCTGGAGCTTTCTGGAACTGTTGAGTTGTTTGCTAAGATATAATTACATCGGTTTTTCCTTTCCCTTTCTTTCTTCCAACCCCTAAATTATACACACACACACACACACACACACACGCACGCATGCACACACACACACAGAGGCACTCACGCACACACACACACGCATGCACACATGCACGCACGCACACACGCACGCGCGCACCTTGCTCTCTCTCAAATTCATAGACTCTGACCTCTTTTTCTTTAACTGATGTGTATATCAGTTAAATATATGCATATATATTCCTATGCGCCTATCAATGGATGTCTGGATGATTAAAAGACATGTTCCATGTAAATACGATGGAGAATTACTCATCCCATAGAAAAGTGTGAGGTCACATTGCGTTCAGGAAAGTGGACAGAACTGGAGATCATCAGGTTTAGTGAAACACAAACATCACATTCCTTCTCCTTTGTGGGAGCTAGGAAGAGAAAGACACGAAATGGAGGGCCATTAGAGAAGAGGAGAATAAGGTGGGGATGGGTAGGAAAAGGTAATAGCAGGGATATGACCCATGTATATTATGAAACTGTCACAGTGAACCCATTATTTGCACAATTAATAGACATTTTAAAAAGAGATACAACTCTTTTTTCTCCTTTCAAATAATCCAGGTACATCCAAACTGCAGCTTAAGGGCCACATAGTGCCCCCAGGACAGTTCTGAGTGTCCCTAACACAAAATCATACACTTATTCAAATCCTTATAAAATTTGGTGGAAGGGGACTGGAAAGATGTCCCAGTGGTTGAGAGCCTGTGCCGCTATGCAGAGAACCGAAGTCTGGTCCCCAAATCAGTTGGTTCCAAATGCCTCCGCACTGTGGAGGGGGTCCATGGCCATACTCACACACGTAGGCAGCTTCTGCACTGAGAAGGGGCCTACTCCCTCTCTCTCCCTCTCTCTCTCTCTCTCTCTCTCTCTCTCTCTCTCTCTCTCTCACACACACACACACACACACACACACATACTCACACATGTAGGCACATGGCTAACATTTTTCCTTTTTTTTCTTTTTTGGTTGCTTGATTATGTATTTCTTAAGTACCAACTTCAAAGGTGATAGCGTCGTTTTAAAATGTCAAAATATTATACACATGAAGCCATCTATGTATTGGTTCTCCAGAGAACCCTACCAATTCAAGGATGAAAGCCTAACTCCTCTCTCCTGGAATCTGGGCAGTCCCCATGACATCTTGGACATTGGTGCTTATGTCACAGATGGTGTACAGTTTCCTTCCAGGCCCATTGGACTGCACAATCTTGGCCCCAATGGACACCATAATAGGAAGCCCCAGCAGCCCCACAGAGAGCCCTTGCCTGAAAAGACCTGAGATGCCCAGCCATTTGTCTACCGTGAGAGTCAGCCATCTTGGCAATGGCTTCTTCCCACTCAGACAATCTGCTCTGGATAATGTTCACTAGGGTATAGCAAGTCAGCTCTGTTGAGCCCTCACCAAAATATGAATTTGTATATTTACAAGTGATTTCCCATACGTACTACTTTTTTAACAAACAGCCAGGGAGGGAGGGAGGAAGGTGGGGGGGGGGGTAACAATTCTCCTTAGCAAATCATTAGTATGGGCAGATTGAAGCATGTGTTGACACCTGCTTTGATGGCAGAATGAGGACATATACACCAGCAGTGACGTTGGGGTCATTTTGTCAAGGGACTCACTGCTATGAATGCCCGTCATGAATTCACTGACCCTCAGCAGGCTGTTGGGAAAGCACTGACCGTCTGACTTGGGATCAGACAGACCAAGGTCAAGGCTGGGCTCTGCCACTCACCAACTATGTGTGGCTTGAACAAGGGATTTACCCTCTAGGATCAAATCCCTCCTTGGCAGTCAGGACACAAGAATATGACTATAGGAGTCAGGGGAGCCAGCCAGTATCATGTCTTGTGAGTCTGAGCTCAGCAGCAGACCCTAATACAAAGATTCCAGGTCAAAGACTTTCCCTGGCAGCAATCCTAAGACGAGGTTTAACTGCCAGGCAGCTCCTTGGGAGGGGATCCCGGGAAACAGCAGAAACATTCCATGGGAAGCGGGGTGGGAAAGGGTGATGGGAGTGAATGGCAGTTTGGAGGAAGTTTGCACTGTGGACAAGCAGTGCTCAGTTCTGGACAGAGAGCAAGAAACACCAACCTCGGAGTCATCCCTGCCGGAGCGAGGACCTGGGGTTGCGCCCAAGGACAGCGTCCATCTGGAGCGTGCCGCCTGCACGAAAAGGGTCAGACTTGGAGACTAGGGCAGAGAGCTGCGACACTGACCCTGAGCACAGCTGTGTGGACTGTCGCAAGCGCAGTGGTGTCTCTCCTGCTTTGCCACCAATACATGCATGCATAATCACATACACACAGAAAACGGGCATACTCACTTACATAATACACAAATGTTCATGTACATAAACATTTGCACAGACCCTGAGATGTGTGCATGCAGTTGCCTAGACACATTCAGGGTCACAGGTACATACAAGTCAATTGGCAGGTGTTCACACATAAACACGGGGATTCTTGGAGGAAGAAGGTCTGGACTGGTGTCACTAACCAGCAGGGGGAGCCTCTTACACACATACGGGAAGAATAGGGTGCCACCTCAAGGTCTGAAAATGATCAGTCACTGAAATTACGGTCGAGATGGAAACGTAATTAATTAAAAAAAATCAATCCCACAGACTGCATACACATAGTCCTGGTGATGGACGCCTGTAATCTCAATACACATGAGAGTAGAGGCAAGAAATCCAGGAGTTCAGAGTCACCCTTAGTGGCTATATAGGTAGTTCCAGGCCACCCTAGGCTACATGAGACTCTGTCTCAAGAAGGAGGAGGGGCATGAAGATGCGGCAGCCTCCTAAACTCTGGTGCTATCCCTCCCTTCCTCCTCTCATTTATTCACCCTCACAGGATTTATGAAATGGTAGGACTCATGGTACCAGGAAAACTGCGCCGCAGAGAGGAGAAATCCGATGCCCACAACCACCTCTAGGAAGCGGTCCTACCAAAGTTAGATACTGGCTCCCAAGACCAAGTGTTTGTGATTGTTTTGTTTTGCCATGTTACTGGAGGGCGACAAGGTTGCACATGACAGAAGTAGAAAGGTATTGGATAATGATACGTGTTTGGAGCCCCTCCATCGTGGCGACGATGTGGGAGCAACAGCACCACCGAAAGTCAGAAAGTCACGTGGCTTAGGTAGAACCTGGGTCGGCCAGTTTAGGAGCTCAACCCGCTAGTACCGCGGACAGTGGACACGGGCCGATGATCCCACAATATACCACCAGGGGTCGCCCCAGGACACACAGCGGCGCTGCCACTGTCTTCAAATTCAATTGAGCGGATCTTCCAGACACCTGCAGACTCTCGTGCGTTGCACAGTGGCTTAGGGACCCAACCAGACAGGAACCCTGAAAGATGCTACAGGAGACGATCTGCGCTGAGATCCCAAGATAAGGATATTTAGTGAGTTGCTTCCCTATAGGGCCTCAGTTTCAGCGTCTATTAAATGAGATAATCAGAAGTCATCAAAACTGTGAAGCTGTGCCTGGATTAAATGAGAGCCTGTGGGAAGACAGCTGAACTGAGTGACGGGAGTTCTTCCATCTGGAGTTCAAGGCTGACTTGGCCCAGGTGGAAACCCCGTCTCAAGGAAACAAGGACTATATATGCTTGTCCACCCCTGCCAAGCCTTAGGAGAGTGCATAGGAAGAACTAGGTCTCACCCAAATCTCATTCGGACAGTAACTGTGGAGTGCTCCAAGGCTTCATGCACCTGTGTGTGTGTGCATTACAGTACACTCACATGCACACACAAATGTAAGGGCACACACATGGTCTTCATCGGGATGGGAGGTGATGTTTCTTGTAATGCAGAGATCAAACTCAAGAGCTCAAACACACATTAGATCAAGTGTAGTGCTCTGCTAAACGAGCTCCAGTCCCGCCCCAACCCTCTCAGTTCCGTCCTTACTTTTATTTTTTTCAGATACACTCTCTCTATAGTCCTGGCTGTCCTGTATCTCCCTGTATAGACCAAGCTGGCTTCACAGTCACAGAGATCCACCTGCCTCTGCCTCTGGAGTGCTAGGATGAAAGATATGTGCCTCCAAGCCCTGCTTCCTAAGTCTTGAAATGTTATCTAAATACATAGACTTCTAAAATGTATGTCCCAGCCTTGAATCCACATTCAAGCTCAAGGACTATTCGACAGGGGTATAGCTCAGTGGTAGCGTGTTTGCCTCAGTGGTAGCGTGTTCGCCTAGCACACACAAGGCCCTAGATTTGATTCCCACACTGCACACATCTAAAGGCCTGTTTCACACCTCAAAAACTGACACCCTGATCTCACCAAGACATCGCCTTTGTTCTGCACCCCCTATGTCAGTCAGCCTGTGGCAGGTCCACTTCGCCAAGAGATTGAGCCCAAACCTAGAGCCTCCCCCGCTTCTACTGAACCCCACATAGGCAAACCTGCCAGAACTTCCTTCATGGAATGGCTGCTCCTCCTAAGAATCCTGTCACCCTGATCCCCTCTATAGCACCATGTTGATTCAGTCATCATCAGGACCAACACAGTCATCTCCACTTGACCGGTCCCCTTTGCTTCTCGAAGTGTCCATTTAACATAGCAGCTGACAAATCGTGTCCCACCTCTGTTCAGGCCCCTCTGTGTTTCCCCGTTTCTTCTCACAAGAGAAAGTATCCTCCAGACAGTATCCTCCAGCGTGCTTAGTGAACGAGCTGGTTTCTTTACTTATCTATTATTATTCATCATCTTGCCCTCTAAATGTCACATATGCCAAGGCCCAACATGTGCATGGCTCTCAACAGATGCCCATTAATACTGGATGAATTGATATTATCAATATCATCCCTGCCCCCAACTTTAATATTCTGCATAACCTTAAGTCAGGTGTGGGTGCCTCCCTTACTTCCTCTCTCCTTTTAGTTCCACAGTTAGCTAACTACCCCGATCCAGAGCCAGCCTGTTTGGGCCTAATTTCTATCTTTCCCCAGACCCTAACTCACAGTATAACTCCTTCATACTAAGCCTGATCTAACCATGTCCTTCCTTTCCCTGCTCACACCCGCCATGGCTCCCTGCTGCTGTCTGCTCCCTGGCCACTATCCTTCCTCCATTCTGCTCCCACCACCCAGACGCAAACAGCTCTGCTTGCTTGGTGTGAGTTTTTAAAGTTCTTCATGGTCTTCCCCAGCCCAGGCCTTTGCCCACACTCTTCCTCTGTCTGTGACTCTTTCCTCCTGACCAGCTTCCAATCTTGAGCATCAAAGTTCCCCTGGCCCTCCACTCCCCACACCTCTGTCATATCCACCCAGAACCAGGGGTCTCATGTTTGAAACATCTGTCATAGGTTTCAAGTAAATCACTGATATGTATAATTGTTTGTTCAACATCTGCTTCTCCCTAACGAGAGTAGAAACTAGGCTGGTCTGTGCTCCCGGCCCCACGACAGTAGACGTTGAATTAATTTGCAATCTATTGACCAAATAAACAGTGCACAAACTGCCCCCCAAAATCCGAGTTTAGTTCGAGAACAAACAGCTTCCCCCAGTCATTTCCCAACTGCCAAGAATCCCTCCTCCCCATCTTGGGCTCCGGATCTGGGATGGGTTGAGGTGAAAGGTGAAAGCATCCCTTTGCTTTTACTCTTAAAAAGTGAGAAAACTCAGCAAAGGGACCGTGACCAAGGAGGAAGGGGCTTGTAAGGATCCGGGTTTCAAAAAAAACAACAAAGCAAACAGCCAAAGTCCTGAGATTCAGCTTGTGCAATCCTTCCGCATAGGTGCGAGTCTTAGAAAGGTGACGTTGAAGGTTCAGGGCTGCAACTCCAGCTTCTAAAACCTCAGTTTAGAAGCTAACCTGGGCGTAGCCGGAGGGAAGGCGAGAATCCAGTCCCAGCGTTGAGTCTTAGGTCTAGGGAAGGTTCTGTGGGTCAGGTCTGGGAACCTGAACCCGCGGGGCCAGGTTGATCTGCCTTGTCTTGGGAGCGTGGCCCAAGCCCAGGGGGCGGGGCCTAGCCTGATTCCCTCACGCTGATAGGTGATGAGGGTAATTTAAGGCGGGACTTTGACCTCAAATGGAGGAATCAGATCCCAAGGGGCTGGGCCTTGTCCTGAGGGGCGTGGTCGGCACCAACAAGAGTCTCCACAAAGCTTTAACCTCCCGTACTTTCGAGGAGCATAATCTACGCCTTCAATATCCTGGAGGCGGACCCAGACCCTTGGAGGCGTGGTCTAGGCCTGAGTGGGCGGAGCTTGAACCCCGGGATCCGCCGGGCCCCGCCAGGCACGTTCAGGCCCTCGGTGGCAGAGGCTCCACTTTGAGCCAAAGCCCGTTCTCCGTGCGCAGAATGAGCTCCGGCTTCCGCCGCACCTTGTGCGTTCGGTCCACACTCAGGCGGAAGCGCAGCAGTGTCAGCGCCACGACCACTCGCATCTCTGCCATGGCGAAGCTCTGCCCAATGCAGTTCCTGAAGGAAGGGTTCAAATGAGAGGCAAGGATCCTTAGGACGTGCAACCCTGGAGTCAAAGGTTCAAACCCTACCACTGATGGATGAGCACCCTTATCTGAGCTTCAGTTCCTGTCTCTGTAGAACCGAAGACCGCATCACAGAGCTGTAAAAAATGTGTGAGTCCAAAAACCCGGGCTAAAAAACAGGAGAGGTACCTTGTCCTCAAGGATGGAATTGCTATCTGATTCCGAACCCTTGGTTTAGCCAAGGGTACAAAGGGGCTTGTGTTGCCAGAAATTACATGTGGGTGAGGCTTGGTCTCTACTTCCGTGGAGCACACCCCTGACCTGACACTGGGTCCTGACCAGTCCCTCCCATTTGTGGCAACATCTCAGGTCAGAAGAAGCCTTACCTGGGACCTGCTGAGAAAGGTACATAGGCCAGTGGGGAGCGCTGTTGTGGGATTTCCGGATCAAAGCGGTAAGGATTGTACACCTAGAGAAGAATTGCCTGAGTGAGTCTGGCGACTGGCCCAACCATACTGCCTAGTCTGCACCTCAACCACTGAGGGCACCTGCAGGTGGAACACCTCAGGGCCATCTGTTCCAGCCTACCACAGACATTACAGTTTAGCTCTGCCTATCTCCTGTTGTCAAACTTCTGCGTCCACGCTCTTTTCTACCCCGGGGGGCCTTTGCACTTGCCTTTTTCCTGAGCTTGGAATAGGCTTCTCAGCTCAAACCTCGTCTTCTAGGCCTCTCCTGACCCCCTGAGCGAAATGTCCCCACCCCAGCTGTTTTTACTTTCACAGGGCGTTTAGCAGTTCCCAAAATGATCTTATCTATTGGCTTGCTGCCCTGAGGGCAAAGGCAGTGTCATTGTAGGTTATCAGTACTGAGCACTGAACACAGCACACAGCAGTAACTGATGACCTCATAACAAGGACTGGCTGCAGCTCTGGGAGCAGGAGGGCCAGTTCCTGCAACCAGCCCTGAGAAGGAGCAGGGGCCATGGAAGGACAAAGGGAGGAACTTACCTTAGAGTCAGGCCACACTAGGGGGTTGTAGTGCGTCCCATAGATACTGAGCAGGCAGATAATACCTGTAGAGACATTTGGAATCAGTGGGGCCCAAGGGAGCTTTTGAGCACACACACACACACACACACACACTTCTGATTCTCTCTGCAGTCAGGGAGAGACTACCGCCAGCTACCACCACTTCCTGTCCGTCCTTTTCTGAAAACATTTGCTGCTGTGTCTGTTCTCTCTGTCTCTAGCAAGCCTCATCTCCTGACTGCCCATACAGGATGACTTTTCTGCTCACAGGTATGTGAATGCTCCTTCTACGTGTAGCTACCTCCTTTGGCTCCTTCTGCCCTCTGGATGGAGTCAGCTGCCTGCACTCGGCCCGCAAAGCCGTTCATTCACCACCTGCACCCTGAAGTTCTACATAAACAATCTTGTCTTGGAGAATGGCTGTCCACATTTCTTCCCTGGATGAGGTCCTCCCTCCATCCTGGGCTTCTCAAGCCAGCCTCTTCCTTTTGCTCATCCTTGATGCCACATGGACAGGAATGTGTGGAGCCTACTGCAGCTCTCCAGAAACTGGGTGGTACTTCAGTCTGAGCCCCAAGCATCACCCTAAATATAGCGTGGCTCTCAGGGGAGAGATGGCTACTGAGTGAACCTAACCTTCTGGGTCAGAATTTTTAAAAAAGGCTCAGCAGGTTGAAATGCTTGCTGTGAAATCCTGAGGATCTGGATTCAAACCTTAGAACTCATGGTGAAAGAAAAGAATTGACTGCTAAAAACTGTCCTGACCTCCATATATGTGCATGTACACACACACACACATACACAGAGTGGTGGTAATAATAATAAAAAGGGGGTAGCAGTAGTAGTAATAATGATAATAATAAATGAGAATAACTTATTTTAAAGAAACCAACTCTCTATCATCAGCACCCACCCAGGTCCAGGCCTCTCCAGTCTGGCTACAGACACATCTACCTCCTCCGCACACGCCCAGGCTGCCCTCTGTGCCGGCCAGTTATATCAACTTATTGTAGTCTAGAATCACCTGGAAAAGGAGTCTCAGTGAGGGGTTGCCTCGTTAGACTGCTCTGTAGACATGCCAGTGAGAAGATTTCCTTTTCAAAATTTATTTTTATTTTATATGTACTGTGTGTGTGTGTGTGTGTGTGTTATGTATGACTTATGTATGAAGGTGCCCACAGAGGCCAGAAGTGTGTGTCAGATACCCTGGCTCTGGAATTATGGGTGGATGTGAACTGCCCAACAAGGTGCTTGGAACTAAACTCAGGTCCTCTACAATAATTGCAAGCGCTTTTATTCTTTTTTTATATATTTTAGGTTTATTTATTTATTTATTGTGTGTATGAGTATTTTACCTGCATGTATGTATGTGTATCGCATTCAAGCCTGGTGCCTACAGAGTTAAGAACAGGGTATCGGATCCCCTGGGACCGGAGTTGCAGACAGTTGTGAGCCACCACATGGTTGCTGGGAGCCAGCACTCTTAAAGCGCTGAGCTGTGTCTCCAGCCCCCATAGAAGATCTTTTTAACTAGATTACTTATGGTGAGAAGACACACTGAATGTGAGTGGTACTGTTTCATGGGCTAGGACCTGGACAGAATAAAAAGGCATGCATGGAGTCATTCCTTGCTCTCTGCTTTTGTCTGTGGCTGCAATACCATTAGTGGCCACCCTAACCCATCTACCATGATAGACTGTAACTGGGAATCATGAACCAAATAAACACTTTGCCCCTAAAATCGCTTTTGCCGGGTTATATATATTGTCACATCGGCAGGAAATGAAACTAAGACGCCCGCATCACTAGCAACAGACACACAGGGATCTTCCCCATCGTAGGGGTCCTGCACCCACAGCAGGCGTGACTGGAACCCTGCAAACCATGCCGTAGCAGGCACCTTTGGGAATGATGCGCCCATCTGGCAGCTTGATGTCCTCGGTGCATCGGCGAGAGATGAGCGTCACGGGTGGGAACTGGCGGAGGCTCTCCTTGATACACATGGTGGTGAAGGGCAGCTGAGTCAGGTCGTCCCTGAAGAGAAAGGAACTGAGCCTCCTCCTCGAACACACACACGCACACACGTGTAATTCCCCGAACACACGCATGCACACACGGGAATGGTTTTCGTAGGACCCATTCAGAGATCCGCCATGGCCCCACAGCTTCTGCAGTCTGCAGTGTCCCAGGCTGGTGTCAGGAGTGTGGCTGGCCAGGAAGGAAGATGTTCTAAAGAGACACTGAGCCCTCAATCTGACCATCTGACTGCTCAAGCAATGGAGTACAGGAACCTGGAATTCCCCCAGGGATCTAATGCCAGGAAAGGGGGAAAGGTAAAGGCTCCCAGGAGGGAAACTCTCTCCCAGGAAGAGACTTACAGTCAGATCACTTTACAGTACATATGGTGATGAGGTATATATGTGAGCACCTTGACAGGGCTGCTTACACATATATAACTCTGGCCTCTCCTTAAACCTTAACTTCATTCCAGGAAGCAAAAATGGACTTGAGAAAGTAACACTGTTACTCTTTGTAGTCTGCCCCTCTCCTTCCCAATGTGGTCACTTTGAATATATCTCCTTTTTCTGGTTCCCATTAGTAATTTGGCTGCTTTAATTGAGTAATGGAGAATGTGCTACTGAACCTGATTTGTTGAAGGCACTGACTGTGACCTCAAGCCTCATAACAAACTCTTAGGAAATGAAATATCTGACCACCATGCCTATATTCCAGTTAACTGGGACGCTTTTGCTAGAGAATGAGTTCAAAGTCAACCCAAGCAACTTAGTGAGGCCCTGACCTAAAACAGAACAAAGCTAAAACCAGAGGAAGGTCGTGAGAAGGCTCAGTGAGTTAAGCTTGCTTCCAAGCCTGACTATCTGGATTCAATCCCTGGAGAAGGAGCAAGCCAACTCCTGCAGGTTGTCCTCCAACATCCACATGTCTACAGTAATACACACGTGTGTGCACACACACACACACATGTTAGATAAATAAATAAATGTAATAGAAACAAAAAAGGAAAAGATAACCAAGGATGTTTCTCAGTGATAGTCCAACTGGTTGGTGTATATGAGGTCCTAGGTTCAGACACAATTATCTGACCATCAACCAGTCACAATGGTGACAAAAGAAACAGCAAGCAATGGGGCTGGCTGCTGGGGCCAGCACTAACCTAGCATTGATGAACTGCTGTGCGATCACGGGAGGTACCAGAGCAGTTAGGAACCTAAGAGCAGGAGCCTGTATGCATCCTTTGCAGATTTCATCTGTTGTATTTTCTGTTTCATTGCTTATTTCAGAATAGTTTATTGTACTCAGAAATCCAAAATGGACTAGTTGTAACTATTAGTTCATTTTTTTAAATCAAAACTCTGTCTTTCTTGTGAGTGCATGCATGCATGTATGTGTGCATTGCGTTGCTTTGGACAAAGTTTTGTTATATAGCTTAAGCTAGTCACGATCTTACTGCAATCCTCCTGTCTCAGCCTCCAGGACTAGACTTGTGCACCACTACACCAAACTCTAACAGGCTAGTTTTGGGTGTATCTGTCACATGTATGCAGATGCCTGTGAAGGCCAGAAGGGGGCACCGTATCACCTGTATTTGGAATGACAAGCAATGGTGAGCTGTTCAGTGCTCGGATTGGAATTCAGGACCCCTTAACCACTGTGCCATATCTCCAGCCCCCAAGAAGCTTTATGTTGCTGTCATAAAGTGCCAAGGAACATCCTTGTCATAAAGATATCACGGATATAAACATGACAAAGAACACAGAAGAGCAGTAAGATTGGAACTAGCATCGTCTCCTGCCTGACTCCCTAGCCAGACCCTGTAGCATCTCCCTTTTTGTAAAGGCAGAGGAGCAAGTCGTTTAGGGTACTGTACCTCTCACCTGAGAGCCTCCCTGAGGACTCACACAGAAGTTTGAGAGAGAAGTGAAGGGACTTCTCACTATGCTACTTAATTGGAGGGAGGGGTTAACTGAAAGCAATACTTAGTTCAGAGGAAGTGATTTCCCTCCTCTCCCCATACAGGCCAGCATGAAACTCACTATGTAGCCCAGACTGGCCTTAAACTTTAGTCCTCCTGCCTCAGCCTCCCCAGTGCTGTGATTGTGTGTGTGTGTGTGTGTGTGTGTGTGTGTGTGTGTGTGTGCATTTGTTGATCTGTGGTAGCATGCATGGATGCATTTGGGTGTTTGTCCATATATGTATGCATACGTGACACCTCCAATGTCATTCCTCGGACACAATACACCATCTATTTTGGGGGTGGGGGTGGGGAAGAGTCTCTCATAGACCTAGAATTCCCTGATTATGCTAGACTGACTGACCAGTGAGCCCAGGAATCTGCCTATCTCTACCTCTCCAGTATTGGGATTATAAGTGTTTGCCACCATATCCGGTTGTGGTGGTTTGAATAAGAATGGCCCCCATAGGATAATATATTTGAGTGTTTCAAATGTATTTGAAGTAACACTACTTAATTAGGAGGTGTAGCCTTGCTGATGGAGCCAGTAAGGGCAGACTTTGAGGTTTCAAGAGCCCAAGCCAGGCCCAGTGTCTCTCTCTTTACTGTCTGTAGATTGAGCCATAGAGCTCTAAGCTCCTTCTCTAGCACCGTGTCTGCCTACATGCTGCCATGCTTCCTGTCATGATGGGAATGGGCTAAACTCTGAAACTATAAACAAGCCCCAGTTAAATACTTTCCTTTATAAGAGTTGCCATAGTCATGGCGTCTCTTTATAGCAATAAAACAATAACTAAAACACCAGCTTGGGTTTTTTTGTTTTGTTTTGTTTTGTTTTGTTTTTTAAGCGTGATTTTCTTTCATGTTCACAAGGCAACATTTTGCCAACTACGGCATCTCCCAGACCTCTTCTGCTTTTTTGGAAACAGTGACTCGTACAGCCCTGGCTGGCCTCAAGCACAATCTGTAGACAAGGCTGACCTTGAACTCTTCCTGCTTCAGCCTTTGAAAGGCTGGAATGATCAGTGTGCCACCATGCCTGGCTACAGGCCTCTGCTCTGCATCCCTCAGAGTCAGCTCACATCTCAAGACTGTCTTTCTGCTCTCTCTTCTGCAAACATGATCACCCTGGCATGCCACTTTCTCCAAACTGAAACATTCCTTCCCAGAGGGTGATGTGTCTACAGGCATTATTCTCAGGCCACTGGGACCTTCCCGCCCCACTCTTGTTGAGTTTCACCATGGGACTTGACTCCTCCACAATGTTTTGGTGCATGCAAAACTTTTTTTTTTTTTTTACACTTCTGGAGTCTTTGAGAACAAGCCCCAGAGTAATATGGGATCCTAGCAGAATTAAGAGACTCCTGGAAGAAACCTGAACCCAGACAACAGTTTGGAAGTAGCCCCACTCCATACAACGGGGCTCAATAACCACAAAAAATTCACGTGCGGGTAAAGTGATAACTAAATGCCGGCCACAAGCCACTGAATTTGAGGGATGTTTGCTAGGTGAAGTGGTTCTGAGAACTGCTGAAGAAGGGGTAGGCATCACAGTCAGCCCCATGTTACTAATTGGAATTCTGGAAGCTTAAGGGGCTTGTCTAAGGCCACATAACCAGAAAGTGATAGAGCAGAGACTCCTCCCTTCAATCCTCCTGACCCTCCCAACTGACCAGTCCAGCTCTTCCAGCT
Organism: Myodes glareolus; assembly: GCF_982192425.1. Classification (NCBI taxonomy): domain Eukaryota; kingdom Metazoa; phylum Chordata; class Mammalia; order Rodentia; family Cricetidae; genus Myodes; species Myodes glareolus. The sequence continues at coordinate 49,075,188 of NC_142031.1, read as the reverse complement.
CCCGGCCTTTCATGACTTCTTGGATCTCTTTCCGGCACTTCTCCTGATACTCCGGATACTTGGCCAGGTTGAACAGTGCCCACGACAGCCCACTAGATGTTGTGTCATGACCTGTGGCAGATAGGTATGGTAAAGCTGCCACCTCCAGGCAGACTACAGTGTCCCCTAGGGTGTTCCCCAAACCGGGAGGACAGCCGCACTTCTCCACCTAACTCGGCATTCTTACCTTCAAACATGAATGTATCAGCCTCTGCCCGGATGTCCTCATCAGACAATTCCTTTCCCTCTTCATCCTGCAATGGCAGTGGAGGTTGCCGAGCCTGCTTTACCCCACTTCCCACAACCTAGAGGTCCGCAAGTACCATGCACCTCTGTGCACCTGTGTGCCTGGCTTCCCATCCACCCCTCTCCTAAACTAAACAGGGTATAAACACTCCAAGGAGAGTGAAGGATGCAACGTACTATAAAAGTTGAAAGGTGAGAAAGGGGAAGGAATGTCAAAGGGAGTTCATACAGGCATCACTTGACAATTATGTGACAGTTCAAAACATGAGTGAGGGGGACAGAAAAATGGATCCAGACATAAAATCCATACATAAAAATGTCTCCTACTCATCCCGACAGCCTAAGTTCAACCCCCAGAACCCACGTGGTAGGAGAGAATCAACTCCCACAGTTTGCCCTCTGATCTCCACATTTATGTTGTGGCACATGCATGCTCACACGCCTTCATAGATTCAATAAATAAATAAATGTAAAAAGAAGAGGAGGAAATGCATTAGGTAATTTCACCATTTACATAAACTACCAGATACAATTTCACTAAGTGATTAGGAGTGTGTGTGTGTTGTTGTTGTTGCTGCTGCTGCAGATAGTCAGGACTGTGTATTTCCTAGGCAAACCTACCTCTCCAGCCTCTCCTGGGAGATACTGCCTATGGGGTCAGAACAGTTTTCAATTCTCTCTTTCCATCACGTGAGTTCGATGGCTCGAACTCAGGCCATCAGACTTGCTGACAAGCCTCTTTACCCCCTAGCCATCTTGCCAGCCCTCCTCTTCTTCCCTCTCCTCTTTCGTTTTGATCCTTTCCATTTCTTCACAGGTCATGTAGCCCAGAGTCATCTCAAACTCGCAATCCTCCTGTTTGAACCTTCCAAGTTCTGGGGTTTTGTGTCGCCATACCCAGCTATTCTAAGATACCTAGAGATGACTTAAATCTATGCAAGGGTTACCGTCAGATTAGAACGCCTCCATTTACTCTTCCATGCTGCACACCTGCATTTACTGAGCAACTCCTGACAGTCACTTATCCTGCTGGATACCCAGCAACTTTGTCATCAGGTGTTATGAGCACCAGGATACAAGAGATGGGTATGATGATCTCAATCAGATTCCCTCTGAGTGGCAGAGTCAGGGCTGGAATCCAGAACTGTGTTAGAATTTCCATACAAGAAGCTGAGTGACTCATCCCTGTGATGCCAGCACTAGGGAGATGGAGGCAGGAGGATCCGAAATTCACAGTCATCCTCAGCTACACAAAGAGCCTGAGGTTAGCATTGGCTAAATTAGATACTGCCTCAAAAGTGAAGAACAGGCAACAAACAAGAAAGATTGGAAAGAGCCGGATGGTGGTGGCGCATGCCTTTAATCCCAGCATCGGGAGGCAAAGGCAGACAGATCCCTGTGAATTCGAGCCCACCTGGCCTACAAGAGCTAGTTCCAGGACAGGTTTCAAAGCTTCGGAGAAACCTTGTCTCGAAAAACGAACACAAAAAGACTGGAAAGATATTTCCGTAGTTAAGAGCACTTGCTGCTCTTATAGAAGAACTGTAGCTCATAACTAATCCCCACGAGTCTGAGAATTTTCTCAGAACTGGGTGTAATTTTAGGGTCAGGAGCCTACTTCCACCCACCCTCACCTTGGCCAGCAGCAGCACGTCTATGAAGTCCAGGGTTTTGCCTTGCTTGGCCTTCAGCCACGCCTCTGCGCCCTGTTTGTGCAGTGCCCGCCGCCGTTCCTGGATGACTTCAGTGGTGAACTTATGCACGGTGTCGCAGGCCTGGCGGAAGCGCCGCCCGTCGGCCGTGAAATAGTAGATGAAATCCAGGTAGTGATGCAGGCGGTATTGGCGTTTCACCACCAGAGCGCTCAGTTCGATGATGGAAGAGATGTAATCGCTCATTCTCCTGCAGAGAGAAGGGCAGTGAGCCACCCGCGCGGCCCAGAGACATGCACTGAGCCCCGTCTCTGTTGCATAATGACAGACAGAATCTCTGTATTATTTTGTTATTTTTTAAATTGTTTTTATTTTATGTGCATGAGTGTTTGCCAGCATGTATGTCTGTGCACCAGCTGTGTGTAGCGCGTGAATGGACCAAAAGGAGTCTGATCTAGTGGGGCTGAATGCCGAGTTCTACAAAGCAGCAACTGCTCTTACAGCTGGGCCACCTCTCCAGCCCCTGTATTCTCTCTCTCTCTCTCTCTCTCTCTCTCTCTCTCTCTCTCTCTGTGTGTGTGTGTGTGTGTGTGTGTGTGTGTGTGTGGCTGGAGATGGATTGCAAGGTTTTGCATGTACTAGGCAAGCACTTTGCCAACTGAGCTATATCACCAGTCTTTTTGTGTTTTTTGAGACACAGTCTCTTGCTGCCCTGTCTTTACCCATCAAGTACTTGGATTGTTTTTATTTTTTATTTTATGTGTATGAGTGCTTTGCTTGCACATCTGTGCACTGTATGTGTCCTTGGTGCGCTCAGAAGTCAGAAACGGGAGCTGGATCCCGTGAAACTAGAATTACAAATGGTGCTGAACTGCCAGAAAGGTGCTAGGGATCAAACTGGGTTCTACACAGCAACATCAAGTGCTCTTAATCACTAAATTATCTCTCCAGCCCGTGAGGTTTTTTTGTTTTGGTTTGGTTTTGCTTTTGCTTTCTGGTTTTTTGAGACAGGGCTTCTCTGTGTAGCCCTGGCTGTCCTGGAACTTGCTCTGTAAACCAGGCTGGCCTTGAATTCAGAAATCCTTCTGCATCTGCCTACCAAGGGCTGGGATTACAGATGTCTGCCACCACACCCAGCTCATGTGGGAGTCTCAGTGTATGTGTTCACCACATGCATGCAGGTGCCCTAGGAGGCCAGAAGATGCCCCTGGAACTGGAGCTATAGGTGGTTTGTTAACTGCTTGCCTGTCTTTGTGCTTAGAACCAAATTTCTCATCCTGTGCAAGAGCATCATGTGCTTGTAACCACTGGATCATCTCTTAAGCCCTGTTCTGGCTTATTATATTTCATTGCGCAAGACTAAAGGTGGAACCGAGGGCCTCCTACATAAGAGGCACCCTACTTCAGAGTTGCTCAATCAGCCCCATAAGGAATATTTGGATAAACCTAAGTGATTATTATTTTATTAGTTCAGGCAACAAATATTTACTGACTGCTTTTTACAAGCCAGGAAAGATGCCACATTATTTTATCCTTAGAGCATTTCTCAAAATCAGATGTTTTCATCTTTGTTTGGCAAAGGATTAGGGGTGGTGGCCCCCTCTATAATCCCAACACTAAAGAGGTGGAAGCAGGGGTGATCAAGAGTGGGTACTGTGTGAAAGTCTGTCGGATGGGATGGAAGTATGACCCAATAGTTAAGAGCACATGCTAGTCTCCCAGAGGAACAAGGTTTAATTCCCAGCACCCGTGCTGGACAGTTCACAGCTTGCCTGCAACTCCAGCTCCAGGGCCTCTGACACCTCTAGGCTCGATGGCCACCTGGACTCATGTGCACATGCCTGCCTATGCATGGACACAAAGGCATAATATTTAAAGATAAACTAAGTTTTTCATATATTTTTTTATAGAAGGAAAAGAAAGTGGGCATAAGAAAGGAGAGGGAGGGAGATACAGATGAAGAAAAATAGCAATACAGAAAGGAGATGAAGAAAAAGAAGATGAGGAAGAAGAGGGGATAAGATAAAATAAGAGGGAAGAAAAAGGATAAAAATGACAAGAGGAAAGGAAGGAGAGAAAAGAGGGAGGAGAGGGAGGAATCAAAGAAAGCATGAGGTGAACATTTCTGTGTTGTGCTCTCTCTGTGGAGGAATAAGGGAGAGCAGCATTTCCTGAGCGTCCACTAAGTGCGAGGACACTGGCCGACACCATTTTACCTACTTAATTATGTATTTATATGGAGTTTTTGCTTGCTTGCTTTTGAGCCAGGTTCTCGAGATGTAGCCCAGGTTATCCTAAAGGTCACTGTGCAAGCTGGCCTTACCTCAGAGCAATATTCCTGCCTCTGCGTCCTGAGTGCTCAGTTTAAAGGTGTGTGCCACCTAGCTCTGCGGGGTTTTTGAGACAAGGCTTCACTAAGCTGTCCAGGCTAAACTCAACTCAAGATCCTCTTGCCTCAATCTCTCAAAAGGTGCAATTATGGATCACGGGTGTGGACTACCACACCCAGCCAAAATCTCTCTTGATCCTTTTTATAGGAGAACTGAGGCTGAGAGAGGTGACGTCACCTTGGGGGCCACCAGGAAGATAAAGAAAGAAAACAAGGTTCAGGGTGCACAGCCAAGCTTGCTTCACAGCAAGGAGGGTCCCACTCTCCTTCCACCCCCACCTACCCTGGGGGCCACACTCACTCCTGGCAGTCACTGTTGTAACTGAACACACATTTCTGAAGGCTGTCCAGGGTCAGAAGACTGACATGCTCGAACATATCAAAGGAGGTCACAGAGCCCTCTGCCAGACGCCGCCGCCATTTAGCCTGGAAGGGAAACACGAGGCCACCAAGTGTAAAGACCGCAGACCACAGCTGCTCAGACAGGAGCAAGGGGGACCCACTGCCAACTCATTTCAGGTGTAACAACGACACTGCCCCTCCTCTTTGAGGCCTGCCCAGATGAGTCTCGGGACTCACATGCATGATGTCTGTGCTCTGGTTGAAGATCTTCATGTAGGGCTTCAGGATGTCAAAGTGGAAAGCAGGTGTGAGCAGGCGGCGGTGCCGGCTCCACTTGTTCCCTTTGCTGAGCAAAAGTCCATCCCCTGAACCCAGAAAACCAAAGGCTAGAGACCGCTCCTCTTCACGACCAGAGCCCTCCAAGAAACCCCATATACTCTCCTGACTTCCCTGTCTCATAGACAACCATTTTGGCTTCCTTTTCATAATGAGGTGTGTTTAGAGTCCATTGGAAAACGATAGAAAATCAGGAGGCAACCCCACCTCCCACCCCATCTTCCCCAGCTACCTGCCAGTGCCTATTGGACATAACCTCAATTTATCCTAAAATTGAAAGGTATAGGAAGTCTAAGCCCCTGTGTCAGAAGCAGAGGGAGTCTCCAGTCCCAAGATACACAGCAGATGAACTTTTTTGTCCTCAACTAATGGGACAGGGATCTGAGGAAGGGACAAAGCTAGACACCAGAATGATAGTACCTCCCTGAAGAACTTAGCCAATGAGAAATCCAAAGGGCAGAGAAACATTAGAAATATAAAAACCTGTCAGCAGTTAAGAGCACTGGCTGCTCTTCCAGAGGACCCAGGTTCAATTCCCAGCACCCACATGGTAGCTCACAACTGTCTGCAACTCCAATTCCAGGGGATCCAACACCCTCATACAGACATGCATGCAGGAAAAACCACCAATATACTAAAATAAATAAACAAACATAAATAAATGAAAAAGAAATATAAAAACCAGTTGGGGTTGAATTGAGGGGGAAGGCAGCCATTTTGCCTTTTCTTCATACTCGCACCCAATTTTGCAAAGTTTCCTTCCACTGCTCTGAGTCTCCCCGTAGTCTTATTATAAAGTGGGGATCACCCTCCTCCCTGTGGCACTCACCTAACCAAGGCTTCAGGAAACTGTAGAAAAACTCATCCTTGGGCGCAATGGCAGCTGTGGAGAGAGAAGAGGCAGTGGTGATCCCAGACCGAGTTCCGACCTCTGCTTATGGCTTCCTTGGGCCTCTTCTCTGGGCTCCTGCCCTCCCATATCTCCCCACCTTCACATCCATCCCTTGATAAATCTTATAGCATGCTGATCTGAACACCTCCCATGGCTCCTGATTGCTCTCGCAGTAGAGCCTTGAGTTGGGCATGGTGTTCTACACCTGTAATATGAGCAGTTGATACACTAAGTCAGAAAGACCACTGTACATTTCAGGGCAGCATCAGTTATGTCCATAATAAGTTCCAGGCCAACCTGGGCTGCTGGGTATTAATAATTTTACTAAAAGGAAAATTTAAAAAAAAAACAAAACTTGGGCCTACAAGATATCTCTGTGTGTCAGGATGCTTCCTGCTAGTCTGATGACCTGAGTTTAATTCCAGGGACTCAGAAAGAAAAAGGGGAGAACTGACTTCCACAGCCTGTGCTCGGACATCCACATACATGATGTAGTGCATACTTATACATGTGTGCACGCATGTACACACTAAAAAGATATACAAAAGACACCCAAGTTTTAGAAAATTTGCATGTATATATATATATATATATACATATATATATATATATATTTCTCTATCTGTATGTGTGAGTGTGTGTGTGTAAGCATACACATGCCCTGGCACTTACATGGAGGTCAAAGGACAACTTGTAGGAGTCAATACTCTTCTTCCATGTGGGTCTCAGAGAGTAAATTCAGTTCGTCAGGCTTGCCAACAATTGACTTTACCCACAGAGCCACCTCATTGGCCCTGAATGCTGGACTTCCTTACATTTAAAAAAAATGGGCTGGAGAGATGGCTCAGAGCTGTTCTACCAGAGGTCCTGAGTTCAACTCCCAGCAACCACACGGTGACTCACAGTCATCTATAATGAGTTCTCTTATGGTGTGTACAAGTTGGAGAGAATCAAGTGTTGTTCTCTGACCTCTTCATATGTACTATGGCACTTTAGTGCCTCCTCTCCCTTCCCCACATACCAAATAAAAGTTAATTTATTTTTTAAGATGCACTTATAATCCCAGCCATGTGAAGGTAAAGAGAAGTGAATATCTGGGGCTCTCTGGCTAACCAGTCTTCACAAGCTCCAAGCCAGTGGGAGATTCTGTCTCAAAACACAAGATGGAAGGCACATGAGGAGTGACAGCTCGGTCTTGACACGCATGCATGCATATACACACACCCACAAACCAACACACACACACCAAAAGCTAGATATTGCCCGAGTCACAGGTTAGGGAATCGTGAAGCTTTTTTACCCACATCCACCAAGTTTTCTGACTGGATATGGCTGCCACAACGACCAAGAAGCTCCAGAAAAGCAGACATGGCAGCTCTGGCTGAGCTTGAACTAACGAGACAGGTCATGGGGCCAGGGTAGAACCCCCAGCAATTCTTCAATGGGAGAGACTCCAGAGTGGCCTGCAGCGACTGGATGCCAGGGTGAACGTCCTGCTACTGATGGCTTTGGACAGAAGCCTGGTATAATACTACAGTTCATTTGTGAAGTAGCAAATCATAAGCTTTACAATGAGATCTAGGAAGGAATCCCATGTCACCGTGGGACATCATGTCCCCAAGACCATCAAAGATGGGGGTGCTATTTGGCACTATGAGGTTCAGAACATCAAATGTGAATCACAGATCTTTGTAGATGATGTTAAAAAGATTGCTAACAGAGGAAACCCAGAGAAATCAAAGCTGATGTAATGAACTGGGTTTGGTGGCACACACCTGCAATCCCAGGAGGAGGCAGGAAGTTCAGAAGTTCAGAAATACCTTGGGCTATGTAGTGAGTTCAAAGCCAGCCTGGGACATTGCCAAAAAAAAAGACAACCCTTTTTGATTCAGTGAATGAACGAATCAAATGGTAGATGGATGAGAGAAAAAACAAGAGCTGGAAAAAGGGCTCTGAGAGCAAGTGTACTTGTTGTACAAGCAGGAGGACTGAGTGTGGATCCCCAGAACCCAAGAAAAAAGTCACAGCCCAGTGAGATGCTTCAGTGGGTAAAGGTGCTTGTCACTAAGCCCAAAGACCCAACTTAGATCCCACGAATCCCCATGGTTGAAGGAGAGAACAGACTCTTGCAAATTGTTCTCTCACCTCTGCTTGTGTGCTGTGGTTCACACCTGCCCTAACACACACACAAAGTAAGTAAATAAAAACTAATTAAAATAAGTAAGGCATGGCTGCAAGCACCTGTGATCCCAGGGCTGGGGAGTGAAAACAGAATCTCTGAGGCTCACAAGTTTAGCTGAAAATTGTCGAGCCTTAGGTTCATTAAGGACTTGCTCCTTGAACTACAAGTGTGTACATACACATACATGTGTGTGCACACATGTATGCATGCACACACAGACACACATGCACACTTGTTTTTATTTTATAAGAATAAAGCAAAGGAAGTAAGGAAAGGAGAAATGAATAGTTGGATTGATGGATGGATGGATGGATGGATGGATGGATGGATGGATGGATGGATGGATGGTTGGATGGATGGGTGGGATTAGCAGGTGGATGAATGAAAAGAGGGATAGGTAAATGGGTAGGTGGTAGGTTAATGGTTGATATGTACATGAATTATTGAGTGATTAGATGGATGGGTGGATGGATGGATGGATGGATGGATGGATGGATGGATGGATGGATAAGCATATGTGTGGTTGAACAGGTGAACAGATGGTTGAGTGGGTGAACGGATGAATACATGGAAAATTGTATGTATGCATGCATGGATGTATGATTGGGTGATTGGGTGAGTGGAAGGACAGATGAGTAGATGAATAAATAGAAAGATGTGTGTCTGGCTGGCTGACTGGCTGGCTGGCTGGCTGGACTAATGGATACATCGTTCTTGTACACCAATGTTTAATTTAAAATATGTTACATTTGTTTATGCGGTGGAATATCTGTTTAACAATAAAAAAATGTATTGAATTCTTTTATGTTGCATCTGTTTCACTTTGTAAAGCTGTGTTACTTTGCCTGTCTAAAACACTCGATTGGCCTAATAAAGAGCTGACCAGCCAATAGCTAGGCAGGAGAGGAATAGATGGGGCTACCAGGCAGAGAGAATAAATAGGAGGAGAAATCTCGGAGAGAGAAGAGGAAGAGGAAAAGCAAGAAAAGGAGGAGAGGAGGACGCTAGGGTACAGCCACCCAGTTATACATCCAGCCACGGAGTAAGAAGGAAAGAAAGATATATAGAATAAAGGAAGGTAAAAATCCCAGAGGCAAACGTAGTTAAATAGAAATGGGATAATTTAAGTTAGAAAAACTGGACCAACTAAGGCTGGCCATTCATAAGTAAGAATAAGTCTCCATGTATTTATGTGGGAGCTGGGTGGTGGGCCCCTAAAGAGTTAAAAAAAAAACTACACACCATAGAAAGGTTTGAATGGAGGGGAACCCAAGAAAGAGGTACATGCACCCAGGGTGACTCAGCCACCCACGTACCCTTCCCTGCTCTGGCAAACACAGGCACAGTCATCCTTCATCAGCAACACTGGCCGGCACACCCCTTCTGCTGCCTTTCTGTGCCCAGCCCATACAAGGTGAAGCTAGTGATCCAAGGATGGCTCTGCTCCACTCCCTGCCTGTGGGAGCTCCTGGGTGGGGTGGGAAAGGGAAGGAGAGGCCCACACCAGTCAATTATCAAACCAGCAGAGGGTGTGCCAGTTACTAAGAAAGTCACAGAGTAGGGCTCCTGGAAAGACCCAAAAGGCTTCTAGGTGGAAGTAGCACCGAAAGCAAGGTAGCAAGACAGTCAACTTCTCTCGTCTTGACTTTGGAATCCAGGCTAAACTAGTCAGGAGTCTTACTGACACCCAGATCTGGTCAACTACTGCCTGGCTCATATACCTGCCATTGGCCCTAGCACCCCAGGATAAAGTGGAAACCCATCTGCTTCTTGGTCCAGCTTCTTCGGAACTCTCAGTCTCATTTCTCACTCCCCACGCACACCCCCTCCACTCTACCCACTCAGAGCACCTGAGTTCCCCTAGACCTTCCCACATCTGTACCTCTGGACTGGCAAGCCTCTCCATCTCGGACTCTACACCTGGTTAACTCCTACACATCCTTCAAAGCCTGGCTTTATTGACCCCCTTTTCCCAGGAAGCGCTCTCACAGGGGATCCTTTTCTGCCCCATCCTCTGGCTCATCCTCAACTCTATCCCTGTTCTTCCATGATGGTCTTGCTAGAAAGGAAACTACCTCAACCAGACCGGCAGTGCCACTTCAAGGGAAAGTGCTTTGGGAAGGCTCCTACTACGCGGTGCCCAGCTCAGAGATGCTCAGACACACAAAACTGTTCTTGACAGCCAGGCCTGGAGTCAGACTTCAGCCCTGCTGATGCTTCTTACGAAAACTTAGACAGGTCACCACTCTGAACCTCTATCTCATTTTCTTTATTATTTTTAATAACATTTCCGTGTATGAGTGGGTACATGTGTGTGTATGAGTGCCAAGCAAGGTATGCTGGTGAAGGTCAGAGGACACCCTGCAGGAGGAGGTTCTCTCCTTCCACCATGGGGTTCTGGAAACAAGCTCAGGTCATCTGGCTTGGCAGCAAGCGCCTTTGCCTGCCGAGCCATCCTGCCCCTCACCCCGACAGATACTTCATAAATCTGCACATGTGTCATTGATAGATGAACCAACTGTTGGCTGGTTCATTACTCTAATTACAGTTATCACTTATTGGCAGAAAGCACTTGTGGATTGAGTATTGAACAATTAATGCACAGCCTCTGTGGAAAACGGCAAGGGAATTTCTTAGAAAGTAAAATACAGAGCTGAGGAGTATGATTCAGTAGGTAAGATGCTTGCCTCCCAATGGTGAGGAGTTGGATCTCCTGGAGCCAGTTAAGACCAGACAGGGTAGTCCCTCTGCAGCGAGGCGGAAGGTGGGGACAGGTGAAGGTCTCTGGCCAACAGCAGTGAACAAGAGACCCTGGACCCCACAGCTGACCCAGAAGGTAAGGGTACGTGCTTCCAAGCTCCATACTCATACACCTAAACATGCATACACAAATAAAAGCAATAAAGCCGTTTTTTAAAAAGTGAAATAGAAGACTCAGGAGACAGGATTTAGTAGCAGAGCGTTTGCCAATGGTCCTCAAGACCCTGAGTTCCATGCCTAGTATTGGGGGAGAAAGGCAGAGGAGGGCCAGTATGAGGGCACCTGCCACACAGGTCAAACAACCTGAGTTTGATCCCTGGGACCTGTGTGGTTGAAGGAGAACTGATTCCCACAAATTGTCCTCTGACCTACACACACACACACACACACACACACACACACACACACACACACACACACAAATTTTAAAAAAATCTGTTGTGGGAAAAAAAGAAAGAATAAAGGGGCAGAAGCAGGAGGAGGGGGACTGTGAGAGCGAACGTTCCCCGCAGGATTGTTCACAACAGCCATCGGGTAGGTGAACAAGTAGTTTGATCCATCTCTACAATGGATCATAAAAAGAGCACGGTGGTATGGAGGAACCGGGAAGACAAAAGGCTGACTCGGAGAAACCAGACACACAAAAATTCTGGAGGCAGCAAGTCCATCTGGATGGAAAGCGGGTTCTGGGAGCCAGGAAGCTCAGCAGGGAGGAGCCAGAGGCAAGATTGCCTCAGGCGCAAGCTACTGTGGAAATGATGAAAAGCTTTGAAACTAGAGAGAGTGAGCTGTTGCACAACCCTGCGAACACACGGACGCACACCAATGCACTGTACCCCTGGGCTGGTTCGGCCTCAATAAGGAGAGAACACAGTGAGGGGGAACGGGGTCCAGCCTGGGCAACAGTGACAGTGGAGGTGGACAGACTCACAGGGAGGGGCAGGAGGACTGGAAGCTCCGGGGGACCACACTACCCGAGTGGTGGCACACATCTGAGGGGATCTTTGGTGTGAGCCAGCCTGAGTTAAATAAAAAGACCCTTTTCTCCACATACCAAACCAGTCCCCTTGGGGCTGTGAAGAAAATCAGCTCCAGGCAAGGTCATTCTTGAAGATCCACTTCAAGTGGAATGGAACTGGTCAGACTCACTCACCCCAAAGGATTAGGACTGAGAATGGCGGGTCTAAACCACAGAGACTCCTGGAGGATTCGGGAAGGACTTCCTGGAAGACGAGGCCCTTGGAACTGAGTGCTGAGAATGACTGAGAAGTCACAAGCACACTTGGGAGATAAGTAGGGACAGCAGACAGAAGTATCCACATCTGCCTCCCTGCCAGCCGGCTGCCCATGGGATCACTGAAACACTTGGTCGTGGTGAGTAGGTCACAGTCTTAATGAAGAGAATACCATGACCACGTCCTAGAATTGAACACTTACCCAAATCTGGATGAACAATTTGGATGAACAAATTACTTAGATGTGACTTCCAGTAGGTGCACAGCCTTGCACAGTTCCTGAGACTCTCACATACTCTCACACTTTTTCCCATGTTCTCCCAGCCTTTATTGCCTGGCCCTCTTTGGTGAACTTCTGTTCATTCCTCAAATCCCTACTCAAGTAACTCTTCCTCCATAGTACCCTCATGTCTACAAGCCCAGGAAGGTTCTGGGAGTTGAAAGTTCACTCATGCCTTTGAGGCTCAACCAGCCTACCTGAAGCACTCAACACAGGCTTGATGTAATCAGGATGTACAAGCACCAAGAGAGGCAGGAAAGGTCCGACCCATGCCAGGATGATGTGGTGCATGGTATCCAGGACTTTCTCCTCCTTTTGAAGGCCCTTCTCGTTGGGAAGATACTGCGGCAGACAGAAATGGGCAACAAAGACATGACAGCTCATTTTATTCTGTTCCTTCTCCCTCCCACTACTGCCTCTCTCCTGCAGAACACTGAAGATGGGTCTCTTGTTGCTCTTCTCTGAGTCTCCCCCTCCTCTAAAAGTAGTAAGAACAATAGGGTTGGGGGTGTGACTCAGGGATGGAGCCCCAGCCTAGAATCCCTTAGTGAAGGGCAGGGGTGTGGCTCAGGGGTAGAACTCTTGCCTAGTATTTGTGAAAACATGGCTTTCAAAGGTAGCATAACAGGGAGAGTGAGAGAAAGAGGAAAAGAGAGAGGAAATAGTAAATACAGCAATAAGAGTTGGCATTTATCAAATATTTGATGTATGCCCTCTTTAGTTTTGTCACCTGGATGGCTGAGAATAAAGGGATTGTGTAGATCTGACTGACCTATAGCTATGTGGGGGGGGGGGAGATTATCTTTATTGGTAATTGATGTAAGAGGGTCCAACCCACTGTGGTCAGTACCACCCATGGGCAGGTGATCCTAGTTGTATAAGAAAGCTCCCCAAGCCAAGGGGAGCAAGCTAGTAAGCAGCACACCCCCATGGTTTCTGCTTCTCCCCTGACTTCCCCCAGTGATGGACGGTGACCTGGAAGCCTAGTCAAACAGCCCCTTTCCTTCCCTAAATGGCTTTAGGTCAGGGTGTTTTATCATAGCCACAGAAAAGCAAAGTAAATACAATAATACAATATTAGTTTAGAAAAATACTATTAAAGTGTTTATAGTGGCACATGTCTGCTGTCTCAGCATTTGACAGATAGAGGGCAGGAAGATCAGAAATTCAATATCATCCTTAGCTACATAATAGGTCTGAGACTAGACTGTGTTAGAGGCGTTCCCTGGGGAGTGAGTGAGAGAGAGAAAAAAACAGAGAGATAGAGACACAGAGACATACAGAGAGAGAGAGAGAGAGAGAGAGAGAGAGAGAGAGAGAGAGAGAGAGAGAAGAGCTGGGCCTAGCAGTGAACTTCTGCAACCCCAGCTTTCAGGAAGATAATAACAGTTATAGTAGCCTGGGTTACACACTAAGACTCTTTTCTCAGGAAAAACAAACTAAATCTGAAAGCCGAGAAGGCTTTCTGCCAATATGTGCTTGGAGATCAGCATGAAAATTCATCTATAAGGAAAAGATATTTGACCAAGGACACAATTTCATAGGGGCCAGCTTAAGAAATGGGAAATCAGTTCTGGAGACCGCAGGAGGAGGGCAGGACAAGTCAAGAGGTTGGGGATCCCAGTCCAGAAGACTTTGAACCTTAGCCTTCCTCCAGATAGCAATGAGGAGCCATGGTGGTGTGTGAGCAGGAAAGGGTTGGAATGATTGGAATCCAAAATTTCTCAGGAAGGCTAGAAGACAGCGACTTCAAAGTCAGCATAGCTACAAAAGACAAGATCTTCCTGTGTTGCCCAAGATGAATGTCTGTGTTCTGTGATCAGCCTGAGTAACTGGGTCCAGAGGTTTGTCACCATGTGAACCAATCTTTATGTCTTGAATGGGGTGCATGTGTGTGTATGTGTGTGTGTGTGTATGTGTGTGTGTGTGTCCCTAAGCAGGGACTCTCAATTTACGTTTAGCTCCCCACCTTTTTAAAGAGACTCTTTCTGTCTCAGGCATGAGTTCGCAACAGTAACCTCAACACTCATGAGGCTGAGGCAAGAAGATTTGCTGTGAGCTTGAGACTAGCCTGAGCTACATATGAATCCCGGGCCAGGCTGAGCTGCAGAGTGAGACCATCTCGAAATAAAATTAAAAGCAAAAATTTAGATGAGTCAGGTATGCTCTCAAGAGGCTGAGGCAGAAGGCTTATGAGTTTGAGACTAGCCTGGCCTATAATGACAAGACTTTGTAAAAAAAAAAAAAAAAAAAAAAAAAAACAAAACAAAACCACAGAGAAAGAGTTAGAATCCCAGTATAGTATCATAGTATTCCAATAATGAGAGTAGCTAGGTATGGTAGTGCACGTCTTTAATCCCAGTTTGAGAGTCAGAGGCAGGCAGATCTCTGTGACTTCAAGACCAGACTGGTCTACAGAGCAAGTTCTAGGAAGCTAGGGATACATACATAGAGAGACCTTGTTTCAAAACAAAGAAGGAAAAGAACAAACGTAAAATCACCCTAACAGGTAAGGGCAGGGAAACAAACTCTCCAGGAGCCCCTCCTTGTCCCCACTCTAGGTCCCAGACCCCAGATTTTATGGGCATCAGTACCTCCCCGCTACACTGGAATTGCTGCTACATATAGAACTACAGAAATCATCATCATCATCATCATCATCATCATCATCATTACTACTACTGCTACTATTTTGTTCTAGGCAGCATGGATAATTTTCTTTAAAGGGCAGTTGGTTATCCCGACAACTGTAGAGCCGCTATTGTACTAGTGGGTATATACAACCTGGCAGGTCTTTATTGTAACATTCAGCTCTGAGTAAAAGCAATGATGTCTGCAGTCCAGTACCCAGTGGCATACATTGCAGCTTCCAGTATTAGGAAAGTTAGCCAGCAGAGGGTACGAACTTAACTTTATCGTCAGCTCTGCCTCCTCCCAACCGTGTGACCCTGGGCAAATGCTTGCCTTCTCTGTTTGATCTCCTACTCCACAGTGTGACTCTGCTTCTAACCTCAGCCCGCCCAGCTCTACCCCAGCACACTCACCATGCTCACGTGGCCCAGCAGCCAGTGGCGGCCTGGAGGTTCTGGGAAGCAGCTCAACCTGCGACAAGTGGTGCGGAAGTCCCAACATAATTTGAATACCTGCAGGAGCAGGCGGAAGAGGAAGAAAAGGAGGAAGAGCAGCAGCGCGGACACGGCATACACCCGAAAGGCTGTCTTCTCCAGTCCCAGCAGGTGCAACAAGTAGTCCGTGATGGGCAGCATCCTAGAAGACATGCGGGACTCATCAACACAGGTGGGGAGGGACCAGGCTCCCGCAGGCCTGTTCCGTACACAGGAGGGTCCCCGAGTGTCTCTGGGGTCACCCCCAACCTTCACTTTAGCAGCACACACACCTTTCTTTAGAAGACAAAGACAACTTTAAAAGGGGGCTTATTTTTAATTATGTGTATCGGGGTGAAGGGATCGTGCTTGTGAGTGAAGTACCTGTGGAGGCTAGAAGAGGGTTCAGAGTTATAGAGTTATGAGTGCTGAGAGCCCCAAATTCAAGTCCTCTGGAAGAGAAGTCGTTGCTTTTAGCTGCTGAGCCATCTCTCCAGCCCTAATCCCCACTACTTTTCTTTCTTTTCTATTTATTTAATTTTCATTTGTTTATTTGTTTGTTTTTGCAGTACTGGAAGGAGATGCTATATCCAGAAGGTAGTCTATACTCCCTCTATGTCTCCAGCCACAAGACACAATCTGGAAACTTCTATCATAGGACTTTCTCTGTTTGGGCACCGATAGAGTCCCAGGAAGCAATACACACACATGCACGCACACACATGCACATGCACGCATGCACACGCGCGCGCACACACACACACACACACACACACACACACACACACACACAAAGTAGCCCTCAACCAATAACTCTAGAGTTTTCGTAAATCAACACTCCAGCTATTTCTCTCTCTCTCTCTCTCTCTCTCTCTCTCTCTCTCTCTTCTCTCTCTCGTGTGTGTAAGATTAACTCCAGCAGTCCAAAGCAAGAACATCCCTGACTGGCTTTCTACCTCCCTGTCTTACTTTCCTTCTTCTTTTTCTTCTTTCTTTTTTCAATTAAGGTGAAGATTCACATAATATACAACACCATTTTTCTTAATTTTTGGATGTAAAGTGCTTAACTGTGTACATGTGTCTGTGTGTGCATGTGTCTATATGTGCACTCATGTGCAGGTGTCTTTGGAGGCCAGAAGCAATGGATCCCCAGGACTGGAATTATGGGCAGTTGTGAGTCAGCTAACTTGGGTGCTGAGAGCAAAACCCCCTTCTCTGTAAGAGCAGTGCACACTCTTCACCGCTGAGCCATCCTCCTAGGCACTAAAATGACATTTAAATAAGCAATTCCTACTACAGAATATTATTTGGCCACAAAAAAGAATAGCCTGTTATTTTTGATCAAAAGGGTACTGGAAGACATCATGTTAAGTAAATCAAGCCACTCAGCCTTCTTTCATTGATTGGCTGGTTGAAATGGTCTTGTTAAATGTTCAGGCTGACCTTTAAATCCTGGTATGAAGTGAAATTCTTCTTCAGCCTCACGAGTGACTGGAACTGCAGGTTTGTGCAACCATGCAGGGCAAGGGAAATAAATCAAATGCAGAAAAATAAATGGCAGGCCAAGCATGGAGGCACATGTTTATGTTCCCAGAACTCAAAAACTGAGGCAGAAGGATTGCAAGTGAGGCTAACCTGGGCTCCATAGCTAGATTTTCTCAGATCAGAGAAGAGGGCAGGCAAAAAACTTAAATTCTCTCTCATATGAAAATTTTTTTCTTTAAGTTGACTGAGATATAAAGGTGATTATTTAGAGTTTGAAAGAAATCTGGGCCAGGTGGCACAAGTCAGCAATTCCAATACTTGGAAGAGTGAGACAAGAGGATTAAAAGTACCCAAGGCCAGCCAGGGTGTGGTGGCACACACCACTAATCCCAGCACTCTGGAGGCAGAGGGAGGCGGATCTCTGAGTCTCAGGCCAGCCTGGTCTGCAGAGCAAGTTCCAGGACAGCCAGGGCTACACAGAGAAACCCATCCCAAAACAAAAACAAAAACAAACAAACAAGCAAAAAAACACAAGTAGTAGGGGCAGGGCAGAAGTGCTGACTCAGTGGTTTTTCACATCAAATCTCCTCAGGCAGCTCTCAACCACCTGTAACTCCAGCTCCAGGGATCTGACACCCTCTTCTGGCTTCCTCGGATACCCACCTACGTACATGTGCATACACACATTGGCCACACATGCACGTACACATAAAAGCAAAAGAAAAAAAATTACATCCAAGGTTTGTTCAGATCACACAACAAGGTCCAAGCCAGACCAACAACATGGTGAGACTCGGTCTCAAAATAAAGAGAAAATAATGGGTTGGGAAACCAAGTGTGGTGGTGTGTGCCTGAAATCCCAGCACCTGAGAGGCTCAGGCTGAGGCCAGCCTAGGCTACACAGTACGTTCCGAGCCAGAACGGCCTCAGAGTACATACATCCTGCCACAAACACAATTAATAAAGATTATGAAATTCATAAGGAAGTAAAAGTTTCACTGACATTTAGCATCTTCACAACCTTGTGCAATCATTGCCTCTATCTGGAACATTTTTATCAGAACAATACCAGTGCCCATTAGCAATCACTCCCCTGTTCTTCCTTCCGTATGAATCTTAACAGGCAGATCTTTGAGGCAGGCTAGCCTCAAACATGCTGTGTAACTGAGACTGGATCTGATCCTCTTACAGGGTGCTACCTCCTGAGTGTGGGGATGAAGTCACACCCAGTTTTCTCAGTGCCTGATCTTCCTTGTGATGCTATGGGCTTTCTTCACTTTCACACAGTGGCACCATTCTTGCCTGGCTTAGTCCCTCTACCTCTTCCGAATCTGGTCACATTGGCAAGGATCTTCACTGTGATCTTTGTATTGCTGAGTAGTATCCCATTCTCTGGACATGCCACACTTTGGTTCAACCACTCATCTCTTGATGGATGTTTGGACTGCTTCCGTCTCTGGGGATGGGAAAACGCGCTACTCTGAGCATGTACCTATATGTATTCCTTTGGGTACCTGCTTTCAATTCTCTCGACTCTCTTCTTTCTTTACTGGTATTTGCTGAAATCGCTTCTCAGCCCAGTTACTGGTGTCCAGATACTTGACTTAGGGTCAGCTCCTGAAAGAAACAAAGTGGTGACAAGAATTGAAGAGTGAGCAGGGATACAGTGCTCCCCATGCATGGCACCACACACCACAGGCATGTGAGGCCTTCATCTCAGGGAATCTCACACAGCTTCCCTGGAGTAGATTTTCCAGACCAGGAGGTTGAATCCCAGCTCCATTCCTCCAGGTCAGAGAACTGATAGGTACCGGAGACCATGTCAGCTGTAGGGCACCTGCCTAGAATCCCCGCAGTGAGGGGCTAAGACATGGCTCAGGGCTAACACTGGCTCAGCATGCCCAAAGCTCTCAGTTTCAGTCTCAGCAATACAAAAAACTACAGGAGAACCAAAAAATAAGGTTTTGGTGAGAAAGTGGAGAAACTGGAATCTGGGCATGTTGAGAAGACTATAAAGAGTTCCACAACTCTGTAAGGTGCTCTGATCGTCCCCGTAAGGATGAGGCAGGTGTGTGGTGGCACCTGCACTTTTCCGCGCTCAGAGGGTGGAAGCAGGAGGCGCAGGAATTCAGGATCACCCTCAGTTACACGGTAAGTTTAAGTCTAGCCTGAACTACATGAGATCATGTCTTTTTAAGCACACGTGGGTGTGCACACACACCAAGGGCCAAAGAGATGGTTCCATGGGTAAAGGCACTCGACATCAAGCCTGATGGTTTGAATTTGATTCCCAGGACCCACGTGGTAGAAGGAGAGAATCGACTCCTATAAGTTATTCTATGACCTCTACATGTATGCCATGGCAGGTACACGCACATACACACAGAAAAATAAATAAATAATATAAGCCTAGAATAACATATGATCCAGCAAGTCTGCCTCTGGATGCATATCTAGATGAAAGATCTCAAAAAGGTATTTGTACAGCTTGTCCAATATCAGCAATATAAACAACAGACAAAAAAGTACAAACCACCATACTGTCCTTAGACAGGTGAGTTGATAAGTAGAAGATTGCGTGTGTGTGTGTGTGCGTGTGTGTGTGTGTGTTGCAGAATAATACTCAGAGAAGACAAGAAAAGAAAGAGTCAGGTGTGTGCTGTGATACAGAAGAATCCTTACACTCAGTGAAATAACCCATTGCAAAGAGATCAGTATTAGTTAGACATCATAGCTCATGACTGTAATCCCAGCATTCAGGAGGCTGAGACAGGAGAATTGTACATTCAAGGTCAGCCTGGGCTATAGTGAGCCTCTGTCTTATAAAATAAAACAAGAAACAAATAAATGGAATGCCAGACCAATAGTGTTATTCTATTTTTTAAGGTCCGAGAGTCATTTGAGGTGTGGATGTGGGAAGCAGAAGCAGAGACACCAAGGGCAAGTGTGAGCCATGGACTTACTGAATGTGTAACTGGAATAGAGTTTCCACAATGTGGAGACAGGAGGCTGTGCCACAGGGCGACCTTCTTTGTGTCACTGAGCTGTGCTCTAAGCAGTTCTGATGGGGAAACTTACGTGGACTCTCTTCTACTACAGTTTGAAGCTATCTATTGGCCTGTGAGGTGGGTCGTTGGGGAAGAGCGCGTGCATCGCAAGTCCCAGTGAAGGAAGAGAACTGACTCCACCAGGCTGTCCTCTGGCTTCTCTGTGTAGCCCTGGCTGTCCTGGAACTGACTCTGTAGACCAGGTGGCCTTGAACTCACAGGTCTGCCTGCCTCCAGAGTTCTGGGATTAAAGGAGTATGCCACCAAGCCTGGCTCTATTTTCACACACGAGCCATGGATAAATGCACATATACAAAAAGAAATAAAATTTAAAGTAAATAGAATTTTTTTAAAAAACAGGTGTAACTTGTGCACCTATAACCCCGGGTGTTGGGAGGGGGCAGAGATAAGCACAGGGCTGGAAATGGGCAGAATCCTGGAGCCCCAAAATGACAAGCTCCAGGTTCAGTGAGAGACCCTACATCAATGAAGAAAAGTAGAGAGCGGGAGAACAGAAGTCCTCATCTGGCCTCCGCATGCACTCACAGGCTCACGCGCGTGCGTGCGCGCGCGCACACACACACACACACACACACACACACACACACACAGTGTAGGCCAGGAGGATCAGGTGTGTCTCTTTGGAAGGCCTGAGGTGGAGGCAGAAGCGAGAAGTAACCAACTCCCCAAACTGAAGCGCAGCTGCTCCAGTGCCTGCTCAAAAGTGGTCATGCTAGCCGAGCACTGTGGCTCAGACCTCATCTTCAAGCACTCAGCAGACTGAGACAGGGGAATCGCTCTGAGTCCAAGGCCAGCCTGGGTTACAGAGTGAGACCCTGTGTTGACTGAGGCTTCTGTCCCACCAGGTCCCACAGCCATTTAGTCCCAAATAAACACAGAGAGATCTACATTAATCATAAACTGGTTGACCTAGTATCTCAGGCTTCTTATTAACTCTTACAACTTATATTAGCCCATAATTCTTGTCTGTGTTAGCCACGTGACTTGGTACGTTTTTTGGCGAGGAAGTCACATGTTGCTTCCTCTGTGTCTGGGTGACGACTGCAGACTGAAACTTCCCAGAATTCACGTTCTTCCACCTCTACTTCCTGCCTGGCGACTGGCCAATCAGCGTTTATTTAAAATACAAGTGACAGGGTACAGACCATTGTCCCACAGCAACCCTGCATCAAAATAAGTAAACAAATAAATGCCAAAAAAAAGGAGGGGTTGAAGGCGTAGTGCAATGGGTAGAGCACTTTCCCAGGATGCACAAGGCCCTAGGTTTTATCCCTAGCACCGCATCACAGGGAAGAGGAGACTAGTGCCTGCCTGTGATCGTAGCACTCAGGAGGGAGAGGCAGGAGGATCATGATTTCAAGACCATCCTCAGCTACATGTTGTGGACTATGTGAACCATCCCCCCTCCCCCCCAAAAAAACTAGCAAAAATAATACTGAGGACCATACTGCTTTTCCAGAGGACCTGCGTTTGACTCCCAGCCCTGATGTCAGGCAGCTGCAACGTCAGGGAATCCAAACCTCTGCCTCCACAGGCACCTGTATTCACAAGTACATACCCACGCACAGACATGCACACATACACATAATTTTTGCACGCCTTTAATCCCCAGTACTAGGCAAGCAGAGACAGAAGGATCTCTGTGAAGCTGAGGCCAGTCTGGTGTAGAGGGAGAGTTCCAGAATAGACTCCAAAAAAACTACACAAAGAAACCCTGTCTCACAAAAAAAAAACAACAAATAAATAAATAAATGAAGATAGATAGATGATAGATAGATAGATAGTAGATAGATAGATAGATAGATAGATAGATAGATAGATAGAATCTTTAGAGAGAGGGCTTCTAGGCTAAACAGAGGGAAGACTGGTCCAGTAGTACACTTGAGTTCCCTTCTTAGCACCCACATGGCGGTTCCCAGCCATCCACAACTTCAGTTCCAGCGGGTCCAACGCCCTCTTCTGACCTCCTCAGGTTCTCCACACATGTGTGATACACAGGCAAATATGCGGGAAAACATTTCTATGCATAGAATAAATCTTTAGAAGTAGAAGGAGAAAAAAATGGGTGGTGTTTCACCAGGGCAACTCCCAGGGACACACACCCTAAGAAGTATCCATAACAGTTTAACAGTAGCTGATGAGAAACTGTGTCTGCCGAGGTCAGGGAAGCCAGCCAGTGACTGACCGCACCCACTGAGACCGTTTTCAAAGGCCTCCGCCAGGCACACCTATGCTAGGTGCTCCACAGGCCTCCGCGGCCACACCCACTCTGGGTGCTCCACCAGCTTTCTTCAGAATGCTGCTTGGCAAATCCTTTCGGAGGCCCAGCGATGCCAGTGACTCAGTTCTGGGCGTTGGGATTAAAGTGGTGAACATGACAGACGTGGCCCTGGCTCTGGAGGGAGGAGACCACTTATGGCGATGATGCAACCAGGTACAAGGTATCTAGTGAGGTTGCCAAGGAACAGGGAGAGTAGCATTTAGCTCCTTGTTTTTTTGGAACTTTTACAGGCATTTTGCTATTGGTTTTTTATTTGTTTCTTATTTTTTTATTTATTGATTGATTGATTGGTTTGATTTGGTTTGTTGTTGTTTGGTTTGGCTTGGTTGTTGATTGGGGGGGGGGTGTTTTGACTTTTCGGTTTTTTGATTTCAGGGTGTTGTTGGTTTCTGGATACAGGGTTACTATGTGTAGCCCTGACTGTACTGGAACTAGCTCTGTAAACCAGGTTGGCCTCAAACTGACAAAGATCCTCCTGCCTCTGCCTCCCAAGTGCTGGTATTAAAGGAGTGTGCCACCACCGCCCAGCTTGTTGTTTATATTTTCAAGACAGGGTTCCTCTGTGTAACCTTGGTTGTCCTGGAACTCACTTTGTAGAGCAGGCTGGCCTTGAACTCACTGAACTCATAGAGTGTTTACGTGTGTGTGTGTGTGTGTGTGTGTGTGTGTGTGTGTGTGTGTGTGTGTGTGTGTGTCTGTGTGTGTCCCCGTCTGTCCTGAGGCCATGCTGTGGTCAGAGGACAACTTGCAAGAATCAGTCCTCTCCTTACACCATATGGGATCAGGAGATCAAACTCAGGCTATCAAGGGTTATAATAAGTGACTTCACCTGTTGAGCCATCTCTCCAATGAGGTACTTTCTAATCGCCGGGACTAGGGCAGAGGCATGGGGAGCAGGTGGCTTTCTTCCTTCCTCCACCCCTCCCATTTTTCTGTCTTTGTTTTGTTTTTTAAATTATATTCACTTATTTGTGTATGTACTGAGGAGGCAAGTACACCAGAGTTCATGTGTGGAGTCAGAAGTCAGCCTTTCAAGAACTGGTTTTTCCCTCCTGCTATGTGGGCCCTAGGTATTTAATTCAAGTGGCCAGGCCTTTACCCACTGAGCCATCTCCCCAACTTCATTTGTTTATTTTGTGGCGCCCAGACTGGCCTTGAGCTACAGATCCTCCAGTCGCAGCTTCTAAATGTTGGAATTACAGGTATAAACCACATGAGCAGTTCTTTCTTCCTTCCTTCCTTCCTTCTTTCCTTCCTTCCTTCCTTCCTTCCTTCCTTCCTTCCTTCCTTCCTTCTTTCCTTTCTTCAAGTTCTGTGTTTGTGCTTATGTGACCCATGTCGGGCTCCTTTCTCAGTTGCCCCTACCCTGCCACCACTGGCTCCTGTCCCTGCTTCCCTAGTGGGGAGGATTCACACTGTCGTGCCCAGCTTTTTATGTGGGTGCTAGATCCTGAACTCAGATCTGCTTGCTTGCCAGCTAAACCATCTACCAGCCCTACCATATCAGCTTCCTAAATGCCTGCCAGTCCTATGCTCTGCCACCCTCCTCCATGGGTCCCCACTGTCTTTAGCCTTGCTTCAGAGCCCCTTAGGAGTTCCCACTTCCAACATTCTCTCCCTCACCAAGGTTTTTTTTCCCAGTGTGGAGTCCTCTTTGTCATGCAAGTTATAGATGTGGGGGTTTCTTAGCTGCATTGTTTCCCCTTCTTCCTGAACACACCTCCCCCGGGATCTCCACCTGACTCCCAGGTCTTCAACAACCTCATATCAGAGCTGATTCCTATGTCTCAGTACCTAATAGTGGGTTTCCCCTGATGTGTTTGAAAGAATCCCAAACTCTCAGATTTACCTCACCCCCTTCCTACATCCAAATCAAACATATTTAAAAAAAAAAGAAAGAAAGAAAGAAAAAGAATTCTCCAGGCTGGAGAAATGGCTCTGTGTGGAGAGATGTCTCAGCCATTAAAAGCACTTGCTGCTCTTGCAGAGGACCTGAATTTAGTTTCCAGCACACACAACAGCCAGCTCACAACAACAGATTACTCCAGCTCCAGGAGATTCCAAAGCCTATGGCTTCTAAAGGCACCTACACTCATGAGTACACATAGACGTGCGCGCACACAAACACACACACACACACACACACCCCAAAAAAAAAAAGAAAACGTTTCTAAAATTGTAAAATTTAAATAAGATCATAAAACTCCCCTGCTCAAAACCCTCCTGTGAGCCCCCACTATACTCTGAATGACATGCAGACACCTTGCCTGGACCGTGACAGCCTGCCTGTATGGGCTGGCTCCCTTTTACCCTTGTAGTACTGTCCCCTGCCACCCTCTCCTTCTCCCTCATGGTCTTTGACAACTCCAGTCCTCTCTGACCACAGACCAAGCTGGTTCTCACCTCTAAGACTTGGCATATGCCGTTCCTTCCGCTCACATGCCTTTCACCTGCTCTGCCCATGCCAACTCCTTCTCATTGTCAAGCCCAGCCCTGTCACCAGGCTGTTTCACCCAGTCAGCCCCCACCCCGCCATGACTCTCAGAACAATGAGCAAGCACCAGCCCTAGGCTGCAGCTCTCACTGCCATTCATGTCCTGTGGCCAGGAGCATTGGAGGAAGTCAGAACACAACTCAGTGCAGATGCAGCAGGGGGGGTTACCATGGGGAAGGATCTGGGCTAGAGGACTCTTGACTTTAGTTCTAGGGGCTGGGTACTGGTGTGAGAGAATTGTCTGTATTCTGTCAATCATATTTTAATAAAACGCTGATTGGCCAGGCAGGCAGTATAGGCGGGAAAGCCAGACAGGAAGTAGAGGTGGAGCAAAGAGACTGGGAATATTCTGACCTAATGGGCCAATCAGTTTATAATCTTATGGAGTCCTGTGTGTGATTTTCTCTTCGGGATTTGCCTGCTGTGGGGTACCGGGAGGGACGGAAACCCCAACAAGCCAGCCCCCTCATGCTACAGGGTACAACACAGGGGCACTGTGCAAGGATAGGAAAGGTTCTGAAGTCCTGTGCCCACCTCTCCTCATCACATGCCAAGTGTGGGCTCCAGCCCACCTGACAGGCTCCCAATTCTACCCCTGGGAGAAGGCACTGTGGTGTCCAAGTGAGACTCTCCTCAGGATCCTCATCGGGAAAAAAAAAATGAGAATAACGTGGAAAGGTTCATTGGATCCCCAAGGAAGGCCTTGGTAAACAGTGATTTGAGGGGCCTGGCTCAGCAGATGAAACGCTTGCTTCCAATCCTGACAACGTGAATTCAACCTCTTATCCCCACATGGTGGAAGAAAGAACCAACACCTTCAAGCTGTCTTTTGAACCTTACACATGATCCCTGGCATGTGTGTCACCCCACCAATATAAATAACTGTGGTTTTTGTTGTTTTGTTTTGTATTTACATAGGGTCGCACTATGTAGCATCTGCTGGCCTGGATCTTCCTATGTAGACCAGGCTGGCCTTGAACTCACAGGGATATGCCTGTCTCTGCTTCCAAGTTCTGGGATTAAAGGCAGAGACTACCGTGCCTTGCCTAATTAATGTAATTTTTAAAAACAAAAACATTTAGGTTCATTGGAATCAAGAACAATGAAGCATGTCTGTATTTCCAGGACAATCATGAGTCCCAGGCCAGCCTGGGCTACAGATCCAGACCCTGTTTCAGAGAGAGAGAGAGAGAGAGAGAGAGAGAGAGAGAGAGAGAGAGAGAGAGAATCAATCAGAGCTGGAAATAGCTCAGTGGTTAAGAGCACTTGCTAAGCAAGCATGAAGAACTCAGGTAAGATTTCTAACACTTACACAAAAAGCCAACATGGCTGCTTGAACCACCCCAGTGCTGTTGTGGGTGGAGACAGCAGGGTGACTGAGGCTTATCAGTGGTCTGCCTACCAACACTAGTGAGCCCCATGCTCGGTGAGAGACTTTGTCTAAAGAGAATAAACCAGAGAGTGAGGTCCTCCGCTGGGCTCCACATACGCACCTATAAATGTATGCATATGTGCGCGTGCACACATATTTTTAAAAAATAATGAGAATTACATAAATAGTACATTTGGAAATTGTTAGTTATTTGGTTAGTTAGTTAGTTAGTAGTTAGTTAGTTTTTCTGTTCTAAGGATGGAGCTAAGGGCCTCACACATGCTGAACAAGCATTCTGCCACTGAGCCACATACCCTTTTCCCATTGGAGTACCTCCCAACCCCAAAGATGACTTTTAACATACACACACACACACACACACACACACACACACACACACTACAAAGTTTTGAGGGCCAGCAAGATGGCTCACAGGTAAAGGTGCTTGCTGCCTAGTCTGGCAACCTGAGTTTAACCCCTGTTCCCACATGGTGGGAGAAGAAAACCACATCCTCCAAGTTGTCTTCAAACTTTCACAAGGGCCTTTAATCCCAGCATTTGAGAGGCAGCTCTCTGTGAGTTCCAGGACAGCCTGAGCTAAAATAGTGAGATCCTGTCTCAAAAAACAAACAAACAAAAAAGCCCAAACAAACAAACAAAAAAGTTTTGAGGCACAACCACCACAAGAAACAACTTGGTTCTTTCTCATAAAGTTGAACCTTAAATTATCACATGACCAAGTAGTTCCATTTTTAGGTGTAACAGAAAACAGGTATTCAAAGAATTTTCACACCAACATGATTCACAACTGTCAAGAAGAGGAAAACTCCAAGTGCCCAGCAGAGATGAAAAGACAGATAAGATATGACATATTCACACCACATACTATTTAGACATGAAAAAGAATGAGGCTGTTAGAACACGGATGGACCTGCAGAGATGATTCTACGTGACAGAGAGCAGATGTGAAGGCTCTACATGTCATCTCTGGTCCACACCGAGGGAAAGCAGATGAGTGTCAGGGACGGGAGAGGGAGGATGGAAAGTGATGCTAATGGGCACGAGGTCTCCTTTGGGGCCCCGGATAGGGGGCAGGTACTACCAGTGTGCAAGTGCTAGAATCAAATACCCACTGTGTGCAGTAACAGGGTTTATTTCAAGCAAGGGATACAGCAAGGTGGTGGAGTGTGAGCACCTAACACCAAAAAAGTTAGTTTTATATTGAATAGCTAAGCCTTAATTAAAAAAAAAAAAACATATAGGGAGCCCAAAAGGTGGATAAAAGTGTTTGCCACACAAGCCTAATGATATCAGTTCAATGCCTGAAACCCAGATTAAAAGAACATTCTGCTCTTCCAGAGGACCAGAGTTCAGTTCCCAACACCCACATTAAATATCTCACAAGTGCCTGTGACTCCAATTCTAGGGGAGCTGACGCTCCCTTCTGACCTCCACAGGTACCTGCATTCATGTGCACAAACCTCACATACACACACTTGCACACACAATTAGAAAGAAAGAAAAACAGAAGGAGGAAGGAAGAAAGGAAGGGAGGGAGGGAGGGAGGGAGGGAGGGAGGGAGGGAGGGAAGGAGGGAGGGAGGAAGGAAGGAAGGAAGGAGGGAAGGATGGATAACAACAACACAATAGCCAGGTGTGGTCATGCAGGCTGCAATTCAACGTTTGGGAGGCTGAGTACGATGCAAGATGATTGAGAGTTTGAGGCCAGCCTGAACTACACAGTAAGACTTTTGTTTTCTTTTTAAGGGTCCAGCAAGAGGGCTCAGGCTCAGTGTGTAAAGGTGCTTGCTCACACACACACACACACACACACACACACACACACTCTAATAAATGTGATAAAATTTAAGAATTTGGAGCTGGATGTGGTGACACATACTTTTAATACCAGCACTAGGGAGGCAGAGGCAGATAAATCTCTGAGAATTCAAGGTCAGTGTTGTCTATAAAGTGAGTTCCAGGCCAGCCAAAGCTACATAGTAAGACCCTGTTTCATAAATATAAATCAACAATATATAGCAGCATACCAACAACTAGGTTTATCTCTTGAAGTTGTTGGGGGGAGAATTTGGTGGTATGTGAGGGCATGTTACATACACATAGTATGTTAGCCACTCCTACGACCACTATTTCATGATTGATTTTGGGTTTTAGTTTTGGATTGAAATAGTGTCTCAAAGGTTAAGCTAGTCCAAAATTTGCTCTGTAGTCCAGGCTGGCCTGGAACTCGAGATCCTCCTGCCTCAGCCTCTGAAGTGCTGGGATGGCAGGCATGAACCGATTCCCACATCTTATTAATACTTTGCAGAAGTTGAGGAAATGGGACTGAGGGTATAGCTCAATTGATGGGTTGCTTTTCTAGTACACATGAAGCCCTGGGTTTGATTCCTAGCATCACAGACAACCAGCATCCCTGCCTGTCATCCCTGCACCTGGGAGATAGAGGCAGGTGGCTCAGAAGTTCAAGGTCATCCTCAGTCACAAAGTCAGTTTGAGGCCCGTCTGGGATACAAGAGATGCTCTCTCATCAAAATAAAAAAGTGGAATGGATTTAAAACCCATACCCTAGGAAGGCCGCGGGAGGCTGGCAGGGCCATTTCTCCTTAAACAAGGCCCCAGTGTCATCCTGATATCAGCAAGACACCCAGCCTTCCCGGTCACAACATCCCTCCCACTCGGCTGGGGCTGCCTTATCTGGCATAGGTGGTACCATCAACCAGTCCTGCAGCCTGGCCTAGCCCAACCCACACCCAGGGAGGGCTGGTTTGTCAGGTTCCACTGGCAAGTCACCAGTCAGGGACTTGCTATACAAGGTGTGTGGGCTCACAAGAAAGAACTCGGAACATAGGCCCTGCTCAGGGACTGCATACATGCCTTTTCCTGAATGTCGGTAATTGGCCAGGGCTTGGCATAGGAGCACCCCAAAGTTGATATCTCACCCCTCAACCAGCCTTCCTCTCGTAGCCAATAGTCAAGGCAATCTGATTCTTGTCCCAGCCTAACCTTGATTCTCAACACAAAACATCTGCCTCATCCTAGGGACTCCTCTCCTGAACAAGGGTCCAGACTCCAGGTCTGAACTGAAAACAGTCTTTTGGGTCTACTTCTCCACACTGAGCAGGACAAATTTCTGGAAATCAGAGGGAAAGTTCAGGATCGATTATAACGGATGAGAACAGAACCGAGTTGTCAAAGCAAGCAGGAAAGAGTTAAATACAGACTTGATGCACATAGACTCCTTGTCCCTAAATAGGTCTTGCCTTCAAAAGAAGTATTTATTATTATTAGTAGTAGTAGTAGTAGTAGTAGTAGTAGCAGCAGCAGTGTTAGTAGTAGTATTAATTATTATTATAATTAATAAGTATTTATTATTTATTATGGTTTTTTGAGACAGGGTTTTTCTGGGTATCCCTAGCTATCCTGGAACTCACTCTGAAGATCAGGTTGGCCTCATACTCACAGAGATCTGCCTGAGGTCTCTGCTTCCTGAATCCTGGGATTAAAGGTGTGCACCACCCCCACCCAGCCTAAAAGAAGTTCTAAGGTCACTGGCAGCCTGGGATGTTGTGACCTCTGCATACTATTGCAAACATGGCCACACTTGGACATGAGCCACGGAAGGGATTCTATAGCGCTCTCTCCCCTTTTGGCTGTGTGACTTGAGACAGGCATCTATACCTCTCCGAGCCTTGGTTACTTCAGACAGGAACCATATTTCTCCATCAAAGCTATGATGACATATAAAGTGTTTATGAATCATCAAGATAGCTCAGGAAGTAGGAGTACCTGCTGCCAAGTCTAAGAACCTGGGTTCAGTTCCTGACCCACATACTTGAAGGAGAGAACACACTCCTGAAAGTGTTCTATGACTTTCACCCTTGTGCCCACACACACACACACACACACACACACACACACACACACAAATAAAATTTAAAAAAAAAAACAAAGTGTTCACTCACTACAGGTATGGCACCACTTGTTACACTTGTTAATGTAAACATATTCATTCCTGCTACCTGGACATCTGAGATTTACAGAACACAGGAGAGATGAGGTCTCATTCTCTGAATATCTTCCAGGTCATCCGAGCCCCTCTGTGGTTCCCAACTCTGGTCAACACCAAGACATGAGCCCACGGCTAATGTTACCACTGGGAAACCTAAGCTAGGCTCTACAGAGATGTCAGGGCCATCAGAAAGTGGCTCAGGATGTTGAGGTCAGGCAGGGTTGGTTTGTTCCAATCCCAGCTTGCCCACTGAGTGTCCACAGGTATGTGTTCACTTTCTCTAGTCCTCCCCAATCGATCACATCAGAGTCTGGGCAGGAATCTTCAAGACATTAGATGTCACGAGCTCTTGCTAGAGTCAGCTTCAAGACAGAGAAATTGGGAGTGGAGGGGAAACATAGAGAGAGAGCTTTACTGGGGAACAAAGCAAGCACCGTGAACTCCGAAGGTAGAGAGACCAGGAAAGGGACTGTGAGTCAGGACACCCCCCCTCCCCCCCGCACTGCCCATGCGGTGGCCAAAGACAGTCTCTTCCTTCCTATCACTCACCTCAAGCCCGAAATCCCCCAGGTAATGAGCCGCAGCCCCTTGCAAGGCCCAAACTGGCCAGCCTCATCAATGGAGGCACCAGTCAGCACTTTTGGGATAAATACCACCTTTGACTGGTTTCCAGAACTTGTAGCCAAACACAGAGAGGCTGGGCCACCACTTTATTTGAAAAGAACTTGGAGGTGCTGACACTTCTGTGGATGGACACAGCATCTACAGGCAGATGAGTTTTCATCCAGAGGATGAACAGCTTCAAGTATGCTTAAAAAACTTAAACCGCTGAACGACATGCCGGCTCAGAGCTCAGGCCTCCTTTTCATGACAATCTGTCAGCGACTCAGGCAGCTCCTAAAGAGCTGTCCCAGAGCAGAAGTCTTTGGCCTAAGATGCACCCTCTCTCTCCACCAGCGGCACTCAAAAATGAGCTACTCCAGGACACCGGGAGCGGTCAGAAAATTTAAAAGGGTATAACCCCAGCAACCTTCTGGGATACACCGACATCTCGATCCACCAGTGTCCTGGTCATTCAACTTCACCCACGGATCGTGGGTCCTGGAACTGGCTGCGCCCACAGATGCACGTCCCGCCCTGCTCAGACTGATGCCGCTGGACCGGCTCACTCACCCGGGTTGCAGCCTGCCGCGCTCGATCTAGATCCAGATCTGCAAGTGCCACCACCTCGGCTCTGACAACGCGGTCTGACAGCCCCAGTCCTTTAAACCCGCCGGACTGAGCCCTGAGCCCTTCCTCTCTGTGGCGGGGCCACGCCCATACGGCAACGCCCCTGCCCTGGAGCTCGCCAGGTTGGCCCCCAGGATCCAGAGCACTAACTAGGCACAAGACGTGAAGGCCGGGACAGGCGCCAAAAGCAAGAGCTTAACAGACAGAGATGGAGTCGTGAAAACTCAGTCAGCTAACATCCCCGAACCTGGCTTCTGGTAGAGCTTCCTTACCGCTCAGGGTCACCCATCTCGCACACCAATCCTTCAGAGCCCCAAGGCAGAACTGTCTCCCAAGCTTGCACAGGAGTCCCTAAACCATCACCTCTGAGACCCTCACTCTCCAACAGGAGCGCTCTTTGAGGGTTCTCAAAAGTTCTCAGGCTCCATCCGGCCGAGGTGGTGGCTACCTGCTTTTCCTGGACCCGGCCCTATCTGCTCTCTTGAGTCTACAGCTGTTCCGCCAGACTCCCAAGCCCTCTCCCATCTCCGTTGTCCCAGCACTTGGTAACAGGATGGCAAATTCCAGGCCAGCCTGGGCTACTTAAGGAAAGAAATCCTTTCGCAATGTGCGTGTGTTTGTTTATTTATTTATTTATAAATGTTGCAATGTATGTAAAAGGGAAAGGGAGTATTGGGGAAAGGGGAGCTGGAATGAGGGTTCAAAGGTTTAAAGCACTTGCTGTTCGCAGTCGCCTGTATGAAGTTTCAATTCCAGGGAAGAGGACGCAGGGGCTCTGCACTCATGTGTATATGTCCTCACACAGATGCGCGCGCGCGCACACACACACACACACACACACACACACTATCAAAATAAATAAATAAATCTTTAAGTAAGAATAGTAATTGTTTTAAAGGAAAAAAGTAAAGGGGCAAATCAGATGGCTTGTCAGGTCAAAGGCGGTTGCCACCAATCATGAGATCTTGAGTTCAATCCCCAGGACTCACGTGCTAGAAGGAGAGAACCAACGCCCACAAGTAGTCCTCTGACCGCTACAGGCCCACCACAAGCCACTGTGACCCACACACTACATAAATAAATACAGATGGCTCGGGTTCAGTTCCCAGGACCCACGGTGCAGCTCACAACCATCTGTTATTCCTGTTCCGGGGGATGAAACACCCTCTTCTGATCTTGAGGGTACCAGGCATGCACATGACGCCCAAACATACATGGCAGGCAAAAACACTCATGGATACAAAGTAGAATAAATAATAAATCTAAAAGGTATAAAATTTTAAATGAAGAAAAATAAAGATGAGGAAAGAATTAGGCGATTTAGTTCTCTCCCCAACCCAACCCACCCACTCACAGGCACCCTGACCTTGCACCAGGATACTGTCCTTGGCCAGCCCATCTGCTCCAAAGGTATCCAGTTGGCCCCGCCCTTGGATGTGAGACAGACCAAATGGCTGGGCTAGGCCAGCTGGGGGGTGGGCAGGTGGCTGACTCGGGCCAGTTGACAGACAGAGGGGAGAACCAACTGAAGAAGACCCACTTGACCTCCACTTCAAAGATTTCTTTCTGTCTCCAGTAACCCTGTCTCATTCTTCCCTGGAAGGTGGGGATCTGCCGTAAAGAACTAGAGTTAGAAATAATCGAAGTTTTCTACTTGGAAGCCACAGAAGGGAGAGCAGACCAGGTGGCCTGAAGCAGGTGACATTTGAGCTAGGCCAGGCCTGTGGGGAGAGGTTGAATTTCAACAGGTTCACCAGAGGGGGTGGGGCTCGGGCACAGAGAAACCAGAAGGTGTAGTCTGGCAAGTAGCTTTTCCTGGCCTGGGGTGTGAGAGATGAGGAGGCTGGAAGGGCCCAGAAGCTGAGGGGAGGGCTTTGGGGTTCCATTTCAGTGGGCATGGGTTGATTTGATGGGCAATGGGGAGACACAGACAGTGTCTGAGCAGAAGAGCCCCCATATTGCTTGCCTGGATTTAAAACATATTAGAACGTACTTGTATCTTTTTAGCTGTGCAGTTTTAGTTTTGCCAGTTATGCTAAGGGAGATCTTACTGGGGACATGGGAGACACACCAATTCCCAAACGCAGAGTTTGAGACCTGGTGGAAGGCCACGGGGTTGCTGGGACTGAGGCCCAAGACCCTTTAGCCACTTCCATCACAGGCTGGATATGGAATTGGAGAAGACGGATGGATACCAGGAAAGAGGGATAAGCCAGTCTGGGTGTAGGGGCACTGGTGGTGGGCTTCCTGGCTGTGTGGTGCTGTGAGATTCACATAGCTGCTCTGAGCCACCCGTCCTCTGCAGATGAAATGGAAGGTGAAGTGGGGTGGAACGTGCAGGACACTGAGCCCTCCGTCTGGCATGGAGCAAATATTGGCTCTTTGGGTTTGGGAATTGATTTGGGCTAGCCTAGCAGACATGGGCAGTATCTGCTGACACTTGTGGTCGTCACACGGGGGTAAAAGGTAGCACTGGCATGTTCTCAGTGAAGACGAGACACTGTTCAATGTCCTACCACACAGCTCACCCCACCCCCACCCCAGCCACAGAGAATAATGGGTCACAGTGTCAGCGGAGCTGAGGAAAACTCTAAGGCAGTCACCTTCAGTCCACAAGGGCCGTGGGATGTTTGGTTAGGCAGCAGGACACATGTGAGAGTCTGAGTCACCTCACTGGGAAGAAAGTAGACAACATGGGAGTGGGTGGATGGGTCACTTGGGTGAAGGAGAAGGACAGGGTTGTGGACGGAGACAACTGTGGGTGACAACACATTTACAATGAGGACAGACAGACGCAGACCAGGAGGTGGAGATTAAGGAAGGGTAGTGACAGGTAACATCACATGAATGGTTCATCACAAGGACCCTGAGCCTTCAAAAATAAAAAGCTATGTGATCACCAGGTCACAAAAGGATCCTTAGACAGAGCCCTTCATTTTCCTCCTTCTCTCTAAAGCCTACTGTGGTTGAACTCAATGCAAAAACCACTGGGCCCGCACAGAGGAGTTCACACTGGTCCACCCCCAACGTCACAGAATGGGAGTGGGCAAAAGAAAGGAGCGAGACCAGAAAACTGGATGGAATGCAATGACAAAACTCAGGGGACGGTTCTGGACAGTTGTGTGGACCCCAGAAGCAGAGCACAGCAGGGGCTCATTAGTGCTCCATAAGATGGCACCCCCTGACCCATGCTTATGCAAGAAACCCCTATTAAATCATAAAATAAACAAGAGAGTGGGAGGGGAATTGTTAGGAAGAAAGGGTGAGAGTGAAATAGAGGAATGAATATGCTCAAAATGTAGCACATACACATATGAAATGCAAAGAACTCATTTAAAGATCAGGTTTGAGACAAGGTCTCACTGCGTAAACCCGGCTGTCCTGGAATGTCGACCAGGCTGGTATTGAACTCCTGGAGATCCACCACACCTCTGTCTTCCGTGGAATTAAAAGTGTGTGCTACTATCCCATCACCATTAACTTTTAAAAGGTCTTTCCAGGGTCTAGAGAGATGGCTCAGCAGTTAAGAGCACTTTCAGTTCTGGAGGGGGACCCAGGCTCAGTTCACTGCACTCATGGTAAGCAACCCACAATCACCTGCAATTCCAGCTCCCTCTTCTGACCTGACAGGCACTACTGCACCCACAAATAAACATAATTAAAGAATTTTTTATTGTAAAAAAGTGGGCGGCAGAGGCAGACCGGTGAGTTCAAGGCCAGATAGTGAATTCTAGGCCAATCAAGCCATATACAGAGACTGTCTTAAAAAGCAGAAATCTTTTAAAAGTATTTTTTTTAGGTCAAAAAGATGGCTCAATGGGTAAAGCTCCTTGTTGACCAGGCTGAAAGCCTGAGTCTGATCCCCATGGCCCACATTACGCTGCCTGGTTTTATGTCAACCTGACACAAGCTTGAGTCATCAGAGAGGAGAAATCCTCCACTGAGAAAATCCCTCTATAGAATCAAGCTATAGCCTAGCCTGTAGAATGTTTTCTAAAATAGTAATTAATAGGTCAGGGACTCAGACAATTGTGGGTAGTACCACCCCTGAGCTGGTGTACCTGGATTCCATATATAAAAGAAAAAAAAGTGGGCTGAGCAAGTCAGTAAGCAGCACCCCTGCCATGACCTCTGCTTCAGTTCCTGCCTCCAGGCTCCTGCCCTCTTTGAGTTCCTGTCCTGATTTTCCTTAATAATGAGCAGCAATCCCAAAGTGTGAGCCAAGTAAACTCTTTCCTCCCCAACTTTCTCTTGGTCGTGTTGTTTCATCACTGCAATAGTAACCCTAACTAGGACACACATGTTGAATAAAGAGAGTCGGCTCCTTCGAGCTGTCCTCTAACAAACATCCACACTGTCGATGGTACACCTCTTCCAATAAATAAATGCAACTTTCAAAATAAAATAGAAAGACGTTTCCCAGGGCTTCCAAAGCTGACATCAGATGAGAGTGAGAGCAAGAGTTTGCCCTCCTCGGCGGGGTGGTGGTGGCGCACGCCTTTAATCCCAGCACTTAAGAGGCAGAGGCAGAGGCAGAGGCAGAGGCAGAGGCAGAGGCAGAGGCAGAGGCAGGCGGATCTCTGTGAGATCAAGTCCAGCCTGGTCTATAGAGCAAGTACAGCTAGGTTAGGGCTGTTCCACAGAGAAATCCTGTCTCGAAAAACAAAGCAAAAAATAGCTTGCACTTCTCTGACACTGGCGGTGGGAATGTGGAGAGGTGTAGCAGGGGCGCCAGAAGTTCAGCACAGAACAATCACGTCACTCAGAGATTCCACTCCTAAGCACAGACCCCAGAGAGTTGAAAACACATGCACATGTTCACTTTTATACATATAGTAGCACTAGGCATGATCAATAAGATGGAAAAAATTCACTGACCCATCAAAGAAAAAGGAAAGCCCGTCATTTGGGTGATAGAATAGTAGCCAGTCATAAAAACTAATGATATGGGAATGATATGGGGTTTTTTTCCCTTCTGTTCTTGAGACAGTGCCTCATGTAGTCCAGGCTGGCCTCAAATGTCGTTGAGGGTGGTCTAAAATGCCTGACCCTCCCACCTCCACCTCTCAAGCTCTGGGATTACAGGCCTGTGCTACTACATCTAGATTCAAAGTCTTTCTTTCTCTTGTTATTTTTTCTATTCCTGGATCTATGTATCTGTTTCTATGTGTGTATACATATATGATGTGAGGGAGGGGGCGAGTTTCCATGGAGGTCAGAGGACAACCATGGTTCTCTCCTTCTGCTACTGAAGTCCCAGGGACCAGACTCCAGTCATCAGATTTGGTGCCACATACGTTTACCTGCTTAAGTCTTTTTTTTTATTTTATTTTTATGAATGTTCTGCCTGCATGTATGTCTACATAACATGTGTGTGCCTGGAGCCCAAGGAGTTCAGAAGAAAATTTCAGATATCCCTGATATTGGAGTTACAAGCATTATGCAGGTGCTAAGAGCTGAACCAGGTTCTCTGCAAGAGCAATAAATGCTCTTAACTACTGAGCCAACTCCTTGGCCCTCGCCATTTTGTTTTGTGTTTTTTTTTTAAGACAGTATCTCACTTTATAGACCATACTAGCCCTGAGCTGATCCTCCTGCCTCAACTCCTGAGTGTAGACAATACATGCAAGACCATGCTGATTCAATTTTTTGACTTTTTTTTATTTTGTATGTATATGAATGTTTGCCTGCATGTATGTCTGTGCACCACTTGCATGCAGTGCCTGAGAAGACCAGATGGAGGCATCAGATCCCCTGGTACTGGAGTCACAGATGGTTGTGAGCCACCATGTGGGTTCTGCCAACTGAGCAGACCATGCTTCAAATGGCTGTGCCAACTCTCCAGCCCCTCAATTTATCGCGGTTTAAAAAGATTATGAGCTAGGGGAGTGGTTTAGTGGTAGATCACTTCCACAGGTATATCTATATATACAGCCCTTGGTTTTACAATAGATTCAAACAGAATGCTCTGACAAAGTGAAACTGGCTTAATAGAAAGATCCTGAATAGGGTGGGGGTGATCTCAGGACTTAAGAAGCAAAGGCAGGTGAATCTCTGAGTTTGAGGCCAGCCTGTCTACAGAGTGAGTTCCAGGATGGTCAGAGCTACAAAGAGAAACCTTGTCTTGGAAAGAAAGAAGGAAGGAAGGAAGGAAGGAAGGAAGGAAGGAAGGAAGGAAGGAAGGAAGGAAGGAAGGAAGGAAAGGAGCACCTTGGAGGATAGAAACAGCTAAAAGTTATTACCAGTCCTAGACCCTGGATCAAGGGCCTTCAACGGTTACTGGAATCTGAACCAAACAGGACTGTGTGAACAAGGCTGCCTCAGAGCCATATACCTCCCTTTCAGGAACACAGACATAGATGTGAGCCATACAGGGAAAGAGATGAAATGCATGCATCCTTCCTCTTCTCCCTCTTCTAATGCCACTGGTAGCTAGCTCCCTATTAGTTGGGTCAAATGGAAAGCTACAAGACAAAGCTTAGGTAATCTATATGGACCTGCTTCTCCCTGATGCCTGAGATCTTTGGGAGTCCTTGCTTGATTCAGGCCTGACAAAACTGCTCTTGGCAGCATTTGTTACCAGCTCCCTAAGTCAGGCCATGACAGTCACCTTGGGAATAGGGTTTTTCTCATCCATTTTCTGCCTTTCCCCCAACTATCTGCTGTGCAACATATATTTGTTCAACAAACACTGACTATCTTCCATGCTGAATAATTAGAAAAGGGCAACTTCAGAAGGCAAAGTCTACATACAACCTGTGATGAAGGGAAAGTTAAGAAGGCAAGGTGACAGAAGAGGCCTCTCTAAAGAAGTGGGACTTGAACACAGACTTTAAGAGAAAGAAGAAACACATTGCAGGTAGGTGATAGGGCTTGCGCGAAGATCCCGAGGCTGTGCTCCGCCGAGAAGAAGAAGAAGTTCCAGCCAGCTGGAACTGAGAGAAACACGGGAAGAGAGGGGAGGAGAGCAGGGCAAGAAGGCTGCAAAGTTCACCAGATCCTGCCCTGTGGGCTCTTATGAAGAGGATTGGGGTTATTTATTTTGTGTATGTATTGTGTGAATATCAGAGGACAGCTTGCATAAGTTAGTTCTCCCCTTTCACCGTGTGGGTTCTGGGGATGAAACACAGGTCATTGGCCTCTGTGGCAAGCACCTTTACCTGCTGTACTGGCTAGTGTTAGGTCAACTCAACACAAGTTAAAGTTATCTAAAAAGAGGGAACCTGAATTGAGAAAATACCTCCAAGCTGGGTGGATAGTGGTGGGGAGTGGTACACACTTTCTGTCTCAGCACTCAGGAAGCAGAGTTAAGCAGATCTATAGAACAAGTTCCAGGACATCCAAGGCTACACAGAGAAACCCTATCATGGGGGGGAGAGGGAGGGAGGGAGGGAGGGAGGGAGGGAGGGAGGGAGGGAGGGAGGAAGGGAGGGAGGGAGGGCAGGCAGGCACACCTCCATAAGATCCAGTTGTAAAGCCAACAGTCAACAAACTAAATGGAGAGAAACTCAAAGTGATCCCACTGAAATTAGGAACAAGATAAGGTTGTCCACTCTTTCCATATCTATTCAATATAACACTTGAGGTTCTAGCTAGAGCAATAAAACAACAAAAGGAGATCAAGGGGATACAAGTCAGAAAAGAAGAAGTCAAACTCTCACTATTTGCTGATAATATGATAGTTTACATAAGTGACCCCAAAAATTCTACCAAGGAACTTCTACAACTCATAAACACCTTCAGTAATACAAGATTACTTCGAAAAAATCAGTAGCCCTTCTTTGCACAGATAATAAATTGGCTGAGAAAGGAATCAGAGAATCATCAATAGCCACAAATAGCATAAAAGATCTAGGCATAACTCTAACCAAACAAGTGGGAGATCTGTATGACAAGAACTTTAATCTTTGAAAAATGAAATTGAAGAAGACACCAGAAAATGGAAAGATCTCTCGTGCTCTTGGGTAGGTGGAATTAACACAGTAAAAAATGGCAATCTTACCAAAAACAATCTACACATTCAATGTAATGCCCATCAAAATCCCAGCAAAATTCTTCACAGACCGCGAAAGCACATACTCAATTTTATATGGAAAAGCAAAAAACCAGAATAGCCAAAACAATCCTGTAAAATAAAGGAACTTCTGGAGGCATCTTAATCCCTGACTTCAAACTCTACTACAGAGCTACAGTATTGAAAACAGCCTGGTATTGACATAAAAACAGACAGGAAGACCAATGGAACCGAATCAAAGACCTGGATATCAATTCACACACCTACGAACACCTGATTTTTGACAAAGAAGCAAAAATGTCAAACAGAAAAAAGAAAGCATATTTAATAAATGGTGCTGGCATAACTGGATATCAACATGTAGAAGAATGAAAATAGACCCATATAAAGCTTATGTTTCTCCGGCCAAGATAAAAAACACTGATGACAACTTATGCTGGAGAGGATGTGGGGTAAAGGAAACACTCCTGCATTGCTGGTGGGAGTGCAAGCTGGTACAGATACTTTGGATATTAGTGTGGTGATTTCTCAGAAAATTAGAAAACAAACTTCCTGAAGACCCAGCAATACCACTTTTGGGTATATATCCAAAGGATGCTCAATTATACCCCAAGGACATGTGTTCAACTATGTTCATAGCAGCATTGTTTGTCATAGCGAGAACCTGGAAACAACCTAAATGCCCTCAACTGACGAAGACATAGTACATTTACACAATGGAGTCCTACACAGCAGGAAAAAAACAATGACAACTTGAAATTTGTGGGCAAATAGATAGATCTAGAAAACATCATATTTAGTTAGGTAACCCAGACCCAGAAAGACAAATATCATATGTACTCACTCATAAGTGGCTTTTAGACATAAATCAAAGAAAAAACAGCCTACAATTCACAACCACAGAGAGCCCAGACAACAAAGAGACATATATAAATATAATCTACATGGGAAGCAGAAAAATATAAGATCTCCTGAGTAAATTGGGAGCGTGGGATCATGGAAGAGGACAGAAGGGGAGAGGGGAGGAAGGGAAGGGAGTAGAGAAAAATATATAGCTCAATAAAAACAATTTTTAAAAATCCAGTTGTAGGCAAGCCTGTAGAGTATTTTAATTAGTTGGGGGAGGGCCCAGTCCATTGTGGGTGATGTTATCTCTGGGCTACTGGTCCTGGGTTTTATAAGAAAGCAGACTGAGCAGACCATGGCGAACAAGCCAGAAAGCAGCTCCCCTCCATGATCTCTGCCTCAGCTCCTGCCTCAGCTTCCTGTCCTTGAAAATTTCTGAAATCACTGCCCTTGAAGGTGAACTGTGACTGAAATAAACCCTTTCCTCCTCAAGTTGCTTTTGATCATGGTGTTTCATCACAATAATAGTAACCCTAACTAAGACACCCTTTGAGCCATCTCACCCGCCCAGGACTGAGGTCATCATTCTGGGAAGGTGGGAGCTACACCAGGTTCTGAGCTGAGAAGGCTCTAAGCAAAGGCTGTAACAGGCGCCCTCTGGCTGCAACGTTATGAATAGGTTGAAGGAGGAACAGGAGATTGGTGAGGAAAGTGAGTGAGTGAATTTTGTTCTTTTTGTGTTTACTTTTGCTTGTTTTTTGAGACAGGGTTTCTCTGTGTCTCCCTGAATGTCTTAGAACTCACTCTGTAGACCAGGTTTGCTTCAGACTCATAGAGCTCTACCTGCCTCTGCCTCCCTAGTATTGGTACTAAAAGCACTCCACCACGCCCGGCTCTCTTGGTTTTATGTCCAGTGTTGAAGACGGAACCCAGGGCCTCGCACTCCACCACTGATCGACATTTCAGCTCTAAAATTTTCACAAAGGTGAAAAAAAAATGAAATTCGCTGACAAATTGGATGCAGGGATGTCAGATGACAACTCACAGTGACAGAAAATGTTTTGGCCTGGGCACTAATAGGCTGAAGTTTTTCTGGTAGGGACCAGGGGAGAAAAGGTTAAGAAAGAGCAACAGAGAGAAAGAGCAGTGCGGGGAGAGGGTGGAAGCATCCGGAGGAGCCGCACAGCAGCAGGAAAAACCCAGACAAGAACTGAGCATGGTGGCTCCTGGTGAGCTGAGGGAAGTGGACGGGAGTTCAGGGGAGCAGGGGTTACACAGTGAAGGGGCATAGAAAGATTTCTGTAAGAAGTGCTATGGTGGGTGGGTTGTAATGGCTTAGTAGGAGTCTGGGTTGAAGGGAAGAGCAGGTAGGTGCACAGTGATGCCTCGAAATGTCGGTCCTTGTCCTCAGAAACCACACCGTGAAGCTGAGCATAGAAGAACCCTTCACCTCTATAGACTCACTTAGGAGGACAGGAGATTTATATTTATAAATAATAAACTAAACGGTGGGAGCTGTGAGCGTAGAACATCTGCCTGACATGCATGAGGTCCTAGGTTCAATCCCAGTGCAGAAAATAGTAATAACTTAGGAGGGTCAGTCAGTTGAAGGACAGAGAGATGGCAGAGGACTCAATTTCAGTACCTAGCTTCCACATCAGGTGACTCACAACCATCTGTAACTCCAGCTCCAGGGAACCCCATGCCTTATTCTTCTGGCCTCTAAAAGCACCACTATACTCCCCACCTCTCTCTCTCTCTCACACACACACACACACACAAAATCTCTTTTAAAATTAAAAAAAAAACAATATTCAAAGTCATCCATGACTACAACTTGGGCTACAAGATAATGATTGACTAATTAATTAATTAAAGAAATGTCAGATAAGAGTCTATGTAAATTGGATGAGGTTGCCAGGAAGACCTGGAAATCTAATATGGAATATTGTCAGTGTATCTAGTCCAGGTCAGTAGGAGAACAGCATCCTCAAGAAGACAGAGTGAAGAGGCCTCGAGAAGTCAGGGGAGACAGTGGAGGCTGAATTGTTCATGTTCTTGCATGACGCCACCGTGTGCCTGTCAGAAAAAGGAGAAAAATGGTTACCAGGAAAAGACACTTGGTGTCGAGCATGAGGATCTGAATTCCATCCCTGGGATCCTCATATTGGAAGGAGAGGACAGACTCTTGCAAATTAGCCTTTGACCTCCACACAGTGAACACATACCAAGTCCAGAATAAATAATAAAATGTAACAAAAGAAAAGAAGGAAGCCAGAGTAGGGGTGCCTTGCAGGAGCCAGGCCTTGGAGGAATGGAAACACTTGCTCTATTGCCCCATCTGGAGTGCCTGAGGTCGCTGGCTGTGCAGATATAAACAGATAGGGGGAGGAAGTGGGCTGTGGCTAGAGCACCCCTGCACCTCCGCCAGGGACACAGCCTCTGCTCTTCACAGCCAAAAGCTACTTCAGGCAGATTTGGTAAGCTACGGTGTCAAAAGTCAGTTCCCCTCAAAATAAATCAGGACAGTAGCATGTCCCCTTTTTGGAGGGCCTACCTTCTAGAACAGCTAAGAAGACTCTAGAAATCTGAAAATACTTCCAGGCTGAATCCAGGTTTTGTCCATTTCTAGGTGGCTTTTATCAAGTTACTTCACCCCTCTGAGCTAGGTTGACCGCTTTCCCCTTGCTCATCGGATACACCTTCTACCTCCATCATTAATTCCTCCATCATTAATTCCTGCCCTGAGACTGTGAGGTAGGGATCTGGAAAGTGCCTGACCCCAGGGAGAGTCCCAGAAGCTCAGAACAAGGACATAACTTATTCAGGCTCGCCGTTAAACTCAGATCTATTGGGTCCTGAGGATCGTGAAACTTTCTGGGGACTGGTATAAGACCCTTCTCAGCAAGCGGCTGGCACACAGTGGTGCTATACCCTGGTGCTGGTCCCTCCCACAAGAGGGAGCTCATGCCTGACATTGCCTGGATAACCAGAAACCGGAGGCTGGATAACCCAGAGACCTAGGGTAGAACCAAACACGGCTGGCAAAAATTAAAGAATAAAAGATAAATTAATGAAGTGATCCCTAATGATGTTCTGTTATATACATAGATCGGTGCCTAGTCCTGGTGTCATCAGAGAGGCTACCTCCAGCAGATGATGGGAGGCCTTCACCTTTAGTCTCAAGCTGGCACGGGAATCACCCCTCCCATCCTCAACTGCCTTGTCTGCAAAATGCAGGAGTAAAGGAGTCTCTTCCTAGAGCTGTCCTCACTTTGCTTGGGAGACAGAAGGAATTTAAAGTGTGTGAAAATAAATGGCACACCCTTCTAGTTCCTCAGAATGCTACACACAGGGACTACACAGCCCAGCAGAGACTTCCTTTCACACAGGCCCAAAGAATTGGAAACAAAGCCAAGCCTGGTGATGGTATATACCTGTAATCCCAGCTCTGGGAAGGAGGAGTGTG
The DNA here is from genome assembly GCF_982192425.1 of Myodes glareolus. NCBI lineage: Eukaryota > Metazoa > Chordata > Mammalia > Rodentia > Cricetidae > Myodes > Myodes glareolus. The sequence goes on along the minus strand of NC_142031.1, from coordinate 49,031,443 downwards.
ATCAAGAGTTCAAGGTCATCCTCTGCTATGTAGCCTGTGCTACAAGAGACCCTGTCTCAAAAATAAATTAATGATTCAGTAGATAAAAAAACACTTGCAATATAAGTCTGACAACTTGAGTTCAATCCCTGAAACCCGCAGCAGAAAAAGAACCAACTCACAAAAGTCGTCTTCTGACCTCCATATACACACCAAGATGTATACGTGAGCCACACACAAATATACACAGAATAAAATAATAATAACAACAACAACAATAATAATATGTCTAAAAGCAAACCTTGGCCAGGCAGCACACACCTATAATCCCAGCACTCGAGAAGGATGAAGCAGAAGGGTCAGTGTTTGAAGCCACACTAGGCTACTTAGCAAGTTCAAAGCCGGTCTGGGCTACATGAGATTTGGCTCAATGACAGTAGAAAATGAAAAAGAGGAGGAGGAAAAAGAAAAAACCAAAACAGAACTAGGCCTGGTGGCACACAGTTTTACTGGGCTACAGAAGCACTTGGGAGGCTAAGGCAGGAGGATTGAGGGTTTAAAGCCAGCCTAGGGTACCTAGTGAGTTCCTGTGTTTACAAAGACAACAAAGCAAGATGGCTCAGGGGGTAAAGGTGCTTTCTTTCAAGTCTGACGATGTGAGTGTGATCACCAGAACCCTTGTGATGGAAGGAGAAAACCGACTCCCAAAAGCAGTCTTCCTCTGACCTCTGCACGCAGGTACACACACAGCGCACTCACACACACTTCCCCCTCCCCCAGAAATGGCGAGAACTTGTGCACACGGCAACGACCATCAGTGCACAGTTCAAATGAACAAGAACAGAGAGAGTGCAAGTGAGGCCTTGGTGATGGATAAGGAAAATGTCATCAGCCCTGCAGCGTGGCGTTACTCTGCTGCATAAAGGAACGAGGCACCAACATGCACCGTAGCAAGGCTGAACCTTGAAAGCGCAGTGGTACCGGGAGAAGCCAGACCCAGAAGGCTAGACAGTGTATGGTGCCACCTGTATGACATGTCAGTATGGGAAGATGACAGAGAGCAGAGCAGAGGCTACCCGAGCCTGAAGCGATGGGCACAGGGAGCGATGGGTTTGGGGTTTCCACTTGGGATGGAGAAATTTTTCTTTTTGGCTCTGGAGACAAGTGGTGCTTGCACAACTCTATTGTGTGTTAAATGTCACGGATTTCTGGGTTTATAGTTTTAAGTTGCTTGCTTCGCAGCAATTAATTTTATGCATGATAGCACACACTTGCCATCCCAGCACTTGGGAATGTCAAAAGAATCGCAAATTAAAGTCCAGCCTGGGCTCCAAGAAGCTCTGCCTCAAGAAAACAAAACAAAGGCAGCAAAATGGGTCAGTGGGTAAAGGGTACCTGCCACCAAACCTGCCAGCCTTTGATCCCTGAGGGACACGGCAGAAAGAGGGAACAGATTTCTGAAAGCTATCCTCCGACCTGCACGCACACACGCACACATACACACACGCACACACAGAGAATACAAATTCTCTTACTTTAGTTTGTTCTCTGTGAGTATACAGAGGACAACTCTTTGTAAGTTGAGTCTCTCCTTCCACCATATGGATCCATGGTGTGAGGCCTAAATTCAGGATGGGAAGCACAGCCTTTATGCCCCTCCCCAGCTCTCACCTCCCGGGCCATAGTACCTGCCAAATGTGAGGTTTTTAAAATATTTTTAAATAAACTGAGTATATGATGATGCATGCATGTACAGCAAAGCACTTCAGAAACAGAAGCAAGATCAGTCTCAGGAAGTTAAAGATCAGCCTGGATTACAGAAGATCCCGTCTCAAATAATAATTAATTATTAATTAGTTAGCTAACCCTTTGTCCTGTGAATTTCTCTCAGTTAGTAACAGGTGGGTGGTGAGAAATGAGTCACATCAATTCCTTTACCACAGCCAAGAAATAAGCACACTGCTGTTCCCCTTGTAGAGATGGAGAAAATGAGGCACATGGAAAGGAAAGGCTCTACTTATGCAGGCTGGAAGCTTGTACTGAAACTGGAGTCTCCTTGAACCTGACACACATTTCTTTTGACCAAGGAGTGACAGAGGTGATATATACACCCACAGTGAAGTCACCACCCCAGCACAATGACTCAGAAGAACAGAGAGCAGAATTCAGGAGGTTGGCCATCTTGACCTAGAACGCTTTCATTGCCCAGAGAAGCAGAGCCTGGGAGACCCACAGCTAAGAGGCGGGCCCTCTGTTCAGGAAGTAAGCCGTCCACCGGGTTTCCCCTACTCTGCTCTGTCACCCTGCTGAGGCCGGAATAAGATGAACCCAACTTCTCAAAGTTACAGATGATCCTTTCTCAGAGTCTCGGGGAACAAAGGAACTGGGGAAACCAGAGAAGAGAGAAAGGCATTCTGGAAAGGACTTTGAAGACTATGTAGGAGTCTACCAGATCAAGTTAAAAAGCTTGTGAGTACATTTTGAACTTTTCTCCGCATTTATCTTTATTCAACGCATTGGAAACACTACGGGATACTTCATGCCATTCACTCAAGTCCGTCAGGTTCTCGTAACATTATTCATCGTATTACTGTCTTCTATCCCCCTTCTTCTTACCAAACGGTTCTTCTAGTTTCACGGTATATAATATCACACACACACACACACACACACACACACACACGCACGCACGCACGCACACACGCACACACACACGGACACACACCACACACGCTACATTTTCATTATCTAGTCATCTATTTAGGTTGATTCCACTTCCTTGCTGTTGTGAAAACAGCTGTGGTTAGCATGGCTGAGCAAGTTCTTTATGCTAGGCTGACTTAGAGCCCTTTGATACCTGCCCAGGAGCTGAATCCTGTGGAAATTCCACTTTTAGATTTTTTTCAAAAAATTTCAAATTTCCTTAATGGCTGCACCAGATTAAACCCCCACCCCAGCAGTTTATAAAGGTTCCTGTCTCTCCACAGGCTCTCCAGCATCTGTTACAATTTGTTAAAAATTAATTAATTAGCTGGGCAGTGGTGGTGCACACCTTTAGTCCAAACACTCAGGAGGCAGAGGCAGGTGGATCTCTGAGTTTGAGACCAGCCTGGTCTACAGAGCAAGTTCCAGGACAGCCAGAACTATACGGAGAAATTCTACAGACAAACAATAAATAATATTTTTAAAAGGGGCCAGAAAGATGGTTCAGTGGTTAAGAGCACTTGCTGTTCTTGTAGGGAACCCGGGTTCAAGCCCCAGTGCCCACCTGGTGGCTCACAACCATCACGACTCCAGTTCCAGGGGATCTGATGCCTTCTTTTGCCTAGGGTACGAGGCACTCATGTAGTGTACTCATGTAGACATACATAGGTGTGATCAAACCTCTCACACATATAGAAAACACATAAATCTTTGTTTGCTTGATTGCTTGCTTGCTTGTTTGAAATAAGAGTCTCATTAGGTAGCCCTTGCTGTCCTGGAACTCACTAAGTAGATTAGGCTGTCCTTGAACTCACAGAGCTCCACCAGCCTCTCTGCCTCCAGAAGAATGGGCTAATAAAATAAATATTTAAAAAAAATTAAGTTCAAGGTCATCTTCAAACATGCTTCAAGGCCAGTCTATGTAAAATGAGACATTGTTTGGAAAGGAAAATAAAAGTAGAGGCTTAGAACTGAGGC